>NC_083762.1:21116577-21752827 GCF_963514075.1 Conger conger | reverse complement strand
AGGTTATGTGGACCTGTGTTGTGTCAATGAAAGTCAAGAAAGCCATTATAAAAATAAACAAAACAATCAGACACTTAGGCCAAATGATAGGCTTGCCAAAAGAAACTTTGGAACAGTTTATGTTGCAGTATTTAACTAATTTAACTAATAGCAATTTAAGTTGGCACAGCACTGTGAATTGTCACATTTCTTTTCAATTTGTTTTTGACATCCTTGAGACAGAATGTGACAATGCAGAACTCTTTTTGATTTGAGACAGTGATAAAGGATTGTAAAGAGGTGCTGAAGGGTCTTTTTTAAAGGGAAAACTATCTATTGTATTTTTCACCATAGCATGAATACAAGTCAAGAGCAAGGATTTGTCATTTTTACTAATATGTAACAGGGGCACCTTGACCAGGACCTTGACTTTAGGGACCTTGCTGTCATTAGAGAAGGACAGCAGAGATACAATCAGGTGGACCTTGCTTCTGCTAAGTACGTCTGCATTTGGTTCGTACTTGGATCCTAGACCTTCTTGGACAACAAAGTATCTGCTTGAAGTGGTGTTGGTGGCCTAGCAGGAGTGGTGTTTCCAATGTAGCAAACAGGTCCTGGTGCAGTTATAGGGGCAGTGTACTGTCTTTGGAGAGACGTTAAACTGAGGCCCTGACTCACTGCAGTTATTAAAGGTCCCATGGTACTTCTCACAAAGATTAAGGGGTTCTCTGAAGTCCTGTCCAAAATTCCCAACTGACTTCAACATACCCCAGTTTAAACTGGCTTGATACTTTCCTCCCTCTGTACCTGGGCTGATCTGTGATGGTGCAAAACGACTGCTGCACGTCCCCACCAGTGCCCTCCACCCGCTTCACTGTGCTTTGACATCATGAAGTGAAATGTGCTGTATAATAATTGAGACTGGTGCAAAAGTGTGCTGGTGTGCCCCTTCTCTCCACTACAGAAAAATAACTTACAGAGAAAATCTGATTAAATGTCTAATCAGGTGTCCAATCGCATGACAAACAACATGGCAGTGAAGTAATACCATGCCCTTCAATAAATGGAGGGAGATAAATGCCTTTGTCCCCTGTTTGCAGACCTTGTTTGCCAGATTCAAACTATCTAAAGGTTCTACTGCTCTATGAAACATGGAAAAGCTGGCAAGTAAGTTGATCCCTTGGCAAACAGATTGTAAATTGCATTGGATTCTCTTGCCTGCACTACCTCGAGAATGAACAGTACAGACAATCGTTATTAATGTTATTATTCCACAATGATTTGGTTAGGAAGTAGCTTATGCAGCACTTTCCCAACATTTGAACAGGTAATTATTTTAAATATACCCATAACACTCAGGAAATATTTTTTTTGTTCTGAACCATTGATTTCAAGAGGCAGACTTAAAGACACTTTCCCCTGTAATGAAATCATAATTATTTAATTTATTTTTGAAAAACCCAAATCAATATACAAATGATCAAGCTTCTCTGTTATAGGACAGAACCATAATTTGTGTCTTTTTTTCTTTTCTAATTTGGGAGAATGGGTCAGGAATGCAATGTTTTTTTTTTAACCCTTTCCACTTTGTTCCCCCTAGAGGGCAATTTCCACATGTTTTGTACTAGTCCTATGAAAGTGTTAATATCTCATAAACAATTTATTGTATAAATATGGAAGACTTAATTTAAAGAAGCGGCTTGTACCATGCAGAGAGAAACATACACAGAAGTTATGCTAAAATACCAAAAAATGGCAAAAACACCTCATATTTTCATAGTTTAGAACTGAATAACTCAATTTCTAAGTCAGGGACCAATTCAGACCTACTTTAAATTTGTGCACAAACAGATGTTATGATACAAATTGTAAAGAACATGAACCTTCACATGTGTATTATTCTCATACAGTATATGAGAGTATGTTTTATAAAGCATGCCCAAAGTGGCCAAAAAGATCTCCAAAAATGATTACTCATCCAAATGCTTTCTAATCAAACTGCATCAAATGTAAACTGAACCTTTATGTTAAAATTAGGTTAACCAGACTAACCCCAATCGCCCTGTTAGCCAGTACAATTATAGGCTTATCTATAGCTAGTCCAAATCCTGTAATTACACACGTTTGTATATTCATTTTGCTATGCGAACGCAGCAATATTACTAAACTGTCAGTCATGTGAATAAGACGCATTATACCTAGTTGGAATGGGTAGGAAACCCTGTACAAACTTGCCATGTTTTATATTAGTTTGGTACTGAAATGACCTAGCAATACATTTACACAACAATAAGAAGTAGTTCTAGATGGAATAATCGTATAATCGTAACAAAAATATAATTTTCTCAAAAATGGCTGAACGGATTACAAAATAAACTTCAATGTTAGTCATAAAACAGTTGTAGCTTCATAACCAGATTGGATATTTAATTTCCATAAATATGTCTGTATTGAATATTTTGCCAAACAAACATTTATTTCCGGAAATATGTTGCTGGACGTGGAATAAAAGTGAGCTCAGAAAAAAGAAACAATGTGTTTATTCATGCAACTTCTGAATTGTATATTTTTGTTCTTATATCGGAACATATTTTCTTGCCATAGAGAAATGGTAAAATATGCCTGAGAATTGTCTGATTCTGTGGTGAGGCAGGAGTTTTATTGCCTTGCAAATAAGTGGCTGATAAGCATCTAAACTGATGTTCTTGCTTTTTAACAGTCTGGCATCTGTGTTTTGCAGTTTTATTTAGTTTTTTGTATGATATATATATGAACGCAACAATCATTTGAGACATCGACGACTCAACCACAGGGGGGCAAAGTGGATAGGGTTAATAATACTCAAATAAATAATCAAATACATTTTATTAATTCATTCTGCCATTCTGGGTGGTGTTGTTAAGTTGTTTTTTTTTAAAAGAGGTTTTTAAAAGAGGTAAAACATTAAAGGAACATGTGAATGCACACAGCAAAAAACAAAAACAATAACAACAACAAAACACTGACAAAACAAAACTAAGACAAAAAAGGCCAAATGCTATCCCGACGGGCCCTGATACTGGCAGATATGTGATTACATTTTTCAATACTCTTGCCACATCTCAGATCTACACCTAGTCCACATGAGAGTTCCCCCTAATAGTTTCTTATTCTTCTTCTTTTGTTTCATGGTGGTTGGTAAATCAGCGTATTGGTACATTACCACCACCAGATGAACTGGAGTGTGGAGCAGAAGATTCAACAAGAAAAAAATAAAATTAAAATAAAATTAGACTTTCCTTTAGAAAGTTAATGATGTGTGTTTATACATATTTTGCTTGAAGGCTTTCCTAGAAGACCCTCTAATCACATATTAGTGTGCTTTACATCCCCAAATGTCCTAAATAAACTGTTTTGCTCTTCATTGTATCCTATATATATTGAAATACTAGGTTTTACTGCTCATTACAATGTATGCTGTAGGGGGATGCTTGTCTCCCCTAATACCAAACCGCAATCCATAAGCACAATTTGGCCTCAGCAAATATATGACTCTGCATTATTTAGACGCTGCATCCACAGTTCTCCACCTGTAATAACAAAACATTTGTCTAATTACTGAATGTAGGGATACCAAAATGGATAGGTAAGTAATCCACAGAACACATTCAGGCTTTAGAAGGTTATCTTGGGGTATACATGATTTTATTCAACACGATGCCATTCTCTTGAGAAAATAAGCTTGTAAATTTCTAATCAAAATCATTAACCCAGTTCAACGATAGCGTCAGAGGTGTGCAGAGATTAGCGCAATGCACGGAGGGAAATGTTAAACTGACATGCTCTTAATGTGCTGGAAAACCAGTCACTAGTCAGCAGTTGTGAGATTTCTACACGGCTCATTGCCACAGCCTGGTTAGAACGAAGCTTTGCAAGACGTTAATGTCCATCGCCAGGATAGCTTTTTTCCTCTCTTTTTTACAAATGAAGATGTGTTGCCTCACACGCACGAACACACAATGTTAGTTGAAGATATTGACCATGGGGAGATTTGTCTTCGGTTGCGGTAATGGCGGGGGCCAGCGCATGCTGTAAATCCAGCGTCGGCTCAATACCCTGCAGTAATTAACAGCCGGAGACGACGGTAAATCTCCCTAACCAACTCAGACGTGCCGCACTAAAATAAAACAGTGTAGTTATGATCAATGCCTGTGAGAATGAACCTGAATCTGTTCATCCAGGGGAAGCTGAGCCACCAGTGGGAGTTCTGCTACATAGCTCCTGTAAGTGTTCTCCATCTACCTCAAGTGTTTGCTGTAATCGTTTACTCTCGTCCACTTGTGCTGCTTGATTATTTTAAATCAAACTGTCATGTTATATTTATCAAAGCATGAAAAAAATTAAGCCCATGATGAACCCCCCCCCAGCCACAACAAAAAAAAACATGCATACCAGGCATTTTACCAAACTTAGCTATTGACTAATTGGCTAATATTCATTAGCAGTCAAATAATATTTCAAATATGCCATAGTAGTCTATCATTTAAATAATCAAAAAAACTGGTTATTTGTTAATGCATTGATATTATAATCATGAGCGAACAATTGTGAGAAAAAGATATATTGGAGAATGCAGCAGAATGTAGTATATACTGCACAGCGATAAAATCAATAATCCTGCCCCCGATCTCAAGGTAAAAAATAAAAAAGCGGAGCATCACGGACACAGAAAAGCAGTAATCACACATTTCCTCTCGGATGGCTGCCCTCAGCACCCTCGGGCTTTCAGTTGCCAAATCTCATGAATCCCCCACACTGAATGCTGCGTGGCTTGTGTAAGCCCAGAGACAGACGCTCATTCTCACTCACTGAAGGCTGGTGGGCACCTGTTTATCCGCCCGTTGCCATAGAGAGCTCTAGTCATAGGGGTACTGTATGTACTGTACTGTAGTACTCTGGGTATTCTCGCTGCCAACCACGGCATGCTACGTGCTGAGTTGATGTTCTCTTCAAGGGTTCAATTTGTATCTGTATGATCATGCTAGCACTCTACTTTCCTCTAGAGTCCTGAACATACTTTTCCCTGGGTTTGATTTGCGCTTTGTTGTACGTCGCTCTGGATAAGATGCCTGTAAAATACCTGCTAAATGCCTTTAATGTAATGTAATGTAATGTACCGTATGGGGCTGTCCTCACCATCATAAGCTCCTGACTCTGTTAAAAGTGTAGGCACGCAGAGCACAGTTTCTCAGGTGAAAACCGATGACCTTCTGTTACTTTGCTATGACTTAAATATCGTGAAGCATACCGTCTGACCTTCAAGAGAGCATTTTTGTATTCAAACAGTTTCAATTTGATGACTTCTATAGACAGCAGGTGTTTCTACATCAGTTTAAAACCTTGACTGAGCCAAATAGTCTTGCCCCAGGCTGTTTGTGTTCACAGTTTAGGGACACGGTATTAAAATTCAAAAACGACGGAATTCAACAAATATTAAAGGAGCTGCAGCTGGGGTCCACACTAGTCACCTGCTGTCACCACCCCTCAGCACCTAAATGCTGTCAGAGCCATTTCATATTTTTCGAAAATGATCACACTATGCCACTGGGCCTTCATCCATGCCTACGCCACGAGTGCAAAAATACACTTCTCCCTCTGTGAGGCACAAGGGCAAGGATAACTGTATTTTGGAAAATGAAAATGATACATTTTAATACATCAAAATATCATCCCTCCTGTCGCTCTTGTGGCTCACATTAATGACCCTTGCAGCCTGAGCCCTGCTTCCTGGGGATCAGAAAATATAATGGATTTAACCACAGTGTCAAAATTACACACGGTGCACGGCAAATGCAATGAGACTGCACCACACTGGGGCTGTGTACAGCTGCTAGAGTGAGTGCTATTCAATCTGATCTCCCACAGAAATATGCTTTTCACACTTTACTTTTTCATTATTTCCCACAGAGACAAGGAACATGTTCTGTGATTTTTAAGACCGGGCAAAAGCAACCCTATACAATAGAGCAACGCATTATTTATCCCCTTTAACACATCATGGCAAAACCCCTTATAGGAAAATATATGTGTAGTATTGTTGTTTTCTTGTTCTTCCCTTTGACATAAAATATGAAAGGTGTTAAGATTAATTAATGTTGGTGACACAACGCTGCTTAAATTCTAAGGCACAATCTTTAGTATTATTTCAATAAGTTCATAAATTAATATGCATTCCTCTTTGAAGGCTTCATATCATATACTGTGCAAATATTGTTGTTTGTTCAGGTGTACTAATAAAGACAACACAATTATGAGTGTAAAATTTATGCCAAGTCTGGTGGACATCAGTTCATATTTTAGGACCCAATATAATTAGTTTTTTCTGATCTATGATTACAAATACCACAAAACCAAAGTCCCAAAGTTCCCTGACCATAGACTGGATTTGGTTACCATTTACCATTCATCTACAAATAAATGCAAGTGTAACTTTACAATTTAAGTTAAACATTTTAAACAAAATAACATTTGCTGTCAGACGCATGTTAAGGTCAAATTAATAAATTCCAGCATATTGCCACAACTCTGTGAAAATGTAAACAGCTTCCTGCCTGGTAAGGAAAAAAAAAAATTAAACAGAGCAATTATAACCGGCTTGGCCATTTGTAATGGCAAGGTAATGCGTGACTAACAACAGCTAAGGTTAGCACAATTTGGAATTCCTTACATTATTTGTCAATGAAATGGATGAGGATATTAGGAGTCCAAGTCAAGTATACCAGCAGTATAATTACATGGTATAGTTTTTCAAATTAATTAAGTTTCTATGTAATGTCACATTTAACTTGGACCCATGTCTTAATAGTATTTATCCATAGCATTAAGAATATAAAACAGTCCATTAATTTGGATAATAGTACCTGGTGTGTAATTGCATTGCTGAGGTACCATAGCCGTTGATGGCTGCATATTGCTTGGCATTCTAGACTGTTAGTTATCCATGAGCAGCTTTATTTGTCCACTGTTGCTCAAGTGAAACTGAATTTTAAAATATGAGAAAGAAACAAAAAGATGTGAGTGGAAATCACTTTCATTTGAAGCTAAGGTCATTATTTGGACAGTTTAAATCTAAATCTAACACCTAATTTCACAATTTTCAAAGCACAATGGCTTGATACCTTTGAGGGTAACATCAATTAATTTGATTACTTTTAAGCATTACGCTTCAAGTATATTGTATTTTGCATATTTATAAATTTAGTATATGCACTGAAATCGAAATCCATCCTCATTAACCCAAGGCAGCACACAAATTAAAAGGAGACATGTATTTTTACAATTTATTTAACCTTTATTTTATTGAAATGGAAAAACTCTTACAAGAGACCTGGTTGAGAAGGGCAACACATTAGCTTTAAACAATACACATAAAGCATACAAAAGGAGTGAGGACACGCAATGGAATTACAGCTAAGACATTTGCAATTTGCAGAATCAAAACTGTCTCAAAACTGTTTCCTGTTTACAGTTCTACATTCAATGAAAGTGACCAATCTCTGGATTTGTACCTCTTTTTAAAGGCAATTCCAGGCAGAGGGTGCAGAATACATAAAGGCCTTCTTGCCAATCTCAGTGCAAACTTTAGGAACAACCATAGGAAGTCAGTCTAGAGACGCTGATCATGTGAAAGCAGCTTAACTAAAATTCACTTAAAAGTCACTTAATATGATGCCTAAAAGTGAGGCAATCATAATATTCCCAGATATTCCTAAATAGTAACGTTCAATTTCTTTACCATGAAAATGAATACTATTATAGTTAAGTGATTTGTAGTTTGAAAAAAACCATGGATTTGGCTTTATCTGCATTCAAGAAAAGCTTCACTTGACAAAGCTGGGTCTGCACGACATCAAAGGCATCTTGCATGTATACCAGAGCCTTTTTTAAGGTAATACTATGGCCATGAATGTGAAAACTTGAATCCTAAATCCAGTCCCAGTCTTTGAATTTAAATAATAAATACAAATGCACCTAGGACTGCACCTAGGAGGTACACCCTTATCAACCTTTTCAAATCAGACATAAGGCCATCAAACTGTATAATCCTTTCTGTAAGGTAGTTGTCAAACCAACTTACAGTAATATCAGTAAACTCAATGAGGAAAAGACATTGGTTCAAAATGTCATGGTCCAGGTCTATGGTATCAAAGGCCTTTGATAAAGTTTTGTTATTCTGCTCTACAGTACTGTCATTTACAATTTCATTTGTGTATTAGCAGTACTTAGTCTGGTTAGTTTCCAGAACCTGGCTATAAAGCTATAACTGACAGCTTTAAAAACTGGCCTGCAGTTATTCAACAATGGAGGATCTCATCTCCCCTTTTTAACAGAGAAAGAACATAAGCAGCATTCCAGTCCTTAGGAATTTCATTTCAAACCAAAGTGAGATTAAAAATATGAGTCAAAGGTACAGCTATAAAATCTGCTGCTAATTAAAAAAAACCTGGCTGGAGGTGATCAGGGCCAGCCAGTTTGCGAGGGTTCAGCTACTTTAAGGCTTTATGAAACTCTGCTACAGAAAAAGGACTAAAAGAAAATGTCTGCTCAGTAAAAGCAGCATTGCCCATAGAGTTCACAACAGGTCAAGTCATGACAGAATGAAATAAAAACCCAGAGGACATAAAATGCTCATTAAAACAGTTCAATATTTTGGACTATCAGACAAGGAAACAGAGTTCTCGACTATACAGGAAGGTAGATTATTGGAATTATCACATGCAGACATGGATTTAATAGCTTTAAAGAAACTAGGAGGATTACTCAAGTTTTCAGTAATTGCAGATAGATAATACTCAGATTTAGCTTTCCTGATGAGAAAAGTACAATTGTCTAAAAGTAAGCCAATCAGCTTCAGCGCTTCCTAGGCTTTTATTACGTTTATTACGTTCATAGAGCATGCTTGAGAGCTCCGGTGTGAACAAAGGGTTATCCCGCTGTTTTGAAAAAAGAACAGGTGTTATAAAAACTGTTTTGAAAAAAATTCTTCAATTTCAAAAATAAATTATATTTCAAAAATGTTTCAATGTCATAAGTGCAATTCTGGTCGAGTGAAAATAAAATGATGAATACAAAAATCCCTGTTCAACAGCTTCTTATGCAATCTGCACAAAATGAGGTTCACACTTAGGGATCTTAACATCTCTGAGAGCTGCTAAAACACAGTGCATCATTAAATCACTTACATCATTGGGACAAAAAACTAACAGCAGGGTATTTAAAAGGAATGTTTGTGTGGAGTAACTTATTGTGAAGATTTCTCTGGACATTTGAGATATGTAGGGGAATTAGTTGTGAGAGATTTATAGAATCTCAACGTGCTTTGAAAGCATCTGACAGAGGCATCAGCCGATCGCAGTTTAAATCCCCAACTGCAACAATTTCATTGTAGCACAATTGTGATGGAAAGTTTGTATTTGTATGGATTTGTATGGTGATGGATTTGTATTGCAGATGAGGGGGCTATAACATCCAACCACAGTAATACAATTACTTTCACAAAGCTCAGAATCTAGGGCCAGGAGCTCAAAATGTTTCAACAAAGAATCAGAATTAGTTAATGTGACATTAGTATTGGGGGGAGGGGCCGCAGCATCAATTCATTTTTTTCTGGTGGTTGTTTTTTTTTTTTTTTTTTTAACCAAATTTCAGTTTGTCATTTTTCAAAGGTCTCTCTCCTTCTGAGTCTGATGATGGCGGAGTGCTCCTAACTGTTTTCAATGAGGAGACAGAGAAGCCAGCTGAGCCTCACAGTGTATAGCAGCTCACACCAAGGATTTTACTTTCCAATTGTCCTGACTCAGAGCCAATTGTCCTGACTCAGAGCATGGGTTAATTGGGATGAAAAGGAAATTATGGCAATTCAAGCGATGATTTAAAGGAAAAGCGCACACAGGTACATCCAGAATACTGAAGATTATCGCTTGCCAATTTTGGGCCTCTGCCTGCTTTCTGCAGTTCTATTTCTCTGGCCTAGAGTATAAAGCAGTATCCACAAGCGATGGGCTCTTTGACCCAGTTTGTCACTGGATGATGCTTGGCAGACAACGTCTCTTTCACCTCAAGATGAAGTCTGTGATTGCCGATCAAAGAGAGGCTCTGTCTCGACCGGACGCGGAGCCCGGGAAGCTTGGATAACCCGTGTGCAAATCTAACCTTGCGTCCTGCCTGGCAGGCAGACGTGCAGACCCGATAAATTACAGGGATTGCCGGGGGCCTGGCAGCTGGACACTGGAAGGGGACAGATATAGTCTCCCAAAGGGTTGGCCGGGAAGACTTAAGCAACAGAAACAAAACATCTATTTAAAAAAGCTGTTTACAGAGTTAATGATGAAGACACCTGGACACATCCATTCAAAACAAATTAACAAGCTGGAGAGTAGATGCAACACTTTCCCCTCCCGAATATAAGAAGCGAGGTTCACATGCCGTTAGAGCAGTAGTTTTCTGCTTGAGTTTTTTCCATCAGTTTTTTTATGCCCAGTAAATAATAAGGACACTCTCATAATTAAATGTAACACATTATTAAGTGAAAAAAAATCAATAAGTGAATACTTAATATGAATTAATAAAGCGAAAACATTAATGTTCAAGAAGTGTTTTTTTACCTTTTCATTTTATTTTATATTTTTGTCACTGTGTATACCCATTCCATTGTAATAACAATTGTTTGTAATTGTCAAAGACTTCAACCGGATGCCACCATCATGGAACTAGAAATTAGTCTTGCAGTTCACTTCATCGAAAGAAAATGAAAGCCTTGCTAAGCAGGGTTTGTCTGGGACCTGACTGCATACAGTCATTACCTGCACCTCTGTCTCTCCTGTACCTGGGACATGCACTTTATCCACAGCATCAATAATGGATGGCAGCTGTGTTTTTTGAGGTGTGTGATTACAGTGTTGCGTTTAGCTGCCTCTCAAGTGTCTCTTGGTCAGGGGAGTCCTCAGGGACTACCGAGTGTGACAGGTTTTGAGACGGTAAATATGGATTAAATGAAGCAGAAAAATGGCACTGAGTCTTCTCAAAAAGCACTGCCACGAGGACACCGCTGCCACAGACTCTGCCATACGTTCTGGTTCTGCTGTGTTTGACACTAATGTGTATTTTTACATAACTGCTTCAGCTTTACTTCAGAATTGAGCAAAAATCTTGTACTACTCCCTTTAACATAAGGTGCATGAGCGTCTCCCACACACACTATTTCTGTTGTGTTTGGTGGCACAAGCTGCTGTATCAGCATGCAGCCATCGGCAGTCCCTCCCAAAGGGATGAAAGTGGGCTCTTGCACCAGAAGGAGAAAATGGAAAACAAAAATGACGGACATGTTATGACTGTGAATTTCAAGTCTGGGTTAGGTGCTAGCTTACAGAATTGTGCGGTTTTAAAATTTCTATGCACAGAAACCTGTTTGGCTAAGTTAGAGATACTGCTGCCCCTATTATTGTACATACATGTGCTGTTCTTCTGAACAATACACAACATGCAGAATAGGATAGAACCCTAAATAACTGCCATATGGTATTTGAAGAGAGTTGCTTAAGTATGCACTTCCTTCTCATTTTCAGAAGATGAATAATTTATCTCTTAACACTTTGTTCTCTCCATGGACACTTTTTTATTTTTTATTTATTTTATTTTTGATGTTTAAAGTTATTTTTGAATGACAGTGAGGACTTTTGTTTCGAGCTTTGATTACTGCTGTGCACACCAGCTTATTGTCATTAAAATGCTTTCCTTTACAAATAGTTTTAAATTTTTAATCAGATTTTTCAAATACACTACCTTTTTTTTTCTAAAATGGCAGGAAATTACATTTCAATATATGAGTAACAACTTATATGAGTAACTAGATATGGCTTTGTGTATACTGTAGAATTATCCAGAATTATTGGCACCCTTAAGAAAAAAAGGTTGCATATAATAAACAACACAGATAATAAAGTACATGTTATGTTCAAACATATGGGAAAACATAATAATTGTGTAACCTAGTTTTTGGGGAAATATATATTTTTAATATATACATATTTTGTACATATTGTTAATAATGTTGTTGGAATTTACTGAAATTATTACAAATTGACTAGTAGGTATACTATTTAAGAATGTTATTTGTCATCCTACATCAAGACGATTTGTCCCGAAGCACTACTTAAGAAAATGAAGCTGCTGATCTAGAGTTAGCGCTGCCCACTTTCCCAGAGTTTTGTGCCATGTAACAAGATTCAGACTGATATTGCAAAATAAATGTTTCTGTAGCTGCAGAAAATATTCAAGTGCTGCAATTTTAAAGTTTGCTTAGCTGTAGCTTCAGTGTAGGTAGTTATTGAGTTAAGGGTGAATTGACACCTTGTGATAGTTTGTGGTGAGAAGCACCCCCTTGCATTGTGCTTAGAAAAACACTCAACTCACTGCTGAAAGAAACCACAAAAATATTGTAATACCAAAACAGAACAGAAAACAGAAGTTTGTTTTGAACTGTTATAATGTCATGATAAGCATATTGAATTCAAGAAACATTAACGGTTACATTCATTCAATGTTTATCCAATAACTTTCCTCGAGGCACATCAAATGTCTAGGGAGGGTAAAGACCAACCAAAGCTCTCTCTCTCTCTCTCTCTCTCTCTCTCTCTCTCTCTCTCTCTCTCTCTCTCTCTCTCTCTCTCTCTCTCTCTCTCTCTCTCTCTCTCTCTCTCTCTATAGAGCTTAATGTTGTGTTGATATGTGCCTGTGAATATCCATGTGGCATATGTCAGGGGTGTTCTTGAGGGAGTTTGGGTGGGGAGGGAGGGATAGTGGGAACACATGTTGATATCCCTCCAAAAGGACATGACATTTTACAGCAAACCTATTATTATCACTGTTTACAGTGCTGATTCAACTATTACCCTGTAACCCCAAATTTCAGACTTCAGGCTTTTAATAAAAAGATATATAAATTGGAATGAAACTGAAAATCCTATGCTGACTCAACTTCCATCAATGGTCCAATGAGAAATACAGTAAGGATTGCACAATCCTTTGGAGATTCTGAAATACTGACATATGAAGAAATATCACTTTTGAAAATATCTACAACACAAGCAAGCTTTCTCAGGAATAAGAAAAACATTATGATCAACAATTTTAATT
This sequence comes from Conger conger, assembly GCF_963514075.1. Lineage (NCBI taxonomy): Eukaryota > Metazoa > Chordata > Actinopteri > Anguilliformes > Congridae > Conger > Conger conger. The sequence goes on along the minus strand of NC_083762.1, from coordinate 21,739,675 downwards.
AAACAAACACTCCAGAACTGTACTAAAATTGCATTACTCCATAAAGAACCTAAAAAATTGGCTAATACTTTCAACCATTATTTTGTTTCTTCTGTTCAAATACTGGCTTCTTATTTTTATCTGGCAGTTTTATCTATACAATTCTCAACTTTTTCCTTTTCAGAGGTACGTACTCTACCTCACAAAATCCATCCATCAGTTATCTAATGCACTTATGCCTGGCCTCGGTCGCAGGGGGTGCTGGAGCCAGGAAGAGGCAGGAACGCACTCTGGACAGGCCGTCAATCCAACACGGCGCACAGGCAAACCGTTCACTCACTTACCTGGGGGCAATTTAGACTCTCCGATTAGTCTACTGCGACCTGCATGTTTTTGGACTGTGGGAGGAAAGTGGACCCAGAGGACCCACACTCCACAGGGAGAAGATGAAACTCACAGAAAGGCCCAGTCCAGGATGTGAAGCCAGTGCCTTCTTGCTGATAGTTGGCAGTGCTACCCACTGCACCACACTCCTGATATACAGTATATGCCCTGATATATAAATTCATAGAAACACACATACACATGTTTCTACCAGTCGTCCATCATCTTATAACTTATGCTAATGCGGTTAACCTCACATTATAATGGAGATCGCTAACATTACTAACACTAAACATACAGCCCTTAAACTACATCCTTTAGGTGGTGATGATAAATGTCAGGATATTCAGCCATTATTCTGCTGATTTGCTGATCCACATTCCCCCACCCCCTAAAAATGCTCATATAACATCATGATAAAATGTAATTCTATTGATAAACTCTGAAATAATTAAATAATTGAAATCGATGTTTCCCCATTAACATTTCCTTTTTCACTGTCATTACTTGGGGAATTCATGATGCCTAAAGTCACGTTGACTTCTTCCATAATCTGCCGATATGAAATGCATAATCTGCTATGCGTTGTATTATGACTCCCTTTCATTATTCAACCCCCATCATTACAGCAGTAGGGACAATTCATCGGCCTTGGTTCAATGAACATTTGTTTTTATCTTTGAATTGGAAATAAATGCAAACTGCTTGTTTATTCAGTTAATTAAAGATGACTACTGGCTGCTCTTAATGAAAAATAATTTGTTAAACCTGGCAAGTCCAATTTCTCTAACTCTTTGGTTTGTGCAAAGGCTGGCACACATGGGAGATTGAGATAGCAATTGAAACAGTCTGTTATAGCATGTGGACCATGTAGGAGGGATGCAGTTGGGTCAGTTTGAACCTTTGACAACCATGACGATGGGGAGGTAAACAAAATATAATACTGTACAATTAGAGCTCACAAGCACCACCTGATACAATAAGTCACAGACTAGGACAGTTGACAGAATTGATTGAAATTTTTAGTCTTGTAGTTTTTATTTGTTATGAGACATACAGATAAACACAAACATGTGAATATATTCAGAAGGATGTCTACAATCAAAATGTATCATATGTCACACCTGCTGTAAAATATGCTGGTGTATCGTTGATGTTATGGGGTTGTTTTGCTTCTACTGGTCAGAAGCACAAAAAATGTGTTTTGCCCCACAAGGAAGAAAAAATTTTCCTGCAAATGAATTTATCTGGAAGACAATGATCCCAAGCAGACATCAAAATCAACCAATAAATGGTTAACGGACCACAAAATGAATGTTCTGCAATGGCCATCTCAGTCTCTAGACTTGAACGTGATCAAATGCTTGATTTAAGGGCAAATGCTAATTAAACAAGGATTTCACCCTAGGAATCTAATCATCAGTGCATTTGATTCCAGGGTGCTTTAGGCCGGATCAAGGATGCAGTTCAATTGACAAATGCATTACATTATCAGGTACAACCCCTTTATGACTAACTCATGAAGAAGGTTAGTTATCTGTGCCTATACATTAAATATGCTTTTATGTCTACACCAAATAATGACAAATGTATGTGACAACAGGGAACATAAATACGTATTAGTGATTCAGTTTCTGTCTTTTTTGATGTGATTTTTTTTTTAAAACAGTTAGCGGCATGTGCATCATGTCCTGTGGTATAATATTCCTCATACTTATTACATATTAACTTATTTACTTAACATATTTACTTTAGAAATGCAAGGAAAGTTTGCTTTAGCAGATGAAAGAGCCTATTTTGGGTTATTTTATTCATTCAATTACCACTTAAATTGGGGAATGAGAAGAATGACAGCTACATGTATCACGTTGGACACATTGAGTGAAGTGTTTTAGACACTGTGGCAATACATTTAAAACATGCAATAGTTTTTTTTGAGGAAGTTGTAAATCTTGATACTGTTTGCAGTAGGAGCGCATATGCACATATGCATAAACTCAGTGAGCACTTTATTAGGTATTTATTAGACTTTTTTTTTTTTTATTGGTCTTCTGCTGTTGTAGCTTATCTACTTATATGTTAGGTGATGATTCTGTTGTGTGTTTAGAGATGTTCTTCAGCATACCACTGTTGTAATATGTGGTTGTTTGCATTACTGTCACCCTCCTGTCAGCTTTGACCAGTCTGGCCTTTCTCCTCTGATTTATCAACACATTTTCGCCTCACTGGATGTTTTTTGTTTTATGCACCATTCTCTACAGACAGTATCAAACTCTAGAAACTCTTGTGCGTGAAAATCCCAGTAGATCAGCAGTTTCTGAGATACTCAAGCGACCTTGTCTGGCACCAACAATCAAAAGTCACTTAGATCACATTTCTTTACCATTCTGAAATTTGGTCTGAAAAACATCTGAACCTCTTGACCATGTCTGCATGCTTGTATGCATTTAGTTGCTGCCACATGATTTGCTGAATAAATATTTGCATTAACAAGCTAGAATATATGTTTATCTAATAAAGAGCTAATTGAGTGTATACACAGCTGGGAATTCATCAATCTTACTACATAGATTATCCACATGCATTTTGATAACTTACCCTGCTGGTTTAAAAGTACTTACTTCAAACAGACAGCTACCATAGACACAAAAATGTTTGTCACTCATGCTCAAACATTCTACCTGGTGGTTATTACTACCATGTATAGAGAAAATACTGAAAACAAAATTACCTGAGGTCTCATGAGTCTTTAAAAAGACAGGTACTTGTACATTTCAACGTGCCATATTTGCACTTTTATGGATCTATGAAACTAAAGACATTGTTTCTGTTTGCAAATTATGATCGCAATTGGAATTTAAATTGGAATTTGAAAACACCTCTGTGATGCTTTGAATTTCAGGAAGCATAATTTAAAAAAATATATATATACAGTGAGCTCCATAAGTCTTGGGTCAATTAAAAAAAAAGAATACTCCACAATGTTCAATTTGTAGTTAAACAGTTCACAAGTGGTTAAACTGCAGATTGTCAGATTTTGTACATATTTTATACATTTTGGTTTCACCATGTGGACTATGGAACTTTATATATAAACCTCATTTCAGGGCACCATAATATTTGGGACATATTAATGTTGTTTATTACTTTGTTGCATATCCTTTGCATGCAATTACTGCTTGAAGTCTGTGAACCATAGACATCTATCTTCTAGATGTAGTATCATCTCCGATGATGTTCTGCCTGGCCTGTATACAGGCATTTATATAGCGCCTTTATCCAAAGCACTGTACAATTTGATGCTTCTCCATTCACCCATTCATACACACACTCACACACCGACGGCGATTGGCTGCCATGCAAGGCCCCGATCAGCTCATCAGGAGCATTTGGGGGTTAGGTGTCTTGCTCAGGGACACTTTGACACACTTCGATCGAACCGGCAACCCTCCGACTGCCAGACAACTGCTCTTACTGCCTGAGCCATGTCGCCCCCAGGTACAGGTCGCCTGTACTGCAGCCATCTTAAGTTTCTGTATGTGCTGGGATTGTTTTAAGTTTTAAGCTTTAAGTTTCCTTTTCAGCATCAAGCATTTTTCCACAACTCTGCAGGATCAATTAGTTACTTCTTAGCTTGGCTAGACTGTTTTTACTTCTAACTAGTGGTTCAAATCTTGCAGAGTAGCCTCTGTAGCTCTGTTTGTGTAGTCTTCTGCAGACAGTAGTCACTGACACATCCATGACTGCCCACTGAGTTGTTTCCCATCAGTTGGACAGGTGTTTTGGGGTTTTGCTTCATGAGGGCAAGAATTATTCATCCATTGACTATAGTCTTCCTTGACCTACCATGTCCTGTGGAATTATTGAGATCACCAGTGGTTAGAAAATTGTTTACCGTATGTCTCAGAATGTTTATTTTGACTGTCATCGGCAAAACTCAGGTTCTCACTCTGACGAATGCCAATAACAGACTCCAAAGGCAATCAAAATCCTTGAACAAGACATGATACTAGGAGCTTTCTTGCACTTTGGAAACGATTGAATACAAATCAGACTAATGAGAAACAGCTTAGAAGCCCACTGTCCAATTACATCTGGTCCCCTGAAATGGAGGGACTATGAATAAATGTCATTCCTACATGGATCACCCACCCTGTACTAAATCCCCTCAAATTAAAGGTGCACAGCCAAAAGAGCAGCAGTTGTACCACTGTCCAAATATTTACGGACTGCACTGTATGTCTGAACATAACATATAGATTATTATTGGTGTTGTTTATTATATGCAGCCTTTTTTCTTCATTTTTATCAAGTGTGCCAATAATTCTGGAGATGACTGTATATACTGTATGTACAAATGAGACTTATCATTGAACAGTACTGTTGTAAATTGATGGGTAGTTATTGAATAGCACATAAAAAGCCGCAAAACAAGCTCTATTTCTCCCCTTCTGCTACACTGAAACTTCCATCTATTCTGAATTATAAATTGCTACTCATGAAAGCAACACTGATTTGGTAAGCTGTGTTATGCATTTAAAGAGGAAAGTGGTCCCTTTATGCAAGTGCCAAATTTGTGATTTAAATAAATGACATTTACTTTGACAGAAAATCCCTTTTGTTCAGACAGAAAGTATTTGTATTACCTTGCCCTGTTAATACTCCGGTCTTGTGTTGATTGAATTCCCTTACAAAGTAGTTAATTACTCAATGAGGCCATGGCTCACCATCTGACTCACTATTTAATATTCTATTGTTACTGAATAAATGTAACCAATACATGATTGGTATAATGTGTAAACCTAAATAAGTTAGGTCTAACTCTGTAATGATCTGTTGTAATCTCCTGTTGCAGTATTTACAACATTAATTGTTCCTGTTCATCATTGAAAAACAGACTGCTACTCCATGGTTGGTTGGGGAAACTTTAAACTCATGAATTAAGTGTTATTATAAACATTCCAGGGAGTCTAATGCTAGCTGTAGTACTCATTCTAAACCCATGTCCTTGACTCTGTTAAAGTATTGTAAAAATCACGGTGAAGACTCAAATCTTCATAACATAAAAACCTTATATTTTAGAGATAAGTATGTTTTGCATGGTAATTGGATTATCATCTACAGTATGAGGCAGGCTGGCCATTACACCGAGAGCTTAAACCATCTTCAGACAATGTTTACTCCATTTTATTTTGCCTGAATCTGTCAGCATTTCTGGATGTACTTGATCCTGTTACGTCGTTCATTTCCACATTCCTCTTGTGTTATGTTGCTGGCCTGTAATAACATTAGTCAAGTACAACATGGATTCAAATGCTAATGATGACACATAGGCCCATTCTTGTGACCAATTTCCACAACAGCAAAACAAATGTTTTCTTCAAAAGAACAAGTCATAGTTTACTTGTGGAAATTTGCACTTTAACTGACCTATCTCTCTATTTGCTGAGAAGGGCCCTCAACACAGATAACTAGCATCACCTGATGTAAGAGGAGGGTCAGGAAACGGTCATTTAAAAAAGCAAAACTCTCTCTTTCTCCCTCCCCCAGCATTTTGACATAAATAAAATCTTCCTCCTCCAGGGCTCAGTAGTCTTTTCTCAATTCACACTGGTCCCATAATTTACTAAAGTGAACAAAAGATGATGATTCAACAACCCCACATCATCCTATGAGCTTGAGTGGTGGAGTGCTTTGTTGTGTCACATGCTGGCTGAACCTGCTGTTTTTAAATTATTTGAGTCTGGGGTACTCAAGTTTTCATGAAGTGAATAATGAGCTGAATGGGTAGATGACAATGCATTTTTGTCATGATTTTTGTTTTCCGTTCTGTCTCTGTTTTCCGAGTCTCTCGCTTTTCGCTATTTGAATACCGTAGCTCTGTTTTCTGTTCTTATATTTTATTAATTCATTTTACCTGTGTGGCGGCACGGATGGTGCAGTGGGTAGCACTGCCGCCTCACAGCAAGGAGGTCCTGGGTTCGAATCCCCGTCGGCCGGGGCCTCTCTGTGTGGAGTTTGCATGTTCTCCCCGTGTCTGCGTGGGTTTCCTCCGGGAACTCCGGTTTCCTCCCACAGTCCAAAGACATGCAGGTTAGGCTGATTGGAGAGTCTAAATTGCCCGTGGGTATGAGTGTGTGAGTGAATGGTGTGTGTGCCCTGTGATGGACTGGCGACCTGTCCGGGGTGTGTTCCTGCCTTTCGCCCAATGTATGCTGGGATGGGCTCCAGCCCCCCTGCGACCCTGTTCAGGATAAGCGGGTTAAGATAATGGATGGATGGATGGATTTCACCTGTGTCTCACTTCCTGATTATCATGCACATTTGATTCTCAATCCCCCTTGTTATCTGTTCTATTTTAACCTGTTTGTTCTGTCTACTCACTGCCAGATTGTAATGTGCTCCTGCCATTCTCTCCAGCGGTTTCTCTGTTTGATTTATTTGTGTTCTGACAAGTTCTGTTTTCCTCGACTACCGCCTTCTGGATTCTCCTTTTGTTTGTGTATGACCCGCTATTCTTGGACTTTATTTGGATTACCGGTTTGTGTTTTTGGATCTTGTTTTTATTTTGTTTATCTGCCTTTTTGGAATACCTTCTTGTTATCGAATTTCTGCCTGTGACCGTGATTATGTTTTGAATTTCATTTCCTGTGCCCGGTTGAAAAACTCTTGCCTGGATTATCGATTATGAACTGCTTTGCCAATTAAATTCCTGTTTGCCTGCAATGGACCTTTGCTGGTTTAACCTGCCCTAAATTCAATAAAGACTTTCATTTGAATTTCTGTGAGTTCAATATTCGGTTCATTGTTCTGAAGAATGACAATTCTTCTACAATAATAATAGAAAATATATGATTATTATTATTATTATTATTATTATTATTATTATTATTATTATTATTATTATTATTATTATTATTATTATTTAATAATAATAATAATAATAATAATAATAATAATAAAAGATAATATACTTTCCAGTGAATTAAAGGGTATAGCTCCATTTATAAAATAATTTAATCAACTCCATAGGTTTACTAGGCCCTATTTTCCAGAATCACCCTCCCACAGCACAGTAGCGCAGTCAATGGTGCGGGAGAGGGTACACTGGGCGTGGCTACCAAATGTTAAGGTTCACCATCTCTGAGGACCAACCTGCTAAACTTGCCTTCTTTAGCTTGAAGTAGAAGTTAGGAGGCCCCTGAACTTTCCTTTGAGCAAGGAAACATGAGCACATGCAGTGTGTTTTTCAGAAAGTGTGAAGTATAAATAATCATCCTGTGTATCCACATCTCCCCATATGTCACGCACCTGCCATGTATGTAGCTGATGTGGTTTCGAACTGACTTTCCATTTGCCAAATTGACGTATTTTCCAGTTCCCCGTCTTCACTTCCTTTTCTTGCAGCTGGCAGACCTGTCCGACCGGAAATTGCAATAATCTCCACCAAAATAGCAATGCACTGGTCATTCTTCTGGTCATCACTTTAAATTACCAAAGGGGATGGGATTGTCTCGAAAATAAGAAATTTCTAGTACACCAGCTCGCAACAAGCCAGGAGCTGGCCATCAGGGTTTGAACCATGCTAAATTAAATTAATATGCTAAATTGGCTAAATTTGATTCCCTCACCTGCCATCTGTATATCACCCACTATAACACAATTTCCATCTTTCCTGGGGAAAGTCCAAGAATGAATGTATGATGATGGATCTATTATATGAGCCTTGTAACATTTGACCAAATTTGATCTCTAGTTCCAACTCCTCCAGTGACTGGATTCTGAGATATGTTGTTTGGAAAATTAATTCACCACACCTGTCTGTGGACATGCGACAGAAATTGCATTGCTTAACATAGTAATTTAAGTTAAAAAACATGCAATATCTGTAATCAAACAATTTACATCTAGTATATTTTCCTTCATTTCAGGTAGCCATATATATTTTTGTAAATCAAAGTAGTCATATTCAGCACTTCATATCCTTCGCATTCAATGACTGCTTGAAGTCCATGACCCACAGACATGAACAGATTCTTCTCTTGTGATGGAGGTTAGTTGCCATAGGTGTTCCTCATCATCAACATCTCATCATCATTGAAACTCATGTTGGATTTTTATGACTTAGCAAGTCATAAAGAATTTTCTAGTTATTAGCCTGGAAAAACACATTTCTTGCTTTAGCAGAATGGTTGGGGTTGTTGTCTTGCTGTAGAATGAAGAGATGTCCAAAGAGTTTGGAGGCATTAGGTTTAATTTGAGCAGGAAACTTCTCCAGAAAACCTTTTTCTTTGAGACACTTCTTGGCAAACTGTAACCAGCTAGTTTATGTAGCTACCTAGTGGTTGGCAACTTACAGTGTAGCCTGTGTACGTCTCTTCCTGAAGGTTTCTGCAGACCGTTGTCACTGACATTGAAAATGCCAGCCTCCTGAAGATTGTTTCTGATCTGTTAGACTGGAGTTTTGGCTTTTTCTTCATTTTGGTGAGAATTATTTTGTCAACTGAGGTCTTCCTTGGCTTACCAGGCCCTTTGCGATTACTTACCAGTGCTTCCTTTTTTCTGATGTTCCAAGCAGTTCATTTTGGTAAGCCTAAAGTTTGGCCTTAGTCTCTCACTGTTTTGTTTATTTTTTCTCAGCCTCATAATGGTTTCCAATCCTTTCTATGTGTTTGTTCCTATAAGTACAAAATCACAGGAAAATATAACTCAGATAAATCCATTAGCTTAACCCGCTTATCCTGAAAAGGGATGCAGGGGGGCTGGAGCCTAACCCAGCATACATTGGGCAAAAAAGGCAGGAATACACCCTGGACAGGTCGCCAGTCCATCGCAGGGCACACACACCATTCACTCACACACTCATACCTACGGGCAATTTAGACTCTCCAATCAGCCTAATCTGCATGTCTTTGGACTCAGGGAGGAAACCGGAGTACCCGGAGGAAACCCACATCAACACGGGGTGAACATGCAAACTCCACACAGAGAGGCCCTGACCGATCGGGATTCGAACCCAGGACCTCCTTGCCTTGAGGGGGCAGTGCTAACCACAGCACCATCTGTGCCGCCCACATCACAGAGGTGTCCAATTTTATCTTAAAAGGGCCAGCGTGGGTGCAGGTTTTTGTTTTAACCCAGCAGTAACACACCTGATTATACTAATTAACTTATCGTGGTCTTTAATCAAGACCTTGATGAGTAGAATCAGCTGTCTTAGTCCTGTGCTAAAACAACAACCTGCACACACACCGGCCCTTTCTGAATAAGATTGGACACCCCTGGTCTATATGGAGTAGTGATCCTGCCTGAGATTTTATTAACCCAAACCCACAAGAATTTTTGGAAGACCATCTAAATTAAAGGATAGGTTTGAAAATCATTATGCTCAAAAGAAATTGGCTTCCCACTCAACCAGATGGTAAGTTTAAGTCTGGTAATTGTATTGATTGTTTGAATACTTTTAATACCAAAGCCTTTTCTCATCCACATGCTGGTCAACCAATTAAACATAAGGGATTTTTAAATTGTAATATCACAAGTCTGATTTATATGTTAATTTGTATCTGTAGGATGCAAACAGGACATGCCATCAAGTTACGGATTGTGAATAACAAAGCCTCCATTCATAATAATAGTGCTATTGCCAAATATGCTGAGACAGACATGATTTTTCTTACATGCCTTATGCTTTGTGAGAGGAAGAGAGAGGCACACTATTGGATTTTATGCTTACAAACTTTGGGACTTGTTGGTTTAAGTAAAGGTAGAAATTATAACCATTTAATTTGGCTTTTTATGACACGTCTGTTATTTGCCCAGGTCTTGTATTTCTCAGATTTTCCATTGAGTAGCTGACTGATTGATGCTTTTGGTCACACGTGGATATGCTAATTGATTGTTAGACAGATGTGATTGATTGAAGTGATTACATTGCCTTTTTCTTTCTGTTGTCTCTTTACTCTGATGAAGGAGCGTGGCCCCCGAAATGCATCATTCTTTATTTTTCCCTTGCTTTTTTATTTTATTCCCCAAGAAGATTGCTCTCTATAAGCCTTATACAATATAGTTTTTATACTCACTGAGCACTTCATTAGGTAGGCCTGAACACCAACTTGTTAATGCAAATATTTGATCAGCCAATCATGTGGCAGCAACTAAATGCATAAAAGCATGCAGACGTGGTCAAGAGGTTCAGCTATTTTTCTGACCAAATGTTGGAACGGGCAAGAAATTGTTGGTGGTTTGAGTATCTCCAAAACTGCTGATGTCCTGGGATTTTCACGCACAGCAGTCTTTAGAGTTTGCAGAGAATGGTGCGAAAAACAAAAAACATCCAGTGAGCAGCAATTCTGAGGGCAGATACGCATTGGTAATGAGAGAGGTCAGAGGAGAAGGGCCAGACTGGTCAAAGCCAACAGGAAGGTGACCGTAATGCAAATCCACACATTATAATGTGGTATGCAGAAGAGCATCTCTGAACAAACAACACGTCAAACCTCTAAGTGGATAGGCTACAGCAGCAGAAGACTTAAGTCTAAAAAATAAGTCAAATACCTAATAAAGTGCTCACTGAGTGTATAAACATACATGTACCTGCACACACACACACACACTTTATTAGATGCATGCTGTAATAAATGTATTCTCCTCCAGTAAGCAACACATTTAGCAGGGTCAAAGTTTGATCCTGTGGGCAGCATGGATGATGCAGTGGGTAGCACTGCCGCCTCACAGCAAGGAGGTCCTGGGTTCGAATCCCAGTCGGCCGGGGCTGCTCTGTGTGGAGTTTGCATGTTCTCCCTGTGTTTGCGAGGGTTTCCTCCCACTGTCCGAAGACATGCAGGTTTAGGCTGATTGGAGAGTCTAAATTTACCGTGGGTATGAGTGTGTGAGTGAATGGTGTGTGTGCCCTGCGATGGACTGCCGACCTGTCCAGGGTGTAGTCCTGCCTTTTTTGCCCAATGTATGCTGGGACAGGCTCCAGCCTCCCTGCAACCCCGTTCAGGATAAGCAGCTAAAGATGATGGATGGATAGACGGAAAATTTTATCATGCTAAATGTGTACAATTTAGTTAATTGACTAAATTGTACACATTTCTGTACATAGAAATTCTATGCTGTACAATTTAGATATTTGCTATGCAATGAGAAATTGATGGTTGATATATAAACTATTAATATGAGATGAGGCTCTGAATACTAAATATACACCTTCCAGAGGATTTTTAGCTCAAAAGACGAAAAAAGTTTGGGCTCTTCAATGTGATGCAGTTGAAAATGAATACAGTCAGTGGGTGGTGGCAGGGAGGTGGGAGAGGGGGTTATGATAATAGCATGTCAAATCAAGGGTTGCGATATGGAGGCATAATTTCTTCTCAGAACACATCCTCCAAAGAGCAGGATAATAGCGGAGTAGCTCTCCAAAGTGAATAAATGAGCTTCTCCTCATTGCAGCAGGGCCCTCCTTTTGTAAAAGTAACATTTTCCAGCCCGATTAGGGTTTTTTTTTTTTCTCTAATGTACCGCCTTTAAAAATACGTAACCATGGCAACGGCTAAAAGTCTCAGCTCAGCACAGGAATATCAATTTAATCTAGGCAAATGTTACATGTCATCTCACCCTGCCAGGTCTCTAGTGTCCCAAAGAGTCACAAAACCAGAAGCACCATGAGACAACCAAACCTTTATCAACTTTCCACATTGCTGGGAATCCAGAAGTTGGCAAGCTGTTGATTTTTAGGTTAGACACTGCTATTGTACCCATTAGCAAGGTACTTAACCCAAAAAATCCTGCTGCATTAACAAAGTAATAATAACAATACGTTTCCCTTGCATGTATGCACACAACACATAATAATATTTTGTCTTTTTGTTTAGTTTATTTAGCTGACACATTTCAACTGCTTCTGCTTTCTCGTCAGCTATAATGGCAGAAAAGGTTATGTAGGAGCAGTTGGAGGGGGAGGGGGCTAGGACACTTTGTCCTGAATGAACTGAGTGCACTGTTTTGGCTATAATCTGCACAATCTTAATCATCAGAAACCTCAGTATCACTTGGCCTGCATTAGTGTGTCCGTAGAAAAGATCAAATTTGAGATGTGAAAACCTACAGTCAGGTCCATAAATATTGGGACATCAACACAATTCTCATCTTTTTGGCTCTATACACCACCACAATGGATTTGAAATGAAACAAACAAGATGTGCTTTAACTGCAGACTTTCAACTTTAATTTGAGGGTATTTACATCCAAATCAGGTGAACGGTGTAGGAATTACAACAGTTTGTATATGTGCCTCCCACTTTTTAAGGGACCAAAAGTAATGGGACAAACTAACAATCATAAATCAAACTTTCACTTTTTAATACTTGGTTGCAAATCCTTTGCAGTCAATTACAGCCTGAAGTCTGGAACGCATAGACATCACCAAACGCTGGGTTTCATCCCCGGTGATGCTCCCCGGTGATGCTCATTCAGAAAATGAAATGCATGTTCAATTGGATTCAGGTCAGGTGATTGCCATTGCATAACATTCCACTTCTTTGCCTTAAAAAACTCTTTGGTTGCTTTCGCAGTACGCTTCGGGTCTTTGTCCATCTGCACTGTGAAGCGCCGTCCAATGAGTTCTGAAGCATTTGGCTGAATATGAGCAGATAATATTGCCCGAAACACTTCAGAATTCATCCTGCTGCTTTTGTCAGCAGTCACATCATCAATAAATACAAGGGAACCAGTTCCATTGGCAGCCATACATGCCCACGCCATGACACTACCACCACCATGCTTCAGTGATGAGGTGGTATGTTTTGGATCATGAGCAGTTCCTTTCCTTCTCCATACTCTCCTCTTCCCATCATTCTGGTACAACTTGATCTTTGTCTCATCTGTCCATAGGATGTTGTTCCAGAACTGTAAAGGCTTTTTTCGATGTTGTTTGGCAAACTCTAACCTGGTCTTCCAGTTTTTGAGGCTCACCAATGGTTTACATCTTGTGGTGAACCCTCTGTATTCACTCTGGTGAAGTCTTCTCTTGATTGTTGACTTTGACACACATACACCTACCTCCTGGTAGGTGTCCTTGATGTTCTTGATGTTCAACTGTTGTGAAGGGGTTTTTCTTCACCAGGGAAAGAATTCTTCTGTCATCCACCACAGTTGTATTCCATGGTCTTCCGTGGTCTTTTGGTGTTGCTGAGCTCACCGGTGCATTCTTTCTTTTAAAGAATGTTCCAAACAGTTGATTTGGCCACACCTAATGTTTTTGCTATCTCCCTGATGGGTTTGTTTTGATTTTTCAGCCTAATGATGGCTTGCTCTTTGGATCTCATATTGAGAGTTGACAGCAACAGATTCCAAATGCAAATAGCACACTTGAAATGACCTTTTATCTGCTCCTTGTAAATGAGATAATGAGGGAATAACACACACCTGGCCATGGAACAGCTGAGCAGCCAATTGTCCCATTACTTTTGGTCCCTTAAAAAATGGGAGGCACACATATAAACTGTTGTAATTCCTACACCGTTCACCTGATTTGGATGTAAATACCCTGAAATTAAAGCTGAAAGTCTGCAGTTAAAGCATATCTTGTTTCATTTCAAATCCATTGTGGTGGTGTATAGAGCCAAAAAGATGAGAATTGTGTCGATGTCCCAATATTTATGGACCTGACTGTACCTTTTCTCTCAGCCCAATCTCATGGCATATACAGTGGCTTTAGTGTAGATTTCATTTTAACTGGATAACATTGCCCTTGCCATTTACACCCAATAACCCATTCTGGCAAAATTAGAACAGGTTTAGACATTTTAGCAAATTTATTAACTTAAATTTTATCATTTATATAGGTATTCAGACCCAATTACTGCTTTGAGTCTTCTTGGGTAAGTCTCTACAAGCTTTGCACACCTGGATTTGGGCAGTTTGTTCCATTCTTCCTGGAAGATCCCCTCAAGCCCTGTCAGATTGGATGGGAAGTGTCTGTCAACTGCCATCTTCAGGTCTCTCCACAGATGTTCAATGGGGTTTATGTCTTTGGCTGGGCCACTCAACGACAGTCGGAGACTTGTCCCAAAGCCGCTCCAGCATTGTCTTGGCTGTACGCTTTGGGTCATTTCCATGCTGAAAGGTGAACCGTCGCCCCTGTCTGAGTTTGCATGCATTCTGGAGCAGGTTTTCTTTAAGGACCTCTCAGTTGGCTGAATTCATCCTTCCCTCAATTATGAACAATCTCCCTAAATTATATCAAATTTCTTCTCCATTCGGATTTTTGGTCAGACTGAACTGAATCTCTTAACAATGTCTGCGTGTTTTTATGCATTAAGTTGCTACTACACGATGGGCTGATTAGGTATTTTAATTAACAAGCTGGTGAACCCATGTACCTAATAAAGTGATCACTGCCTGGATATATAAATTCTTTTTTTTTACTCTATATCATTTTAACAGAAAATACATATTTTATTCATGAATATATGAATACATAACTATTAGCCAATCAGAATCAAGTAAATATGTTTGTATGGCTTTGCTTGAAAGAGGAAATTGCAAGCCATTGAAATATATAATTAGGTTCCTATCCTAGAACTTCTGGTCTGTCTGAGATATGGCTAGCACTTAATTTAGTGCTGTCGGCTTCTCTTTGCTTCTTGTTCAGGCTCACAATGTTCTTTCCTTGCAGAGTCCTGCGTATATTTGTCACAGTCAGATAAATGTTGTACAGGGCACTAAATGACGTGCCTGTCACATCACACCGGTACTATGATAGCAACAGATTTAGTATATAAGTGTATATAATTATGCGCAACGTATGTTTAAGACATAGAGAATTAAGGGAAGGAGCATGTGGACTGTACGCCTCTAAGTGAGAGGATATGTATGAGAGAATACACTCAGTCTATTAGGTATTTGGTATTTTTTAGACTTCTACTGCTGTAGCCTATCCACCACAAACTTTAGAGACTAGTGTGCATGAAAATCCCAGGGGATCAGCAGTTTCTGGGATACTGAAACCACCCTGTCTGCCACCAACAATCATTCCATGGTCAAAGTCACTTAGATCAAATTTTCCCCCATTCTGATGGCTGATGTGAACATTAACTGAAGCTCCTGACCTGCATCTACATGATCGTATGCATTGCAGTGCTGCCACACAATTGGCTGATTAGATAATCGCATGAATAAGTAGGTGTAATAAAGTAAAAAATATTCCTAATAAAGTGCTCTGTGACTGTATGTGATAGAATGTAATTATTTCTGGAGAGTGAGATTGCAAGTAAGTGATTCAGGGTGGCACAGACTTTGCACATTGAGAGAGAATGTGAGAATTAAGGAGAATGAGTGGGAGAGAGATAATGTGAGAGAGTAACAGCGAAAGTGTAAGAATTTGAGTGAACAAAACGTGTGTGAAAAGAGTAACCATATTGATGGAACACACTCAGGTTCTCAGAGTGCATGTGTTTTGGTGCCGTGTTTCTCCAAGGTAATTAAAAAGCTGTGATATATAAAGACATCCTCAGGTAACCCTCCTCACAAAAGCACACATATACACACCTCTGCAATTGAAACTGGATTTACGCCTGCCTGCTCCCTGCTGCTGTGCCTACCTGTTAAAACCATCCAAATGACTATACTTTGCATGGTGTCATGCATTCAAGATTCATCTAGGTGCTGGTCGAACTGGGAGTTCCAGTGGTGGCACCTTCCGTGCTCCATTTACAAGCTCTGCTTCTGACAGTCCTCCAGCAGGTTCTTCCTTCAACAAATTATCACACTGTTTGAGGTGAATAAGGAAGAAGGAAGAAGAATGAAAAATACTTCTTATCCTGCCCCCTCTGCAAAATCACAGCACAGCAATAAAACACTGCAATGAAGTCAATATTAAGCAATATTTGTTTTTGCCTGGTGTCCTCCATGACAAACTTTGGCTTGCAGCATTCAGTTGGTATACTGTTGCCCCAAACAACTTTTTATTGTTGTATTTAGGGGGTGTTATTTCCCTGCTAATGAAGGCAGGGATACATACAAAAATATGTGTGCATGCATGCTAGGGGACATTAATCTTTCATTAATGCCAGGTGTTTTTGTCCAGCTTGAAGGAGTGTATTCTTCACTGCCAGTCTCACACTTGTTGTCCACCTTTCCAGAAGAATGTATTTTTTCTTTGCAAACTGAGCTTTTGAATTAGAGTTTTTTTCACATCACGTGTTCACAAAATGCAACTACAGGGGCATCATACCAAAATAGAGTGACTTCCGTAATCCCAGAAACTCCAGACTAAGGATGAAGTTAGGGCCTTTACTGTTATTTTTATTTGGAGAATAATTCTATACAGTTGTAGCATAGCTTAATCTATTTGTTTGTTAAAAGCCACGAGCATGCATTAGCTAAAACATTACTGATTGGGGCTTTTTTGCTATGTAACGTGTAACATATGTTTTTCTTTTTTTTTTTTACATTGGCCAATGTTGCCCTTGGCAGGAAGGGGTTAAATTAATGCAATCCTAGGGGATATCTGGCTTTGCGGGGTAGGATGACAGTTAAGGACAGCAGATTTGGGGTAAGGACAGATCAATCTCTCTGGAAGGAAGCGAAGGCTGAGGAGTTGGAGGACTGTAATAAAGAACTGCAGAATCCCATTGTTGAACAGAATCTGGGAGCAGGGATTGACATGTTATCGATCACTCCACAACCCAAGTGGCAGACCCTCTGCAGCCAGCAGACCACCAGGAGTCTGGGGGTGGAACATAATGCTTAGGGAACTGTTGTTCTTGTAACTCTGAGGTAGTAGGTCCACTTTTCAGAAGAGGCACTGCTGTTTTAGCCTTGAGCAAGATACCTAACCTTCACAAGTTCCTGCACGAAGCATCTAGCTGTATATATAGATTGTATGAAAAGAATGCTGTGGAAGCTAGAACATGTGACACCCCTCCACACACAATACAGGTATCGTACTATTGCACTACACCAAGGGGTGCTCCAGAGAGTAGCCAGGAAGGCGCGGAGAGGTGAGGATGAGGAGACGCTTATGACAGAATGAATGCATATACGAGCAAGAAATACAGAAAATGTGACAAAACATAGAATAGAACTGATGCATTACTGTTGAAATAAAAGCGTTTTTTAACTGTCTGCCTATTAGACTAGCCTACTGTCAGAGGTCAGAGGTCAGGGGGAGTAAAATCTATTTAGTTTTACTTTTCCTGAGAAGTTTTCAAACCTATGGCACAATTAAAAAGTAAATGAATGGATGCTTATTTAGTTAGTCGGTTAACCCATTGTAGTGTTATAGTTATAACATTATTACATTGGTCTGAGGTCTCTCGGAAACCATATGCATGCTAGCTAGCTAAGCAGCATTGAGTGATGATGGGAGCAGTGGAACTGCAGCCACAAACTACCAGTAGCAAGCCAAAAGAGCATAAATATGATGGCAGGGCCTGGTTGTCATATCATCATCATATAAAATACGATTTGATCCAATGAGAAGTGTCTATTTTTAATAATGATGTTGCAGATGATTATCTAGTTTTGGCAGTGAGGGAGAAAGATGGCTACAGCAGAGATGTGAGCTCTTGAAGCAAATCAAAATGGAATCTCTACAGGAGACAGACCAACTGAAAAGGTAGCCCAGTTATCAAAGTCTGCAACAACTTCTGTGTGACCACTAACTAACGTGACAACAGACTACAGCTGCAGCTTGAGACAAACGTATATACACATCTATGCTCATCTGCTGTCATCCCAGATCAGCAGATGTTCAACACACCTCAGTCTATGACCTTGTAAAAATGTTTATAGTGGAGCTTATAAGGATGAGGGGTGGAAATAGATCCAGGTGAATCTAAAGGAATTGTGAAAAAAAAAAAAATTAAAGTAATACAATAAAACATAAATTATAGAGAAATTACAAGATAATATACATACAGTATAGAAAAATAAAAAGATTGGATACCCCAGTGAGTATAGCAGGATACATAGTCGGGGGTGGAAGCCACAGCATGCCACCCAGGCACTGCCATAAAATACAGAGACTTGTGAGAGAAGCCACAGAGAGGCACAGTCACTTGACGTTTGGATGTGAGTGACCCAGCTAAGGTGTGGGAAAGGTTTTTTTTTTGTTTTTTTCCAGGCCCATATCAAGAAAGTGTCATATTCTACCTCCATAATGTCCCATATTCGATTATTTTTGTCCCTCTCTGGGGCTGAAATGTTAGTTCATGCCTTCATCACATCATGCCTTGATGACTGCAATGCACCTCTCACTAGTGTTCCTTCCAACCACCTCTCACAACTGCAATTAATCAAAAATTCTGTTGCCAGAGTCCTCACCTGTACATCTAGTAAAGAGCACACAACCCTGGTTCCCTATTAAAGCCAGGGATGATGACTACTCAGAAAGTATTCAGAGCCCTTGACTTTTTGCCCATCAATCTGCACTCAATAACCCCTAAGTGAAAACAAAAATGTTTGCAAATTGATTAAAAATCCGAAACTGAAATATCTCATTTACATAAGTATACCGATCCTTTGCTATGGCACTCCAAATTGCGGTCAGGTGCATCCTGTTTGCTTTATTTATCCTTGAGATGTGTCTAGACCTTGACTGGAGATTTAATTGATTGGACATCCTTTAGAAAGGTACACAATGACCCAAACCATAGACAATGCTAGAGTGGGTTTGGGACAAGTCTGTCCTTGTGTGGCCCAGCCAAAGCCCAGACTTAAACCCCATAGAACATCTCTGGAGAGACCTGAAGATAGTTCAGCAGTTTATCGATGCTTCCCATCAAATCTAACGGAGTGTGAGAGGATCTGCCAGGAAGAATAGGATGAACTTCCCAAATCAAGGTATGAAAAGCTTGTAGAGACTTACCCAAAAAAGTACTGAATAAAGGATGTGCATACTTATATAAATGAGAGTTTTTGATTTCTAATAAATTTGCAAACATTTCTAAAAACAGGTTTTCACTTTGTCATTATTGGTTATTGAGTGAAGATTTGTGAGAAAAATGGCAATTTTATCCATTTAAAATTAAATCTACAGCACAATAGTGTGCAAAAAAGTGAAGGGGTCTGAATACTTTCTGAAGCCACTGTACGTAACCTTGGCCCACCTTCAATGCTTTTCCAATTATGACAATCCCACTGTCCCTTTTACTAATCACACACAATGGGTGCTCTTCCTGTGGCCATCAGGTCAGCTGACTCTACATGCATTTAAGGTGAAACTAAAAACACAGCTGTTTAAACAGGCAGAATAAAAATATCCATCTCCACTCTTAGGGCAACGATTAAGAAATGTACAACAACTTGAGCTGTGATGAGTCTGCTTCTACCATGAGGTGAAAACCGAGTCTTGGCTGAATTTTCTAAGAGGGCAATGAGCACGGATACAAAGCAATCCTTGAAATACACACATAAAAGGTTTACTGACCACTGAAGCAAGCCATGTACTGAGCATAAGAGGAGAGTCTGCAAGCCAAAACCAGGGAATGATCTGGACAGATTTTTCCTGGAGGAGTGGTCTCAAATCCCTTGCTAAGCATTCTCCCACCTCATAAAACATTATGGGAGAACACTCAGTGCTGTTATCATGGCAAAGTACAGGGATGCCAATAATTATGATGTATTTTCCAGAATAAAAAATATTTTGTGTTAAATATTTTTGTACGGTATCAAAATAATATGAAATTACATATTACATTTGGGAATTTGGCAGATGCTCACATAGAGTGATTTAGAAATTAGAAAACAAGTGCAGAAATCAGGATTGAAAACATTTAATAAGAAATAATACAGCATTTTTTGCTCACATTAATTTTTTTTAAGGGCACAATAACTCCACAGACTGAAATTGAGGTGTGTGTGCATGTGTGCGTGGTGTGTGTGCAGTAACAGGCCTATACACTCAGTGATCGCTTTATTAGGTATACCTGTACACCAGCTTGTAAATGCAAATATCCAGTCACTTGCCAACAATCATTCCTCAAAGTCAATCACATTTCTTCCACATTCTGATGTTTGGTCTGAACAAAAACCTCTTGCCAATGTTTGCATGTTTTTATGCATTGAGTTGCTGCAACATGATAGGCTGATTTGATATTAGCATTAAGGAGCTGGTGTACAGGTCTACCTAATAAAGTGGTCTTTGATTGTATATACATTGGAACATTTTATTTATTTTATAGTTGAATGGAAAGAGGAACATAACACAGGAAAGCATACACAAAATAAAAGCATAATATTACATGCATTAAAACAAAACACTAAAAATTAAATTCAAATAAAAACAAATCCTTTCCCTAGGCTTTGATATACTGGATTTACACAGCTGTGTTGCATTAACCCCACCCTTATGAGGCACTCTGCCAGGGCAGTATGCATATCCAACCTGCCCTCCAAGCTTATCAACCCCCCAATAGATGGGGCTAGTAAGCTAGTGGAAGGAGGAGAAGGGGGAGAAACTAAAGGCATCAAACACAGTTTTAGACACAAGGAATGTTTCCCCATGACAATACCCTTAAGGACACAGGATAATTAGTTACGGTAGCATTTAATTGTCGATTGTTACATCAGGGGAAGTTGTTTATGTAATATTTGCGGGTCCATTCCATTTCCAGTGTGGATGCAGACATATCCACATCCTGAACAGGACTGAGCAGACATTTTAAAAATTACTCAGCTCCAATGTGTCATATTCACCGCCTTCTGTCTGACTCATATTAAAACATTGCTGATCATACTTATTTACTGACTTTCTTTTTCTGATTTTCACAGCACTGTTCAGATGTATTTCCGCAGGCGTGAACGCCGCGATGTCTCATCCCATAAAACCAATTAAAAGGTGTGAGCAATACAAGGGCCATACCTTCTGTGTGGCTCCAACAGTCTCATTTCTCCACAGCAGATTGCACTCTATTTTATTTTCTCTTCATCAGCAAAACATAGAGGCAGCAAAGAGTCAACTGAGGGAAACTCCGGACAGAAGTTCAAATTAGGTCAACTGTACAAATGTAGCCATAGTCACATCACTATCTTTACATGAAAATTCAAATTAATTCATCCAAGCACAGCACAGATTTAGTATAGTCCACAACACTACATCATACTTGAGATGAAATGCAATAGATTGTTAATGTGGGATTGAGGTCTGGGGTATTTTCCAATTTCCCCTTCCAATGTTTTTGACCAGTGTTTCTCAAGTCCAGTCCATCAAAGCGTCACATGACCCACTTGCCAGAAAGTTTTTGTTGTAACCAGGAACTCACACACCTGATTTAATGACCAAACCAATCAAACCACAAAAAATGCCCTTGATTAAATCAGGTGTGTGAGGTCTTGCTTACAACAAAAACCTTCTGGCAAGTGGGTCTCGAGGACTGGAGTTGAGAAACACTGCTTTGGACATCACAATCACAAAACTCATTTCACCCCATATACCTTAATTATCCAAACCCCTTTCAAGCTGACTCCGAGCCTGTTATTAAACATGGAATTCAATTTGCACTGAATTAAATAATATCCGTGACCGCATTTGTTTTCTAGTCTCGATGACATATCCCTGTGACTCCCTGCTGCTCAAAACTACCCAAGGCCCTGACAGCATATATGTTTGCAGCTGAAAGGAATGAGAAATGATTTTAGCTTGACCAGAACAGTGATGCTGAAAAGCAGCAGCACAACAACTCTGTCCTGAAATAAACCTGTGGCTCGCTTAGTTGCGGATGTTTTCCTTTTATATAATGAAATGAATTGAAGTTTACTCTTGCAGAGCCATTCTTAAGAATATGGAGTGTGAGTATTGTATCACCACTGATAAATGAGATGGTGAAATGATTTTTGGAGAAGATCTCAGCCATTTTAATAAAAGGGAGGGAAGTATTACAGAAGGCACAGTTCCTAATTGGCATTGTTGTTGTGTTTTCTTCTTCCCACCCAATTCACTGGCTCCATCTCACGTTCCCTACCTCCTGTTCAGGAGCATTAGAGAGATTGCTAAAGAAAAAGGAGAATTGTAAGGAATAAAGAGACAATGGCATCAGTAACTGTGAGAATATTGAGTATTTTGTGATTAGTATTATAAATGCAATCGTGAAAGTATTCTAAATGATAAAATCATTGAGAATATTCAATACAGAATACTGAATATAAAATGCCTTAAATAGAGACGTACGAGGAGAATGGCCAGGCTGGTCAAAGCTGACAGGAAGGTGACAGTTATTCAAATAACCACACATTACATCAATGGAATGCAGAAGAGCATCTCTGAACACACAATGTATCAAACCTCTTAGTGGATAGGCTACAGCAGCAGGCTACCCTGCAAAACTTAATAACTATAATTAATAAAATAAGTCTTAAAAATACCTAATAAAATGCTCACTGAGTGTATACTTCAAATGCTAATTCTATGCATTTCATCACTTAACACAACCACAAAAAACAACATGACCCCACTTTAAAGCATGGCTTTAATTAGATCAGCAGTGAAAAATGACGGTTGTTTTTCTTTATAAAAGATGGAATGTACTCCTATGACATAAGCAACCACAGCATGCCCAAACAATATTCACCCACATCACTGACCTATTCACGTTGCATGCTAATTAGAATTTAAATGTAAATAAAATGACATAGTTAGTAGAATTACATTTCTCTAAATTAGCCCCTTAAATCTCGTGATTAACCGCTTATTTTTTTCAAGGGGCAATTTTCAATCACTATGGTAACAGGATATACAGTTTGAAAGTGTTAAAACTCACAGTTCTGTATAACCTATTTTAAGATGCCATTGCTTTAGCGAGAACAGTTGCTTAATTTGTAATATGTGGGTGATAAAACAAGTGTGGGGGGACCTCTCCTTCTCAGAATTTTTAAAATCCACATACTACAAGAAATAAGGTAATTTCAGTGTTTTCACAATGAGTGTCCAGCGTAGTTGTAACATAGTTGCAGAGAAAATGCGTTACCCCCATCCGTGTGTAAGAAAATGCAGTATAACTTCAGCTCAGCAAAGGACCGACTATGGGCATTTGTCCAGTGTTGTGACTTGGCTCAGTTGTGTTTTTAAGCACACCAGCCACAGCTGCATTAATCTGCACCCAGTCAAAAACAGACAATCTTTTCAGACAGAAGAACAGCTTCCACTTTCACTGTGTTCTGGGCTTCTATAACTTGGTTTTAGTAATATTTGAAGTAATTCTGACTCTTGGATAATAGACCACAGAAGAGACCGGGATTATACCTGCAGTCAAAAGGGTTCAAGAATAGTAACCATTATATTTAGAGTATGTAATTTTTAAGCTTGTGTCAAGAAAAGGGGCAATACTTAAGGGGTTAACCCATGACCATGCGAACAAGGGGAAGCCTTTGGATAACAGTTTCAGTGATTCAAATGGCAGTTACAAAATAACCTTGACCTTCTCGGCAGTTTACGATGAATGTCAGGCCAATTAGATGCAAGGCTTGCTCATCTTCTCTCCAGTTTGACCCCAGAGAAACCGCTTTGCATTTTGACAGGCTGGTGCTAAATGCTTGAATTAGACCATTAGAATGCATTACATGATGCACCAGGTAAACGAGCACGCCAGGGCTGAGCAAGAGCTGTTCTGTCCCTACTCTACTGCGTGTGCTCACATGTTCAAGGATGACGCAGTTAGCTTACAAATTGTGTTCATGCTGTTAATTTGGATGATATTCCCCTGGTTTTCCCACTTTGTGCCTTAATAATAATGTCCATTATCCATTTAGTCGTAAGCGTATTTACTAAACACAGTTCCCATTACTGAATCAGGCTCAGCACCAGTAGTAGTGAGCTCACCGGATGTGACCCTTGACTAGTCATTAATGCCTTATCTGCAGGCGCAGTGCAGTATGCCACTATGCCACTTTGAACATTTGGCCACTGTTTTGTTCTGACTTCATTTTATTTATTTCAGCTTTTACGTAATTAGATAGCATCCCTTAATGTCCCTTACTGAAATGAAAAGACACAGCATAGCATCTCTTCATATGCTTACAGTGTTTTGTTGACCTTGACAACATTACAAAATAGGCCTTCAGATTTGCATGGTATAGCTAACTGTCAGGATAAAAACCGCAACCACAAAGTCCATACTGATTACAGTCTTTTAGAAGTGCAGTTCTGTTTCCTGTTGTCTCTTTGTTTAAGTTCATGAAATGGTATGATGGTCTTTCATAAATGGCCTTCACTATACACTCTGTGAGCACTTTATTAGGTATTTATTAGACTTATTTTTAGACGCATTAAGTCTTCCGCTGCTGTAGCCTATCCACATAGAGGTTTGACACGTTGTGTATTCAGAGATGCTCTCCTGCATACCACTGTTGTAACGCATAGTTATTTGCGTTACTGTCACCGTCCTGTCAGCTTCAACCAGTCTGGCCTTCTCCTCTGACCTCTCTCTACCTGTAGAACTGCTGCACACTGGTTGAATTTATAATAAGGTGGTCACTGAGTGTATATTTCAATATAAAGCAGGGCATTTGGACTTTAAATTAAATTATTCAAACACTGTAAATGCAATAGCATCCTCCTTCCATGACTTTTCCTAAATGTTTGAGCTTAGAATATTAGTGTTTTTGAACTTCTAAAACATTAACTCAGTGAAGAAGTCATTGCTTTCTGTTGCAACATGGAATTTTTGGCAACATGGCATTTTTTGACCAGAACATATTAAATGATAAGCCTCATATGCTGCAGTGTTAGTTTCCCCTCCATCTGATACAGATGGCTACCGAGAGGCAGATGGATTCCTCAGAGACATATTTGAATGCTTTACACCATGGTAGATACTATTATTGCATATGTCAACATTTGTGTGGGATTATTTCATTTAAAAAAATAATAAATAAAAATAAGAAATGAGTATAGTGTTTCTGACAGCTCAGAAAAGTAAAAGCTGCAATGTGAAACAATGATTCTGAAAATGAATGTTTAATGAGAGCTCACATAGCTGTTAGATAAAAGTGTTCCCCAACAGGGAAGAAAACAGACTGTTCCAGCTTTCTGGGTAAACAGATTTTTGCTAAAATCACCTTGACACTTTCTTCACTGCATGTGAGCGGAGGCCATGTGAACCATTGAAATTCCATGGGATATATTCTACAGACTGCTAAATGCGACCCAGACCATCTGACAACTTTCTGACTTCAATATGTATTGTGCTTGTTGACTACCCTCAGCAATGTAGCACTAGAAAACCCATCAGGCATTTGGAGTTTAATATTTTAATTACTCAAGCACCATGAAATACTAAAAATTATCCGTCCTTAAAGTTTTCTAAATATTTGGGCTTAAAATAACATTTGAAATGTACTCAGTAAAGAAATAAAGGCAGTTTGTTCAAATTTCATCAAAAAAATCCCAGCCAGCCAATAAAAAGCAGGCACTGGTACCAAGATGTGAATGTGTCACACTCACACTGTTTTGCAACAGAATGGTCGACATTTTGATGCAAATTGTTAACCAAGGCCAATCAAAACTAATTTTGCACTTATAATCATCCATCCATCCATTTTCACACACTCATACCTAGGGGAAATGTATCCTCTCCAATCAATCTATCCTGCATGGCTTAAGTCTATGTGAGAAAACTGGAGTGTATGAGGAAACTCACCTGGAAACAACAATAACATGCTAATTTCACACACAAGAGCCCAGAACCATCTTCCTGTGAGGCGACTGTGCAACCCATTGCACTAAGTGCTGCCCCCACATATAATCAGACAATACTAATGCTATCGTTTAATGAAGATGATAAAGACTGAAGGTGTGAATTAATAATTGTGAACCTTCCAATCTCATACATGATCCAAAACATGTTCACCTAGCAAATAAAAATAAAACAACAGAATTTGTTAACTCTTGCTTGATTAGGTGTCTTTTGTCAGCAGTGCTGTCATATGTATTTGCCAGAATGCATCTCTGATCAAACCTTAGTGGTCCAGCCCTTAACATCAACTGACATAATATTCATTCTTAAAGGCATCGACTTAGCAGTGATTTGGACCACACGATAAAGTCTGACAGTCGTTAGTTCAGCCTAACATAAAATAATTCCTGCATTTAAATAATAAAAAAGGTTTTAACATAATTCATGCTGATACTGTGCTATATCTTGTATAGTTATAGTATTTCTAATTTTTCCTGTTTTGAAGGCAGCTAGTCTGAAAGCTTCACTGGGAATTCCAGCAGATCCACACCACTGCTTTACATCAGGCACACTCTCCCCTGAGTCTAATTAAAGACACACAGATTTGTACGAATGGCCAAAAGAACATCCAGTCCCTGCAAAATGCTCCATAACAGCAGTAGCTATAACGCAATAACCCTACACGTTTGAGCTGTATCACACAGACAATCAGACTTATAGATCAAATAATCATCATACTGTAGCTAAGACAAATTTTGTGAAATGCGCTGTATTCATTTCACATGCGTGACACTAAGATGTATTGTGTGGAATGGCAATATATTCTAAGTGTCCTTTTCCTGCTGGCCTGACAGTGCTGGTTGTCACTTTTAAAATACACAACTAATAGTGTGGCAAGTAATAGCGTCATGTGCTGTAAAAACAAAATCTGCCTGTAAGTTGTCCTGTCTTGGAGAGCAGGATTCAGCCTGTCACTTCTTGGATCCACTCATGGAGGCTGCAACAAAGTCTGGGCATGAGGAATGACTGCGCTCCAAGCACCTGACACTCAGAACTGCATGGTCACCATGGACTGGGAATTTCTCCTGACTTATTTAGAAAATGTTCAAGGTGAACTCTTCAACTCTTTTGACCACAGGCCCGTTTTTGACCTGAGGCCTTGGGATCATTTCTCAGTTGCATTTTACATCAAGGCCCATTGAAGTTTATTTCATTTATTTATTGGCATTTCGATTAAACTTACAAAGAGTTTGGGCCTTTTGAAGGAATCCCTTTGAATATGAAGGGGAATGTCTAGAAGATGATCATTGTAGCTTGTATTTTTCTGCAATCTTCTATTGTTCTGGGGAATAGCTTGACACAAAGCTTGAGACAAGCTATGTTTTTAAATATGCTTTTCTCATCCGAAAAGCATTGTTTTCTTCTTCTTCTTTTAAATCTTCTTTGTCTTCAGTTTTTTTTAGTAGACACACCTATGTGGGGTGAGTGACATAGTTGATTCCTTACATATTGCAGTTGAAGCATTTGTGCCTCTGACACGCACCGACAGACAGGCACAGCAGCAGTCCTTGCAGCATTGTCTGCTCGTACCACTGATCATGCGTCTCTCAGCTATTTCATGTGGAACTGCTTTGATTTTATTCATGATTATGTTGTTCTCACTAGTCACGTTTACGTGCAGAATATTTTTTCATTCTGAATCATTTGTTCCGATTGAAGATTCCAAATGAACCATTTACATGCACGATGAATACATTTGATCCGATTAAGGTGATCAGAATAAAATTTTTTTTTAACATGCACAGAATGATCTTGCGCAGCTACACAATACAAGTTTCTCGCACATATCCAAATATGCGTTGTGTATTAAACGGAACAAACTTTAGAAGCAATAGGTAACGGGAGCCTATAAGAACACCTGGCTCAGTAACAGTTACTGTACACATATTATTCTAATTTCATCGGGTGAAAGAGATCGACCGCGTTGTCAATGTATCCACTTTGTTGAGATTGTATTGAGATTGAGATGTAGCTAGCTAGCTAGCGAACTAGGTTAATTTTTCCCTCCGAATCAGGTAAAGTCAAAAAAATCTATCTAAAGTAAACAACGTGGATTGATGAGGTTGGAATGATGTGTGCTGTATATTGGAAGTCATGGAATGCCCCTTGTCCAATCAAAGTGCAAAAATGGAGGGAAGCACATACTCAAGGATTGTGTGTCAATGCATTCTCTCCCCTTACAGTAATGGTGTCATAATGCTTGTACTGGCTCACTGACCGACCACCTTGCTGGATGAAATCAGCAACACTCAAATGTTTCTCTCCTTTACCCCCCTCTGACACACAGGCCTCCTTACATACTGTATCTCTCAACATTTCATGTGGACAGCAATATGACCAATATAACATTGCATCGGTGAGCAGGGCCAGCAAATAGAAGACAACCTCCTACAAGTCCACCAATGCCACTTTCTGCAGGAAAACGTAATTTTGGTCTCCCAACCAAATGTTAGCTAATTTAACATCTGCTTTCCTTCAGCTATTCAGCAGGAGAATAGTACTTGTATGGTATGGCTGCAGGCAAAATGGTTTCAATGGCATCATCATGCATATGCTTGAACAAATAAATAACTTCTGCACCAGCAGCAGACTTAAATAGCTGTCCTTCATGATCATGTATCCTTCGTTAGCATTGTGTTTTCTCATTGTACATTGTACATAGCATTATGTGTTCTCATTTGTAAAAAAAATTGTAACTTGGACCTATCAACCAGGCATATGGTATGAAATAATCCTTTAATCACTGAAGCAAATCTGATCCCATACAATTAGATGAGTCACAGAAAGCATACACCTCCAAAGTGTCAGGTGCCGAACTGAAAAACCAGACGACCAAATTAAAGAGTCCGCAACACTATATAAGCTCCTGTATTATGTGAATTTATCAACACAACAAAGTATCACCTCAAGCCTTATGGCTTACTTTGTGGTGTTCAGAAATTCACATTATACAGGAGCTTATATGGTGTGCTGACTTCGTTTCCCTAAAATTAGCCATCCTGCTTCTTGTTTGTACCCATGTTATTGACAATGATTTAAAAGTACGCCTTGTGACAAAACCTTCAGAGGGGGCCTTCAAATTGGCAAGAAAGACATACTGTAACTGTATCTAGAAAAGTAAAAATAGGCTAAAATGTAATCAGTACATTATGTTTGAGCAGCAGTTGACAGCTCACAGTGCACCTGCAAATGTAAGTGCAAAGTGGATGAAACTCATTGACAACTTAATACATTAGTAGGTTCCATTTATGTATTGTTAACATGACAAGCAAATGTGTCTCCTTCTGAACTTGGGCAAGCTGTATCAACTGCCTGAAGGAAATAAATTCAAATTTGGTTATCCCTCCCCTTATGTCACTTTTTTTCAGTGACATAAACTTACAGTGGGATGCAACAAATGTGGGCAACCCTGGTTTAAATGTCTGTTACAATGAATCTGTATTCAAACCTGAACTCTAAATGGTACACAGTTACAACAGGTAATTTCGGACTTCTAACGGTCAAGAGAGGAATGGCAGCAACAAACTCCTTCAAACAACAACACTGTTTATCCCTCCCCCTCTGTAAACGAGCTTGAATTATTGTTCAGCAATACAATGTTTTGGAGTGTCGGGTGAGTCAACATGTCAGTGAGCCTTTTTCAATGATAGGAAGGGATTTACAATGGTCTTGTAGCAATGTTTTAACACAAAAATCTTACCTATTGTACCTTTAAGCATGAGACCTTTCTGAAAATGTTAAATCAAGATGGCTTTTTATTTTCATTTTTTACTGTTTATAAATTATAAAAAAGGAAAAGGGCCCTGTGCAAAAGTTTGGGAACCCTTTTGGATTACTCGTTGTTCATTTTTGAAAAGATGATTGTTCCCAAACTTTTGCAGAGAGAGAGAGAGAGAGAGAGAGAGAGAGAGAGAGATAATGGCACCATTACTGCTCGGCAGCTTTCCTAGCAGTTGTCATAGTAACTCCTTGCATTATCTCTGTCCATGTAATCTGAGAGTACTGACTTATTTATTTTATTTATTTATTGATTTCATTTATTAATTTAATATTTTTTTGTTTGTTTAGGATTATGTATCATTGTCTACCACAACAGTCATACTCTACTTTATGAAGTACATGCCAGGAGTGATCTGAAGTATTTGAAATTTTCTCTGGCTGCTGGGTGCCTCATTTCGTTAAGGCACCATGCTGTGGTTCATGGATGAGCTTCACAATCTCAGATTGAATCTGGAGTCTGTCAGTGCCAACTGTGGCCGGTAGCTCCATAGAGTGACGTGCAATTTGCAACAGCATCCTCAAGGTATGGGAGGGTTCAGTCTGTTAGGGATCCACTTTTCATCACTATCCAGCGAACCTCACTGGTCGATCTAGTGTCAGTGGACTGCATGCTAAACCTGAACATGAAAGCTGTTCTTCAGAATCTAATTTGTGCAATCTTATGTCTATGGTGTGAAAAGAAACATCTAGTTATACTACATATTTCTAAGGGGGATGGTGGATGTCTAATTAAATGAAGTGTGTGTGTGTGTCTGTCTGTTTACAGTATATACAGTACACGCAGTGAGCACTCATTTTTTGCTACTGTAGCCAATCCACTTAGAGCTTTGATGCATTGCGTGTTCAAAGATTCTCTTCTACATACCACTGTTTAAATGCATAGTTACTGTCACCTTCCTGTCAGCTGTCTGGGCCTTCTCCTCTGACCTCTCGCCTGTGTGTTTTTACCTGCATAACTGCTGTTCACTGGATGCTTTTCACACCATTCTCTACAAACACTAGAGACTGTTGTGCATGAAAATCCCAGAAGATCAGCAATTTCTGAGATGCTCAAACCACCCTGTCTGGCATCGACAATCATTCCATGGACAGAGTCACTGAGATAATTGTTTCCCCATATTATTATGAATATTAATTCATATTAATATTAGCAATTCCTTGTTAATGCATGGGGTCAGAGGAGAATGGCCATAATGGTGCAAGATACTTGATAACCACACATTGCAACAGTGGTATGCAGAAGAGCATCTCTGAACATTGAACACATTGAAGTGGATATGTTAGTATACTGATTTCAAGGAACAATGTCTTACTGTAAATCTAAAGTAATAAAACAATTCATTTTTTTCTTTCTCTTTTCATTGGTGGCAGATGGAGTTTTATCTGTGTTCATTGGTCAAATACAGTGACTGGAACGTTTAAAAGAATGTGCCATATGTAAAGTGATTGAAGTTCATAACATTGAGTAGCTCTAAAAGCATATTAACACCTGCCCTAACATTTCACTGTTCTTTATTGGTTGCTGACTAGGCTTAGGAAAGCAAGGTCAATTAAAATTATAGTCCCACAACTATAATTTTTTAAATGGAAGTTATATTTAAATTAAGGTTTTACATGGCACTACTTTAAGCTGCCCTAAAAAAAGATCTGGCTAAGGAATTCATGAAATATAATATGATTTAATGGGGCCACATTTTGTCTCTCAACCTTTAGCTCCTTGTTCCTCAAATCGCAGAGAACCGCTAGTTTTCTAACGCCCCTTTACCTGAAAGTTTGGTGTTAGTCCATCAGGAGCACTAATTCTTAACTTAATTACCTGGGAAGAAATAAATCCAGCACAAGATTTGGTTTTGAGGGCCATTTGACTGCTCCAGCTCAATAGTCCAATAGTCTTGAATCTGACCATCATACCTATGGATTGTTCCACTGGTAAAACTTAACAGTACATTTCTACTAGCATTAACTAAGATATCAATAAATGCATTAGCAGCTATTTTAAATAATGCTTGTTCTTGGTTTTTGAAATGCATTTACCCTTTCCACACGCATTGTCAATGTAATATATAAGCAAATTAATTCAATAACAAAACCTGTTTTATTGTCACCCTCTGACCTTTTATTCATTCCGGATGCATATAAATTATGTTTTCATTCAGTTAAGGATCAGTTTAAGGTTATTCATTAAGGATCTGTTCAAGTGCATAAAATCTGTATACTTGTATTATAAAAATAATAATAATGGTAATAAGGTTATTTTTATTTTTATTATGACTAATATTAAGTAATAATATTATTATATTAGTAATAATAATAATAATAATAATAATAATAATAATAATAATAATAATAATAATAATAAAAATAATGTAGCTAGGTATGTAGCTTTCTAAATGGAAGCATATTAAAGTGTTACCTTCACATGTGAATTCTGCTCCGTTCATATTTATATTACTTAAATAAATATACAGTAAATAGTAACATACCTTTATAATAATTGTCAAATTCCAACATGCAAACGAGGAGACATGGCCATCTCCAGCCATGGGTTTCGTTTTGCTTTTTCACAGCAAACAAGAGCAATCCAATTTTAGACTAACCCACAAGGCACCTTTTAATTATTTTGCCTGTAGAATGAATGTTGGATGAACTCATGCAATATCTACTTTCCCTTTTAGACAATTGCATCATTTATTTTTAATGTGGCACAGATTTTCTTAAATTCCAGTCTGCAATCTTTTAAACCCAACTGAATCATTTCATCTGCAGTGGTATGGGATGCATAGCTCTTCCCACCTTACTGTCAACAGGTCCCTCTAGACTGGTGGGAATTGATTGGTACTGCACATACTTTGCTGTGATTCACATGTGCTGTATAACCTAAAACTGATTGATACCCCAGGAGTATTGGCCTTGGTCTGCGGCATTAGACCAATGTAAGGGAGGATTATGGAGTTATGTTTGTCATCCTCATCACTGCTAAGTACCACACACCTGGAGCCAAAAGACAATAAATTCTAAATGCAACACCACAGTAATATCAGTCAAAAAATAAGGCCTATACGAATGACAAATAGCACACAATGTCAGATTCATAAAAGCAATTTGGCAAGAGACAAACTCTTTTTTCTGTGAAATGAATATTGACAAACACCCATTTTCAGATGTGCGTTTAAATCATAAAGATTTTAACTTTGCAGTGGCTGGCCAAAAAGTCATACAGACACACACGCACAGACATACTCCACATCATGATATACAATCTCTTTTTCTCTCTCTCTTTCTTTTACTCTATTTGTGTGTGAGTGTGTTTGAACCATATTTTAATTCTCCCACTCCTGCTCAGAAGAAGCCTAGCTTTCAGTGTACTGTACATCAGCATTGAGCTGATGTATAAATACATTGAGCGAGAGAGAAGAGAGAGACACACAAACGCGCACACACATGCACACACACACACACACACACACACACGCACACACACGCACACACACACACACACACACACACACACCAGGAAGCCCTGTAACTTCAAGATATTTTTTTTATATTTTTGTCCCTGTATGTATATTTTATGCTTTATAAAATGTTAATGTCTACTCTTGAAAATCAAAAAAGTGTGTGTATGTTTGTGTATGTTCGTATGTCACAGACTACCCTTATTCTGTTCTGAAAGCCTGTCTTTGTGTATTCTAAGTCAGTATGCATAAAGATGAAATGGCATTGCTACCAGATGCAGATAATTAGCATATCACTATCTACCATCCCCATCAAGCCGAAAGCACATATACATGCCTTGTAATGGGAATTCAATTATATGAAAAAAACAAAAGATGTATAGCATACACATTTTCAAACCATATGCATTCATTAAATTGGTTAATTGCTGTACTGGTTTGCAATTATAACGTATTTCATACTCTATGGTTTCAATGTTTGTTGATCAAATTGTCTCTTCGAAGCATGGGTTTATCAAAGCGCACATCCTACAGCTGTAGTTCATTTAATTTCATAATACTAAATACTAAGTATTTGCACGAACATTAGAAAAATCCTAAATATAGCTCTATAAATGTATTCATCAATGTGAACAATAACCACAAGAAGTTTCACAGTATAATTTTTGTATATTACTCTGATATTCCTCATCCACACAATTCACTCAAGCACTGTACGAGAACCATTGAGGACTGATGATAAAAGGCTCATTTTCTCTAATCTTACTCGTTGACTGCTAGCAGCCCAGGTGTTAGTGCCAGCATTCAGCAGCATTCATACTCTCCCTCTGCAACTATTTATTAGGTTTTCCTGAGAAAGTAATCTCATGAGCCACCTTATAACCATCAGCAACAACAAATTTTCTCAGGATATAACTGTGTTTCATCGAGGTGCTTTTTCAAGCTCGAGCGAAACCCGAGTCAAACCCAAGTCTTCTAAGCTAATGGACTTGTTATACTCCCACTGTCACAGACTATTGATCAAAGATCAAACATTGATCTCTTGTTGTCAACATAAGTCTGTCCATATGCTTTTGGGACTGGCGTATATGTAGATGGTATAGATGGTTCAACAACAGCATAATCGACAGGCTGCACAGACTCCAAAGTAGCATGCTCCTGATCCTTTCCCACAAACTTCTTCGAAACTGCAGTCGTGCACAGAATTGAAAACAAATGCATTATCATGTGCCATTTTGATGTGAAAAATTGATGGGATTCCTATATGACAGTGTTGTAGGGCTAATTTTAAATGTGCAAGGGAAGATGCTGAGGTTTGTGAGGCGATAGATTTGAGGCGACTTAATGATATTTCTCTTCATACCTTCCTTCCAATAAACTACACCTGCAGTACTTATAAACCACTTATAAACCACCAACTACATGGTTTACAAGAAAAAACCTAATATAATTATTCTGCATGCATGTGCTCTATTCATTAATATATTGAGCAAAACAAATGTATTAATATATTCAGCAAAACAAGATTGAATACAAGGCTGAATATACAGTGCAGTCCGTAAGTATTTGGACAGTGGTACAATTTCCTCTCTTTGGCTCCGTGCTCCAGCATATTGGATTTGAAATTAAACAATTACGATGAGATTGCCGACTGAGGGTGTTTACACCCATATAGGGCAATCTGTGTAGGATTTAATTCCCTTTTTATGCATAGTCCCTCCATTTTAGCTGACAGAAAGTAATTGGACAGTTGGATTCTCAGCTGTTTCTGATTAGTGAGGTATATTCAACTTCTTCCTTCTTGCAGGCATGATAATTCTTGGTGTTGAGACGGATGCGTGGGGGGTTGGACCTAAAATGTACGACTCAGAAACAGTGCTGTAATAAAGTCCCGTCAGGGCTTTATTCAGGGAATAGCATGGTCAAAAAACAAGGAATGTTCATACACAAAAAATCCAGCCAAAAAACCAAAGCGCAGTACCGAGGGAGAAGGCAGTCTCGTAATCGGTACACCACACAAGAAGTCCGGTAGCCAGGAAAGCTGTCAGTGGGGCAGAAGTACAGGCAGGCGGTAGGCAGGGTCGATGATGGCGCAAGAGTCAAGACCGAAGTCGAAAAGTACAAAAACAGCAGGCAAAGACGTGGTACAGGCAGACAATGGTCAACAAAACAGAAGTCATAATCTTTGGTCGGTAAACAGGCTTGGCTCGTAACAGGTAGACAATGGCTTGCCAAAAGCCACTCAAGCACTGCACTGACAAATAGGAGGCGAACAATTTCACAAAGACAAAACTGAGCTTTATATGCAGGTGAAGACAGGTGTAGACAATTAGCTTGAGAGCAGCAAGAGAATGGAAATCAGGTGTGGAGGATTGACAGGTTAATGAGGTAATTAGTAATCATTAGTAATAAACCTATCCTGCCCTAGCATTAGTAAATTAGTAAATGACATGCACAAGAAACGTAAGGTAACATGAACACATGATTAGAATGTTAGTATTACCCAATCCTGATCTAGCATTAGTAGATTAGTAAGTAGACAAGGGAAATTGAAACAATTAGGGTGTGAGTGACTGAAAGACATGAAGACATGAAAAAGTGTATGCTAATCAATGACCAGTACAACGTAACATGAAACATAAATTGTAACATAACAAGTTTGCGAAATATGACAATAAACTAAATAACATGACATGGCAAGGCTAACAATTAAATCATAACAACAACTAAACATAAAACATGACATAACATGAAACATAAAAACGTGGTGATACTAGACTAACATAATACGTGACATGACAATAACATAACAAAGACAATAACTAAACATAAAACATGACATGACAAACATGAAATGTGACAGGTGTTATTTTATTGTATATAATTCTTACAGTTGTTTCACTGTGTATTCATATGGTTCTAGTGCTGATTTTTGTGATTCTGTGCACTTTCCACCAAGCTGTCAGAGCTCTTCTTATCCTTGCGGTATTGAAGCAGTTTTTGCAAGTGATGGAGAGTTGGAGGAGTTCAGTGGGATGAATACATTTAGTGATTAATTGTAACTGAGTAGCCAAAAAGTAGTTATACCAATTTGGGGCTGTACCACCTTGCAGTTTTTGTTTCTGTAATGTGGACAATTGTATATTCTAGGTTTTTTGTTTTTCCTGAAAATTTGGTTCAAGGGAATTCAACCAAGCGAGGCATGGTTGGGTTTGCATAATTGAAAACAGGTTTTGGCGGCTGCGATTCTACCCATAAGGGAAATTCAGATGGACAGGTTCTCTCAACTCAGGGGAAATGTAGATCTTTGACATTGACAGTGGGTAAGGGAATAGGTGGTGACTGAGCTGCCAAATTCCAGTTGTCTACATTAACTGGTCAAATTAATGATTTAGACCAGTCGATGGAATAATTTGAGTTTGAGGACTCCTGTTGGTAGATTGTTGGATTCTGTAAATGTAGTAATGCTTCATCTGCATATAAACTAATTCCATGCTTCGTATTGAGGATTTGGAGCATCTTAAAAGCTGCCACACATTCATTGTGGGACCTCTCTAGTACAGCTTGTGTGGATTTTAAAGCAGCTGAATAATACCCCTGGTGACTTCAGGTAGGAACCACAGTCTTTTTCCTCATCAACAATTAAATAGTTCAAAAAATATTCATCCATTCATCTTCTGGCTAGATATCTTAATATTCTTATAACATAGAAACAAATAAGAAATTAGAAATACAGATTTAAATTACAATGCATTGGCATATACAATCTGTGCTGTATAGACCTGATTGAGAGGTATCCATATTGTGACATTAGTTCCATTGCAACACAGTAGTCACCATGAAATTTAATTCCGGTGATATGGAACCTCTTATGAGAAGAAATCATCTTTTTGAGATGAAAAGCTATATTCCCAGCTGATTACAAACTCATATCATTATGTTTTTAAGAAAGATGCAGATCAAGTTTAATGCAGATGCATAAGAACAATGGCTAGGATTCAATAAAAAAGCAAGCCAAGCAATCACCAGTGTTAATAAGAAATGTTGACTGAAAGGACTTTCTGTTCTGACATTATGGCCTCAAGAGTAGAATGAATTGATTAATGAATTAATTAATGCTAATACTTTGATGGCGGCACGGATGGTGCAGTGGGTAGCACTGCCGCCTCACAGCAAGGAGGTCCTGGGTTCGAATCCCCATTGGCCAGGACCTCTCTGTGTGGAGTTTGCATGTTCTCCCTGTGTTTGCATGGGTTTCCTCCGGGTGCTCCGGTTTCCTCCCACAGTCCAAAGACATGCAGGTTAGGCTGATTGGAGAGTCTAAATTGCCCATAGGTATGAGTGTGTGAGTGAATGGTGTGTGTGCCCTGTGATGGACTGGCGACCTGTCCAGGGTGTATTCCTTTCGCCCAATGTATGCTGGGATAGGCTCCAGCCCTCCTGCGACCCTGTTCAGGATAAGCGGGTTATGATAATGGATGGATGAATAATACTTTGCCACACTCTGTGAAGTAAAATAATGTAAAAAGAAAACAAAAACATTTCCTTTGATCCCGTTGATTAAACATCAATTAAACATTCAAATCAGTCCAATTAGCTATTGAGCTGTTTCCCTGGCAATATTAAAACTATGTTTACCAATCATGTTAACTTAAAGAAAAAAAAAAGTATAATGGAAGATAAAATCCAGCCAATTTATTGCATCACCTGTGGTCAACATTTATCTATGCCAAACCAAGGTTAATGCTATTGTTAAGCATACATAGAATTAAATCAAGCTTCAGTCCCTATCATGCAAATCGGATATGACCCCCTCTTTTAAAGCCATAACTGCACTAGAATGCACAAAACTAACAGAAAAACACATTGAGTCTGTTATAAGGCCACATCTCCCTCCATAATGGATGGTCCATGATCCACTAGTCTACTTCCTTTCATGATGTGAGGTTCAGTTATGCCATATGGCATAGAGTGTGAATCCTAATTAAGACCCACACTGCTCTTTGAGAATGATTCAGGGTGGAGAAATCCTGGCTCATTTTGCCTGTGTGCAATGATTGACTTCTGCTTCTCCCATATGGTACTGTTTGAATATAAATCAAATACAATGCTTTTTTTTCCCTTTTTCTGATGAAAGAAAATAATACAAATGGAAAACCGTCTTGGTTGCGTAAGCATCCTGCACCCTGGCGTAGCTAAGAACCGTCGGGCCCCGGGCCAAATTACACTGAGGGCTCCCCCCTTCAGTCATATTACCCATACACAGGCACACTTGCAGCGTGTATGCACCAGTCATTCATAACCACAGACAGTAGACAAGGCACAGGGATAAGTGCTAGCCAGTCCTTACAACATATAGCAGTAGTGTTACCAACTGATAGGAGACAACATCAGAATATTATATTACTCTTGCCTTAGCTTTCAAAAATGCTGCTCACTCATTTAAAAATATATCTAGCACAACTTGCGCTCCACAAAATTATCCACCAGTGTCCCTTGTCCCATGCTGCTCCTTAAGCAATTCTTGATGAGTTTTAGTTTTGGGAATGAGCGATTGGCTGTGGCAAAAGTCAGTAGTTTGGTGAAATTGAGAATCAAGGCAGGGCACACTTTGCCAAAGGCACCTCCAGTACTGCCCTTTGCTGCGCCCCTGATCCTGCATAACCTCAACACTATATACATTAATCAGATTCATATATTACAACTAAGTGTTCTTTTAGGAAAGCAATGGTAAATGGTTGGCATTTATATAGCACCTTTATCCAAAGCGCTGAACAATTGATGCTTCTCATTCACCCATTCATACACCAATGGGGATTGGCTGCCATGCAAGGCACAACCAGCTCATCAGGAGCATTTGGGAGTTCTGTGTCTTGCTCAGGGATACTTTGACACACCCAGGGTGGGATCGAACCGGCAACCCTCAGACTGCCAGATGACTGCTCTTACCACCTGAGCCAATGTTGCAAGGCCCTGCATCCTTGAGATGTCCAAATTATATGATCTCAACTTGCTTTTTAACCCTCATATGTTAAGATTGTATGACCACCATGACTAGCCTTTTTTTCCATAAATATGACAAATCTGTGAGAAACATTATATTTTAGAGCCTGAGATAGTATGTTTGACACATGTAAGTGCCACCAGAAATCTAAGATAAGTATAGATAGTTAGATAGATATTTTCTTAATTTTTTTTAGCTGTAGAGAATGAAGCTAGCCCCAGATTGTAATGGTAACAGGATTATGTTCATTTCATGTTTACTGTTTAATCCCACCAAATAAGAAAAGTAGAAGAATCATACAATATCAATATTTAAGAAAGGTGAACTGTTTTTTTTTTTTTTTAAAGATATTTTTTAGGCCTTTTTCAGCTTTATTGGATAGTATATAGTATAGAGAGACAGGGAGAATGGAAGCGAGAGAGAGGGGAAGACATGCGACAAATGTCGGACGGTCGGATTCGAACCGCCGACATCGCGGCTCGCAATGAGCATGCGGTTAGTGCTCTACAGGCTGCACCACCGAGACACCCACATTAACTGTTTTTTTAAGAGATGTCAAACACTGCATATTGTCAAAATAGCCCCAAAACATAACATGAATGTTAAATGGAAATCTGTTGTTTTCCAGGTTAATTTGTGTTTACACATACAGACTTGCAGTCAATTAAAGTTTCATTCATTTGTCAGCGGCATGTAATACAATGCTACTGGTGTATTTTTGCTTTCTTCAGAAAAACACTGCCAATGTAATGTTAGTGAATGCTAACATTTGCAAACATATTTTTTTATTCACAAACAAGCACTGTTTCATATTTTTATTTTTTTATTTTTATAAGGGCCACATCCTCAAGCATATATCGTATGTTGTGTAGTTGACATCGTAATGGCTTAATGCAAATTATTACCCATTAGAAAAGCTGCATGTTCCTGGTGTGAGAAGAGACAAAAGAGTCCAAGAAATGATGGCAATACATACAGTCACTCATTATTACACCTACTACATTTTTCTAATCAGCCAATTGTATGGCAGCAGTGCAATGCATACAATCATGTATATATGGGTCAAGAGCTTCAGTTTATGTTCACAGCAACCATCAGAATGGAGAAAAAATTTGGTTTATGTGACTTTGACCGTGGAATAATTGTTGGTAGCAGACAGGGTGCTTTGAGTATCTCAGAAACTGCTGATCTCCTGGGATTTTCATACACACTAGTCTCCAGAGTTTGCATATATAATAAATCCACTGAGCAGCAGTTCTGGAGACAGAAACACCTTGTTAATAAGAGATGTCAGAGGAGAATGGCCAGACTGGTCGAAGCTGACAGGAAGGTGACACTAATGCAAGTAACCATCCATTACAACAGCGGTATGCAGAAGAGCAACTCTGGACACACAACACATCATAACTCTTAAGCGGATAGGTTACGGCGGTAGAAGTCTAAAAAATAAGTCTAAATACCTAATAAAGTGCTCGGTGAGTGTATTTGTAATAATCACCATGTCTTCCTCCAAATATTCTTCAGCCTCATGTGGCAATTGGAAGTCCCAGCCTCCATAATAATGTACACACAGCAGAAGGCAGGTAATAAACTGCAAAGACCCTCATGCATGACATTATTTGTAGGGGATATGCTAATAAACATTTGCACAAAGAGAGCTCATAAACATCATATACTATACGCATGATTACATGGATAACCAGGCACGAAATATGCCTGTCCTTTTGCCTTGTTATACTCACAAATCCAGAGGCAAACGGGGCTCTGGATATTGGGAAAATTGTAAGAACAGATTTCTGTTGCAAACACTGCAGGGATAATCAAGTTGCATGTTTGTCTGCTCTTAAATATTGGCTTTGCCATATATTATGCAGGTAGTACAACATGCACACACCAGCCCTGTATATAAATGCGTACAACATGATTGACAATCACTAGGTGCCTCCACATGTTATTACTATTACAGCCATAGCAAATTATTTTGGACAACCAACAGAGTGGGCATATAGATTGTATATTGACACAAATTTGTCGTTCTTGGCTCACCTGTCAATGCCCAGTGGATATTCACTTTGGACGGTGTATTTGCTGACCTTGACTGAGACCATAGCTGAACTTGGAAAAAAAATGTTAAAACACCTAACTCACCCTAAATCACAATTAAGATTGATGTGTCTGGACATACGGAGGCAATGTCTTATAAAATGCAATTCTGTCTAAAGATTAAAGGGATTATTGTGTTCAAAATTACAATGATTTTGTATCATTATAAAGATTAACCCAACCCAATAAGTCATAAAGAATAACCCAATAAGTCATAAAAAAATGCTTTCAAAAAGTACTTGAACAATTCTGTTCTCCCCAATTTTGACTCAGTCATGAGTCACTGCCGTGCTAAAGAACACTGCTGTGTCCATGCTCCATAACACACTCACCCACTAGAAACTATTTCCACACTATAGGACATATACTAGTATGGAAGTGCTTGCAAAGATGAATGGATAGTTATCTCTCTCTGACAACAACTGGCAGTCTGTGGGTGTCTAGTAAATAATCATAGGATTGCAAGCTACTGCACTGATAATCCAAGGAACCCCAGCCACTGCTAACGCACACTTCCAGTTTCACCGTGCTACCATCATTGATACAGTCCCAGGCTAATTAATACCTGTGATGTTGAGGCTATAAGGACAGGCCTGCTCTTATGGCTAATGAGAATGTGCATGAATGTATTTCGCTTCAGACTGGTCATCTTCATATCGGAAACCGGGGGATGTAATGTGATTCATTGAGATGAGAGTCAATGAGAACCATTTGAGCATGGCAGAATAACGCAAAGGCTACACAGCCGTTGCTCGGCATACATACACTGTGCTGTGCTCAAACTATACAATATTCACCCAATTATTCTCTCATGATAAAGATACATATGTATGTGATATCAATTCTAATCTCATTACTGATATGAATAATTCCAGCTGAATACTGCTGATGCTATATTGGCTTGGAGTGTAATTTCTTACACTCGCCACACAAATATATTTTAAAGAGAAAAATGTAACCTGCTACAAATCTGAATGTACATGCTTTCTTCTTAGCTCAATAATTAAGTATGAAAATACTTGGATCCTTTTGTGTTCTGAATAATAAAAGAGGGGGTAAATGGGGTCAGAGCCCACAAGGATAACCACACATACTGATTAAATTGCCTCTGCAAGATGGAGCGACT
Organism: Conger conger; assembly: GCF_963514075.1. NCBI lineage: Eukaryota > Metazoa > Chordata > Actinopteri > Anguilliformes > Congridae > Conger > Conger conger. The sequence goes on along the minus strand of NC_083762.1, from coordinate 21,697,105 downwards.
AGTGGTTGATGCCATATTGCAGGCCTGTTTTGCATATACTGGTCCTGGGGCTCTTGTACAGCAAATGGAGCTCAGGCAAGTACCAAAACATGTACACATACATCTGGTGTCCTCTCGCCAGGAAGCACAAATGCGGCCGCAAAATTGACCTTTCAACGATCCAAGATATGCCTCAAAATCAATCAAAAAAGGGTTAACAGCAATTACTGTGGTGTGATGCCCACCTTAGTCTCTAGAGTGGAAAATTAAGAGGTCAGTCCAATAACAGCGACCAAAATCTTAACATCTGAACATGAAATGAAGACTAAAGACCCAGATCTTTAGCACTATGGCTCTTTCATCTCATCTCATCTAGTAACATGTATTTAGATGTAATGCTTTCTTTCTTTTTTCTTTCTTCCTTTCTTTATTTTTGAGTCTGTGGTCCCTTGCTGCAGTTCATTTCATTTAATGCTCAGTCAGTTAGTTTGGCTCTTTATCTGCACGTCTTGCACTTGCTATCTCTCACAGGACCCTGATCTTTGTGCTTGTGGTTTCATTGTTTCACTCTGGATAAGAGCAATTGCTAAATTGCAGTAAAGGCATTCTGTGTTAGATGTTGTTAATGTTGTTTCCATGACCCTGCCTGTTAACTTCATCATTTTACTGCATGCTTTTGGGACCCAGCTATTGTGTGCAGGAGCCTACAAATAATCAAGTAATGTCTGATACTACAAACAATATTGTGATGTTGTTCACGCTTATAAAATGCAGAGGCTTCACACTAGAAAGTGATACATCATGCCAGAGTTCTTTATTTACTCTTTTTTTTTAGAGCACACGCTATATTCATTACTATTATATCTGCAAGCCACCAATAATTTGCATGTAAATAAGGCCGGACATTGTTGCAGTTACAATGAATTCCCAACATTCACCCATTCACACACATTGAAACATCAACAGTGATAAGCTGCCATGCAAAGAACTCAGGGACACTTTGTCACCCAGGGCAGGGGATCGAACTAACAACCTTTCGACCTGAGCTAATGTCGCCCCATGTTAAAAATGAATACTGTTAAACGTCTTGGATTGTGTCAGAAAATGCTCTATCGATTCATTAATTCTTTTGTGAGAAATATGGCATTCAAATATAGGAGGCATTGCCAACATGGTTTTAATCCTTTATTATTAGTTTAATAATGAGCTGATAAATCCCCCTCCCCCACAAACACATAAACACAGCAATAGTGCATGTATTTGCACAATAACAGAAAAGCTTTAGCCATAGTCTCCCATATGCTTGTGTTTATGTTGTCCTGTATCTGTTTCTACCGCATACAGAACATTTGGCATCAATTAAAATCTTTTCAAGGATACATTACCATTCAATAGTTAATTTGTGTTTTTCTTTCACATGATATGAAAATAAGTTTAAAAATAGAATGCTTTTTAATCACGTGGAAGCATTATGAATCCAGCTGGAGTGATCTATTAGCCTGCGATATTTGTGGCCTCATTGTTCCAATTAAAGTAGTGTTGTCTGAAAAGTGTCTGCAAGTTTTCATTGAGTTTTCTTTGTGACAGCAGAGTGGATACGCTCCATCTGTGATATAATCACATGGAGGCTTTTGTTTCTCTGAGCACTCTCAGATTTCCTCATGCAGAACAAGAGCACACAGAGCCCCCCCATCCCAGCGGATGAACTTAATTACTTTTCATATCAGACATAAACACACTTTTCATTTTTACCCCTGAGTTAAACACAAACAATATTCTATAATACATAGCTTGTTAATGTTATCATAGAGGCAAAATATAAAAAATACCAAGAGGAGAACTGACTCCAGCCACTGTGACACTTTGACTTTAACCTTGTAACAAATGCATACTTTCTCAATGCAGTCAACCTCGTTGCAATCAGAAATATTGGCTAGTCTATGAGGAATGTGGCACATGAGTACACACTAGGGCACAGAAAACTGGCAGGTTGACATGGAATATAATCCGAAAGCAATAAACAATACAATATAATACTATTCAAAAATAAAACAAAAACTGATTTTTACATTTAATGATTTACTGGCAAAGCCCATGCAAGGCCGCTGGCTACAGTTTGCACAGCCACATGCAAAATTTGATCTGAGGGCGTGGTGCCAACTCACGGGTAAAACCTCACGAGTTGCAGCTATACCTGTGCGATAAATAGCTAATTTGGCCATGACAGTTTACAATTCAGTAGCTCTCTTAATATAGAACAACAGGTAATGTTATTCTTAATGTGAAACAAGCCCAACCCTGTTACATCTCTCCTGCTAAAATCAAGTCATTCGGTATCATGAAGACACATTGTGAAATTGACAGCTAATGTTTATTTGTTGTGTATGTATAGCTATATGGCTTATGTGTGTTAATAAAATAATAGTTGGATAATTGAAATATTCAGATGTGTAATTAAGAATACCTCGCTGACTGTTGTTCCATGTTACCTATTCTGAAGTTGCTCAGTCATAACATCTTACCAAATTAAATTAGTTATAATTAAACAACAAGAATATAGTTGCAACTTAATGTAGTGGAACCAACTCATGCACTGCAAATGGCACTTTTACCGGGTATGCTAGCCCCAGTCTCCTCCCTTTGTGAATGTTTTTCATCGTCATTGAAAAGTCATTTATAGTTTTAAATTGCCATTGAAAAAATGTGGTTGCTTTTATTGGATTAAACCTGCCTTTAGGGAGCATGATTCTGGGTAGCACTTTAACTTTTTGTTTGGAAACTCATAACAGTCATTGCCCTCTACTCTCTGTGCCTAGACCTTGCACAAAACTGTTTGAATGCAAAAGGATAAGAGGAGTCGGTCCAACAGTGTTTCTAATGGTTTCACACCATGTCGGTATCCAACATAATACCAGCCCTTATTAAGGCCTGCTCCCTACTTTCTGTTCATCAGTGACACACATCATACTGTAAATAAAAGATCAAAATGAGCCTGCTTTAAATAAATTGCAATTAAAATTATGGTGGCACTGCAGCATGGAATGAACCAAAATGAATGGCAAGCCACACTGCATGTGTGGGTGGGAGAGTACTGGTATTGCCTCTGGTACAGTGGGTTTCATTTATGAGTAAGAATTGCATTCGGAAACATGTATTGCGCTCGCACAAAGATTGCAGCATTTTACTTGCTGCATGTCTGTCTGCCAGTATGCCTGCATCAAATTGAAGTCATTTATACTCTCCAGTAAGGTAAGGTTTAAAAGGGGTGAAGGTTAGCAATCTGTGCATGTAATTCTTATAATTTGCATGAAGGTGGCTTTACTTATTCTCTCTGTGCTGCCGTTACCATTTAAAATGTTTGCTCCATGCTGTGAAATCTGAAAATGATTACAAGCTTGTTATTTTGTTCATAAATTTGTATTGCGCAGAAGGGGTTGGGGAGGGAGCGAGGGTTAAATACATTAAATACATTATGCATACTGAGTATGCCCTCCAGAGCTCTTAAATATTAGGCCTTTATATGTGCCTTTTGATGAGAAATGGTAATTTCAAACATTTTAAGATATGAATAGACTGCTTTCTTTTTAATTATGAGGTCTGTACAGCGGCTGACTTAATTTAATCAATAAACTGTCTGCTCACATCCATGAGATGCATTTTACATTTGAGGCTACCACACGCTGTCATAAAAAAAAAATGTCCCTCAGTTACTTTTTTGTTTTGTTGATATTCCTGATCCGATATACAGAAAAGATGATTAGAAAGATCCAGATAACAGTCAGACGATGCAGGAAATAGAAAGTATGGCCTGCAAGTATTGTAGTTCAATAATTATTTTATTATGTTATTTATTTGTATATCTTCTATCTGCATACTTTAAGGGTTTGCCAATGGATTAAAAATAAAAAGATTGTTAGTATTACAATTATTGTTTAAATACATTTATTAAATTATATATCTAAAACAGCATTTTCCTTAGTGATCTGAGTTTGTATTTGAGAGATCTTTATCACCATGATAGCATGAGTTGATAGCCACAACATCAAGCTCATGACATCAAGTGACATCATGTATGCCATGGTTAGCCTAGCATCCTTTCAGAACTTTTCTATGTCACAGAACTACGCTGTAGAATTCATGGATATAAGGTCAATATGAACAAGTAATAGAATAGAAATATAATTATTACATGAATTGATAACAGATTCCAGAAGGAACACAAATAGACAACAAGAATTGTCATTTCTTCCATTTCAAAATGTAGCAGAGGCTCAGAAATGCAGGATTATGGACTGATCGGTCAACTGAACACAGTATGCACCTGGAAGTAGCATAAGGAATGAAGCCTTCTAAAGGTTTGTGTTAGACAATAGATCTATATATTTTTTATATTAATTTTTGCTATTTTTGTTATTATCACTGGTGCTGAAAATTGAGCATTAAAGACAAAAAAGTTACACATGATAATAAACTGGAAATATACTTCCAACTATCAGTTGGGTCCATCTAAAATCAATCTACGATCAGCAAGTTGACAGGAAGTTTCCAAGGGAGAAGCATAATGAAACAAAAACAACTGTACCATCTGGTATACAATAAAACACACATTTTAATGCATTTCTAGACACAATGATAGATGCATTTATTCAGTAACAATGCCAGAAGCAGTTAAACTGTACCTGGGTAGCTGTGTGTCCATATAACTTATGTTTTATGACTGCCATAGCTTGCTTTGAACTTGAAGTTTTCACTGCACAGCCAATGACCAAACTAGGTCACAATACTGGTCATTGGTCAACTTGTCCTCAATAATGTACCTTAAAAAATCACACTGTCAGAAGGCTGAGTTCCATATGTAATAAAATAATAAATCTGAATGGTAATTGATATTTGTATGCTGACCGTCTGTTTTGTTCAATGATGTTTGCTATTTATCAGCACCCCTGAATAAGAGCTTATGGGATTTAAATGTATTGCTTACATTTCAAGTTAAAAATAAAGCATATGTTTAACAATGCAATTATTTCCTTAGTCCCAGCCTCAAAGGAGTCCGTAGTAGTACAAGGCACTGTAGTAGTGCAAGGCACTTTTTCTTTTCTCTGTGCACTTGTCTGAATGGAAACCAGAGCATCAAAATATCATCCATCCATCCATCCATCCATCCATCCATCCATCCATCCATCCATTCATTATCTTAACCCGCTTATCCTGAACAGGGTCACAGGGGGGCTGGAGCCTATCCCAGCATACATTGGGCGAAAGGCAGGAATACACCCTGGACAGGTCGCCAGTCCATCGCAGGGCACACACACCATTCACTCACACACTCACACCTATGGGCAATTTAGACTCTCCAATCAGCCTAACCTGCATGTCTTTGGACTGTGGGAGGAAACCGGAGTTCCCGGAGGAAACCCACGCAGACACGGGGAGAACATGCAAACTCCACACAGAGAGGCCCCGGCCGACGGGGATTCAAACCCAGGACCTCCTTGCTGTGAGGCGGCAGTGCTACCCACTGCACCATCCGTGCCGCCCATCAAAATATCAGAACATATAAATATGAAAGTAATACAGTGTGAAAAGCAAAGTCCATATTGGAACAAAATAACAAAGCACTATCAGTCATCAGGCTGAATTAATTTACTATCAGACATCAAGCTAAATCATATGCATCCACACAGAAAAAAAACCTGTGTTGAAGTGCACTGTTTCCAAATGTAGTTCTAGAGCAAAGTCTTGGTACATATTCAAATTATTATGTCCATCCATCCATCCATTATCTGAACCCGCTTATCCTGATCAGGGTCGCAGGGGGGCTGGAGCCTATCCCAGCATACATTGGGCGAAAGGCAGGAATACACCCTGGACAGGTCGCCAGTCTATCTCAGGGCACACACACCATTCACTCACACACTCATACCTACGGGCAATTTAGACTCTCCAATCAGCCTAACCTGCATGTCTTTGGACTGTGGGAGGAAACCGGAGTTCCCGGAGGAAACCCACGCAGACACGGGGAGAACATGCAAACTCCACACAGAGAGGCCCCGGCCGACGGGGATTCAAACCCAGGACCTCCTTGCTGTGAGGCGGCAGTGCTACCCACTGCACCATCCGTGCCGCCCATCAAAATATCAGAACATATAAATATGAAAGTAATACAGTGTGAAAAGCAAAGTCCATATTGGAACAAAATAACAAAGCACTATCAGTCATCAGGCTGAATTAATTTACTATCAGACATCAAGCTAAATCATATGCATCCACACAGAAAAAAAACCTGTGTTGAAGTGCACTGTTTCCAAATGTAGTTCTAGAGCAAAGTCTTGGTACATATTCAAATTATTATGTGACAGATCTAATTAAGCACATATGAGGATTTCATTGAAGTTTGATGTGTTCATGAAGCGTTCAATAATAAAAAAATAAAAAATAAAAATAAAGAAGAAGAAGAAAAAAATTAATCACAGCAATTTTGGAATTGACTGCAAATGTAATTGCATACATTAGGGATAACTTAACTGTGTACAAAGTTTTATTGATTTCCTTACAGAAAAAGAATATACTTTCTATCACGTGAGACAATACACACTGCCAACTCAATTAAAATATCCAGACATTGATTTCAATCAATAACATAGTCATCTGTATGGCTCTGTGTAATGTCCTTGGTGTTACTTTACAGTATCACCCTATTTAATACCAGCACATATGCATCATACAGGTCAAGGCTTCCCACAAGTAGAGATACAAAGGAACAAGTGCCAGGGAAGATATAAAGCCATATGGTCATCAAGCATTTTGCCCAAAACCCTCCGGTGATGCAATTCCTGCCAAGCTACAATAATATTAATTAAGTTCACAGGGAAATAACTTCATCAAACTGGCCATACGAGGGCTTTAATTATTGTGTAGTCAACGTGCAGTGTAGCAAGGTTGAAGTGGGCACCACCCTGTAGTCCTTTGTATGGACTGTGTCCATACGTGTTATGCAACAGAATAACCAGTCTATCAAGAGGTCAAAATGCAAAATGGGTGATGGGAGGACAAAAGACTAGGTTCATTCAGGCCCCTCAGACAGACTGCAAATGCTGATTTTCTGTAGCTTCATCAGCGTGCTACTGATAACATGCTTTTTATGATTAACTTGGCTTTGAACAATGCATTTCGAATGGCTTATGTTTTATTTCTTCTTTTTTTGTATGGTGGCTGCGGAGAAAAGCGCTATATATCTATTTTAATGGGTACGATTAGTGTGATAAAGAGGGCAACTTTCTCTCTGCTCCAGGCAAGCTTTTGAAATGCCTTTCTCTACTCCTCAGTATCATCATTACTGTGTGGGTCCTCAGAGGGATAAAGTAACTGGATTTAACAAAAACTTTAAATAAAATTTGGCTCACCACAGAGGCAACAGTATCAATGGAGTGTCAGGCATGCTGAAAATATCAAGGGTAATATCAGCATGCCTGTAAATGCCAGGGAAATATCAAGACCTACCCTACCTACAGTATGTCCTGTCCTGGGCAACAGTTTGCAGTGTTTCTGAAAAATAATGTAATGATGACAATGTTTCAGCAGCAAGTAACAAGGTAACAAGACAAAACCTTGACAATTTACATTACAACTGTATTTATCGATAATTTATTGTCACCCACAGCAGTCAAGCAACATTGGCATTCAAGTTAGAAAATATAGAAGGAAATAGTTCTGTCCTATAATTATACCTTTTATTCAGGGTATAACATATTATTGGTGAAAGGCTGAAAAGGCTGAAAACAAGAATACATCATGTGTGCTTTAAATAAAACATAATATATATATATAAGCACACATGATTGCAGTGGCCCACATTCCCATCCCCCTTTCCAAACTAACAGGCACTTAAATAGGCTAAGCCAATCAGGTACACCCACCTGGGTTTCAATTAAATAAATTAACCAATTAACCAAGCTGGGGGCCACTCCTTCAAATGCTGTCATAACCAAACAGTTTTACATAAGACATGCTTTAGTTTAGTTTAAATAAACACCCTGAAAACAATGATGTAATAGCAAGGCGAACAATACAAGGCTATACATAAAATATTGTATTGTATAAATTAATAAATAATATATAATATAATAATAGTATAAATTAATAAATAAAGTGTTGGGCTGTATCTATTCTTTAAGCAATGCAATTAGTTAGTGTACAATGTGTTCTAGAGCAACGTACAGTAGTGGAGAACTTCAGTATTACTCTCAGGAATCGAAAACTAAGGTATCACCAAGAAGCATGGAGACATTTGTATTGTAGCAAGAGAAGCTGTGATTAGACAGATAACCTATCTTAATGCAGCTTTTCATAGTTTTATCAAGAAAGGCCAAAAGGATCACAGGAGCAAAAGCCAAGAAAAAAAAGAAATTCACATGAGAGCCCGGGCCATTATCTCGATGTCTGCACTGACAAGCTCTGTGACTCAATATTGTTTGCCACTCTCAGACTGCTGAGGATTCAAGCAATCGTTCGCTTTGAATAAACAATCAAAAAAGTAAATACAGCCAATTAATACCTGATCATTTTCTAAAAAAGGATCGGAAGGAAGTCTAATATTCCTCTAAAAATAATCTGATAATAACTAATATAGCATTAGTTAAGCGGCAGTAATAGACCAATACAGTGCAGTCCATAAGTATTTGGACAGTAAGAGAGATTTAAGAACAAATCTGTTAATATGAGTTGTTCTTGCATGAGGCCCATTGTCTTGCTGTCGGATGAAGTACCGTCCAATGAGTTTGGAGGCATTTGCTTGAACTTCAAGAGAAGCACCTTCCAATGAGTTTGGAGACATTTGCTTGAAATCTAAAATAAACAACTCAGACAAGTCATTATCTTGGGCAATTCCTTTTGGTCTCCATTGCCCTTACCTTCATTCTGATACAAGGTGTGCACATAGTTGCTCTCCTTCTGATTGGGATGATGCCCCTGTTTGATTTCTTATCAGAGACACACATTTAATAAGCACAGTCAGACCTTTTCATTTTTGTGTGCCAAATTTAAATTCAAAACACAGAGTTCAGCTTGATGACTTGTTCATGTGCCTCATTTTGTGTAGCAAGAAAATACTCTGATTTAGCTGTAATTTAATTTTCATAATAAATGAAAAGCAATGGAAAATTTACTGAATCATGTAGTCAAAACAGAGGTACGTACTGAACCAAGAGTTTTGAGTACTATCAAACCATATGTTTCACTTATAACATTTATTACATTTTCGAGTTTATTTTCATAAATAAACTCCCAACCCCCCCACCTCCCTCACACACAAACACACTCGCACACACACACACACACGCACACACATCCCAGAGTTCCACTCTGTTAGATAATTCAGGGGAGAACCCTGAATAATATTTGTGCACTGATTAATAATATTCATAATAATAAATATTCAACATTGATGGCAGGGGGCATAAAATATTTAAAAAATGGACACAGTATAATTATCAGCTTCATTTTACAGCAGCATGCTGTGAAAACCCTGTTGCCGAGGAGCTTTTTAGATTTTATTTTATTTTGGCCTGAAAAATGCTAAATTAATAGCCTTTCAATAAATATATTGCATTATATTTCAGACTTGTACTGTACAACCCCCCACACTGTAATTAAACTTGAGTCAGAGCAGATTACTGGCTCAAAATCTTCCTTTCATTAAATAGAAGAGATGGCTGTCTTTTCAGGCTGTGTTGTAGGTAGCCTGGGTCCTCCGCCCTACCATTTCTGCTGTCATCATGTGGCTGCTCAACCTGATAATTAGTAAACATCCTAATTAGATGCACTCGCATAATTGTTAATTATCGGTTCCAGAAGTTTATGAAAAAAGAGAAGAATGTTTAGAATGTTAAGTTCCTAATCACTGGAAAAAGGGGACATCATTACAATATACTGATGAGAGTTGTTTCTTTTTATGTTGTTATTAATGAGATATTGTTAGTTAGATTAAATGAAAACTCAAAAAAACATTATTTAATGTTGTAATGCTGTGAAAATATTTTCTAAAATTGTATTTATTATTACAAATGTCCGTTGTATGGCATAGTAAAAAATGTCAATTAAGATATTGGCACCTGATTTGGTAGAGAATACTTTATGCAAATGAGATACTCCACTCACCCCAGAATTTTAGCTTTTTTCTTAATTGTGCATGGCCAATTCTATGTTCAAGTTTAGACGTAGAATTTTATTTCTTTCTTTATTCTGTGTGTTTATTGTAGTTCACTGTCTTTCTGTTATTCTTTTTTCTTAATGTATGCATCTGGTCCTGTTATGCATTCTACTGCGGCCACATGATTGGCTGATGAAATATTTGGTTGACAGGTCTACCTAATAAAGTGAGCGTACAGTAGCAAGCTAACTGAATATACTGTATAGCTCGCATAAATCAGACAGTAGTAATGACAATAATGATTACATTTACTAACACAAGCACGAATGGCATTGAAAGCCTTGTCATTTTGGAACAACATTACATGCAGTGATCAAAATGATCAAGCCTATCCCAGTGAGAAAAAACTGTCAATTTGACCGACCGTGGCCATTAGTCTAGGTAAGTAGGCTACAAGTTTATATCTTCATTCCCTTATGCAATATTGATATTCAAATTATATCAGTAATACATATTTTTAGGAAAAGTCACAGAGGTGGAGGCACATGAATTTCATGACAGCAGATTTATTGATCTTATTAAAGTGACAATGGCACTTCTTTCTGCGGGGTGATATCCAAAAATAGTTCTACGCAAAAGCCACCAGTTACTCACAGTAGAAGTCATTAGACATTAATAACAGACTGCTGAATGCCTGAAGTGAGCAATCAGAATCAACCATTCAACAAAGCCGTGTAATAAAGATATATAATAGCTTCCTTGACAGTCATTGGTACAGCTCTGGTCCACATGTTGACAAACACAATAACAGTCTCCAAATGCAATCAAAGCTTAGAATCAAGACTAGATAATGACATGGCTTTCTTATACCTACACCAAGGAAGCGATTGTACACCTTACTAATCAGGAAGAGCTGAGAAACCAACTGTCCAATCACTTTTGGTCCCCAAAAACTTTTTTTAAAAAGGGATGAAATTCCTACATGGATCGCCCAATATGGATGTAATAGTCTCAAATTCAAGGTGACAGTTGGCACTTTAACCTCCTAGTCATTATTTCATCTCAAATCGAATGTGCTGAGCTACAGAGCCATAGGAACAGAAATTGCACCACAGACTGTACTGTATCCAAAATCAGTATTTGGCAACATTGTGGCAATTGTAGTCCACCTGCAAAATGAGATTGAGATTGGTTTTGAAACAGATATCAAGGATCAAAAATAGTTTCTTTACATGGGCGAGTGGTACTGCAAAGTCATGTCGGCGCAAAAACATATCTAGAAGCTATAGAAATACTATTTTGTTAGTGATATGTAAAATACTTGGTAAGGAGACAACAACAGACATGGGAGAAGGGGGAACGTACAGCCTAGCTTCAAGGTCTTTAAGAAGTATTAAAAATTGAATTACAATAGCTGTATCTGAAGAGAGAAATAAAGCAGACAGGCAGGCATTCACAGAGAGAGAAAACCACTCAGATGGTCTTCTTGAAAGTTCACAGTAATTGAGCTAAATTCAGTGCGACTTCAGTGACTCAGTGAAAAATAAAATACTGCAGTTTGTGACAATGCTCTTGTCTTTGGCCTTGTTGCAGACAACATCATTATGTTTCTGTTTAAGCTTACCATTGTGTTATATTAAAAGTGTGTCTTCTTAATACAGTAGACTAATGGAATGTAGCACTGTATTGAAAAGCCATGCCTATGCACAGTCCAAACTGATGCTTTGATCCACACTTTTATTGGTGAAAAAAAGTGTAATGGTGAACACATACCAACATAAGATTGTCAGTTCACCTCCAGTCAGTCATCCTTTTTGTTTCCTGCTCTGCCCCTTATGAACGAACCGGGCCCTGGTAACACGGCTATTTACAGACCAAATGAATTCTACGGCATGTACATCAAGTCTCTAGAGGGGGGTAAAATAGGCGAAGGTCAGTAAATTGGAATTAAGTCCAACACTGGTTATAAAACCTAAATTAATGACACTAGGGTGACACTGAATAGCAGCAAATAAATGTCCTGTTCCAAACAGGCGCAGAATGATAGCTTCGTGTAACCTGCATTTTGTGAGTCCGTGTGGTCATAAGGCTTTAAGCGTCCTGCGGATAATGCCTCATTCTCTATTCACCCCATCAACGTGGAGTAAATGTTTATGAGGTCCCAGCTAGATCTATAGAAATGATCTCTGTCAGGAAGCATCCCAGGGCAGGCATAAACCCGGCCATTATGTGAGATGCCGAAGGGGGGTGGGGTGCTCAGACCACAAACAGTTGCCATGTTTTACCGCCACAAGATACACGCTGACACATTGCTCATTTATGAGATTTCCTCCCTGGCTAGGAAAGTCCAAGAGGGCCAGTCGAGCTTTAACATTTGATTATCTTTTTTTCCTTCCTGTGGTTTTGATTCTGCTACCCTTCTCACCTTTGCTGTTCCATTCAGATCTCCCTGAAGTTTAATGAGGTTTTTCTGCAGTGGTGCTATAATGGGAGAAGCTTCTTTCTCTATGCAGGGCCATAGATGCCTGTAATCCACCATCGATCTCACAGTGATGTGTGGCTTTCAGCTTGCAGGAACAATAGAGACAGATTCATCACCCTGCACTGCAATTAGTCCAATTTATAATTGGGGATTATTATTACGGCTGCCTTTCGACCAAAAGATGCCACACTGCTGTCATTGTTAAACTGTTCTCCCTGTTAATAAATGTGCGGCATTCTAAGCATGGGGAAGATGAGGGAGGTGATGGCATAAACAAAGCACAGCTATACTCTTAGAAATCAAATTCCTTGTCTTCATTGCAAAGTCTGTTTTCATTCATTTAAATTAATTAGTAATCGTAATGCTTATATTTTCCAAGTCCAAGTATTTTCTAAGTCCAGACTGAATAGCAGCCTATCTATACCTGCAAAAAAATGAATAAATAAATAAATAAATAAGTAAATAAATAAATAAATAAATAAATAAATAATAATAATAATAATAATACGTTCTGTTAAAATAAGTGAAACCTCATAGGCCGTTCCTTAAACATAACATATACCCAGTGCATATTCAATTCTCTGCATTTATTATTTACATTCTGTTCTAACTAGGCTATATTTACATACACATTTAAATTGATGACACTGTACTGTGCATATCATTCAGTATAACCTCTGTAAATATATTTCAACACATGTATGTTGTTATAAATGCTTATGGTACATTTCTTAGTACAAGGTCGTGGCTTGAAATAGGTCCCCAAAGTATTTATGCATGATGCACAAAAAATGTATCATTTTCAAATGCAATTATGGTTATACTGAATCACATTTTGGGGGACTGTAAAAACACATTATAGGGAGAATTTACACAGTGAACATAATCTTTTGAAATATTTTTTAATTTCTAACTGACCCATGTACAGTTTAATTCAATTTATATATCAACAAACGTAATTATATTTATTTTGAAACCAATCATTTATACATATCAGTGGGTACATCTGGGTCCTTGCACTCATGGCATTAGCTCATGTTCTTGTCTTTTACACTTTATCCTGAAACTCAGTATATCCAGTCATGCCTATGTTTTCTTTGCCTGAAGCTCATAATTCATTGCTGAGTCTGCATGATGACTTTGAGTTGCTAATAAAATGCTTGATAAGATTTTATTCCATTCTCAGTGTAATGTAAGGACAAATGCATTGTGATTCAAGTGAATATATATAAATAAGAAGCAATACCTCAAACAAGATAATAACAGAAAGAATATAAATTGTAAGCGATTCAGTAAAAAAGGGAAGGATGATATATTTTCAAATCAAATATATATTGCAACAATTCAACTTAATGCATTCAGTGATGAAGAATGGCTTCCCTCTCAAGAAAGTATGAGGTGTTACTTATTTTATACCCAAAAGCAAAAGGTGATACATTTTGCAACAAAGCATTTGTTTGATCTCATTGTTTCTTAAGAACTCTGGATTGATCAGTCACCATTAGCTCTGTTCGTGTATTGTCCAGGGGAGGATCAGCGGACAGCAAAAACAGATGTCATCAAAAGTGAAATACATTGATCTGAGTACAACAGTGTCACAATTAAACGATTCCTAGTATTCGATAATGTCACTCAAAACGAACCACGGCCATAATGTAGGGATGCACAGTGCACCACAGGGATGAAATACTAACCTCCGTCAAGACATGCAGACAAAATACCACAAATGACAAATAGAACCGACCAATACCAACATCAAATGTGAAGACACTTTAGATAAACTGTCACGGAGATGATATGAAGGAAAAAATTGTCTTATCAATGGATTAGATCGATAAGACATGAACATAACAAAACTTGACAATTGCCTCTCCGGTATGTCAAGGGGAATAGGGAAGGGAAGATATAAATGTAGCTGAGGTGGCTGGTTAATCTTACAACACATTTATTGCAGCCACAGAGCTGTTTTGTTATGTACGGTGCAGAGAACCCAGATGCAGACCACAGGATTATCCCAAAATCGTAGTTTAATATTCAGTGGCGAAAGCCAAGAGATCGAGTACAAAGCCAAGAACGAAAAGCAAAAGAATAGTTGAAAAAACAAGCGAGAGGTCAAAATCCAGGAAATCACAGGGCGAAGGTACAAAAGGGCAAAAACAAACTCGTAGTCAAAAAATGCAAAACAACACGTCGAAAAACCAGAAGATCAGATGAGCAAACAAAACAAGAGGGCAAGGCAGGTACAGAAGTCAAGGCAAAGGGGTTTCTATCATGAATCTCAATAATAAGGCTTGCACAAAATCGGCACTTACTACGATCAACGTTCTGACAAAGAAGCATACTGAGAATGAGGTTTAAATACAAGAGGGAAGGTGTCAATCTAGGCGGGGCAGAGAAAAAGGTGGGCTAAACAAATAGACAATAGGTGGGGAAGCATAATAGGGTAATAACATAATAACGGGAGGGAGACAAAAACGCGGACTGGATGCACAAAACAAAACATGTAAAACATACGGCTCCGGATTAGGGAGTAGACATTTGCATAGTTTGAAGACGTAGTGATAGTTAGAGACAGGTGCGAACACTTCGCTGAAACTAAACGAGTAATCAGGGATAGCATAGGGAGGCGGAGTTACAGAACAGTGCAGAAATACTAAGAGATTGCGTTAGTGAGTTAGTTACGTGAATATTTCTAAACTACCCAATAAAAGTGATTGTTAGTTAGTTGGTTAGACAGACAGTGGGTCTCATTCATGAAACGTTAGTAAGTCTATGTGCAGATTTCCACATAAACGTCCACGCTACTAAAAACCTACTCCGGATTCATGAACGCCGCGGGAAACCCAGATCTGATCGTAAACACATGTGTATGATCATGAATGCCAATCCATCGTAAAGTGAAAGCGCGCTCCCGGTAATCAGCAATTAGCATAAATCCCCGCCCATGAATAGACAATGATTGCCATATAAGGAGGTGTAGACGCATCCAGTCGACCTGTCAGTCATCATGGCGCAAACAAGGAAAGAGAGAGAAAGAAAGAAAAAAAAGAAAAATAAAAAAAATAATAAAATTTCCGAAATAATCTTGGGTGAAATATATATTTTATTGAGTAAAAAATGTTTTATTTTCTTCTATCAGTAGTGGTGTTGTGACAGGGACAGGCAAAGCGAAGGCCTGGAAGGAGGTGACAGATGCTGTTAATGTTGCCTCTGTAGACAATAGAACCATATCCGAGGTTAAACGTAAATGGTTTGACATGAAACTGAAGGCAAAGAAACGCATAAGAGCACAAAAAAAAACATGCATCAGCAACAGGAGGAGGAGGCTCACAGGCACAAATATCACCTGCTGACGAGCGCATCGCTGGCATTGGGGAGACCTCTCTGTTAGGAATTATACCTGACGGAGACACCGACATGCCTCCACTGGAGACAACATCAAACCCAGATGGAAAGGTGATAATTGTTGTATCATAATACATTCTGAATACCATCACTGATAGCTTAGTGGTTAGTGTAGTTTAACCTAGGTCGTACAGTCCCACCAAACAAACAGAACATTTGTGGGGGTTTCTCTTCGGATTGAATGAAGTGGAAACGGGAAACCAGTAATGTTATATTGTGCGATATGGTGCGTAATGGATATCAGTGTCGGAATGTAGAGCTATTTAACATTCATTTCAAGAAAGGATACGGATAGCGTATAGCCCACTGCAGTTTTGTATGCATCGTCTTCCAATTATTTGAATCTTAATAGCCTAAAGCTCTGTTTTATACTATACAGCTCCAAACAACTCTTCAAGGGTTCTGAATTTCTGTATGTTTGCACTAGGACTCGGAACTGTACTGTCCTCTCAGGTCCACTTTTGCACGTGTTCTTGTGTTTGATTTGCACTTTGTTGTACGTCGCTCTGGATAAGAGCGTCTGCTAAATGCCACGTAATGTAACGTAATGTAATGTAAAAATAAGTCAGTCTGCAGCCAACGTAAATTAAAGATTTTTCAAATAAGATTTATTTAATGTTTCTTTCAAATGAAAAAAGAGCCACACATAAAACGAAAAAAAACAAACGTTGTGTCATATTTCTAGCTGGCGAGTGCTCCTCCCATGATGTGGCTCCACCACCTGCTGCCGCCGCTGCTGCTCCTGCTGCACCCAGGTACCGAGGCCGAAGAGGTGATCCGGCTGTCCTTACGGATGAGGTCCTGAGGAATCAAGAAAGTCTACTTACAGCAGTCAACCAAATCAACACGTCCCTCCAAGAAATTAACACCAGCTTGAAGGAAATCTGCAAGGCACTTTTGCGTCCTCAACAATAAAGTGTTATGTTGTCAGTATTGTGTGATGTCTGTGTTTATCCTGGGAAAACACTTATTTACTACAAGATAATCAAGCTACTCTCTTTTACTCTGATAATTAAATATAGCCTATTTGTATACATTTTAAAGAGCATGACCTGAAAATGAACTGAGGTAGCCTACTGAAACAGGATGTTGTATATAAATATAAAACAAAATACGAATGAAACTAACTTTTTGCAAAGCTTGTCGGCCTAAAATGTGCACAGCTTATTCAGTTTTAGCAACACTTACCTTAAAATTGCTCTACAAGTCGCTGGCGTGTCTGTATAGCAGCCGCATTTCGAGGCCCAAGAGCTGGTTCCGGAGGCAGTCGTTCCTCTGCATTGGGCACTTCAGGCAGGGGAAGGCCCTGTTTAATGGCCACATTGTGCAGGACACAGCAGGCTAATATTATTTTGCACACCTTCAGGGGTGCATAGAGAAGGGTACCACCTTTATCGGCAGCTCCATCTTGCCTTCAAGACCCTGTTTGTGCGCTCCACAACGGCCTGAGTAGCAGCGTGTGCCTCACAGATCAGTTGCACATTAACGGAATGAAAGTCTTTCCGGTTTATGTAAGCAAATGCATCACAAAGAATGTGTAATCTATTGAGTTGATTTTCATAGATAATTCACAATCATGAACCTAATCTGGATCTTAAACCTGCTAATTGCCAACTAATTTAACTAAATGTATTATATTTTTAATTGTCATGTTCATATCAAAGGCATCTGCGTATTGTTTACATAACAGAGCGCAATATGAATAAAAACGTAAATTTCCAATAGTGACAAGCATTATTTATGTGCATTCTTGAATTTACACAAGCACTACGCGTGGTCAGCAGCAGGTGTAGATTTTGTTAGTAGCTACGAAAAGATCGGAGCTACTAAAATATTGATGAATGCCAAAAACCCGTAAATTTCCCTCTACTCGCATTTTACACACAAATTCGTTCAGCTCACGTTTCATGAATGAGACCCAGTAAGTGTATTAATCGGATTAGTACTGTACAAAACCTAGATTAGTAGTAGTTAGTAAGAATCGTGCTTTCACAATTTAACTACCAAGAAAAAGCAGGAAGTAAGAATCGCGAGTTTTAGAAAAAATGTTGAAAACCCGAAAACTACTGTAACCACCCGAATAGTGGGACACGCAGACAGGGGAGTGACTAGACTGGTAAACATTCTGACGCAGACATAACAGGGGAGGACAATAGAGAACTGTAATGGAAAACATAAACCAGGTAACTATGAAAAATGAATAATAAACAAGAATAAACATGAAAACATACAGAACAAATACAGAAACATTACATGTTTAGCCAAATGACAGATAAATCAAGATTACTAGCAGTGGCCAGTGTGCTAACGTTAACCAGCCATCAAGTTAGTTGGCTAATGTTACCCTGCTTTATAAACGTGATACTCAGGTTAACATTCGTTGTCAACAATGGCATTAATAAATTTAATCTGCCTAGATTCTACCTTGATTTAAGTGATCAGAACACACTCTCTTCACTGTTTATTCAAGAGGGGTCTGGCGGCAGATTGAGGACACCCCCGCCTCCTCCATTCATCAATTCATTCATTCATTCATTCATTCATTATCCTAGCCCGCTTATCCTGAACAGGGTCGCATGGGGGCTGGAGCCTATCCCAGCATACATTGGGCGAAAGGCAGGAATACACTGTGGCACCCCTGCTCCTGCATGTTGTGCCACGTGGGTGGAGAACCCTGGAGGGACCCGCGCGGTTGCTCTGCATCACGTCACGCATTAGGAGAGGTCTGGGAAGGAGTATATCTTCCTAGAGAGGTGATGGGAAGATCAGCACCTTGGAGAGAGATCCCTCTACCTGCAGTCCAGGACCCCGGACAGCGCACATGAGTGAGCAGAATGGAAAGGTACTGACTCAGCTGCAGCCTGTTTCCTAACGAGCAGGGAATGGTATTTAAGGCGCGGTCGAGGCTGCAAACAGGTTCAGTCGGCACCCTTCCTGAGCGTGTGAGAGGGAGAAAGGCAGAGAGAGGAACCTTCTATGCCCTGCTGTACTGACCCTGAGGGAGACCCCACCTTTACGAACGGCAACCCCAAAGACCCGGAACGGACGCCCGACACCTGCGCCCGCCCACTGCACCTCAGGATCCACCCCGAGGCACCACATATAGTGGAGAATGCGGGCATCAACGAGCTGGCCAGGTCCCAGCGAGCCCTGCAGGAAGCGGTGGTCGAACTCTGTCGCCTATCTCCTCGTGACAGATCAAGACGAACCCCCCGAGATGTGTTGATGAAAATGACGGGCGACGATGATGTGGAAGCATATCTCCATGTGTTTGAGCGCGCAGCTCAACGCGAAGAATGGCCACAGGCAGACTGGGCGGCCATACTAGCCCCCTTCCTGACGGGGGAGGCCCAACAGGCCTACCGGGATATGGCCATGGCTGACCCGACGCAGGGAGACCATGGCCCGTGTGGAGATGCTACCACTGCGGAGAGGAGGGGCATCTGGCCAGGAGCTGCCCTAGGAAGGAGGTGTCCATGCCCACCGCCAGTGGGGGGAGCAGCCCACCGCACCCCTGCCTGTACCTGACCACCTGCTGGGCGCACCAGAGTACGGAGGCCCCAAGATTCCCGATACGAGTGGGGGGCCAGGACACTGAAGCAGTGCTCGACTCGGGCAGCGCCATCACCCTGCTGCGACCAGACTTTGCTGGAGAAAAGAGGGGTGAAGAGGTGGCGGTGGAGTGTATCCATCGGGACACCAGGAAATACCCTACGGTGTGGGTGGACCTAATCACCCCACGGGGGACGCACTCGGTAAGAGCAGGGGTAGTGCCAAATTTACCTGTACCTGTGTTGATGGGAAGAGACTGTCCGTTGTTCCAGATCTATTGGGAGGAGGGGCCCCGGTCTCTGAACAAGACGAGGCCACGGCAACCCCGACGGGCTGCCCACCGTACCCCCCAACCAGTCTGGGCAGTGACGTCCGGGGACAGTGAAGGAGAGGCCCCGCCACCAGAGAGGGAACGCCAACCAAGCGCCCTGGCCACCAGTGGAACCGTCACCGCGTCCGAAAAGGAGCTCGAGGAGGCCCCGCCCCTGGACAGAGAAGTCCGTCTGGCCTTCTCGGAGGGCCCCCGAGACATGAGTGAGGAGACCGAAGCACCCACTCGCTTTGGCACTGCCCAACTAAACGAACCAAAGTTTGCTCAAGCCTGGAGAGAGGCACGAGACATTAACGGGGCACCACAAGGGGCGGTGAGTACGCCAGCTTATCCCTTCTTCAGGGTAAAACATGACCTGCTCTATCGAGTCTGTAACCCACAGGGGGAGGAAGTCGAACAGCTGCTCATCCCACAACCGTTTGTGCCCCGAGTCCTCTACTTAGGCCACACTCACCTGCTGGGAGCCCATCTGGGGATGGAGAAGAACTACGAGAGGATCCTGGCGAGGTTCTATTGGCCCGGGGTGAAAAAGGCTGTGGAGGACTACTGCCGACACTGTGCCGTGTGCCAACTCCACAGCCCTAAGGTAACCCTTCGAAACCCACTAATCCCCCTGCCGGTCATTGACGTACCCTTCAGGAGGATTGCGATGGACATCCTGGGGCCCTTGCCGAAGTCCAGCCGGGGACATCGATACATCCTTGTGATCCTGGATTACGCTGTCCCGCTCCGGACCGCGACAGGAAAAACGGTTGCCAGGGAGTTGTTCCTGCTTTTTAGCAGGGTCGGGATAGCGGAGGAACTCCTGACAGACCAAGGATCGTGCTTCATGTCAGGGGTCCTAAAAGAGATGTGCCGGCTGCTACAGGTGACCCAGCTACGAACCTCCGTCTACCACCCCCAAACCGACGGGCTAGTGGAGAGATTCAATCAAACCCTCAAATCCATGCTGAGGAAGATGATTGAAACTGACGGTAAGGACTGGGACCAGCTCTTACCCCATCTCCTCTTTTCAGTCCGAGAGGTGCCCCAGAGCACGACCGGCTTCGCCCCTTTTGAACTGCTATATGGAAGACGACCCCGGGGGTTACTAGACCTGGCGAAGGAGGCCTGGGAACAGCAACCGTCCCGAACCCGCAGCCTGATCGAGCATGTGGAGCAGATGGACCGGCGGATGGCCCAGATCTGGCCCATGATGAGGGCCCACATGGAACGGGTACAACGGGAGCAAGCCAGGCTGTATAACCGGGGAGCACAGGTGAGAGAATTCGCCCCAGGAGACAAGGTGATGATACTAGTCCCCACCAGTGAATGTAAATTTCTGGCCCGATGGCATGGACCGTACGAGGTCGTGGAGCGCACGGGACCTGTGAACTACCGGGTGAGACAGCCGGGACGACGACACCGCCTCCAGATCTACCACATCAACCTGATGAAGAGGTGGCATGAGCCACCCCCGGCTCCGACCCCAGTCCTCTCCGCCCAGTCTGGGGCCCCAACAACCCCTGACGTGAGTATTGGAGAGCAGCTGAGCTCCCGCCAGAAGCAAGCACTACGTGAGCTGGTGGACCGGAACCGGGACATCTTCTCGACTATGCCCGGCCGCACCCACCTAATCGCCCACGACATCAGCACTGAACCCGGGAAGACGGTGAGGCTACAACCCTACCGAATCCCAGAAGCTCGCCGACACGCCATACAGGAGGAGGTGAAGAAAATGCTCGACCTCGGGGTCATTGAGGAAAGCCGCAGTGCCTGGTCCAGTCCCGTGGTGCTGGTCCCCAAGCCGGATGGGAGCTGGCGGTTCTGTAATGACTTCCGCCGGCTGAACGATGTCTCCCTGTGTGATGCATACCCCATGCCGAGAGTGGACGAGCTCATTGAGCGGCTGGGACCGGCCCGATTCATCAGCACCCTGGACCTGACGCGAGGGTATTGGCAAGTTCCCCTAACACCCCGTGCCAGGGAGAAGACTGCCTTTGCGACCCCCACAGGCCTCTACCAGTACACAGTACTCCCCTTTGGCGTGCATGGAGCCCCAGCCACGTTCCAGAGGTTGATGGACCAGGTGTTGCGGCCCCACCAGAAGTATGCAGCAGCCTACCTGGATGACATCGTCATCCACAGCACCGACTGGGACAGCCATGTCGACAAAGTCGAAGCTGTGCTGATGTCCCTGAGGGAGGCCGGGCTGACGGCTAACCCTACGAAGTGCCGGCTTGGATTGGAGGAAGCAGCCTATCTTGGCCACACTGTCGGGAGGGGGCGGGTGAAGCCCCAGTCGAACAAGGTCGACAGCATTGGCACCTGGCCCCAACCGGCCACAAAGAAACAGGTGAGAATGTTCCTGGGGCTGGTGGGTTACTATCGGCAGTTCATTCCAGAGTTTGCAGCCCGAGCAGCCCCGCTACATGACCTCACCAAAAAGGAGCAGCCCAACCGGGTCCAGTGGAACCCCCTCGCCACTGCAGCCTTCCAGGACTTACGGGCCGCCCTGGGTGAGGAACCTGTACTAATCTCTCCCGACTTTCAGAAACCCTTTGTGCTGCAGACCGACGCATCGGAAGTGGGCCTGGGAGCAGTCCTGTCACAGATCCAGGATGGGGTCGAGCATCCAGTGACATACATCAGCAGAAAACTCCTCAGCCATGAAAGGAATTACGCCACGGTCGAGAAGGAATGCCTCGCCATCAGATGGGCGGTAGGTAAATTAATATATTACCTACTCGACCGTGAGTTCTTGTTGGTGACCGATCATGCTCCCCTAAAATGGATGTACCTTAACCGGGACAGCAACGCCCGAGTGACCCGCTGGTTTTTAGAGTTGCAGCCTTACCGGTTCAAGGTGGAACATCGCGCTGGGAAGCTGCACCAGAATGCTGATGCGCTATCCAGGAGAGAGGATGGCCTAGGGGGAGACGCTCCCGCCTGGGGCATGGAGCTGAGGGGGGGAGTATGTGGCACCCCTGCTCCTGCATGTTGTGCCACATGGGTGGAGAACCCTGGAGGGACCCACGCAGAGCAACCGCGCGGACGTCACGCATTAGGAGAGGTCTGGGAAGGAGTATATCTTCCTAGAGAGGTGATGGGAAGATCAGCACCTTGGAGAGAGATCCCTCTACCTGCAGTCCAGGACCCCGGACAGCGCACATGAGTGAGCAGAATGGAAAGGTACTGACTCAGCTGCAGCCTGTTTCCTAACAAGCAGGGAATGGTATTTAAGGCGCGGTCGAGGCTGCAAACAGGTTCAGTCGGCACCCTTCCTGAGCGTGTGAGAGGGAGAAAGGCAGAGAGAGGAAGGACCTTCTATGCCCTGCTGTACTGACCCTGAAGGAGACCCCACCTTTACGAACGGCAACCCCAAAGACCCGGAACGGACGCCCGACACCTGCGCCCGCCCACTGCACCTCAGGATCCACCCCGAGGCACCACAACACCCTGGACAGGTCGCCAGTCCATCGCAGGGCACACACACCATTCACTCAAACACTCATACCTATGGGCAATTTAGACTCTCCAATCAGCCTAACCTGCATGTCTTTGGACTGTGGGAGGAAACCGGAATACCCGGAGGAAACCCACGCAAACACGGGGAGAACATGCAAACTCCACACGGAGAGGCCCTGGCCGACAGGGATTCAAACCCAGGACCTCCTTGCTTTGAGGCGGCAGTGCTACCTACTGCACCATCCGTGCCGCCTCCGCCTCCTCCAACACCTCCCAAACCGTAATTCAGGTGTGGGTAAACGGTCACTTTACGACATAACAGCAAAGCCATACAGGTTATGCATCGACATATAAACATGCTTTATTTGCAATGCAAATATTAACATCAATTACATTCCTATTCTACAGACGATCGTAGATGACCGACATGTTCTGATTCGTAATGTTACGTGCATCAATAACGTTAGCTACTGTTGCTATCACCAGCATAGATAACATACCAGACACTGGCTGCCCTGATACAATATCAACTTAGCTAATTGCAATAGCTGAAATGTATGATGAAGACTATTCGTTTTATATCATCTCGTAACATAAACACTCAGCTAGCTAAGCAGTTGTTTTGATTCCAATGTTTGGATCAAGGCAGTAGGCTATGTTACCGCTGATACAATATCAACTTGGAATCGCAAGAGCTGCACAGTATGATAAAGAATATTGGGACGATTGGAAGTGGGAGGATGAGGAGGAGGTGGGAGGAAATGGAGGAGTTGGAGGTGTTCGCCATCAGACTGTTTGGTTCTAGCTAGCCATGGCATTACGTTCCTCCTGGCTTGGCTTAAACTCCTCGTATCCTCTCCCTCATTCTCCCAAACCACTGGGATCCTATAAAAACGCAACTGCCTACTCTTGTAACCATTGGATTTGTTATAACAGCAATAAATAACACACGTTGTGACAATTTTCATTTTTGTGACAAACATTTTACATCTTTCTAATTCTACTCCACATAGTGGCAGGTGGTTTCGTGTTAGTGAGTGGTTAGTATCTGTACAATATGGCGCTCAGCTATTCAAGTCACGTGATTGGAATACTATGAATAGGTTGCTCAGGATAATTTGGCACCTATGAATTGTTATTGATACACGTCATGAACCATGTGATCTTGACTTATTTGTTGTGTGGAGGATAACCTGCCCAAACAACTGAATGTATTTTTCCGCCAAATATATTACATTTAAATCTCAGGTCGACTACAAATCATAGAAATACAACAATAATACAGATTCATTATGGTTAATTTCTGTGTCGTTTTTGGTTGCTTAAATCGAGCTGATCAGTAATTTATAAAAGTAAATAAAAGTTATTTATTTTGTTTGCCAAAGATTATTACCCACCAGGGAGAAGAAAAGTGCAGGTCGTCAACAGAAAAAAGAGCAAGGTGGATTTACAGTTTAAGTAGGCAAGATTTCACATCTGAAAAAATTAAGTTTGTTCGGATCACTTTGTCACTGGTAAGCACTTTTAATGAGTTTGATCATATAACTTCCTCACATTCAAGCTAGCATGAGCAATGAGTGGAAAATCAGAAGTAAATTACCAGTTTTACCAAGAGTAAAGTCCAAACTAGTGAGCTACCAGGTACTTTACGACAAAATCAGCAAATAAATGTTGTGGCACCATGATTACTTGTATATCCTCACTGGTTATATCCTAACTCTTTTGGACGCAAAGTCATTACTAAGACAAGTGAATAATCAATGATAAAAATGTTATCGCCTTGCGGTTATGGACTTCCACTTAGCATTGTAGCTAGTGTGCTAGACCGCTACTGAAATATCATATCCATAAATAAAACCTCTATTTGATTACCAAGTTTCAAAATGCCATGGTGTTACCAAAAAAAATGATGGTGTGAGCAGAAAACATGTTTTACCGTTAGTGAGTGACTGTGTGATTACACCTGCTGAGTGTAGTTGTTGGCTATTTAGGACTATTAGTTATGCAGCTTAGCTCATTTCATTGGTGTGATCACTTTTATGTTAGTAATGTATAACTCAAGAGTATAGGATTTAAAGTTATAGCTTACTAGGCTACATTTGAACTGAAATATAACTGGTGCAACCCAGTCCTACATGGGGGTGGCTGCAGTAGTGAAGTTCCCATTTTAGATATTTGTTTTCTTCTGTTACAGGCCAACCTTTATATCCATCCATCCATTATCTGAACCCGCTTATCCTGATCAGGGTCGCAGGGGGGCTGGAGCCTATCCCAGCATACATTGGGCGAAAGGCAGGAATACACCCTGGACAGGTCGCCAGTCTATCTCAGGGCACACACACCATTCACTCACACACTCATACCTAGGGGCAATTTAGACTCTCCAATCAGCCTAACGTGCATGTCTTTGGACTGTGGGAGGAAACCGGAGTACCCGGAGGAAACCCACGCAGACACGGGGAGAACATGCAAACTCCGCTCAGAGAGGCCTCGGCCGACGGGGATTCGAACCCAGGACCTCCTTGCTGTGAGGCGGCAGTGCTACCCACTGCACCATCCGTGCCACCCAACCTTTATATGAAAACTGATATTGCATTACATTATTACATTATTGGCATTTGGCAGATGCTCTTATCCAGAGCGACATACAGTTGATTAGACTAAGCAGGAGACAATCCTCCCCTGGAGCAATGCAGGGTTAAGGGCCTTACTCAGGGGCCCAAGGGCTGTGCGGATCTTATTGTGGCTACACCGGGAATCAAACCTCTGACCTTGCGTGTCCCAGTCATTTACCTTAACCACTACGCTACAGGCCGCCTATTGCCTCATCATAATAATTTTTTAATGGATACCACCTTATCTAGGCACATAAACACCCCTGTGTTTCACCACACACTTGAATAGGTTGCTATGGCCACGTTGTCAACGAAATTGTCTCAAACGTTTAAGATTAAGAATGATCCATAGAATAATACTAAGAGCATTATGGCTGCTATTTTAATTCTCGCTTTTTATCTATTGGCTGTATTGCCGCATTGTTAATTATCAGGCTCTTGACATTTTTCTCTTTATGTAATACTGATCATGGGAAAGGCCAAAGCATGGGAACTGACCTGTGCATTCATTTCCAGTTCTGCTTGTACAGGTACAGTATGTTGGGTTTGTTTATCGGATTGATTCTGCATCGCTCAGCCCTTTGGGACCAGACCAAAGCTTGGTGCTCATGTGAGTGGCTATGCCAGGCGGTTTGAGAATATCTAGTGGAGATTGATAAAACCCAACACTGGTTTACTGGATAAGCCCTGTTCAAAGAGGCTTGCAAACCGAGGGCAATGCTAAAAATCTAACTGGGGATTTTCTCTGGCTGATCGCCATGTCCACCAGGGGTTCAAACATAAGCAAAATAATGGCATCCCATGCTCCATTATAATTGTACTGTACAAGGTGTAGATTTAGAACAATACAAGGCAGATTGCGATACTGATTAGTATTGTTTACACCACTGCCGTTTGCCAATTGTGATCCCTGTTGGGTTTTAGGAAGCTAGGGGGTGTATTAAGGAGAACGATGCTTTGGAATAATATATGTATATAATACAGCATCGGGTGCTAATGCTCAATCCAAGCACAAACTCAAGAATGTGAAAGATCTTGCAAGGATCTGCATAAATAAATGGTCCAAAATCCCTCCAAATGTGTTCCTTAACCTTGTCAAGCATCACAGGAAAACACTCCATGCTGTTCTCTTTGCCAGAGGTGGATGTACCAAGTACTAAACCAGGGGTGTCAATAATTACGAAACCATGATTTTAGTCACAAGTCAGAAAATGAACTATGTGTTTCTACTTGTGTGTCACAATTATCCTTGTAGAACTTCAGTACTATTAAAGGTGACACTATTAATGAGGCCCTGAGGCCAGCTTTCCTGTACTGATCCACCCCCATCACTGCAGCAAATAAATCTGCATCAGAATGAGATATTTACTAAATCAAACTATATCTTGCTCTGACCTTTACTTTGACCCATGCATTTAAGCAGGTGTGAGGACAACTGTGGAAATAAATTTTACCAGGGTTTTTATATTACACAAAGATAAATCAAGACACAATGTGATTCGATCGAACAATTCCGAAAGTAGAGATATTAGGCCAAGTAGTGCTCTGAAGGAATTTGGTGCAATCCTTACTTGTACAATAAACCCTACTTTACTAAAAGTGATATAACATCTGAGATGTAATATATTCATATCTGAAGTAAACTTCAAACCATAATTGAAATAATATTGAAATATATGGAAAAAGTTGTCTCCACATGACTTATTTTATTTTAGACTTATTGGTCTTCTGCTGCTGTAGCCTATCCATTTAGAGGCCTGATACATTGTGTGTTCATACTCAAACCATCCTGTCTAGCACCAACTATCATTCCATGGTCAAAGTCACTTTCTCTTATTCGTCCGCATGCTTTTATGCATTTTGTTCCTGCAACATGATTGGCTGACATGATTGTCAATCTAATAAATTGCTCACTGAGTGTATATACTTTGAATGTGGAATGATTGTTGTTGCCAGAAACTGCTGATCTCCTGCGATTTTCACGCACAACAGTCTCTATAGTTTGCAGAGAATTGTGCAAAAAAAACCAAAAAAACCCATCCAGTGAGCAGCAGCGGTCAGAAACAGAATGGCCAGACTGGTCGAAGCTGACAGGAAGGTGGCAGGAAGTGATCAGTGGTATGGAGAAGAAAAATACTCACAAACACACATATAGAACCTGTACTACTGGTGAAGATATAGCACATCAGTTTAATTGATACTGCAATCCAACAGCTTGACTAATTTATTTTACCATCCAATAAACATGTTCATTGGTTTATTTGCTTCTCAGCAGGTGGGGAACAGTGAGCAGTATTAGATAGCAACAGCCATGCATCTTCATAATTGTCATTGCACAGTTAAAGGGGTGCGGGAGGAGGTAGATAATATCAACAAATAAAGAAAAGATTTTAAATCATATACCAAAATAAAAGTGTCTAAGCTGTTTGTGATGGGTTATTCAATAGCAATGTACTGATATTGCAGAAAATCAATGATACTAGAATGATCTAACAAGCATGAAATAACAAAACAGATCACAATACATAAAAATAAATACTTTTTACGCACTTATTTTAATGTTTTATTTTTGCAATTTCTACTTTCCGAGGGATTTTTATATTACATTAAATGTAACAAAATCTGGACTGAATTCCTCTATTTAAAGAAAAGCAAACAGAAGTTGAGAGGAAAGAGTACTGATGCATGTTTTAAATTACTAGTGCAATAACAAACCCAGGAAAAAGCTTTAATGTAAGAACTTGTGTGTATAATGTATTATGTTTAAAGAGAAAAAGAAGTTACCCTTCCGTTGCCTCCTCTGAGTGCATTCTAACCCTATCAGTAAAGTGTTCATCCCACTATTTCAGAGCTGTTCACAACTGTAACACTTGAGTTTTCAATTTTTTATTAGCCTGTGAGTGTATGAAATATTCAATTCAAAATAGTAGTTAGGGTAGTAAACTTCAATTAGAATCATGTGCTATGGCCAGACCAACATTCAGATTTATGGTCATTCAGTGGTTTGGAATCAGAAGAAGGATGCTTTTGTTGCGCTTTTATTGATTTATTTATTTATATTTTTTTGTTAGTATTTTTTTGTTTGCCGTTGAAAGAGTTCATACCTATGGCCAAATATGCTGGTGGATCTTTGATGTTATGGGGTTGTTTTTCATCCAATTGGGCTGCAAGGCCAATGGAATCATGAACCAAAAACATATTTTGACCAACTCTAATGCCCTCTCTGCAGAGCTTAGGCTGGGCTGCAAGAGAATGATTCAAAGATTCACCAATATTATAAAATATCCTACCTGAGTTATTCTGAGGTATTATTACCTGTGTTGTTTATACAGCCAGTTCCTTTATCTTTATGAAAGGTGCCAGTTTTAGAGGTGACTAAACTTGATTTTCTTTGATAATACTAAAGGTGCATTTTCCTTGACTGTGCAATGCTTCACAAATGTTTCACCAAAAAACTTGAGGTCAGGTACAATTTATCCTTAATGACTCTTACTTAAGACTTGTTAAAAATTAAAAGGTAAATGGAAAAGTTAAATGTTCAAAGAAAGGTTTTGAGTTGAGTAGCAGTGCATATGGAATTATAAATTACCATAGCCTTCACATTCCATAACATACTCAGTGAAATATTAATGTCTATAAATATCTGTATGCACTTCAGGTTCCTCTATGACTAAACAGATTCTACAGTACTGTAGGCTTGCCCACCGAATGCTGCTACTTCTCTTTAACCGGTATTCATGTCGCAATCATGTCCTTATTTATCTTCAGTGGTTACTTGTTGTGGCTGGATAAAAATAAAAAAGTATATATATATATATATGGTCAAACAAAAGAAACTGCTCCGGCTCCTAAAATGTATTATCTTACTTCTGCCAGACGACTCCTCTCTGAATTCCCTGGTCTCCTTGCTGTCCCTTCTGTCATCTTTCCTCTTCACTACTCAACTGAGGAAAGAGGTCCTCACTATATTCAGGACAGCTAAGTGAATGTCTATCTCTATGTAAATGTGCATTTACAGTTGTATAGCTATATGGTATGTTATATTGAGTGTTATAGGATTAAGCCATGCACATTGACTGACACGTGCCTGGCAGCTTGGGCAATAGAAAATAATGTGATCTATAAAAAAAAGCTTAGAAACATTGAGTCAGTTTAGAGGTAAATTCACGCTTCATTGTTTTACAATCAGTCGGGGTCTGTAATATAGTATTTATTTTACTATAAACTCACCCACAATAGGTATTATTAGTTCACTACATTACTCACTAGCAAGCTAGCTCAGCTTTCGCTTAACAGCCCACATGACAATCTATCTTTTTTGCTAACAGCAAGTTACATTCATTAGTTGTCTCCTACCCGTCAAAGCAATGCATCTGCATCTTTGCATCTTTGCAATGCATCTTTTTTGAAACTGTAAATACAGCAACAATGTCGGGAGGGGGAAATGGTATAGTTTGCCATCTGTAGTGACTCTAGCAAGTGATCTTTTGTAGGGTGGGGAATTACTTTGTAATAAAATTGATCTAGTAGAATTTTACGATAACAAGTCCCAACAAATACTTGAGTTGACCAGGACATCCAGACCCCTCCCCCCCACTCAAAACTAAATAAAAAAATGATTGACTCCCCTAAATTTGTGACTTCCCTGCCTGGAAGGTTCAAGCCACTCTGTAGCTGCAATAAGATCAGTGGGGATAAGGGTCTTGCTCTTGGGGAAATTGGCCCCTGCTTAGTCTAATCGACTGTAAGTTGCTTCGGATAAAACTTTCAGCTAAACAACAAATAAAATGACTTTAGAGTAACTGCATTGGTGAAAATTTGGATACACACAAGCCATCCTAGTTCCCCCAGAACACTTGGTGGAATAAGACATAATTTCACAGTTCTTTAGACATCAGCTTCTCATGTACAGTATGTACAGCAAAATTAACTTTGTGACTGACCTTGTGACCCTGAAAACTAGCGGGACATTGAGTAGGGAACCTGCAAATCACCACTGGAGTGCTTTAATGGGGAAAAATGTGAAATCAGCAGTAAACATGAAATAAATCCAGCTTTATTGGCACTCATTTCTGCTGACAACAGCATGTGCTCTCATCATAAACAAAAAATATATATGTGCCCAATTTACATTTGCACAAAAACATGAATAAGTATGAGAACTGTAAAACTTTTCTCAGCAACATAATTAATTAGAATGTGATATATTAGCAACATTGTACATTCCACCACAGGCTTCTGCACTGTATCACCTTGACAGCCCCCATCAAATTAAAACATACAGCTTGTGTACCTAAAGTAATTATGACATCGCCATATTTACATAAGAAACATTATGCATTTTGCTTATTATGGTCTGGAGAATTTCAGCCCGATGTAATTGCATATGATGAGGCTTATTAGCATAGTTAACCATAAAGCATATTCGACAAGGTTCCTGGTTATAAGCCATTACCGTGATTGTGCACTTGGGGTCAGGTGTGACAGACCATGGTAGAGGATGAATGGTAGCACTTGGTCTTGTGCCCAGTTATTAGCCAATGAGATATGTGACATGTGTAGGTCATTACCTACACCACCGAACATGACAGAATGCCAGTTCAAAAGCATCCGTAGCACTCACAGGCTTGGTGCCAAATGCAGTCTGTTTAACCTGAAACACCCACGTTGTGGCACTGGTTGCATTAACATTTGAGCATTTCCCCCAGTCTTTAAGTGTATAAGCATTGTCCAAGCAGAAAGTTGTACTACAAAGCATTTCTGAGGAACATAGTAATGAAGCAGGGCAGTGTACCTGCCAAAAACACTGCTATCTGACTCATGGAAAACAAGATGGGGCAGTTGGTTTTCTGCTGTGTCATACCATTCCTATTACCTCAATTGATTTTCTATATTTGTGGAACTGAAGACGGACATTTCAAATACTGTTGGGTCCGCACAGCTCATGTATTGTAGTTGTTTTGTGATGGGTTTTTGGGGTACACGATCCATTGAGAGATTGAGAGTAGATAATCAGAATGAATTAAACACACAATAAGATTAAACAACTAAAACATGAATACTAAATACTAGCTCTACAGATGCACAGTGCAGTCAAAATGATAAATGAGCCAAAGCATTTAGAGAAGTTGCAGAGAAATAAGCAAGCTCGAAAGCCAATGCGCTCCAAAAGAAATCATGTTTCTTTCAAACAGTGCACAAATTCCTTGAGACGGTTAAGAGTTTTTGACCCCAAGCAAGTCTGCACACTTGACAAAACTCCCTCTGGATTCCGGGATTTGACAAGAACTGCTCTTCTGAACCTGTCAGTTACAAATGATGTGCACATGAAAACAGCACTGGGGAATTCTGGGAAAGAGGTGGGAGAAAGTCTTTCCAAATAACCTCCGGAAAGCAAATTGTCTGTTCCAACGCTGTCACTGCAGAGATGCAGCTGTTCATATGGATAGGTTTAAACATCATAAACATAAGAAATAAAAAATAAAAAAGTTGAACTTACATTTTCAGGACTGCCAACTGGAACCATGACTGACTTCAGTTCCTTTCCCAGTCTGCTCCAATTAATCAATTAAGCAAGGATCGGACAAATGAAATCCACAGATCAAAAAATATCCTGGAATTTTCTCACAATACTTTTTCACATAATGTTGGGTACAGGCACACATCTAGTATCCCGCCCTGTTAACTCCCACAATTAATCAATGGTTAATGTGAATATGATATGCATATAAATCAACTTGTAATTCCAATTCATTGCCAGTCAAAATGGACAAATCTGGCCACAAAAAAAGAGAAACTTCAATGCCTGTGAAGGTTACACTGCCAGAAATTAATAATAATGTTGTTATTGAGTAACAACAATCTTATCAGCCTGTGAAAAATATGATACAGTAGCACTTTCAAAGCATAAGGCTGATAAAAATAAAGACTGAATGCAAAAATAGAAATGAGAAAAAAAGTATTTCTTCAAATGCTAAGGTATTACTTTTTGGCTAAACGTTTATCAAAGTAATTCCATAATCTTCTGACTAACCTGGACAATTGAAAGAAAATCTCCAGACTCTTATGATGCTTATGCCATCTACTAGGAAATAAATAAATACATAAATAAACCCAAGTAAATACAGTGAATATAAAAGCAATGGCCAGTCAATCCTTTCTATAGTTTGACTTTTTGGCATAATGCTTTCAAGTTTCTGATCTCTGCAGTATTTTTCAGGACTGGATTAGAGTTTATCTGCGCCATAGTGAATGCGTAACTACAACCAAGGGGACAATAAATTATATTTATAGTTTCCTTTATAATGTACATGATGGTTTGTCCTGGCAACAAATTGCTGCATATATTGTCTATTTCTTAATGTTTATTGCCCCAGTGTGAGAGCAAGGAGGAGGTATGTAAAGAAATCCCTCAGGTGAAAACTGAACAAATTGAATGTTCTTATTCTTTGATTATAGAAAAAAGGGAGACAAGTGAAAAAATATGTTCCAAGTGCATGTAGGAGTCCCATCATTATTGAATGACATATGAACATTTTCAGTGCCACTCTACACAATCAAAATAGGCTTTCATGTCAAACTGAAGTTTGTGAGTTTTACAAATGACAATGGATACATTAAAAAGGAAAAGTGTGAGTGTGTGTGTGTGTGTGTGTGTGTGTGTGTGGCCTTGCTCTGATACTGGTTTTAGTATCCCTGATAAACTGGGCTTTTGGTGGCATTTCCTTACCCCCAGAACTTATTGGGATGTTTTCTTGACCCAAGATAAGGACATGTTCAGAAAATCCCAGTTTATCACCAAAATACTACCTGCAGGCAATTTCTGGCCATGCACTTTTCTTTCAGCACCTCTGCCATACCTACAGTACCAGGTAGTAGCCTACATAACTGCTCTCATTTTATGGCACACTGCATGAACCCATGATAGAAAAATAGAAAAACACTTGTTGTCGCTATCGGGAAACTCACCCCAGAGCAGTGTGCATGCAAAGGATAGACTACAATACCTTTCTGCACTTTAAGCCTAAAGGCTACCATTGTACTCGATGATGATGAGACATTGACCTTTTTCAAACAATGGTGGTATATGTAGTACCCCTAGGCATCAACACCCCCACACCAAAAGTTATTTATTAGCTGTTGTATCAACTTATCCACGTGAGTGTTCCATCTGCACCCCCTTCCACCCCCACCCCCTTTGAATGATGTGATCCCACCGACATCTCTTCATGGAATAAAAGAGCAGTTAATGTTCTATTTACGGCAGTGGTGGCCGGTCAATAGGGGAGCATAGAGGGTCACCCCACCCCCAATCTGCAGAAAAAAAAAAAATGCACCCCTGGGCCATAGATATGCTATTCCCAGAAGCCCAGAGAGCCTTTGCTAGAGCGGAGACTGCTAGTCGTTGGTTTACAGCGGGTATTCGACTGCGATTCTTATGCTAGCGGCAGCCTGGAGCAGTTTGTCTCCATCACAGATGTAGCAAGTTTGGTACATCATTTAATTATTGAATGTTTAAATATTTATTTAGTTTAGCCAGCTGAGATGGCTGGACTTTGTCTGTCCATATTGTTACCTCATAGAGCATAATGTTTGTAGCTACAGCAACTTAACTGGCTAACTGGTTTATAAAAGCAAGATGCCTGCAACTGTGCGCTGCCATGATTTAACTAGTTAACTTGTAAATGAACGTATCTGTTCCCAAATAGCTAGTTTTAAAAGAAATCCTTGGTGTTGTTGTAGCTACATGTAGGATAGGAGTCAGTACCCTACCTCCTTCAAAGTGAAGAAATACACCTTGAAGCAACTCTGAAGCTGCCTTAGTCACACAAGATATCATGTATATTTCTATATTTTTAAAAAAATGTAAACAATCTTTTAAGTCTTTATGCTATGCTAACACGTTTTGCTAACACGTTTTGCAAAAATGAACATCTCGTCTAAGTCTGGGTAAATTGGGAAAATGGTATATTTCCCAAAATGTTTTCCTTTAAGATTGTTAACTATATACAAAAATGTTTCTTTTTTTATACCAAGCCCACACTTACTATCTTAGAATAAGGGTAGATGGCAGTATGGCTGCCTTTGTGACAATCACTAAACTTGAAAATCTATATGATCCTCAATCCCTATTCTTGACATTTCAAACCATAGAGCAAAATTATGAATGTGCTACTTAGATCGAAAGTTTTGTTTTGTATAGCACGAACAATGGCTACATCTACAACTGTCCTTGTAAAATTCAGCCTTGTACATTGCTGGCTTTGATCAGTTACAGGAAGTGATATGATTTCATACAGAGGTAATGGTGGTGAATGTACAGAGCCATGAGTATTTGACCCCTTCCTGATTTCCTATATTATCACATATTTCTCACAGTGAATGGTTTCATATCTTTACACAAAATCTAGTATAAGACAAAGGCAACCAAATTTATTGAAATAAAAAAAATCTCACACCCATCTCACCCCTGTGAAAAAGTCATTTCTCATAATAACTAGTTGCATCACCTTTAGCAGCAATAACTGCAATCAAACACTTCCTGCTATTTTATATCAGTCTTTCACATTGTTGGGGAGGAATTTTACCCCACTTTCCTTTGCAGAACTTATTTCATTCAGACAAATTCTTATGTTTGACATGTCATGATCAAAGGAAATTCCAGAAGAGATTATTTAAAAAGTTGTTGACATTCGTATATCATTCTGGAAACGGTTACAAAGCCATTTCTAAGGCTCTGGGACTTCTGTGAGAGCCATTATCTCCAAACGGAGAACACTTGGAACAGTGGTGAATTTTGTGGACAGCCTGTCAAAATTCCTCCAAGGGCGCAGAGACAACTCATCCAGGAAAATTATCCCAGAAGAACATCCAACGACCTGCAGGCCTCTCTAGCCTCAGCTAATATCACTGTTCACGGCTCTATGATGAGAAAGAGACTTGGCAAATTCATGAGTGAGTAGCCGGGTGGAAACGACTTCTAACCAAGATAAACATGAATGCTCATCTCACAATTGCAACCTTGCAATTGATCCCCAAACCTTTTTGGATAATGTTGTATAGACAGATGAGTCAAAAGTGGAACTTTTTTAACAATACGGGCCTGGTGTAAAGCAAATACAGCACACTTAAGAACATCAGGTCAAACATGGTGGTGGTAAAAGGTGGTGGAACCAGTTATATAAAATGTAAGGGGACAAATACAGATGTATGTAATATATATGTTTTGTTGTGGTTTTGTACACATTGCTATTCAGCAAATTCTGCCTGCATGTGATCTACTGCAAGGCTTTTCCAAAGCAGAAGAATGCTAAAGATACATTAATATTCAGTCCAGTGGAGGTTTATTTACAACCCAGTCATGAGTACGACACAAATATGCAATCTTTTTCTATAGCAGTTTTATTTATTTTGTTTTGGGAGAAAGTCACACATGTGTATGAGTGTTCTTTGAAGCATTCCAACCCCTGAGCCTACTTTCTCCCTGGGATACGAACAGAAGAATAATTGCTTTGAAATGCTCTCTTTTGTTCTTCGTTTTTGATTCGCGGTGAACTTCAGACAAACACTGGCAATGCCGTCACAGCTGATGGACTGTCATGTCCTTATGGGGGTCGATGTGACAGCAGCCTTGTCAGGCGACCTGTGAGGACGTACCGAACGGGCCAGACGCCGGGCTGACACTCAGGGGGGCCAAGAGGGACGAGACAGAAGGCTGGCTCCACCAAGACACCATGAAGCTGTGGTTATGCCAGGGAATCGGTCTGTCACTTCGAACAGGAGCCCGGCCAGGCTGTGTCGGCAGTTGCCATGGAAACAAGGTGCTCGCAACAGCAAGAACATTTTATCTGATAAAAGGTGGGGCTGTGACTTGTGCATCGGTACCGGCAACCCACTCTGAACGCACGCCCACACACCCATTTACCCACGCTCACGTATACACAGACAGCACACACACACAGCACCCTCTGTGACTGTGGAACTGAGCATCAGGAGCTGCCTTTTAGTTTACTGGATAGAAAATCAAAATAAAAGTGTCCAGTCATATGAGATGTCAGCTATGCATATGAAAACAGTTCTGAGCCATCACAATTATATTTTTTTTTACAATTTTACCTTTATTCTTGCATCAGAAAGCACTGCAACAGCAAATGAAAGTGTTCTGATGTGGCTAAGAACGTTTCTGTATGTCCTCTGATGTAGTATTATAGCTTGGGATGGCAATATTACAGCTCACACAAACTTTTATATCATTCTAATTTGACCATTCTTATTTATTTCAAGAAAGAGTGGTTGTTAAACCGCCACAACCAGAGTGTCCCAGTTGCAAATCAAGCCGAAATGAAAGACAAAGAGGATTCAAGCCCTGCAGAGCTGAACTGCAAAACATGCAGCATACACTGTGACACCATTTCCATCAGCCAATGAAACTTCAAATGGCACAGCTAATATTTATCTCTGTATTTCCCTTTTCATGTCATTCAACTCACAAAATATTTTGCGATGTGTACTTTGAAGCTCCATATCACAGAGAAGATGACCTCCAAAGTGCACTCTACTTAATAAAAAGCCCTTAACAAGTATATATTCAGTGAGCACTTTATTAAGTATTTATTATACCTATTTTTTATTTATTCTTTATTATTGGTATTCTGCTGCTGTAGCCTATCCACTTTGAAGTTTGACTGCATACTTTTGCATATGACTGTTGTAATGTGTGGTTATTCGTGTTACTGTCACCTTTCTGTCAGCTTGAACCAGTCTGGCCCTTCTCCTCTGACCTCGCTCATTAACAAGGAACTGCTGCTCACTGGAAGTTTTCTGTTTTTTGCAACATTCTCTCTCATTTGGTCTGAAAAACAGCTCAGCCTCTTGACCAAGTCTGCATGCTTTTATGCATTGAATCGCTGCCACATGATTGGCTGGACAGATCGGCCTAAATAGTGTAGGCACTGAGTGTATATATATATAGATTCATAGCATAAATGATTTATTGCATTATTCAACAGAATTTATACATTTACTCTATAAACAAAAAAAGTAGCACTTAATATATAATTACATTGAGATCAAATCAGAAAATAGTAGCACCCCATTGCATGGTTTCATTTTTCCATGCAGTTTTAAGTGGAACAAATTTTGCAAGTTCTCTCACAAACCCATCATGGAAATGTTAAGTGCCTGAATATCTCAAAATCATTTTATGGTTGATGTCTTTGCAGATGCCATTTCCAGCTGCTTGATACATTATCCTTTTCAGACCTGGCAGAAAAATCATTTTAAGTATTTTCATTTTTTGGCAAAGTACAAGTGTTGCCAAAATCATATTTTAGTGAAAATATTTTCTAAATATGATGTATTACATATACTGTATGTATTTGTTTTAAATATATTTAATATTTATTGAATGTCCCTTGTATTGTAGGTTTCAACACCATAGAATATATGGTTATTGAGATCAAGACCAGAGTCGTGTCCCCAGCAGGGTACAAGAATGAATTGCAAGGTCTTAGGAGGATATGGTGCATGAATAAAAGAATAAAAAATGTTACAGCTCTGATATAAAGTAGCACTTCAATGTGAATGGCGCTGTAAGTAGTGTTTACCATTTACACAATTAATATGTAATATATTAATTATTAAAATTTGTAATAATTACATTTAACAAATAAACTTAGTCCCGTCATTCAAGCAACAGCATGCCAAATAATCACATTTTACATTTACAGTTTCTGTTTTATATCAAAATATAAAGTACACATTTAATAATTAGATACATAATTATGTGCAATATTTAGAGCCCCATTCCTTTGCGATAAATACAAGCCAACATTTAATGACCACATACATTCAGCACCTTGGTTTAGCATACAGTTTAGCATTGTTTTATGTTGCAATCCAGACAATTTACTTCTTTTTCTTGCTTTGTTGCTCTCTTTATTTGTGCATGCTTTGCAAATGCAGCAGGTCAGAGATTAAAGGCAAAGCAGTAGATTGCCAAAATGCTGCTCTAAGCATGTTCCTCAAACGTACTGTGAGGATAAAGAATCTGGGCACGACACCAGCTGTGTGTTCCAGCAGTAAAGCCTAATGAAATAAAGTAGCCTCAACCTGTCTGGTCTGCCCTGTTGTCCAATCATCACCGTCACCCAGGCGTCTCTGCTGGCTCAATGTTGAAGGTCTATGGTATTTCTATACAATGGAGGTAATGGGTGTCTGAGTCTGGAGGACAAATACATTGTTTGTGCAAGAAAAAAAAAAAGTCATAACCCACCTTTCTTCACAGCCAAGCGCACTTATGAGATTCAACTCCCAACCGTCTATACATAGCACTTTCAATACATTTTGGGGGGGAGGAGGGTGCAAAAATTGACCAAAATGGATGTATGCTGCAGTCACCACAAGGGGGAAATTATACTTGTGACCGAGTGTGGTTTTCCAAAAATAAACACATTCATGAATATATAAATAAATGCATGTATTTATTAATTAATAAATAAGGTGTTTATCTGCTCTCTGGGGCCCTATAAGGAATTGAAACCGAGGCCTGGCCGCTTCTGCCAGCAGTGTCCCGCTGGCTTTACAGAGGCTGAGGAGGCAGGGCTGAATAAAAGAGCAAGGTTTGTCTCCCCCAAATCCCCTCGGCCCCATTGAGTTCCAGCAGCAGCTGCTTCTCAGGCTTAGCCGGTCGCATGCAGCCACTGCGGGCTACAGAGCAGATTTTGGGATGGGTCTAATGAGATGATTTGTAGATACTTTAGGCTGTCCCAGTGGACAAATATTTTGATTGTTGAGATCATTTGTACTGGGTTGTTAATTAAGGAAACCGTCAAGTTTGCGGTCTGCTCCAGGCTGCAGAATGGACGGTAAAGAGAATAACAAAATCTAGGAGACTTCTAAAGTATCCACTAACGCTCTCCTGGGTAGGCCCAGTTGAGCTTGAATAGCCTGTACTATATACTATATTGCAGTGCCCTTTAAGGAAAAACTTGAAAGTACATATTTATTATATAAATAAGTAAATGATAAATTATATATAATATTATGTACAGTGGGCTGCATAATTATTGGCTCCCTCACTAGTTAAGCAACAAAGGTGCACATTATAAACTACTCCAAACCTGTTCTCTAACTTTATCACAAATTATAGGAAAACTCATGGCTGTTATCATTGCCAAGGGCGTTTGCACAAAGTATTAAACCAAGGGTGCCAGTAATTGTGAAACCTGTTTTTTGGGAAAATACATTTTTATTTGAAAAATGTAAGACTTTGATTGATTCCATTGAATCATATATAAGCCACAGTACTTTACAAATGTTTGAAAAAGCTAATATCAATATTTTTTTTCTGATTTTTTTTTTCTTCATATTTATCAGTACGGTGTCATTCATCAAGGAAACTGTAGCTACATCAATTATCAATGCCAAAAGCACAGTTGTAGTTAAGGCCTTTCCATAACCAACTGGCCAGATGGTGGTGACGGTGCAGAGAAAGCAGAAGCTGCAGCAGTAGCGTGAGGTCCAGGAAAAAGAAATTAAGAATGATTAATGATGACAGCAGTCTCTAAGACACCCACCTGGAAACACCTAAATGCATGAGCTACCCCCACTACATACAGTTGTAAAAATATTAAATGATCACTAAAAGGTGTTAACAAATAAAAAAGAGGCTCAACACCTCTACAAACTCCTGTCTCCCCGGAGAAAAAACAGTGACGGTAAATGCAATATATGAAGGGCAAATGTGGACATTGCATCTAAATCAAATTCTAAATATATATTTTTTAAAATCCTCAAAGGCACTTTGTCTAAGTAAAGAAAATGCATTCAAACAAAGCAAAATAACTAAGCCCCTACCCCAGAGACACATCACATCATCAGAACTTAGTCAGTGCTCAGGAAAGTGGCAAAATAAATGTATAGTTGCCGTGCAACAATTTACATTTATAGCCCTGGGGATCAGTGTTGGAGCACAATTACAGTAAGCTTCCCAGCAACACTAACCTGTTTTACTCTGAGCAATTAGACAGAGAACTCATGAGCATTGCATCTTTGAATGGTAACTGACCTTTTTTTTTTTTTGGAAAAAAATAAATAATACTAATGAATTCTCCAAGACATCGACCATTACACGCTGACTCAGGTGTTAAAATAATTTTTTAAATCATAAAGATTTTATTTTCCAGATTCCCAAGAGTGCAGGGCTGTACAGTAGATAGGCGTACTGAGTCAGAGTTACCTTCCCGCTGCCTTCAGCTTAAGCAATGCACCCCTCACACTGAGCCATATATCCAGTTTAGTCGCATATTTACTGAGTTTCATTGCACATGGACATCTTATTCCCCTACATCAGTACAATGACTTTTTCCCTCCCTGCCTTGCTCTCAGTCACCCTTTCATAAATGTGTCTAAACCCCAAAAGCAATTACTTATTTGGCTGTCAATGCTCCATTGTTTGTCTGTGATTTGTGAGAGCTTTACTGCATTCAGATGATGTCTATTGTTTGGGACCAGGAAACACAAGAACGAGGCATAAAACCTCTGCAGGCAGTCAGCAGGCACACTCAGCTATCAGCGTCTCTAAATCTCTTTGTGGAATGCTCAAGCTATCAGAATAGGTTTAGCAATAAAAGTGTCACCAACCCCCCATTACAGTAGAATCAGATTTATTTATATGAAAGGAAGAGCACAAGGGGAGACTCAAAGAGTTAGTAATTAGTTTGGATGCTACCGAAGCTACTCCCAGGTTTAGAGTGAAATAATATTGACAATGCATGACTAGAATGAGGCTATTCATCAAGACTTGGAAAAAAGCCACAGCACATATCACGCGATTCCTCCACCCATTGCAAGTAATGTTGTAATGCCATTTAGTAACGAATGTTGACGAATATGATTCATGCATATATAATGTTTCTTAATGAAGTGCTCTCAAATGAAATGGTGAGAGTTAAAATTACACACAAAAAGATACAGTGCTCTGCAGATACAGATTGACAGATTTTGTTGTTTTGGTTCCATACTCCAGCACACTGGATTTGAAATGGATCAATCAATATGATGTTAAATGGAGACTTTCAGCTTTAATTTCAGTGTGTTTTCAAACTGTACTCCCCCATTTTAGAGGAGAAAAAGTAATTGGACAATTGGCTGCTTGGCTGTTTCTTGGTCAGCCAGCCTCTTGGTTTTGTATCATTAGTTCCTGCACACAGAAGTTGATTCTATTTGTGGAATTTTCATTTGGAGTCTATTGCTGTTATCTTTCAACACAAGGACCAAATTAGATGACAGTGCCAGTAAAGCAAGCCATCATGAGGCTGAGAAATCAGAATAAATCTACAAGAGACAGCCAAACACTGGCGGTGTCAAACTCATCTGTTTGATACATTGTTAGGAAGCAGGAATATAATGGTGAGCTCAGTAACAACAAACAGCCTAGTCAACCATGGCAGATCACTTTAGTAGATGACTGAAGAATACTTTCACTTGAGAAGAAAACTCTCTTTTCCAACTGTCAGACAGATCAAGAACACTCTCCAGGACTTAAGAATAGATGTGACAAAGACTACCATATCGAGAAGATAACACCAGTATAACCTCAGCAGGTTTACTGCAAGATGCAAACCACTTGTAAGCTGCAAAAAAAGACGAGGCGGGTGTTTGCAGAATTGGTTCGATTATATGAGTATTAAACTGTACCAAAGTTATGAAACGATGAAAGTGGAGAAGGAAATGAACTGTTCATGATCCAAAGCCACTATCCTGAAGCAGGATAATGAACCTAAACACACTGCTAATGCAACCAATATTTTTTTCAGGGCAAAATGGCGAATGTTCTGAACTGAGCCAATCACCCTTCCTGAATCCAATTGAGCATATGTTTCACTTGCTGAGACGAGACCGAAGGCAAAACATCCCAGAAATAAACAGGAAGAGAAAATGGCTGCAGTAAGGCTTGGCAGAGCATCACCAGGGAAGACTCTGGTGATGTCAATGGCTTCAGCCTTCAGGCAGTCAACAAATGCAAATGATTTGCAACCAGTTACTAAATATGACATCTTTATTTCAGATTTAGTTAATTTGTTAAAAAGTGTGTCTGTCACAATGGACAATTAGCAAAAGCAGGAGAATGTGTCATATCCTCTAGATACCTATTTTTTACAGTTAGATGGGCAGGCTGTTATGGGAAGAGGGCTACAACTGTGGTCGAGTCACCATGAGATCCGTATGGGTCAGAGACTGAGGATTTCTGTTATGTTAAAGATGACAAAGATCACCACTGACCTTGACTACCACTCATATATTCCATACAGCAACTGAATTGTTAATGTTTCCTCCATGCACAGTTTTCTAAGAAAAACACTGTGCAATCGGGCAGATTGACTTCACTGTCAACACATTATGTGACATCTTACATACAGGTATGTCATTTACTTAACTTAATCTGTCAGTTTGCATTTCACAGATTGTCTAGTAGAAGGAATGTGAAAAGATTTTTACCTACTGTACCTCTCCCTCAGGCCTCTGTTGGAGGATGATTTAGTCTACAGTTTCACTCCGGTTGAATTTATCTTTTTCCCCCAAGGGATGTAATGGGAATTGTATTGTCAGACCAATGATGGTTATAACTATTGCAAGGTAATAAAATGTGGAGTGGTCAATAGTGTTTAATATGAAGACAAAACCATGTATTCCCAAAAGAGGCCAAAATAGAACATAAAGCATTTGGAAACCAGACAAACAACAAATAAATGAAGGATTAAAATATATTGAAATATTTCATATAACTATCAAAGTAGTAAGCATTTACAAATGTAAAATGACTTCTATTCTGTGTTTCCATTCCTGAGGTTTCACTGTACTCCAACAACAACAACAACAACAACAACAACAAAATGATACTGCACTTATTCTTGAGCCTGCATGTTATAATGTTATAAAATTAGCACACCTTAGCACATTTGCCTGTCTATAATAACCTGCTGTGTCCACTGTACAGTATTTTGATTATTTTATGAAATATTTGATTATTACCCGAGAGCCCAGTCGGTGGTAATCTGTTAAATGAATGAGAAGTTGCATTATAACCAACCTTGCATGTATAATCAATGTAATTATATTATACGGAGCAGCTTGCAAAGCCAGCACAACTACTCACATTAATTGTGTTAAATTGATCATATTGCTGGAGGAACAGGAGCAACAGGAGCATAGGTGAAGAATAGTCTGTATCAGCATGATTAGCAGTGTTGGTATAATAATAATTTCAATTGACACATAATTCCAAACTATTATGCTTGACAATGGCAAACTGTTATTAGGAGACATGGGATATGTGTAAACCTGAGTGTATGAAGATGCATAGTTATGTATGGATAAATACTTAGAATCAGAATAATACCTGCCATTCTGACCTCTTTACAGCCAAAGGGTATTATTTCCCCAATGACTCCCTAATTGCAAGATACATGCTCTATTTCAGGGGCTAATATCGGCAGGGTTTTATGTGACTGGGAAAATGTCCTGCAGTTTCAAACAGCAAAAGGCCACCTTGTTGTTTTTTACTCTCTGTGAATTGACTCTCAAAATGCCACTGCGTGTGTTTGTGTGTGTGTGTGAGAGAGAGAGAGAGAGAGAGAGAGAGAGAGAGAGAGAGAGAGAGAGAGAGAGAGAGAGAGAGAGAGAGAAATACAGTACAGGATCATTTTACATGACATGAATACCTTG
This sequence comes from Conger conger, assembly GCF_963514075.1. NCBI lineage: Eukaryota > Metazoa > Chordata > Actinopteri > Anguilliformes > Congridae > Conger > Conger conger. The sequence continues at coordinate 21,652,421 of NC_083762.1, read as the reverse complement.
GTTGGCAAGAATGATTTTAGCTAGTGCACATTTACAGTATAGTATATTATGTATAGATGGTATATGCATTGTATATATGGCTTATATTTTTCATATTCTTCTTAGCCTTCATTATTGATAGATCATACTTCATATTTTGATAGCATCAGATTCCTTAATGCAGACACTACTGATCTTTATTTTGGGCATCAACTGTCAAACCATATTAATCTCAAGCAATCTAAAAGTCCATGGCCTTACAAATTAAATACCTACTGAAAAAAAAATAATAATAAAATAAAATAAATAAATAAATAAATAAATAAATAAATAAATAAATAAATAAATAAATAAAATTAAATCCCACTTGACCATCGTTCTAATTATTTGCCACCACAATCGCTGCAATCCAAAGTTTCACTTACAGCTAGTGTGTAAGGTTATTTACTTATATATTTATTTATTTATTTTGCTAGATATAATGGCACAGTTGGAGTGGGGGTGGGGTATGGGGGTTATGGATTACATATGATGTGAAACATACTGAATGTTTTGAGAATATTTTCTGGCAAAGAAAGTTCAAATTTCATTGTGAGAAGGTCACAAAGCCTTTGCTCAGTTTATTTTTTTTAATAAAATGAAATGTGAAGTACCACACCATTCACATTGATGCTGAAAAACAGAAGCGCGTATGCTTTCAGTATTAAAAATGGCTTGGAGTGTGAAAATGAAATGGACTTAAGTAAATGGCACTTCTGAGAACATTGATTTTGTCCTCATGAATTAAATTGTTAATTATTCTTAACAAAAACCAATACAAGACTGTGACATTTTCAAATAAAGTAGTCAGTCCAAGGAGAGAAAGAGAGGGGAAAAAACCTTGGTGAAAACCAATCAATCAATGCAATATATCAAAAGCTTTGCTTTTAATTGACCTCCTTTCAGATGACAACTTCTAAGACAGCTGAGCCAATGCTATTGTAATACTTTCTATCTGAAGTGTCATGAATATTCCTTAATCTTTAAACTGCTGGAAATCAACAAGCTCATTTCAGAATAACAATGTTATCCCCAGAAACAAATTCACACACACACACACACACACACACACACACACACACACACCCACACACAGATCATTTTTCCATGATGCATTACATAAAACATTGGATTCTGATTTACAATTAATTTTTTACAAATCACAAATATATTTGTCACACTACAGACACCTAATGAACAAAAATGGAAGAAAATATATTTTAACAAATAAGTACCTAATACGAAAAAATAAATCACTGATGTATAGAGTATTTTAACATAAGCTAACTTAGACAAAACTCGATTCATTGCATTCTGATCGCTAGCTGTTAGGCGCTACATCACTGTCAAGAGACCCTTCTCGAATTAATCTCAATGCTTTCAGGTGCAGCAATGAGGGGGGAAAAGAAGCATGAAGAAGCAGAAAATAAACTGAACAGTGGTCGTTATACATTTCAGAACGGTGTGCTAATAATGCCTTTCTGATTCTGCTTGCTGCATTAAATGTGAATCAATTTGTGTGTTTCTATTTCCAAAGGAATATGGGACTAGAGTTGCATCACAATGATCCACAGAATTTTTGTGTTCCGGCGACTAGAGAAGTTTGTCCAGTCATTAACTTGCAATGCACTTTCTCTTTCCAGCAATAGCAGAAACTGAGCCGCAAGAGGGTACACTAGTCATTCTCTTGACAGTGTGTCTCCATTCAGTTTGTTTCTGAATAAGTGGTCTCTGGTTAAGCATCAGCTGACATCTCCATACTTCCTGACTGAACACGAAAAATAATGTCTTGGTCCTCGTGTAGCTGGGCTTATGTAAACTGAACACTCCTCCACATGGCCACAGGCCTCATGTTCGGTCAGTGACAGCTTATTTTCGGTGACTTCACATTTTACAAAATAGTAAATGATGGGTAAAAATGTGTGTACTTTCTACAGTGTGTTTAAAAAATAATAATTGTGTAATAGGCTATAACAGAAGAGAATGTTGTATGGGGGTAGGCTATTTTTGTCGGACAGTGACACTGTTTACAATGGGTCAAAATATGGGCGCCAAAAGTCTGCCTTTTGCAGACGTATAAGTGGTGCAGTCGTGAACTGGTCAACAGAGTGAAACCTGAAGTGAAAAGATGCTAGACTGCTCTTTTATGAAAGATACTGCTGCCTTTAGCACATCAAAATCAAAAGCATGATTGGGTTTTCCTATTTAGAAGAAAATTATAAAACACATGAGATACAATTATTTCTATAGGTCAGACTGTCAGATTCTGACTGTCTTAAAATTCATGTTATTATTTTGATAATAATCCATGTTCTCATATATTACTTCACTACCAGTGAAGGCTAGAAGCAGCCTAAGCATTTATTTTTGCTTGGGGATGTGCGACAGATAATGGGTCAGCTGTTCTCACTAGAGAACAAAAAAATGAACAGTGCGAAGAAGAATAAGAAAAAGTAGTAAAAAAAATGGTTAGACATTTTTCATCAACACCTCTGAAGTTCAATTAGGCATTAGATTTATTAAGACATGAATGTGTCTAAAAATGATCATACTCTTCCAACAGAAAAATGTTACAGTCATTAAAACTCTTCTCTTGGTATCATTATCCAAAGATCAGGTCATCAGAGGAAACACATGGTTTGAGGGGGTGGGAGGAGGGAGCAATCAGCCACCAACTGAGAACCATCATTATAGCTGTTGGGGCCATGGAAATGTGGTTATCAATAAAAGGTTTTCAAAACGGCATTTCCTGTTTATTTTATTATTTGTTTTGGCCATAATATGAAATAATATTAAATCTGAGTTCTCAAACTTGGTCATTAATCAGTTTCTATATAATACATATTATATCATTACACAATATTGCTTGATCTCTCTCTAACAATAGAAAGACCACAGCCTACATCATTGGGCATTTGGACTTTAAAATGTAAATGAAAAATGAAAAGCACTCCTTCCACGACTTTTCCAAAATGCTTGGGCTTAAAATAATGGCTAAATTCTCAAAGAATCAATTCAGTAAAAACAATGTGTGTACAAAATATGTGTTCCATTTCCATCACAAAAATCCCCCTGCCAGCCAATAGGAACCAGGTACTGGTGTCATCTGGGATTCCAGGCCATGGCGTTTGCCAGCCACTAGCTTCTTGGTCTATTTTGTGTTGAACATAAAATTCGGTTTCTTTTGAAAATGGTCACAATGTATGTAATTTATCATTGTACTGTATCGGCAGTAGCCAGCAAATAAATTTAGACCGGTGATCATGCTGATAGCCTAGCAACATTTGCTAACGTAACATAGCCTACTGCCTTGATTCAAAGATAGTCTTCTATCATCTTCTGTAGAATAGGAACAAACACCAAACTGCTTAGCTAGCTGAGTGTTTATGTGACTAGGTGATATAAAATGAATAGTCTTCATCATACATTTTAGTTATTTCAATTAGCTAAGTTGATATTGTATCTGGGGCAGCCAAAAACCTGCACCCACGCTGGCCTTTTTAGGATAAGATTTGACACCTCTGAGTTAATGTTACTGTGACGCACGTAACCTTAGGAATCCGAGCATGTGATTCATCTATGATCGTCTGTAGAATAGGAATGAACTGCTTAAATGTAATCGATGTTAATATTTACAATGGAAGTAAAGCATGTTTTTATTTTGATGCATAGCCTAACTGTTAGCTTTGCTTTTATGTCGTTACCTGACTGAAGGTCTGGGAGGTGTTGGAGGAGGCGGGGAGTTGGAGTTGGAGTGTGTTCTGATCGCTTAATTCAAGGTAGAATCTAGACAGGTTGAACGTATTAATACCAGTGTTGACAACTAACGTTAACGTTAATATCACGTTAGTAAAGCAGGGTAACATTAGTCGACTAGTTACTTAACGTTAGTTGGTTGGTTTACGTTACCAGAGAGAGATCCGTGGCACACTGCCTGGCCACTCTGCTAGTAATTTTGATTTATCTGTCATTTGTCTAAACAGCTCTGTGGCTGTAATAAATGTGTTGTAAGATTAATCAGCCACATTTATATCTTCCCTTCCCTATTTCCCTTGGCAAACCGGAGTGGCAATTTTCAAGTTTTGTTATATTCATGTATGGATCTAATCCTTTGATAAGACTATTTTATGCTTTATATAGTCTCTGTGATAGTTTATCTAAAATGTCTTTATATTTGATGTTGGTATTTGTTGGTTCTGGTTGTCATTTGTGATATTTTGCCTGCATGCCTTGACGGAGGTATGTATTTTAGCCCGTTGTGTATCGGTACAATATGACCACAGTTTAAGTGACATCATCGAATACTATGAGTAAGTGGACTTTGCAACTCTGTCTACCAGTAGCCTAGCTTACTGTTGTTCAGTGATAAATTGTTTGATACCATGTTCAGAGATACTGTCACGTAATCTCCCCATGACAATGTCAGATTTGGGAATATTTTTGGAAATATTACGCGTGTCTTAAACACTGTTATCGACATGTTCTGCATGAATCCAATTTTTGCCCAGTCTCTTTCTTATTCTGGATTCATGAACAGTCCTTAGCTGAGGCTTGAGCCCTGTAATTGTTTAGATGTTCTTCTGGGATATTTTGTGACTTGCTGGATGAGTTGGAGGCTGGCCACTCCTGGGAAGATTCACCACTGTTCCAAGTGTTCTCCATTTGGAGATAACGGCTCTCACTGTGGTTCGTTAGAGTCCCAGAGCCTTATAAAAGGCTGTTAAGTGGCCTATTCAGAGTCTTTATTTGAAACCAATAGAGATGTCATTGCATATTCAAAAACCTAGCAATGTGTCTGGATAAAAGCAGTTCTGCAAAGAAGAGAGGGCTAAAAATGTATCCACGGCGATGGGAAAGACTGATATAAAATGATAGGAAGCATTTGTTTGGTGCAACCAATTCAGTTTGCGGAGGCAATTCAAGAGGGGGGCTTTTTCACAGCACTGTACTGTACAGCAACAGCAGCTGCATAATAAGCAATACCATAGTCAATAACACTGTAATAATATGAGCAATTATGAGGACCTTAATAATTTGAGTAATTATTAGAACACATTGCTGGGATTACTGTAATTCTGGCTAATGCCACACCTGTGTTTTCACAGCTTATTACTATCTATTGTTCACAGCTTTCCAAGGTCATATATGCTGTTATTAAATCTTCCATCCGTAAAAGCCAGTGTGAGAAATAAATGAGAAAAATAATGAAGCACTTCTTCAATTAACATTTGTAAAAATGTGCGAATACTGGTATTGTAGAACATAATATAACAGTCATAACAATGCATTGTGTGTGTGTGTGTGTGTGTGTGTGTGTGTGTGTGTATCTATGTGTGTGCATAAAGAATAAATAATGAACTAATTGGGACTTTTTTTTACTTGTAAATTAAAGCTGGAAGTGTGTAATCATTATGACTACTATTACAACTTTATACAATATATATTTCGAGAAAATTGAAAACGAACTTTTTTTTACCGTTCCTACAAAGATTAAAAACCCAACTGAATTATTTGTCTTTCCAATAATTTGAAATTTAAATTGCATGTCACACCTGCCAATAACTGCATCAGCACAGTGATTAGTGATACAGGCTGTATCTCCAGTGTACCCCCTCTGTGCTGTGTTTGAATGAACCTGTGCACCGCTCGCACATAAAAACATACTTCAGGTGTACACGCAGTTGGCAGATCACCTCACTGTCTCAATGCCTTGTCAAACAACATGTCCTTGCAAGCTACACATTTCATTTTTTTCTGCATATCTTTCTGCATTGATTTGATCTCATTGAAGACTTGTTGTGTCAATTTATTTTGAGCCTTGAGGTTGAGTTGGGCCATCTTTGACTCAAGTGAGCTAACAAGCAAGCTTATCATCTCCCCAAGGGATCAAGGCACAGGCAGCAGGGAATTAACCACGTTAAGCGGAGATATTTCTGCTGAAATCGTACTGTCGTCAAACATGTTTTGTTTCTTTTTTTTTTTCGAAAAAAGGGTATCACTGTTCATTGTGAAACATCTATCATGTCGTCCCACACTGGAAAGAGGAATTAATATTTTGGTTTATATAATGCTTTTTCTGCTTTCGTTTTTATCATATTCCCTTTGGCCATTGACTAGGAATGAACTGAGAACTGATGTGTCTAGGCGTGCGCCCACTCATTGCCATTGAAACATGACATGCAGTACAGTAGAAGCGGAATGAAAACCCAAGCAGCTGATCTCATTTTGTGTCTGGAAAAAAAGTGTTATTTATCTGTAAAAAACTCAGGAAATAGAGAAAAAGGCCAGTATTAGCTCACAATGGACATGTATGAAACATGCCAGAGGTGAACAATTGTAACAATTCACAGAATATTTCCTATTAAGGTTTAAAGTGTCTAAATGTGGTTATGAACATATCCTGCACGTTTTATGCTTGTCACAGAAAACAAACTAAAAAAAAACTTGAAAGGTATGGTTATGCACATTTTGAATAGTTTCTGTAATAATATGACACACAGTATACAGGTAAACACATATTTATATGTTGTGAGTTGGATACAAATCAAACATATCTTTTCATGGTCTGCAACTTCTTTCACAGTCGTAATTTAATTTTAATTAAAAAATGTTCTGTACATAGTGTGCAGAGCGTAAACGCAATGCTATTGTCCACATATCAACGGGCTCTTAGGGTTTGCTCATTTGGGTTTGCTGGATTTAAATCCAAAATCCTTCTCTAAAGGGACACTGGGCCGATATGCTTTTACCAGCTTGGCTATCTGGTTGGTTACTGTAATTACTTCTGCTTGTCAGCTAGGGTTGTCAGTCATTCAGTTCATTTGTTTGTGATGCGCATTAATTAAAGTTGGGAGATACTGTTTATGTCACCCCTCAGACCATTTATTGGCTTTGTTTATCAGCTGGGAAAAAGAATTGCACACGCACAAGCAAACCCAAGATGTACATTAGGCAGACGTTCAGTACTGCAAACAACATTTAGGAGATTGACTGGGGATATCCGAACTGGGAGCACAGGGTTTATAAATTTTGGCTTTACACATACGTTAATGTTGAAAGCGGTGGACAAATGAAAAAAAAGGTTGCTTCTATTATCTGTATACTTCTCTGTTTGTAACTGCTTTGCTAAGGTTTGTGGGAAACTATTTGTTTTTAATGATCTGTCATATGATTGGCATGCTTTGAACTGGGCTTGATCTATCACATTCAGTTTTGTGAGAATCAAGAGAATGCTTGAATATAAGCACAAGTGATAAGCACAAAAAAGGAATGTAAAAAGGGTGAGCTGAAAAAAGCAGAAAAACTACCAAAGGTAGATCAGTTTTTTTTAAACTAGCAACTGCTACCATTTCACCATACTCGTGACTGCCACTCGTTCTCAAAACTAAAAATGTATCAAGAACTGCTTGAGGAGCAGAATGGGACAAGAGAGGCTAGGTGTGTTTATCGATACTTTAAAGGACAGAGCCAGGAATTTGGACTTGGAGCTTGGTAAATGATTTCACGGAGCGCAGGTTGAGCTAGATGTCCTTTCAAATGAGTGAGCAGTATTTTTGCTTTTCACCGTTAAGCCATTGTTAGTCAGAAAGAGTAGTGCAATATTGTGATGTCGTCTCATATCCTGTTAGTAACAGTACTGCTAACTGTTAGTGTTGAGAGGACTGGCTAGCGCTTATCCCTGTGCTTGTCAGCTGTGGTTCTGAATGGCTGGTGCATGCGCACTGCTAGTGTGCATGTGCGTGATGTTATTGAAGGGGATGGGAGACCTGAGTGTAATTTGCACGGGCCCGACAGGTCTTAGTTACGCCACTGTGGGGTTTCCATCCAACTGTTTTTTAATGCAAATTTCGAATTTGTGCATAGGTAAATCTGAGTTGAAACACCTGAAATTTGAAAAGAAATGGTGAAGCATGGCATAAAAAGTTTTTACGCTTGGCTGAGGTGGAAAATTGGATGTATCCATCAAGAGAAATGCAAAGTCGCATGCTTCCGCTCCAGAAAGCTTACAAAATGGTGGCTGGCGCCATGTTACACACTCATAATATTCCTCTTCAGAATATCTGCATAACAGTAGCTTATAGAAACACACACTGGTTCCCATTTTGTCCACTTTCAGAAATTCACTTGAATGGAAACTTTTGTTTTATTTGTCAGACCACTTATGAATCTAGTGGCCCATGCCCATGTTCCGCAAGACTAGAACACACTGTAGGACTTTGGTGGGTCGGGATAGTGGTGTACATTCAAAAGGATTATTGGGGTGGTGCACATCCAGAGGACCCCATTTATCACCATATTTATCTGCAAACAAAACTTTCTGTTTTCATAGTGTCCTCCATCCTCTATCTTCAACAAATATGCTGTTGCCTGGCAACCTGTTCACTTACTACACAATGCACAAGTCCTCAGCAAACACTGCTACCATTCCTCTGCAGATATTGGAGGCTGATGACCATCAATCTCTCTGGCCTACAGACATTGAAGAGAAAAATGCTAGCAGACAGCAGGTCTTGAGTGACTATAATGCTAGCCATCTTTTATATTAACTTTTTTTAGGAAAGTGTAGAGGAAACCTGGGTTTCTAAGAATATCTTATTGTATTGGCAAGAGTGTGAAACATCAATTTAAATTCCTATTTTCCTTTTTAATGCCTATTTTCGCAAATGGTACATTGCCCACTAGAAATATTGGCAAACTCATTTACAGTAATATGAGAAAGTAGTGCAGGTTTAAATTCAATTGTGTTTGTAAAAAAAAAACTATTCTATGCACTGAGAAATGAAAACATAGTCTAGTCTAATTGCGATAACAATTACCAGAGGAAAAATACATATTGAATGCTAAATTATTTTTTATTTTGATGTGTCACAAATATTTGCATCCTGCTTTGTGCAGTCTTCTCCTGTAATGTTAATCTAAGTAACATTAGTTAATGATGAACCATCTCTGTTTTCACAATGAAGAATACTTTGTCAGGAAATGTCCTGAATACCAGCAGTCAAACTTTACACAAGTGTCAACAGACTGATGTCTTCACCTGCTCAGTAAATGGGGAGGAAGGATGAAGCTTACTAAGTAAGTTAAACTTACTTGCTTAATCCCATCCTTGCGATAATTATTTCTGGGAAACGGATGGGGAATAAGGGGTTGGGTGTATGTGGCTTTGTGCAGCACACGACATGCGGATTCCCCCACACTTATTCATGACTGTCTGTCAATTCGCCAGAGGCTGGTGCGCATTCATAAGCTTCATTTCTGCCTGTGGTGCAGACTGCTGATTTGCGGGAGACTTCTGCCCACTCGTGGGTATCACGGAGCAGGTGACAAATTCTGGGAGACTCCTGGACTTTACGGGAGAGGTGAGATGCCTGCATTTTGACTACAACATAATATCCATTCAGGTACCTTATAAGAATATAAACCATTTAGGCTATTTGTTTGTGGTTCACTAATTTTAAGCTAGGCCTGTGTTTTATAATATGTAAAGATTATCTAACTAACACATAGCTATTAACTAATGAGAAGTTCATCTGAAAATGTATTATTGTGTTTGTACCCCATTCTTTCATATTAACAATTACATTAGGTAATGCCAATTCATAATGGAATAGAAAATAGTTGATGTGTTTATTTATAGTTAACTAATTATACATTTAGCCTATGTTTTGATAATGTATGAATAATCATGTCAATAAGGTTGAATTGATGAATTTGTACATAATTTCTGTATTTGTACATAATTTATTCATGTTGCCATTCAAATTCAGGACCGGGGAATCAATCGGGTCCTAATTCGGTTATTTCCTATTTTTAACACAATCCAGGTTGTTTGCCAATTAGAATTTGCTTTGTCTTTGAATTCTTCACGGTCATTATATCATTATATCAAATGGTTACTTCAAATGGCCATATATCCACACTTTCACCAATTACTGAAGGAGTCTTTAATTCATTCATTCATTATCCTAACCCGCTTATCCTGAACAGGGTCGCAGGGGGGCTGGAGCCTATCCCAGCATACATTGGGTGAAAGGCAGCTATACCCCCTGGACAGGTCGCCAGTCCATCGCAGGCCACACACACCATTCACTCACACACTCATACTTATGGGCAATTTAGACTCTCCAATCAGCCTAACCTGCATGTCTTTGGACTGTGGGAGGAAACCGGAGTACCCGGAGGAAACCCACATGCAAACTCCGCACAGAGAGGCCCCTGGCCGACGGGGATTCGAACCCAGGACCTCCTTGCTGTGAGGCGGCAGTGCTACCCACTGCACCATCCGTGCCGCCCTGAGTCTTTAATTTGATCATTTAAATTATTTTTAATGAACAAATTAAAAACTATTAGGAGACATAATAGTTCAAATAAAATAAATAGTCGGAATTACTTATTTATATTACAATACATAATTACAATCTAATCTGACTGCTAGCCACATTTTTCCACCCCATGAAGCCTTGGCTGCTGTGACACCCATGACTAGCACACGTACATATGGCAGAGGAATGCTACAATGTTGTGCAGAAATGAAAAAGTTGTATACAAATCAAGAAAGGCAGAGGGTTCAGAACAATATTGATTGCTTATATGAACGCCTACCCGAACATGCATTCATGCCTTGCAGGTCACGTTTGTGACCTTTTTTTTCCTCGTTCCCTATGTTCTGTGTGTTTGTCTGTGTTCTCACTCCGGTCCTTGTTTTACCCCTCTCTCCCTATTACGTGTCTCTGCCTTCCACTCCTTATATGTATTTCCTTCCTGTCATTTGTCTCACCTGTGTCTCGTTATCTGTTCTGTAGCATTCACACCTGTTCATCCTTTAGTTAATTGTCAACTCCTCCCTGTCTTCCGGCTGTTTTCCGGCATCCTCCAAGAGGGCCCACATCACTCCGCTGCTAAAAAAGCCTACCCTGGATCCCTCCATCATCCAGAACTACCGCCCGGTATCTCTTCTTCCTTTCCTTTCTAAAACTATAGAACGAGCCGCTTCTACTCAACTTTCTTCCTTCTTTTCTAACAACAACCTGCTAGACCCCCATCAGTCTGGCTTCAGATCGGGCCACTCGACAGAGACTGCGCTCCTCTCCGTCAGTGAGTCACATGCCGCACGAGCAGCCTCCCTCTCCTCTGTCCTCATTCTTCTAGATCTCTCTGCTGCCTTCGACACTGTGGATCACTCCATCCTCCTGTCTGCCCTGTCAGCAACGGGCATCTGTGGCACAGCCCTGGACTGGATTGAGTCCTACCTCTCTGGTCGCTCCTTCCAGGTTGCCTGGGCTGGTTCGGTATCGACACCTCGGCCCCTCGCCACAGGAGTTCCCCAGGGCTCAGTCCTTGGCCCACTTCTTTTTTCTCTTTACACTCGCTCCCTTGGCCCTGTGATCACTGCACATGGGCTATCCTACCACTGCTACGCGGACGATATCCAACTCTTCGTCTCATTCCCGCCGTCTGATACGCAGGTTTCAGCCCATATCTCTGCTTGCCTGAGGGACATCCAGAGCTGGATGGACAACCACCATCTAAAGCTCAACCCAGGTAAAACTGAAATGATATTCATCCCTGCTAATACCTCTCCCCATCTGGATCTCTCCATTTCCCTCGGGGATACCACACTCACGCCGTCACCCAGTGCAAGGAACCTCGGCGTGGTGATGGACAGCAGACTGTCCCTTTCCGAGAACATTGCGGCGGTGACCCGGTCTTGTAGGTTCTTCCTATACAACATATGGAGAATCCGCCCCTTTCTCACCCCCTACTCGACCCAGCTCCTGGTCCAAGCGATGGTTCTCTCCCGCCTGGACTACTGCAATTCCCTCTTGGCTGGCCTCCCAGCGTCCGCCATCAGACCCCTCCAACTCATCCAGAATGCAGCAGCTCGTCTGGTCTTCAACCTTCAAAAAATACTCACACGTCACCCCCCTGCTTACTTCCCTCCACTGGCTGCCTGTCATGGCTCGCATCAAATTCAAAACATTGGTGCTAGCCTTCCAAGCAGTTAAAGGGTCTTCCCCAGCTTATCTGCAAAAAATCATCAGACCCTACACCCCTGCCAGACCTCTTCGTTCAGCCTCCACAGGCCGCTTGGCACCTCCCCCTCTCAGAACCTCCACCTCACGCTCACGACTACTGTCTGTTCTGGCTCCACGGTGGTGGAACGAACTCCCCGTTGAGGTCAGAACTATAGAATCTCTCCCCACCTTCAAGCGCAAGCTGAAGACACACCTCTTCAAGCAGCACCTCTCCCCATCCCTCCCTACCTCCCTGTGAACCTTAATTGTTGTCTCTGTGACTTGCTTTGTGTATCGGTATCTTTAGTTGGCTAGGTAAGCAGTGTTTGGATAGTTAACTTTGGTCACTTTTGCTCTGTTTGTTTGTTTGTTTGTTCAAAAAAAAATAAAAATAAAATAAAATGGCCCTTGTCCTTATCTTTGTTGTACAGGTAGCAGTTGAAATTGTACTTCCCTCTAGGGTCTTTCAGCGAACTTATCCCTGGTTATGGGTATGCACTTTGTTGTACGTCGCTCTGGATAAGAGCGTCTGCCAAATGCCAATAATGTAATGTAATGTAATTGAAACAGTGTTTTCTGTCATGTCCGTGCCCTTTTTTCCTCGTTCCCTATGTTCTGTGTGTTTTTCCGTGTTCTCACTTCGGTCCTTGTTTTACCTCTCTCTCTATTACTGTACTGCTGCCCTGTGTTTGGACTGCCATACGATTTCACACCTGACATTCCCTGTTAAACCTGTCTGCTGGATTTCGACCACTGCCTGCCTTTATTAGCCAGTCTTCATTAAAGCCTGTCGTCTTTCTATTCATCCCTGAGTCTGCGCATGGTTCTTATTCTTCTTCTTCTTCTTCTGATGTTTTAGCTCTGCAATTGGAGTATGTGTGCCACTGAATCACTTTTGCACTGTCAAAATATGAAATATGATACGATGGCACTTCTTCAGCAGTTTGAATCAGCCTGCATCAGCTCTTGATCAGAGTTGATTTAAGATACCCTAAGATCATGATCAAAACAGTGACTGTAATTTATATGTTTCTTTTGAAAGTACAAACTTTTTACAATTGTACTCTCCAGATCACTTTTTATGAAAATATACATATTTAAAAGTATTTATGGCTGTCTCTGTGTCTGTGAAACCTTTTTATGTCTTAACAAATTACCTGGTAAGGTCATCGCAACTGTTGGATGAGCTGACAGTCTCTTTGAGGTATCCATTCCTGTCTTTCTATTCTCAGTTCCTGGGCACAAAGCTATTCTCTCACTCATTATAGAGTTTTTCTCCACTTCACCCATAACCTCTTGTTGTTTCTGTTCCTGAACCTGAACATGATTAGCTCTACTGCATTTTTTTAAATGATCAATGTGGTGAATCATTTTTATTCTTAATTATTTCTATTATGGGTCCCAGGAACTGTAAAGGTGAACGATTCAAATTAAGGAGCGCTTGACAGTAACCATGGACTTTAAAGGCTTAATGAGAAAGAGTGCTAACAAGGAGAAGTGGCTGCACACGCACACACACACAAAAATGTTTCATTGCTCTGAAGAATACACTTGTCTGTCTATATTGCCTCAACATTTAATACATTTTGATTGCCTTATTTTATTTTATTATTCTTGGAGGAGTACATCATGTGGTCAACATTTGCAGTTAATAGGGGTCTAAATTGAAAGGCGACGCTGAACATTTGTAAATTCTGTCACAGTCATCTCGTAGAACCCTGGGAATCCTGTTCTCGGGTCTCTCAGCCCTTCGAGGCGGCAGGCATACCAGCTCAACTGGGGCTCAGGTCAGGTAAATTGGCCAATCATGAGTCCATAACTGTCACATTCTCGCCTCACAAAAACTTGCTGCTAAACTGCTGGGATGTCACACCAGGATAAGCCTGAGCTTTGATGAGTGTAACCCTAAGCAGACAAGTTGGCATCAATCACAGTAAGTGGAGCGTGGTAGCATCTTCACATGCCTACCTGGCCTCATTGATTAGTTAGTTGGACAACACAATTAGCGTATCAGGCCATGTGTCAGCAATGACCCCAAGGCTGTGGTTTAAATGTTGAATTATGTGCTAGATGACTGCAATGCTAAAGCCAATTTGCCTCAGTGTTGAAGAGCCAAAATGAGGGGGTACTGTCATAAACTGACACAAGATGACATACAGTACTCTGTGGTACTGATATAATCATATTCACAGGTGTAGTAGGCATAAGATATAGGTGCAGGCTTAATATATACGTATATATATATATATATATATATATATATATATATATATATACAGTACTGTGCAGAAGTCACCCTAGACTTTATTATATATATATGTTTATTTTTGTGTGTGTGTTAGTATAAAAGAACACATTTGAGATTTTAAAATATTCATTTTTTCCAAAAGATTAAATTTTACAGAGACATTTTTGTATTTAATTTCATTTTAAAAAGTAACATATTAAGCAATTTACTACTTGTTACATAAAAAACTTGAACAAGGCTGTCTGTGATCAGGAGCAAGGAGCTGCCCAAAGTCTACAAAAGAACTGTGGCAAGTTCTCCAACATGCTTGCATGCTTGGAACAACCTCCCTGCTGATTGACTTATACAACTGCAGGACAGCGTTGGCTATCTCAGAGAAGTGAGGCAGTTTTAACAAAAAGTATTGATTTGATTAATTTTATATATATATATATATATATATATATATGACTAAAAAATAAGCGTAATAAATATCTAATATCTAATATTAGAACATACAGTAAATAGGGAGTGGTGATTAGGAGCAGGTAGAGGTGATAATGAGGCTGGAGATTAGTGCAGGTAGTGGTGATAATGAGGATGGAGATTAGTGCAGGTAGTGGTGATAATGAGGGTGAGCTGATGGAGATTAGTGCAGGTGGTGGTGATAATGAGGGGGAGCTGATGGAGATTAGTGCAGGTAGTGGTGATAATGAGGCTGGAGATTAGTGCAGGTGGTGGTGATAATGAGGCTGGAGATTAGTGCAGGTGGTGGTGATAATGAGGGGGAGCTGATGGAGATTAGTGCAGGTAGTGGTGATACTGAGGGGGAGCTGATGGAGATCAGTGCAGGTAGTGGTGATAATGAAGGGGAGCTGCTGGAGATTAGTGCAGGTAGTGGTGATAATGAGGCTGGAGATTAGTGCAGGTGGTGGTGATAATGAGGGGGAGCTGATGGAGATTAGTGCAGGTAGTGGTGATAATGAGGCTGGAGATTAGTGCAGGTGGTGGTGATAATGAGGGGGAGCTGATGGAGATTAGTGCAGGTAGTGGTGATACTGAGGGGGAGCTGATGGAGATCAGTGCAGGTAGTGGTGATAATGAAGGGGAGCTGCTGGAGATTAGTGCAGGTAGTGGTGATAATGAGGCTGGAGATTAGTGCAGGTGGTGGTGATAATGAGGGGGAGCTGATGGAGATTAGTGCAGGTAGTGGTGATAATGAGGGGGAGCTGATGGAGATTAGTGCAGGTGGTGGTGATAATGAGGCTGGAGATTAGTGCAGGTAGTGGTGATAATGAGGGGGAGCTGCTGGAGATTAGTGCAGGTAGTGGTGATAATGAGGGGGAGCTGATGGAGATCAGTGCAGGTAGTGGTGATAATGAGGGGGAGCTGATGGAGATTAGTGCAGGTAGTGGTGATAATGAGGCTGGAGATTAGTGCAGGAAGTGGTGATAATGAGGATGGAGATTAGTGCAGGTAGAGGTGATAATGAGGGGGAGCTGATGGAGATTAGTGCAGGTAGTGGTGATAATGAGGGGGAGCTGATGGAGATTAGTGCAGGTAGTGGTGATAATGAGGGGGAGCTGCTGGAGATTAGTGCAGGTAGTGGTGATAATGAGGGGGAGCTGATGGAGATCAGTGCAGGTAGTGGTGATAATGAGGGGGAGCTGATGGGGATTAGTGCAGGTAGTGGTGATAATGAGGCTGGAGGTTAGTGCAGGAAGTGGTGATAATGAGGATGGAGATTAGTGCAGGTAGTGGTGATAATGAGGGGGAGCTGATGGAGATTAGTGCAGGTAGTGGTGATAATGAGGGGGAGCTGATGGAGATTAGTGCAGGTAGTGGTGATAATGAGGGGGAGCTGATGGAGATTAGTGCAGGTAGTGGTGATAATGAGGGGGAGCTGCTGGAGATTAGTGCAGGTAGTGGTGATAATGAGGCTGGAGATTAGTGCAGGTAGTGGTGATAATGAGGGGGAGCTGATGGAGATTAGTGCAGGTCGTGGTGATAATGAGGGGGAGCTGATGGAGATTAGTGCAGGTACTGGTGATAATGAGGGGGAGCTGATGGAGATTAGTGCAGGTAGTGGTGATAATGAGGCTGGAGATTAGTGCAGGAAGTGGTGATAATGAGGCTGGAGATTAGTGCAGGAGGTGGTGATAATGAGGGGGAGCTGATGGAGATTAGTGCAGGTAGTGGTGATAATGAGGCTGGAGATTAGTGCAGGTGGTGGTGATAATGAGGCTGGAGATTAGTGCAGGTGGTCGTGATAATGAGGGGGAGCTGATGGAGATTAGTGCAGGTGGTGGTGATAATGAGGCTGGAGATTAGTGCAGGTGGTGGTGATAATGAGGGGGAGCTGATGGAGATTAGTGCAGGTAGAGGTGATAATGAGGCTGGAGATTAGTGCAGGTGGTGGTGATAATGAGGGGGAGCTGATGGAGATCAGTGCAGGTAGTGGTGATAATGAGGCTGGATATTAGTGCAGGTGGTGGTGATAATGAGGGGGAGCTGATGGAGATCAGTGCTCTGGAGAGGTGGAGTGCTGAAACTGGGGTGTGGGCCTGACAGGTATGATCACACACCTTGGTTAATTCCATTAGTAATGCCCTTATTGAACAGGTTGCCATGCAGTGGTCTTTTTCATGCAATGACCTGTTACTTTGTAACTGACAAATTGCTCAGAATTTTTAGCTTTAGACATATTGATTTGTGAGCCTGAAGGCCCAGTCAATCTTTTAAAAATAAATGTAGTGAAAGCAAAACTAAAGTCTACCTGGGTCCACATGATCATTCTGCTGTCGCATGCTTGGGAGAAAGTAGTGCTGGGATTCCCAAGCATTAGACTGGTTGAAATTGAAGTTGAAACTGTTTTTGCTTTGCTGGAATCAGGTTGTCATTTATAAAAAGTGTGTTTGTGTATGCGTGTGTGTATGTGTACAGTCTGAAAACCCATGAAATGCTTCCATTAAAGCACAAAGACGTGGATTTCTGTCCCAAATACTGACCTTCATTTCCAAATGGAAAATTGCTTGTCTGCCTCAATGCGGCGTTTGCGCTGCTGAACGAAATGGTAAGAAATGAGGGGGAGCTGATTGAGATTAGTGCAGGTAGTGGTGATAATGAGGCTGGAGATTAGTGCAGGTGGTGGTGATAATTAGGGGGAGCTGATGGAGATTAGTGCAGGTAGTGGTGATAATGAGGGGGAGCTGATGGAGATTAGTGCAGGTAGTGGTGATAATGAGGGGGAGCTGATGGATATCAGTGCAGGTAGTGGTGATAATGAAGGGGAGCTGCTGGAGATTAGTGCAGGTAGTGGTGATAATGAGGCTGGAGATTAGTGCAGGTGGTGGTGATAATGAGGGGGAGCTGATGGAGATTAGTGCAGGTAGTGGTGATAATGAGGGGGAGCTGATGGAGATTAGTGCAGGTGGTGGTGATAATGAGGCTGGAGATTAGTGCAGGTAGTGGTGATAATGAGGGGGAGCTGATGGAGATTAGTGCAGGTAGTGGTGATAATGAGGGGGAGCTGATGGAGATTAGTGCAGGTAGTGGTGATAATGAGGGGGAGCTGATGGAGATCAGTGCAAGTAGTGGTGATAATGAGGGGGAGCTGGTGGAGATTAGTGCAGGTAGTGGTGATAATGAGGGGGAGCTGCTGGAGATTAGTGCAGGTAGTGGTGATAATGAGGGGGAGCTGATGGAGATCAGTGCAGGTAGTGGTGATAATGAGGGGGAGCTGATGGACATTAGTGCAGGTAGTGGTGATAATGAGGGGGAGCTGCTGGAGATTAGTGCAGGTAGTGGTGATAATGAGGGGGAGCTGATGGAGATCAGTGCAGGTAGTGGTGATAATGAGGGGGAGCTGATGGAGATTAGTGCAGGTAGTGGTGATAATGAGGGGGAGCTGATGGAGATTAGTGCAGGTAGTGGTGATAATGAGGGGGAGCTGATGGAGATTAGTGCAGGTAGTGGTGATAATGAGGGGGAGCTGATGGAGATTAGTGCAGGTAGTGGTGATAATGAGGCTGGAGATTAGTGCAGGAAGTGGTGATAATGAGGCTGGAGATTAGTGCAGGAGGTGGTGATAATGAGGGGGAGCTGATGGAGATTAGTGCAGGTAGTGGTGATAATGAGGGGGAGCTGCAGCCTCACTGGTTGCACCACCTTTAGCAGCAATGATTGCAACCAATCACATCCTATGATTTGATATCTCTCTTTCACATCACTTTGAAGCCACAGAATCTCTATTGGATAACAAGTCAGTACTTTGACTAGACCACTCCAAAACTTTAATTTTGATTATTTTCACTCAATTACATGTGAGCTTTTGTGTTTTGGATCATTTTCTTGCTGCATAACCTAATTTTGCTTCAGCTTCAGCACATGGACAAATGACCAGACATTCTTCTTAAGAATTGTCTGTGAGAAAGGAGAATTCATGGTTCCTTTAATAATGGCAAATTGTCCAGGTCCCACGCCAGCAATGCATCCACACACTACCATCACCATGTTTGACTTTTGGTATGTTGTTCCTACTGTGAAATGCTGTATTTTCTTTTCACCAGGCATAATGGGGCCTGTATCATTCATGAAGTTCCACTTTTGACTTATCTGTCCATACAACATTATCCAAAAGGCTTGTTGTGGATCATCCAGGGGCTTTTTCAATTTTGTGATGAGCATTGGTGTTTCAATTCGTTAGCCCTGGCTACTGTCTCATGCATCTGTTCTTTGCTCAGTCTCTGTTATTGTACAGTCGTGAACACTGATATTAGCTGAAGCTAGAGAGCGGGTCTTTGGATGTTCTTCTGGGATCTTTGTGACTTGAGTTGTCACTGTGCATTTGAGGAATTTTAGCAGGCCAGCCACTCCTGGGAATATTCACCACTGTTCCAAGTGTTCTCCATTTGGAGTTAATGGTTCTCACTGTGGTTCTGTGGTGTTCCAGAGCCTTAGAAATGGTTTTATAACCCTTTCCAGACATAAGGGATTAATTAAAAATGTATTGTTATATCACACAGTTGATTTTATGGAGGTTATATTTCAATATGTGTTTTAAAAACACATGCTTAAATTGTGGAAGGTAAAACTGTAGGTGTGTATAGCCAGAAATCTCTTATGTGATTAAAAAAGTGCTATTCATACTCAACATAAAATTGGACTCAGATATCAAATGAAATAGAAAAATTTAATTTTCAATAAAAGTGAAAAGAACAGATGAAAAAAGAGCTAGCCAGCTCGATTACTGTACATGGATGGCACTGTCAGCATTGGAGAATAATGAAAACATGAATCTCTTTTCATTAATCTTGTTGTTCACACATGTTGATGTGGTATTTCAAACTTAATCCGGTTACAAGCACAAAGCTTGCCATGTTGCAGATCCCTGGATCTGAACACTTAGGCCTCAGCTTGATTATTTATTTATTTATTTATATATAAATTATTTATTTCTTGTAAGCCCCACTCCTCAATACACCTTTTGTCAATTATTGAGAGCACAGGAAGCAGTTGCTGACAGCACATTTTTGAGAACACCATACAATGTCTCAGCTTTTGTCCTTGGCTTATGCAAAAACAACATTTTATTTTCACACAAAAAAATTTAATGTTCTTTACAGGGATGGTTTGGTAAGATTTTGGTGATTTCTTACATCTAACAGGCTCAGAAGGTATAAGGAACAGACCCAGTCTTGTTGGCTGACCTGGCTGGATAAATTTGCTGACTAAAATCTTCCAAAACTGTGCCCTGAAGTGAAAAGAGCTGTTCTGGGTGTTATTTGGTGAACGTACCCAGCTCACTCAGTAATTCTGCTTCGTGATACAGTATACCCACCCAGCAACATCATTAATAAATCTGCAGTAAAAAAAAACCTTTGGCAAGCCTTGGAGGGTGGTGTCCTCTCAGCATACCAAAAACCTCTCCAAAGTGCCAAACTCAGTTTATAATTCATGCTATATTTTCAATACTGGACAATACATTCAATCACTATATAGGTGATTAAATTTAACAATGAACCGATCCTCATTGAACATCATTAAGCCAACAATGAGGAATCCCCAACTCACTGTTAAGCTCTTGACAAAGTAAGAAAATATTAAAGATAGCACTTACTTCCCAGATGCCCAAGGCACTCTTATGTGAAAGGAGGAGGGTGATGAAAAATATATTTTAAAAGCCTGTATGTAGTATGTCGCCATATCATACTGGAATATTAAAATTGAATATTTTTCTTTACCATGGCCTGTTAATTATTGTCTTGTTTGCTGAATTGCAGCTGTTTTATTGACTAAATTATTGTGTCTGAAGATGGTGGTGGATGGTGGAAGATGGCTCTGTGGTCTGGGACACTGGGCTTGTTTTAGTCTGTATCATGTGTCAGTTCTATCAGTATAATACTTGTAGGCCGTGTTATTTTCATTTTTTTGTCTAGACTATGGATAAATATAGTGTAGGTGGTGCTGTTATTTTATTATATGTTGGAAAACAATCCAACAGGGCGAGCACTTGCGAAACAGCTATAATATTGCATGCTCTGTTTCGATTTTTTCCATATTTGGACCACCCACAGGACAATTAAGGTCGATGGGGTTAAGGATAAATCAATCTAGGACCAAAATAATAAATTTTAAAAATCATATTTTTTCAGGACTGTGAAATTAGTTTGACGCCAACTCTACTGCTGTCACCTACGAAAGGATCTATTTTGTATTCTGGCCTTTTTTTGAGCATTTGTCTGTTCTGTCTCACTAGCTATTCTCATGAATGCACTTTCTGAGAGAGACGGAGTAAGAGAGAGCCCTGCTGTCTGGACTCAGGAGTCCAGATACCTCGCCAAATCACAACAGGTGCACTGGGGAAAGTGCAGAGCAGGGCAGAATAAATGCTAAACGTCAGCCGGGACAGAGCTCACCGTGAGGAGGTGAAGACAATGCTGCAGGTTATATTTATGAGGAAGGTGACAGCTGCTGCAGACCGATTGTCAAGGAAGAGCTGCTTTTCTCAAGCCGTCAGTCCTAAACTGCACAGCAAGCTTTATATTCTAACTGCCATCATTGTTTAGGTTTTATTCACATTCTTCATATATACTGTCAAAGTCAGAAGGCAGACTCAAGGTGACCAACAGGAAATAATGGGCAGTAAAAAAGTTATATTGAAAGAGGGAGGTCTTGTGTAAATATTATAAGTAACTGTCTATCATTCCAGATAATATTTATGATGTATTGACCATTGCATTTCTGAGTGGGTCCAGTGTATGTGTAGCAGCATTACGTTTGATCCTGTGTCCGGTGTTGTCCTGCATTATGGCTCAGGCCTGGTGCAAGGAATTTTTATGAAGCCTAGCCATGAGCTGGAGATTAAAAATCATTATCTCATGAAACCTCCAGCCACAGTTCAAGGGCACATTGTGGAGGAACAAAGGCTGAACATGCATGCTGTCTGTAAGTGCATGTGCACAAATTGAAGCCTGCGTAGATATGATTAATTAAACGTTACGATGTCAAGTTGAAGCACAACATTAAGAATACATGGGCCAGCGGTTATCACACAAGAATGATTCACAGGTATCAAAGCATTATGTAAAATACTGACTTGGGAAGCAGGTGTGTTGCCTGCTTCAAATAAATTGATGACTTGAGATGCTACTGTCGGGGCAAATTTGAATAGTTGAGAAGTGCAGATGCTGGGTTTGTTATAAGTTCGGCCCTTGTTTAATTCCTTTGTTGGGTTCTGGCCCTAACATATAATTGGGGACCCGTTTGCAACATCATTAAGCAGAAAGAGAGCCCTGCCAAGCTCAGCACTCAGAAAGGGCAAAGGAAGACCTCTGTAGTTGATGATTATTTCTCACCATGAAAAAAACACCTTTCAGACGGATCACAAACACTTCAGGAGACATGCATGGATGTGTCAGTGACAACTGCTTGCACAAGACTTCACAAATTGAACTACAGAGGCTACACTGCAAGATGCAAACCCCTAGTTAGCTGCAAAAAACAGGACCTAAAAGAGTTCTGGGAAGAAATTATTTTGGACAGCTTGAGACCGAGAATTGCTTGTATTAGTCATATTATTTTGAAAACCACCACTGTTTTAAAGGCCAAGTCGTGCAGCATAATGAAAGGCATCTACTAATTCTGTTGATTAGAAAAGAATGGATTCAGTCCTCGGGCAAAACAATCGTCAGGTGCTATTCAGAGGGATATGGAAGTAAATTTCAGTGCCTGTTTTTTCTTTCTTTCATTTTTTAAGATGTTACTCTATGGGAAAGAGAATTATGGTCCAGGTCGGTGAAATCCATATTAATTTAGAAACATACCATTGACCCTCAGTGGCCTCCTGGTGTGTTATTAGGGCTGCATACTTCCAAAGTGGATACAAAGTCAATTTAGGAAGTGCTAGAAAATGTGGAAATCACATTGGAATAGCTTCCAGAATAATAATGCACTTATTTTCCTTTATCTCCACTGTACCATTCTTTATTATCTCTCTATATTGGGTGCATAGACTGGACACATAGGCTAGTGGAAAAACATCAATAAACGATCTTTATATTAATGCAGAGCAGGATCTACATTACTGTACATTAGAGCTCAGGTTTTTTTCTGGGAGTTTTTCAGTCTACTCACCTAGTATTAAATGAGGCAGAGAAACAGGAGAGGGGGCATTTTGCCCTAGTTAGTCAGTATGGTGATTTATACTGCCCCACTTGTCACAGACCATTAGTGCTGTGGTTATAATCCATTCTGTATTTAATTCTGGGAAACCTACAATGCAGTATAGTACATGTGCATGTTTTCACTCTACACAATCTACTATTCCTCCTTGTGTTAGTTCATCACGCACACCAGAGCATATAGGCAACATCCACTGCTGAAAATGACTTGATTAAGGGTAATTTGGTGTACTTCGAGTGGAATGGATTGTTTTGTAAACAGCATTTTGTTTTTGCTGTATTTAATGTATGGTGTGACTATGTAGCCTTCCATTTAATCTCATCCACCAGTTTTTCTCTGACTAGATTTTTTTAAAGGCATTTCATTTCAAACTGACATAGTCATCTCTCATGGCATAGCAGATAGGTTTGGATTACTCATTGAATTACTCATTACACACAAAAAGACAGCACAGCGCTTTTGTCTTCGTGGTACTATGCTTCTTTCTATAAAACACAACATGCCACTAGGTAAATAAATCCTAGATGCAAAGGATGATGTAGCTTTCACTCCTCACTCATTATATTCACTCCAATGTTGCAAAAAAATTAAAAAATGTCCACATGAGAACATGTGAACATTTCCATATTTTGTTAGCATAGCATTTCAATGTGTCTTGGATTGATATGATTATTACATTATTGCAGATATAAAGTACATGCTGGCCTTTGTGCCTAATATCCTCCTTGATACTGCTTTAAAAAATGTATCACCCCTCCAGGGGGATCCCCTGGAAGACTGCAAGAATTACTAGATTTGGCTAATTTAAAGTATTCATTTAAGAGCATGTGTGGTGACCAGAAGGCAAGTGCAGAATGTAAACAGAAATGTATTTTTGTCGCAAAATCCAGTAGTATCAGTTGGTCTAAACTTCAAACATTGAATGATGTTTGAGAATCAGTTCCAGTCAGGAGGAATGTATTTGGGATAATGTTTTAAAGGTGTTTTATTAAATTAGCAGAGCTGCACTAAGCATTCCACTAAGGTGTGCACTCTTTGTTATGCGGCTTCAACAGCACACAAAATGGCGCTAGTGAAGCATCAGGGTAGAATACAGGGGAGAGGAAAATGTACCACAGTGACAGTCAGCTTTGTCACACATATGTATTGTCATTATTGATCCCAAAATTTGCCAATTTTATTACTGCAATTTTCTTGTAGTATTTCTTCATAATTCAGATAAATATTATTACTAACCATTATGATATGCTGTATTTCTCATTAAAGGTTCTTAACATATACAATAATAATTGTCCACATTTTATGCATATTTAGATGTACCCTTTATGCGTAAAAGACAGAAGGGTGTCCGCACAATTTGCGCCTGCCCATGTAGGCACATGGAAATATGGTTCTAAATAATTTTAAATAATACCAATGAATGGTTAATACTACTCACACCATCTACCTTTAAGATTTTTACTTGTTTCATGTTTTGCTTATGCTGTCTTGCATAATTCACACTTTTAATTAGTTAATTAATTTATTTAATGTTATTAATAAATTACCTTTTTCCCCAATGCAAAGCATATTAGAGGATACAGGAGTGGACAACTGATCTTGCCTCTTACTTCGTCTTTGAGCAGAAATGTAGAAACCTTTTAGTCAGGCTTACCCCTTTTTAAATAGATATGCTGGCAATATCAAGCTGTAAAGTGTTTGTGACATATTTATTTACTTTAGCAGAGGAACATCTGTATGGAGAAGCAATCTCTCAGTCTGATTTTACAGGGCCTGCTTTGTAGGGCTGTCAGCCATTATAAATTTAACTTTATCTGCAACCTTTACCAAAAGGTGAATTATGTCTCCTTAGCAAGAGGTCATCAAAAATGTCAATAACAGATTAAAAGGTGGGGAAAAGAAGAGAGAACATACATCATTAGGGTTGATTTAGGAAGGCTTCGTAGATCTGTACAATAAGCCAGAAATTGCAGCCCAGCTTATTAGCAGGGTCCTTTGAGCTTTGGCCTCCTATTGGCAATTTTATCAAGGTGATATATTGAATACAGTCTCTATTAAAAGAATATCCCAGAGAGACTCACATTTCACTTACAAAGGATGTGTAATTACCACCAGTGGGAAGAATGGCTAGCACTGGGAGATCCATCTCCAGGCCTGATTGTATCTGATTGCTTATGCAGGCCAGCCATACTGTGAATTCTCCCTCACTAAGACTCACCTGGATTTATTTGTGCATCTACTGGCTTGTTGACAAAACATTTAAACATGCCTATCTGAAGTTCAGCTATTCCTATTCACCCAGTAACACTGTAAGTAGGGCCTGTGAGCTTGCAAAATCAGTGATTGGCTTTCGCACAGTGAGCCAAATTCAATCAACCATATACTCAAACCAAATCATGTAAAATCAGGGTTAATTAATTTTCAAATTATTCTTGTCTGGGTGACCTTATAAATGTTAAGGTTTATTCTGAAATTGAGGCTGTGTGTCATATGGGCACAGACCCCTCTCTTCATTTCAGTACACAATGGATCATTAAATGATCATGAAAAATGATGAACATGTTAATGTATAACATCACATTCATCCCTTCTGACTTGTAAAAAATTTCACTAATCAATTTTTTCACAACTTCCCATAGTTTCTGGAATATTCTTGCTTCTCCATTACACAAATTTAAAGAGCTTATAATGAAAGTCAATACCATGCATCAATCATCTCTCCGCCTTGGCAGTGAAACTGTACACGTCTCCCGCTTTGTGATGTAATTACTCTTCTGTCACTCATCTTGCTTGCTGATATTTGATTTGATGCGTGCCACACTGCCAATCAATGATGGCTCCTTTCGGTCAGCCATGTTGGATCATATCAATCCTTGGCAAGGTGAAGCAGTATGAACTTCAGCTTCAAAGCAGCTGTGAACAATGCAACACCACCACCAGACAGACCTGTACCTTGTATTCTGCAGGAGGTTTTCCACTCATAGCTCTCTGTTTTCTTTCAAAAACTTTTTGGGGGGCATGCCTCCTTACACTTCCCCTAATACAGAGTTTATTTTGAAGTTATTCACTGGAAGGTACTATAGTTTTTTTTTTATCTTCATTAAACGAGAAAGCTCATCAACTTCATTAAGTATTAAGAGTTACCAAGCTCATTCGTCTTTCGCAGAATGAATTTGAAGCCACATCAGTTGCAGATGTGGCAGATGTGGAGAGGTTGATCCACAGGTCGATCATTACGTCATGTTAATGATGTTCCAAAAAAAAGACATCCACAAAGGCTACACACATGTATCTTTGCTGAAGAGTCCCCAGAGAACCTCCTCACTCCTCCAAGGAACATTTAAGGGACTGAAATGTTCTTAAAGATGGCAGACCTACATACACACAGTGGCCACTTCATTAGGTAGACCTGTACACATCTTATTAATGCAGATGTTTAATCAGCCAAGTATGAGGCAGTCATTAAATTCTGGTTTCAAAATATACAGTTACAATATACAATAATTCAAGCTCATTGGTTGAAAATTGGTTCTAATTGCCACAGCCAATGGCGTGGGCGCTTATTCGGATTGTTCAAGTGTATTGCTTGTTGCTACCGATAATGAACTGGTATCGTTTTATGACTAGATAAGTATTCTTCACTTGGATAATAAGCAATAGTATACAGAGTTTCAGTGATCGCTTATCTGGAGTGGAATTTGGGCAGTTACACATTCCTTTTATCTCTTTACGTGTTCAATCATGCATGTTGAGCTAAACCTTTATTTGTCACAAACTGTAAGTTCCCGTTGCATCGTTTGTGGTACACTATCATATCTTAGTTATATGGCCAGCTAGTTGCATAGCCAAATAAGTTGCTTGCTCTAAATATAGTTGGTTAGCAAAAGTGAAAACTTAAAAAAGACAAAACATAAATAGTGTTGTGCAGCACACTAACATCAACATTTCATAAAGTCACCTGTTCAGCTAACATTTTCTTACTAGAATACTATGAAAAGATGGCAGTTGCGTTTGTCACTGTCAGCTTTCCAAAACAGTGTATGTTGTGGTTTGAGGGTGTTTGTTGCTGCAATTCCTCTCTTGACCATTAGGAGTCCCGAATTACCTATTGTACCTTTAATAAGTGTAGAAAATAAGTCTAATAAATACCTGATGAAGTGTTTTCTGAGTGTATATTGATTTCCAGGTCGCACAAGTACCGAGATGATGTCCAAGATTTTCAGTTCAGTCCAGTCAAAAGGCAAGCTTCAGGGCTGCAGTATGATTTCTTGTTGGATCTGCTTATTAGTGGATTGGCATAGTATCACACTTTCAGCAGCTAGTAGTACTATAATTACTACAGAGAGTCAGAGCGTAAGCCCATCAGTCAATGAGGGACACAATTATAATCATAATGGGAAATGAAGGGGGTGATGAGAGAATATAAGCGTGTTTGAAAATAAAAGCTAAATCGAGCTTTTAAAATAAATGGATCACTTAAAAGAAATACATTAAGTAAAGTAACGGTATTTTCTTGCATCTTAAACTCAGTGTTTAATATAATAGATTTCACTTTTAAAAAATCTCATTTGTTTCTCAAATTTTCATGTTGTTCATATTGCATTTTTCCCAATGTCACACTTGGGACATCCATACAGAGATACGGTAACAATGGATATATTATTTAATAATTATTTCTGCAACAAAATGTTTCCACATATTTCTGCTTATATTTCTCATTTTTGAAAGGTCAATAATATTGTATATTGGAGGTGTGCAGCACACGTGTAATTTTGCAGTTGGTGTTGGGGAATTTGTCAGATCGATAACAGATGGTCTTGTTTTAGGCGTGACTCTGCCATAGTGTGAATAACGCCAGCGGGGCCCCAGGATGGTGGTGGGGGGGGGGGGGGGTTAGCAGACGGGAACCCCTCCCCATGGTATTGGGGAGGGGTTAGCAGACGGGAATGTTATGGAGGAACTACATGTGCCAGTTGATTGCAGCCTTCACTCATTTGGCCAGCCTCTGCTTCAGGTCTGTTTCGTGATATTTGGTCAAGCAAAAAAAAGGTTGTCTCAACTTTGGACATCCCCATTCTACAACAGTCCCTGTTCTTTTGGTATAACCCCCCCCCCCCCCCCCCCCCGCTCCCCGCCATCTGCTGCACTTACTGCCCGACCGAAGATCCTGAGCAAAGAACAAATGCCAGTTTGCGGTGGTTTCTAGTTCAATGCCTTTTGGGGATTTTACAATGCAAGATAGAGCACTTATTCAATGCTACATTAAGCCAGTGCTCTGAGCAGACAAGCCTCATCATACAGTAACACTCACACTGAAGACTGGAACCCCACCCACTGTGTGCCGGGGGGAGCTCTGGTTTTGGAGCCCTTCAAGGTCTACTGGTTTTCATTGTGCCTCTGCTCACGGTGGCTTCACAGAGGGCAGTTGTCAAAGTGTACGGGCGCAATGCAGCCGCAGCTGGTGTGTGTAAAACTTGTGAAAACTGTGGCCATTGAGGATATCTATTCTGTGAGCAAGGATCATAGTTTCAGAGTGTGTGAGAGGAAATAGGCAAGAGGGAAACATAACTCACATGCTGAAGCGTAAAAAAGCCATGGACCATTTTCCTTTACAAATACTGTCATTGCTTACCAAACACAGGTTGAATTGTTTCTTAAATTCAGTTTTGATTGCAAAAAAGGACCAGTTCAGCATTTCCGCTGTCCTATTAATGGATACTCACATCTCATATGAATGCAGAGTGCATAATTAATGAGTAAAATGATTGAAATAAACTGAATGTAAGCAATGATAAAATACAATGAATCAGGAAAGCGTGTGACTGTCATGGAGAGTTGTATGTAGTCCAGATGAATTATGGTTTCATAAATTATTAACATGTGACCTATATTTAAAAACATGATTTTATAAATTCTATTCAATCCAAAGTTTCTCTGTCATGGGAAAAGGTTTGTTTGTGAATACAATCTAATGTGAAAAATATGAAAAATCAATTCCCCTACAATAAGAATCTATGTTTTGAGTTCTTTAAGATACTTTGAATGTAAACTACATGGTTTTCAAAATAACAATTATTAATATTAAAATTTTACTCAAGAAAAGCAGCTTGCGAAATCTTTTTAAAGTACGTACTTAATTGGCCAATTATTACAGCCATTCCGTCTTATGGGCCCATTTGTCAAGTGACTGATATGATGGGAAATTACATCCATTCAACCTTGAAGGATAATGTTATATTCTGATATGAACAAATTGCTGTCATACCATGTCCACTAATCCCAAAGTAAAAAAAAATATATATATATAGTGTGACCTGATCCTCTACATCTATGGTATTTATCGCTTAATCTCCCCATTTCAAACAACGTGTTATTTCGTGTTTATTGCACAAAACTAATTAACTAAAGCATTTATGGGTATAACTTCTGGGGGTGATGGGGTTATAACTCCAGCACAATATTAGAGAACAGACCAATTAACCCCCAATCAATGAATAATTGAATTTGAGCCGAAAAAAGATCGTGATTTCATGATGTCATTGGGATATAATGATCAGCGAGGCCGGGTGTCATGGAATGAAGTTGCAGGAGCTACAGATTCTGTAATTACTTACCCCGGACCCCCCTGTAAAGTTACCATTCACAGGATCTATATATTTCAACCCTCCCAACAACTAAAATTACACTCTTGAAAGCATTGGTGTGGAACCTGTGGCATTGGTCTACATTTTACACATGTTACATTAAAAAAAAATGACTCCAGCTCCTGTTCTGTCATTTATTAATGAGTGAACGACTCCACCTCTCTGAGAAGCATTAGGTCATGCTCAACACAGCTCTCCTTAATTAGGCAGATCCAATTAGTTTCAACTGGGCATATTTGTCATCATCAAACGACACTGCACTGCAGCAAGATTAATTTTAATTCATCTCAGGTCATGTCATAATGTCAACCAGCTGTCTTTGGAGTGACTTGAAGCTGCCCAACAGCCAACCGAAGGATGATGCAACAAAGGAATCCATACATTATATAAGGCACAAAATGACATGACGGGAGATTCTTTGACCTGAAAGATCACCTATTTCACATTGCTCAGTATCACTCTGCCTATTCACAAAATGGAACCAAAACAGTATTAGAGTTATTGACAGAAAAAACAAAAAGGCGCTAAGAACAGTTGTCTGGCAGTCGGAGGTTTGCTGGTCCCTGAGCAAGACACCTAACCCCTAAATGCTCCTGACGAGCTGGTTGGTGCCTTGCATGGCAGCCAATCGCAGTTGGTGAGTGAATGGGAAAATTAGATGTGGAGAAAGGCGCTATATAAATGCCAACCATTTAGCAAGATATAGAATGTGTAGCTTTCAAATGGGATTAAATGCGTTTACAAGTGAAATCACATGCATCTGGCCAAAAACAATGCATATAGTGTTTGGAAGCATACTGTTTCCTATTTAACTAGTAGCACGTTTATTTTATGTTCTACGCATGTCATACAAACTGCCTATCAACACTAAAACATTTTTATTTATTTTAAAAGTGAAAGTATATTGATCAATGTGAATCTACTGTACTTTCCATATCTGCTTCACTGCTTCAACAAAAGCATTTAAATGTAAAATATTGCTTTTGATGCCCATGTCTTTGAATAGCAGTATTATTTGAAATAGACTGTGAAGTTTAAAAATGAGTGTGAACAAGGCTCTTCTCAGCAGGATCACATGAGATGACAAAGCAAACTGCGGTTGAGTGAAGGAGTGCATTTCAAATTTAACAACCTTGCATGCATGCTTTATAAAGATACTATTATTTCTCACGTGAACGGTGGAATTATGAATAGCTGGGAGCAATTTCAGAGATCAATGTATATTTACATGTAACGACTGCTGACTTTTTATGGGATACAATTGGCTGAGTTGACTGCAGTTCCCCCTCAGAACAACAGGGGGCCCCACAAATGCAGAACATGATGACCATGAGGACAGTTATGAGGATTGTTGTGTTGGGCCTGCACCATCTCCTCCAAATACGTGTAATGGGTGCTGAGGAGAATTGAAAGGAACAGATATATTTACTGCATGTCTATGGAGTGAAAATGAGAAATTCAACACCGCGTTCTAAAATAAAAATAACAAGGAAAATGATTTTGAAAAACAACAGCCGGCCTGAATGGTCTTGCTTCTGTTATCTTTTTTTAAATGAATATTATAGAATAGTTTAAAGGGAAAAAAAGTGTTTGTTTTTATGGACATGTCCCCCAGAGTTCAAGAAATTCAGGAAGAAGAACATTACAAATGTCCTCATTATATTCCTAACCACAATGTGCTTGTGATATTTCATGTGCTCCACCTCTTGTCTGCAGCACCTGACTCACGTGGCAGAAAATAATCTGTGTGTGATCTGTGTGCAAGCAAGCTTTTGAGTTTGATACAGAGCCAGCCAGTAGAGGGATAAATCAGAGATCCATGCGCCGGGCTTCTTTGTAAAAGAATGATAGGGCAAAGCACCCCAGGGCTGGTTTTCACTGGCAGTTATACAGCCTTCAGCTGCCCATTAGCAGAATCACCATTGACAGCTTCTCTGAAGTTTGAAGTTCAGGTTAAACTCACCAGAGAAGCAACAGCCCTAGTTCCTCCTACATATCTCTTTTAGAGAGGTTAAATGTAATTTCAAAGAATATTCCAGAAAGTCATAGTCTTTCAAGTCAAGCTAAGGTCCTCAGCTTTACATTTGTATGTTTGTATGTTTGTCATTTTCTTTTCTGGCTTGCTTTGAGATAATGGATTCTGGACAAATCATGATATCAGAGCCGAGATCTGATCTATCTCATCTCGTCTGAGTACCAAACATACAGTACTGCGGAAGTGGGCTAGGAACAGCCTCCCAAGTGGCTCAGTCAGAAAGATCATTCACGTATACTGTAACCGGTGTGAGCTGTGGCTTCCGTGATCTCATCAGACAACTGAGATTTGCAGTATGCAGTAGGAGATCACAGTTGGCTTCTTGCCACTTTGGATTGAAGGCAGGCTTCCTTTGGTTAATGCACAAATTATTCCTCATGAAGTACCTGGGGGGCTACAAGATACCAGTCAACAATGACCAGCATACCCCTTTCCCAGTCCGCGTTTGCTCTCCATGTACTGTGTAGATTGTTGGATATAATATACACTTTTTCATATAGAACCAGCAATTAAGCAGAATTTGAACCCATTGTACAATGCTGCTATTAATAGTACTATTGACAATATTTTTTCCTTTTCCCAATTATAATAACCAAAATACACAGGATAATGATTGTATTGAATACAGCCAACATCCAAGGTCCTAGCATCAAGGTGTACAGAATCTGCCCTTGATTTCTGTCCATAGTTCAATGTTAGTTATATACCTCATGAAGATCATATTACAGACTTTATTACAGATTAGGGAAAGTAGCGTGCTATGAACTGCATCTCTTACCCTGACTGCCTTAGATACACTGCAGAGAAGCAAACTAATAATCAATTGTAATAGGCCAAACTCTGTTTTCTCCCATTCAAATTAATTTCAGAGTTTGGTACTATTTCAAAAGTGTAGTTAATGTGTATAATTGATTTTCATAATCCAGTGGTACAACAGGGGATGAGAAATCAAAAGTTAGAACAAAAACAATAATATTTGACGAGAACACAGATGGTGTCTATAACTCTGAGATTCCAGCCACGCATGGGGAGGAAACAGAATATATTTAAGATAGGCCATCTGTTTCTTTTATAGCATAACACAGCTTTAAAGCTTCCACATTAAAGACACAGCCATTAAGTGATACAGCCCATGTGTATCAATGAGGTGGGTGTTTGCCTCTATCCGGAGGTCATGATTGCAAAACAGAAATGCTTCCAATAAAGTGTGTGCGTGTGCGTGTGTGTGTGTGCGTGTGCCTGTGTGTGTGTGCCTGTGCGTGTGTGTGCGTGTGTGTGCCTGTGCGTGTGCGTGTGTGTGTGTGCCTGTGCGTGTGTGTGTGTGTGTGTGTGTGTGGTTTGGAAAATATTTCTAATATATTGCGGCACATGGTACCCATTACTGTGATAAAACACTTACAGCAAACCAGCATGCAAATTTAGTCATAACATCTTTATTTATATAACAGTTATGTTTTTTTAAAAAGTGGGACTACTGGTGAAATTTGATTGCTGCCTCTTTCTCTTCTCCCCAGCTGAACACTAATATGCTGGTGATGATGCTCAAATTCAAGTATAATGCAGCAACTAATATCTGGGAAATCCAGTGACACACACTCAGCCACACACAGTGTTCTACCTCATTCAACAATGCCCTGGATCCAAGCAATCAAATAAATATGAAGGAAGGCAATTTATTGTTTCAAAGCCACAAAAAGCATTCATTTCTGTGTCCGCTGAGACCCAAGGCATCAAAATTGAGATTAGAGGATCAAGGAGGCATCAGAACCTTTTCTAGGCAGACAGGTATTGGTATTCTGCCTCTTGAAATTCCAGATTGTTATTGCTTCCGACAAAGGAAAGATCCTGGAGGTTTTTGTATGAACAGGGGATTAATTATTCATCACATTTTTTCTTTGAATCGGATTGCCTTTTTCTGTTTTTTTTTTGTTGTTTTTTTTTGCTGCAAGTGTGTCCCGCCATCACTCAAATGAACTGCAATTCAATCAATGTCTGTCTTTATCTCTGACGCAAAATGTCATTATATTTTCCCCTTTTTATGTTTTAATATTGCTTCAAGAACACAGTTTTGGCGAAATATGCAATCACCAAATATGAGTGATGATGTACATTACTATACATTTCTTTAAAAGTCACAGTTTATGACCACTGTTCATTGAATACAGGGCAGCTTGCAGAGAAAGCATAAGTTATATTTGTACAGGTGATTGTTCCTGTTCTCTGTAAGCTACTGTCAACAGTGGACATGACCGTATCTGTATTCAAGCACAGCAATATGAAGTCAGAAGTGAACACTGGGATTGAATCTAAAATGGAATTGTCCATGGGTAAGCTGGTGGAAAATGAACCCTTTGGCACATTACATTAGTGAAATAACAGTCTACTCAGAAGGCGCTTTATGATACGCTCAAAACATCAATTAATGCTGTGTGCAAATGGGTTTGGTACTATAACAACCAGCAATATTTAAAACATGTTTCTCTCTCTTCTCTAGCACGGCATTAAAATCATGAAAAAAATATGTTCCTTAATATCCAAAAAAATAAGATACAAAGATTCCTGTAAGATATATAAATCTTGTATTTAAATTTAAATTGTGGTCGACTGTGAATTATGCAAAACAGTTCCAGCATGAATTACTTGCTGGCTAATTTTTAGATATACAGATCAATTGACAATGTGACCAATAGCTACCCACTTAGTAGTATGCTAAAGGGATATATTGGTACACTTTGGTATTTTTGTGGAGCTTATCCCATTTTATTTGCATGGAGTAGTAACATCAGCTGTTTTTGCTGACCGTCAATCACCAATATCCTGTTTCTGGCTCACAATTCACTCCTGCTCATTTTGGGACCTCACCAAAATTAAAAGTTTAAAGCACACACTAACTACAGGGGATAATAGGTCGATAAAAAGATGACTAGCATCAAATGTTCTGTCTTTCTTATATCTGATGCATTTTAATTATTGTACTGGCAGAAAATTATCTTATTTTAACTAAGCGATGCATTATTGCGCACAATAACATATTCACATGGGTGTGTGTCTTAAGATGATCAAACTATGGCATGCTGTATTTCTACAAAATAGTCATATTTATAACTAACCTAAACCTGAAAAATTAGTGTGTGCTTTAAAACTATTCATTTCGGTAAGGTAGGTGGGGGACCCTGTCTCTTTTGCTGTCCAGGGCACAATGCAATGGCGGACTTGTTTGGCAGCCGGCAGTCGTTTGGCTAATGTCAATAGCAAAGGAATAACTTTTTTGTTGCATAAATACAATTACTTTAAAAAATGCTCTAGTTTATTAGATAAAACTATTGACAGAGCTTTATGCAAATACAAATCAAAATGTCAAGCATTTCACAGGGAGCAATGCTTTCTTACTTCCTTTTACTACCAAGTTGCTGCAAAGTTGTTGAAGGCAGATCCCATTTTAAAGCTTCCCAGTCATTCTATTTGTCAACCAATTTAATATTATTCCATATAGTCTACCAAACCAAAAATGTGAAACATTTAAAAAGAAAACATATCCCCTGAGTTTCTCCATGGAGCTGAGCAGACTGTTGAACTGTTTTTTCACATCCTCTTGATTGGCTCCCTAACCGAGAATGACAGGGGCGCCTCTCCCATCTCCTGCCCACACTCCCGCCCTAAAAGTAAACATGAATTATAATTAAACCATACTGTACATGTTTTAGCCAGAGTCAGGTCCCGTCTGTTCAACACAAGCCTTGTTATGCAGCCAGTATTGGTTCGTTTAGGAAAGCTGCAAAATGAGTGGCGCAGGCCAGTAAGTGGCGGCTCACTTTGCCAGAATGTGTCCCTCTCAAATATACAGTAAATTGCTGCTCCCGGCGTCTTACACTTTCCTCTTTTGGAAGGCCTGGTAATGTGCAGTTAGATGGCCCGGCAACCAGTAATAGCACACCTAACGTGACTGCCAACAACATTCGACATACTCTCTGCTTGTAGGTACTAATGATGTGATGATGTCGCTCTCAAGGTTAAGGTGTGCATGGGAGTGCTTATGCGAAATAGTAGATAAAAGAAGATTGGCTTCTTCAACTGAAATCCAGTCAAATCTAATTTGTTTTGTCTGGTGATTTTTCTTCTGGGAGAAAATGTGATAAAATGTCTCTGTTTACAGAGATTTCATATTTTCCAAGCTTAATTGGGACATGCTAGACAATGCAAGCAACCAAGCATTTAATAAAACTTGAAACAAATAAGGGGCCTTTCATTTTGAAAACAAAATAAATTAAAAATGTTTATTTTCTTCTCCAAGAGTCAATCACAAAAAAACAGAAAAAACTATTTCTCATGTGCAGTTATAAATACCTCACCCAGCATGGATTGAGGATGCTAGCTGAGTTAAGGCACTGGGGTCGGGTTCATCTCTGGCAAGTACTGGCTTTTTTAAATGTCTGACAAATTCACAACTAAGTTAAACAAAGTGGCATTCACACTGGGAACAGCTATTACTTGCATTGGAATTAAGCATGACATTTACATATACTTCAATGGAATTATTCAGGTAACTCGTATTTTTATAGACTGTAACTTCATTCAACTTTAACTCCAAAAGGCTACTGAAATTCTGTGGTTTTGTATTGCCACACTCCCTCCTTATCTGATGAGGTTGTCTCCTGGTGCTTCTTCACAGACATGATAAAAATACCAGCAATTGTACTAACAAAAGCAAGGGCCATTTATTCCTTACGCAAGCACAGGTAGCTATAGTACCTCTGTTGCAACAGGCAGTTCTCCAAGTTTAACCACCTTCAGTGCAAGTGCCAAGGAAGACAAGATGAAAATGCACCTTCAGGAAGAAAGGGTTGGCTTTTATACCACGGTCTGGGTGAATACTCGATTCTGATTGGACGCTAGGTGGTGATTATTTTCGTATAATTGTTCAACATTTGGCAGATAGTACCGTCAAGCCTAATCTCCATTCTGAATTCATACACTTTTTTGTTTTTGTTTTTTTTATTGCCATGACTTTGTTATGACTCCTTCCCTTTTGTGACCACACCCGGTGTTCTTCCTCTGTAGTGTTTTCTGCCCTTTATTGACTCGTTGTCCCATTAATTCTGCTATATCCACATCATCCCCCCCTCTCTGATAAGTCAGCATAAATTCTCTCAGAGCCATGGATCTCTGAGGTGTCTGTCTTACATGGTGAAGTGGGTGAGGGAGGGTGGGGGTTTTCAAGTCCTAGAACATAACCAATGTGATCGAAAACCATTCTCTCCTCACTTTTCCAAATCCACCATCACTTCTGTTACAACGCCCATTTTCTAGGCACAAATCCAGACTGCAGCCACAAGAACCATTCCCTATCTCCTCCTCCCACTTCTTCCTCTCTCGCTGTGGGTGACTTTGCTTTTCTTCCAGGACAAAGTTGCTGACATCTGCAGGTGCATTACGGCGCAACTTCTCCAAAGTGCTACGAACAGCCAGAAATTAAAAATACATTAAAAATAAATTATTCAACCTGAAAATGATGCAAAAAAAAAAAAACCCTGACAAGAGAAGAGGAACAGGGTGACCTACTCAGCCAGGAATCTTACCAGAACAATGCACCTACCCCATTTCCAGATTCATGCTAATGCAGTTCAAATAAAAAAGTACACCTGAATAAACATAGCACAGTGAACTAATTGAGAGAAGTGATCGTCACACACATCTCTCTCTCCGTTTCTCTCTCACACTCTCACTCTCTCTCACACACACACACACACACACAGCAATAGTGAAAGCGTATTCAGTTAAGAGGGTTCAGTGAGATTACTGACACCACATACTGTGCGGTGCACATACATTCAAATAGGAATAAGGCAGATATGTAACTAATGAAGGTGATAAATGAGGCCTGCTTAAATTGCCGTGCTCTATCTATCTCTCCACCAGCAGCTTCTAATGTCTCCCGCCTTCTGCCATCCTATCTTCTAAACCAACCACTTTTTCTCTCAATCTGATCTGCTTCCCTTCACACTGCTCTTTAATATCTGCCATACCACTGGTTGCTCACCACACTGCAGTCAAAGTCATCCCAGGCAACCATGAATAATACATGATCCAAACTGATGAAAAAACAACATTCAATCAATATTCAAAATCTGTATACTTTGCCATTCTGAAAACATACATTTGTAAGTATCAACTGATCTGCTGCTAGCCTTGGGCTGCGATGCCCCAAAGTCTTCCTTAGGAACATAGACGCCTCTTTTGTGCATGCTAGATATCATGGTTGTGGAGGGTGTTGGGGGTATGTCTGCAATGTAAAACATATCCACACCAGGCAACCCATATTGGCGGTCATTAACTTTTCAACTTAAGTCAACAAATGACAACATGATTAGAATGAAATTTACATGAGTATGAGTTGTGGGTACAGGTGAGTGATGGAGGTATTTTGCAACAGGATTTCAGTCGTATTTTGGGAATTGGGGAGCAGATTTGTTCATTGACCTGTTTTCCTTCCGGTTCCTGCCAGTTCTGGTTCCCTGAGTGAGACCCTCACTCCACTGTGTCCTCAGCTCCTAACTCTCTGTTTCATTCCGCTTTCCTTTGAATGAACTGCAATGGAAATAACTGGAGAAAATACAGCGTTGGGAGATGATTTAGGA
Organism: Conger conger; assembly: GCF_963514075.1. NCBI lineage: Eukaryota > Metazoa > Chordata > Actinopteri > Anguilliformes > Congridae > Conger > Conger conger. The sequence goes on along the minus strand of NC_083762.1, from coordinate 21,614,166 downwards.
AAATCACCCCCTACGGGCCCACCAACCCCACTTCCAGCAGCAAATTAGCTTTCCCAGGAGGTCTCCCATCCAAGTACTAACCAAGCCCCACCTGCTTAGCACCAGCCATTTGGCAGGAGCTGGGAGTACAGTATGATGGTATGGCTGCTGGCAAATGTTCTCAAAGTGCAGTTGTTTGAATTGTTTTTATAATTATAAGGAACAGGGGGATATACAGTATAATTTTAAAAATTGCATGATGTGGTCCTTGTAAAAAAAAAAAAAACATTTAAGCTTGCGACTAAGCATTGGTTCTGTAGACCTTCATCAGAGCTTCAGGGTTAGTTATTTTACTTAATAAAATATTCTGCTCTTTACCCAGCCTTTATCTCACTCTTGTGAGACCTGGCACATGTTAGGGTCTATAACATTTATGAAACTTTCATTTCATACACTGTGTCTGATGGAGTATAATGTGAGAATTATAAATGAGCATGGTGCTGCAAAGGGAATGGGATTCCCAAGGTCTTCTGATGCAGACAAACAGCCTTGCCTCGATGTGGATTTATTAGCAAAGGTCTACTGGAGAAAACACATGGCTAATTTAGCACACCATCACTTGGGACATTTTGATGAATGGAACAACACATACTTGCACACACATGCAGTATGATGGCAGATTTACCAAATTCTGCTCGATAGTGCAGAGGACGGAGTGAATAAAATGTAAAACACAAAATAATAATGATAACAACAATAACAATAATAATAATAATAATAATAATAATAATAATAATAATAATAATAATAACAATAATAACAATAAAAAGGTTTACACATTTGATATGATTATTATTTTCATTGTCAAGCTAAGCATAGCACCTAATGAAACATGCTGGGAGCCATTGTTTTGCTTATTCTGATAAATAATAAAAAATATTGGAAGTAAAAACAGGCAGATGTTTTTCCTCCAACTCTGTCAGTTCTCTGCGTTCTGTTGTGAAATTCAATACAAATAATAATGTTGATCCTCCATCAGACCTATAGCTGTCTAACACCTGTCACAAGTGTCTAGCATAGTATGATCTGCCAAGTGGATACAGGGCTGGTTGATGCCGAACATGCACTTCTCGAGAAACTGGTAAAAAACTTGTTGACCAACATGCAGTACAGAGCTGTGGCAGTTCTACAGGTATGATAATAGGTTGATACTGTCTTGGTTTTCAAAGGTGCCGGGGTGAGAGGCCATTATGAATATTATGTTCGATTATTCATTTATTTATATAAGGTCTATGTAAAAAAAAAAAGGAAATTCTAAATCCGATTGATATTTTTAGTCCAAAAAAAAGACATGTTTGGGAAACGGGGAGGACAGCTGGTCAGCCTTGTCAGTATCCCAGGTTTACTTAGGAAGTATGTGTTGAAGCATGCCTCCCCCAGACCTTTTCCAGTACTACCCGTGGTGTAATGGTCTGCCAGGCCAGGGATTGCAGTGAAGGTAAATAGTTGCTCCGTATCCAACATCTGGATTCCCAGATTGCAGAGCGAGCAGGGAACTCAAGCATAACTCCTTAATTGCCAGCAAAGATTGAAATTCTCATAAGACGACAGTTGCCTGCCAATGCACATCTTGCCGGAGCCCGTATAAAGTGTGGTCACTGTGACAAGCTGTCAGAGAGCCCATTGGTCGTCATGGGGCGTGTGTGTCGCTGGCCTGGTCTGTGTGCACTGAAGTGAGTCAGACGCCATTCATTGGGGATGTGAAAAATATCAGATGCTAAATATTTTATCACCAAATTAGTTTAGCAATAATGTACAGTGTGGGCTGCCACAGGATACCATGTTATCAAACTCTGGATGTTAAAAAGATGATGGAGCAAATAACAACAGGGGGAAAATCCATCTAAAAATATTATTTTTATTATTTTTTATTATTTTTTATTATTTATTTATTTATTTATTTATTTATTTATTTATTTATTTTAATTATTATTATCATTAGGGACCAGGCATTAAATTTGCCAAACCCTTCTGTTGTTTCAATGCTCCTTCATTTAGTTTTCCTTTTTCTAGATACAAGGAAAGCTCTTTAAAAACAGGATATAGAGCCTGTGCCCACATCCTGTTTGACCGACTTTAGTCATGAAATTTGGTCCAAGGGCTTCTCTCCTCATGAAGAATTTGACTCAAGGATCAATAACTTCCTTCATATTTAATCTTCTTATGAATTGTAAGCTAAATTGTAAACTCAAAATTGCTGCCTGTGTTGCATGTTGCTGGTTGTGGAGATTTCTCTTTTTTAATTCACTTTTCAGACTGAATTGCAATGAGAAACATATTCACTGGATTATAGTGCCAGGCTTGTCTAACAACATTCCTATGCCTGTGTATAATCTCAGTACTCTAAACATTCCTATGACTTGAATAGATATCACTGAAACAGTAGTGCAAGTTAACCATACTAACCAAAGAACCAACATTTAAAAAAAGTCTTCAACTCATATAAGGAGAATCTGAAATGGAAAAATCAATACATGAGATGGGAAACCTCATAAGATAGTGGAAACTTACAATAAAATAAAACAATGCACGCTTTTCTTAGGCTGTGGACCTAAGCATTTTCTAGCTTGCTGGTGAATGAATATATATTTCTTTACAGTCCAGGGTTTTTCTGACTGCTACCTCTACTGTACATACAGAGCAACCTTTCTACACTGAAACTGAAAATAGCTCATAGCTAATTATGCCTTCAAATGCTTGCAAATCTTAACATTTTAATCATGTTTGAAAGAGGAGACAGGCTTCAGGGACTTTGACTGTGATAATGAACGCATCACTGCATTCTTTTCCACCTGATCACAATCAGCCCTGTAGCCGGAAACATGTTTTTCTTTTCTTTTCTTTTTAAGTGATGGAAGGTAAATCAGTGAATGGATTCAGACTACATTGTATGGGCTTATTATGTCATATATCAAGCATCAGATAAATTAGAAAAATCAAATGCATTGCAATATTATTTACATATATTCCTATGTGGGGATTAAATGGGTGGAGTTCAATTTATTTGGGGGTGGGGGTGGTGGAGCAGTCCAGACCACACCCATACAATCCTGACACAGATGTTATGTCTGACTTAAAATGTGTCTTATTATAGTAATTTGCATTACTTTGAATAGATATTCGGCAAGTGTGTAGTGGATATATCTCTCACATAGTGGATAATTTATGGTTAAACTATTTTGAGCTGCTTTATAATCACTTTAAGGCACAGCTACTTTTCATCAGCTCTGGCACAACATATTATTTTACATTTATGTAAAACATTATGTAATCAATCCGTCAATAAAAGTACTGCTGGCATGTATATGCCTTCAAAATGAATGGACAAAGTGATCAAATTGCCACTGCCTGCCTCTTTCTTTACTTTTTAAATTGTTTGAAATCACATTGTATGCCTAAAGGCATGCTATGCAGGATTTATTTTCTTGCTATGCACCTGTGTTTACAAAAAAAAAAAAAACCTGTTTTCAACCCTGCGTACACCCCCAAGATGGCAGAGGTTCACACACCAATTAGACAACTCAATATTTTGCTCTAGCTAGCTATGTTGGTGCTGGAATCAATAGCTGCATTCATACCAGTCAGGCAGTCACAAGTATGCCAAAATGCACAAAAGACATATCCAATATCAAAAAATGCCACTTTGGTCCCCTGGGGAACAGAGCTTCCCACACATGCAATGCATGCCATGCTGGAAAGGAGAAATGGAACAAGGGGTTTCAGCCCTCTACACACTTAGAGACACTTTTTCTTACAATCTCAATTTGGGATAAAGATCTATCGACTAGTAATGTTGAATTACTTGGGATACCATTTGAAGCAATCTTTCATGTGAATCTAAAAACCCTGACCATCAGCTCATTTACTACAACGTTTTCACAGAACATGCATAACACCTAGAAAACATCACATCAGGAAGCTCACTCATTCTCTGATCTGTGAGTTGTGAGGGAAAAAAGCTTTGTTGATTAAAAAAACCATTTGATCCCACTTTGCTGCCATATGCAGCCATATGACTATGTTGCAGCAAAGTAAATGGGTAGCTGGCTTAGGGGTATTTGAGATGGAATGAACCTATGCTAGCCAGTCCGCTCTAGTCTGCCTGGAAGCATTCTTTTTTTTTATCCTTTATTTAATCAGTGGAGATCCATTGCGGACATGTTCTCTTTTGCAAGGATGCCCTGGGATAAATGCCAGAGAAAACAATCGCAAGTGGGGAGCGAGAAAGAGAGAGAACATGGTTAAAGCCCTAGATCAGGTTAAGGGCCTTGCTCAAGGGCCCAACAGCAGGCTTCGTTTTTTGTTTGTTCAGGGACCCAACTTCATCTCTCCAGATGCAGTTCAGCATCCCATTTGCAGACTGGGGGGTCAAGCGGGGGGCTCCAGAGCTGCCAGTCAAACACCCAACCACTGGACTACCCTGCTGCCTACAGCAGTTTACAGGTTACACTAGCCTGCTCACAGTGTGTGTCTTGTATTTGACATTTGAAGGTTTTTTTTATTGTGAACAAAATTACAGTATGTGTCACTGGAGACGGGGAAGTGGTGGGGACAGTGGCGGGGGCAATACATTTATCTTGCCAATAAACTGGGCTTGTCAGAACTCATTTGGATGTTTTTTTTTATGATATTTCTCATGAAGTCAGGTTCTGGCAAATGAGATCCGAGGTAAACCCAGGTAAAGCCAATTTATCAGTGAAATACTACTGGCAAGTGATTCATGATCATGATAAACAAAAAAAAATAGATATATATTTTCTTCTCACTTGTCTCCCTTTTACATTATTTATCTTTAAAAAGTCATTAGTATTCACCTATGTCAAAGTGCCTCTGTAAAACATTATCAGAAAGATTTGGTACCTTCCCAAATGAAAAACTCACCTGCTGCCAATGCCTGAAGAGCTAACTCATGTAACACTCAAGTAACTCTTTTCACAACATCTTTTGGGAAACACACATCAAATTTTCAAGAGCTGTCTTGAAATTGTGCATGAAGTATGTTGTGCATTTTCAAGAGACATCGCTATCGGGAAGCTCACCCCTCTTCAGAAAAAAGTACTTTTTCAAAGCAGTTTTATATCCTTGATATAAGATTGATCTCTTAAATGTTTCCTTGTATGACAGTTGGGTCAAAGTGGAAGACTTTTCTATTTCACCATTTACCCATACATATCCAGTACTATCTCTATGTTTTCTTTGTTAACATTCTTATCAGCAGGAGTCCACATGGTATCCACTGCTGGAGATAACAGATAATCTTTCTTTCATCTTTTGTGATCTTGTCATAAGTATTCAAAGTTTCTTATTTATATCTAATATAATGTGGAAAATCACACTTTTACATGTCATCCGAATTAGCACTCTACATTATTCTGGACCCATTTGAAATATCAGTTAACTATTTTTCAAATGTTACATTTTAAGAACCATTATTTAGACAGTTGAATTAAACTGAGAGAACTGCATGATGAACCACATGCTGTACTGTATTTCTTTCCAAACCTACAGTGTGGGCTTATCTATTTAAACAACCATTCCACTCTCACATATCAATTATTTAGATTTATAACAAGTTTCCATCAAATCATTACAATAAATTGTATACCTTATGTATATGGAGTTTATGTGTCAACTCAATATGTAAAGCATTGCAGTGATGTGAGCAAAAGCACCTTATTAATGAAAGAGGTCAGAGGAGAATGGGCAGATAAATTCTAGCTCCCAGAATGGCAAAATAACTACTCAAATAACAGCTGTTGTGGTGGCAGAACAGCATCTCTGAATGCACAATGTGTTAAACCTTGAAGCAGATGAACTACAACAGCAGAAGACCACAGGGTTCCACTCCTGTCAGATAAGAACAGGAACATGATGGGCATGGGCATGTGACCACCAAAACTGGATGATTGAAGATTGAAAAAAAAACCTTTCTGTCCTGTTGGTCTGACAAATCTCAATTTCTGCTGCAACATACAGATGGTATGGTCAGAATTTGCTGTAAGCAGCATGAATCCATGGATCAATCATGCCTTATGTCAATGGTGCCGGCTGGTGGTGGTGGTGTAATGGTGACTGAGGTCTTCAAGGCCCCTTAATAGCAGTTGCACATCATTTTAATGCCACAGCTTGACTAAACCTTGTTGCTGACCATGTGCATCTCTTTCCCTTTTTTGAAATGGATACTTCCAACAGGATAATGTGCCAGTCACAAAGCATGCATCATCTCAACATGGTTCCAGAAACATTGCTTCTCTGCAATAGCCTGCACAGTCACTCGATCACTATCCAATGGAGCACATTTGGGGTGCTTAGGTGGGTTGGCAGGTTTGCAGCATGAATGTGCAGCTGAAAACTGTGTGATACTACTTTCCTGCACCTTTTTGAATCCATGCCATAAAGAATTCAAGCTGTTCTAGAGCCAAAATGGGTTCCTTCCCAGTACTAGATACTGATAGTTTCAGTCATGTAAGCAGTGTCTAGTTGTAGTACTTTCATATTGTACAATTAGAATAGCTATTTTATCAGATAAATGCACCGTAGAAAGAATGCACTTCAATGTTCCTCTTCATAGACAGGTACCAGTTGCACAGCACAGAGGGTATCTCCCCAGAGAAGTGGAAGCTGTCAGTCTTGTTAAGAAACAAATAAAAGGCAGATGTTTTCCCGGCTTGCGCTCCTTCATATGAAATAGTCTTAGGAAATGCAAAGCAAACAGCAGTGGCTCAGTTCCAGAGTTAAACATGGGTGGAAATATCACTGCCTCATCCGTGCATTTGTATGGGCATTGAGAAATATAAGCAGAATTCCCTTTGCCTGCTGAATGTCCATGGCCACCACATGATGACTACCACATGGGACCTTAAGGTTTTCATTTTTTAGAGAAGCATGGCAATTTTGCAGTTTAGGGCTCAATGTGGATTTAATATGACAAGTTCACTGCCTCCACCAACTTTTCAGCTTTGAAAAAGATATTCTGTTTGGGGTGAGACTGCAGTATGAGAACGTTAGACCCAAATTCCAAGCAGCCTCTTAGATTGGCCTGTTCTTTCTCTGGAGCGGTACCATGTGACATTGCAAACAAACTTCTAAAAAGTAACACAAGTGTTTTGTTTAAGAATGCATGGTCATGATTTATATTTTATAGTGATTCAGAAATATTATCTTTCATTTCTGATTTACTTCAATATCAAATCCAAATCTTTGACAGGGGTCTACTTAAGTCAGTATGAAATAGTTTTAATAGTTCAGCCCATTAAGTTATAAAATCTAAATTAACTTACAGTGGACCTCAGATGACATCTCAGGCACTGACAAATGCGGCGTTGGCAAGCTAGCTAATGTTAGCTGTTATTGTAGCAGTGGCTATTGTGTGCATGTTCAATAGTACAGCTGTTGCTACTTCATGTCTAGTTAGCTAGCCACCATTATCTTCTTGGGCACCGCCATATTTGTTTACAATTCAGACAATCCCTCAAGTGTAACCCAGAACTGGAAGTAACCAACAATTTGAGGTAATCCACGTTACATTCCGTAAACATGGGCAATCCTAGGAGATGTATCCTTTTGTCACACATTATTGTTACACGTTCTGCTAAAGCAAAATTGTCTGCCGTTTTGGGATGAGACATTGAAACACACTGTTGAAAAAACAAACCAGCACAAGCTAGGTTTTTAAACAGCTGGTAGCTGGTCAACCAGCTATTTCAAAACATAGCTTGAGCTGGTCATACCATGTCAAGCTGGGAGCTGGTGTGAAATGGTCATCCAGCTAAACCACGTCAAGCTGGAAGCTGGTCTGAACTGGTCAACCAGCTTTGAATAAAATTCAAACTTGATATAGCAGTTGCATTTTAATCAGTAAAATTTCATATCCAATCAGAATTAATGACAACAACTTAAGAGCTAACTCAGAAGTCAACACAAAGCAGATGTGTGCTTTTCAAAATAAATGAGTATTCCAAATGAGCCTGTTTAATCTTGTTGCCATTTGTATTGCCACAATCACTTCATAATTTGTAAAACATTTTCCTTTCCATTTTAGTTACAAATTGTATTTAGCTAACCTGCCAGAATATAAAAAATATGTTCATGCTTAGCAGTTCAATCATGTTTGATCTGAGCTTTGTAATGTTTCAGTGTAAAATGATTAGTGCCTCTTTCATGAGATTTCCAAAAAAGATTGTTTTATTTTATCCCTTCTGTATGATGTCTCTCATGTTTCTTCTGAGTTCTCTTTGCATGATTTAATTCAGAGTATAAATTAAAAATGAATTAAGTTCAGGGATCGGGCCATGGAAGTATTTGTTGATTTTGGCATTTTCAGACATATTCATCAAATTCATACAATCTTATTGCACAAGTTTGCACCACGCCTAATCAGTCAGTTAATTGAACCATAGTTCACCACAACATGTTAAATGCTACCATTGTTATGCAATTCAGTGAACAAAATTCAGTTTGCTGCATCCACCACAGATCCAAACTTTACTACATCATGTACATCAGTGCCATTGCAGTCAGAGAACGCCATATTGGGCCCATCAGTGACACCACATTATACGAATACACCACACCCCTCCAAATAGTGCCAACACAGAGCTCAACAAATGAAAACCGGGCTTCCTACCTTCGAGGTGCAAACTGTTTCTTCCGTTCCCCTCTTCACTCTAGTCTGATTTGCACTGAGCAGTGTGAAAAGGAAGGTGAAAAAGGGTTGTATGTTTAGGAAGAATCTCTGCATCTCCCCCTCTGTCGCTCTCACCCAGTATGAGGAGCAGGTCGGAGGCTGAGTACGGGAGTGTTTATCCTGGCTGTGAGGTTTGCACGCTTGTGCGATAAAGTGCTTGTTCCCTGCAGAATAGCGGCCACAATGTGATTCGCATACTAAAGAAGGGGATTGGGGATGCCGGCAGGTGACTCTCCATCCCATTGCCTTTTAGCTTAGAGGCACTGTCAGACAGGAAGAATATCTGAATGCGTTCATTATTTGAACATCTGAATTAGCAGAATCCCCATAATTTTATATTTATCAAAAGAATGACACTGGTAACCATTAATATGCATTCCAGTGTTTTTCATTATACAGTATGTATGTTACTATTGAAAAAAATGCATGGAAAACTAATTATCCAGTTTCAGGGCAATCCTGAATTTTATATAAATACTTTCCCCAGATATTACAGAAATGTAGATTTTTTTGTTTTTTGTTTGTTTTGAAAGATAAACATTCATGCAAGAACCACTCATATGAAAATATATTTTTTCAAACAACAATGTTCTTGTATTTGCAATGTTTTCTTAGGTACAAACAAAATTCACAAGTTGTCCTGACCTGTCATTTGAATCATGTAAACAATGCATTCTATTCATTTCCCATGGAGAGCTCACCTGGTTCTAAGAACTCGGACCAAACTTTCAAACTAGGCATTGCAAATCAAACATAAATAAAAACATATGTTTTCAGAAACGTATCTTAGTGGAATGTTCAGCAGGAATAAGAGATTGATTGATAATAAGTTTATCAACGGTTTGCCATATTATTGTTTTGCCAAGGCCAATCACAGTTGTTAGTCCCATTGACCATCCATCCGACAGAACCCACCTACAGTGCCGTATATACTGCTTCAGTGATGTATGTTCATACTGTCGGCATGCCTCTAAGCTATTTTAGTGGTGGCACTGCCAGTGAGGCGAGGTTGACAGGAACTTCTGACCTCTGTACTCACTATCCATTTTCTACTGCAGCATCAGCAAAACAATGGAGAATAGGATACTTCTCATTTATTTTCCAGGCAATTTCCGTTTTAAAGCATGTGTGGCAACCTTTTCCTCAATCCCAGAACACATTGTGCAGTAGACTGATATCCTTACTCGAAACAAATCTGTTTTTACACTTTGTGAAGTTGCTTGTTCCTTCTTGAACACTCTCATAAATATGCATTTATCCACAGTAGAGACTGTTTACACAATTTAATTTCCCTTTTTTTTTAAAATTAAAAATATGTGCAAGCATCATTTTGATAATAAATAATCTGAAAGTAACTTTTCTACATCATGGGTTTTCTACATCTAAAAAACTATATATATTGGAAACAGAATCACAATCACCCTTTTTAAAAAATGTTTTCCACTTCCATTTAGATTGTATTGATGTACAGACTGCTGTTAGAAGTTTTCCGTTAGCCTGCCTCTGTCATTATGACTGTTACCTCGCAGCTGCAATCAGAGACATTAGCCCAGTTAAGGACTGGATGTGTTCTACACAGGCTGGGTGTGTGTTTTGGTAATTAACAATCGGCACTGACCCAGGACAGACTCAGCTAAGCTAATGGGGCAATGCAAAGCTAAGCAAATAATTGGATTGTTTTCTTGCATCACATTAATTATGTCCGGGTAATACGTACATGTTGCTGAAAACACAGTAGCAAAGCCTTGAACCAATGTCAGTGGGAGTGCATTAATATAATTTTATCATTTTATTTGCATTAAATAATGAATTAATTGTATTTATTCAAGTATTTGTTTATTTTTTGACAACTGATAGATATAAAAAAAGAACTGTATTCAGGATATGCAGGCTTGTTGGCACCTTTGATAAAAATGAAGAAAGAATGCTGTATTTAGTAAACAACACAGATAATAATCTATACAACTATTTGGGAAATTTCTGTTCTTTTGGCACTGTTTGCCAGCACATTGGATTTGAAATTAAAATGAACATTAAAGTCTGGATGGTCACCTTTAATTTGAGGGTATTTACATGCATATTGGGTAATCCATGTAGGAATTGCTGTACATCCCATTTTATAGAGTCCCTCCATTTTAAGGGGACAGTGGGCTTCTCAGCTCTTTCTGATTTGTTTGGTGTATTCAATTGCTTCTTTAGTACAGGTTTTAGAAATCTTTGGGTATCTCGTCTTATATCTAGTCTTATCTAATCTTATTTCTAGGCTTTTGATTGCCTTTGGAGTCTGTTATTGCCATTTGGCAACACAAGGACAATTACAGTATGATGCTGAGAATAAGAAATAAACAGTCAGAGACACAGGTCAAATATACACTCAGTGACCACTTTAGGTTGACCAGTACACCAGCTTGTTAATGCAAATATTAAATCACTGAGCACTCTACCCATACTCTACTCGGTATTTATTACACTTATGTTTTTGACTTTTTGGTCTTCTGCTGCTGTACTTGGAGGTTTGATGCGTTGTGTGTTCACAGATGTTCTTTTGCATACCCCTGTTGTAATGTGTGGTTATTTGCGTAACTGTCATCTTCCTCTCAGCTTTGACCAGTCTGACCTGACCTCTCTCATTAACAAGGTGTTTTTGCTCGCAGATCCCAGGAGATCAGCAGTTTCTGAGATACTCAAACAACCCTGTCTGGCACCATTAATCATTCCACGGTCAAAGTCACTTAGATCGAATTTATTCCCCATTCTGACATTTGGTCTGAAAAAGAGCTGAACCGCTTGACCATGTCTGCATGCTTCTATGAATTCAGTTGCTGCCACATGATTAGCGGATTAAATATTTACATTAACAAGCTGGTATATAGATCTACCTAATAAAGTGCTCACTGAGTGTACGAACCAGCCAAGATTCAGCATCCGAGTGCCTTCATGGCCTCGGCACAGTGGAACACTTTGGCGATTGACACAATTAATATTCTGCACGGTGGCACTGTAGCATGGAACAGGTCAGGTGAGACTGATAAAGGAAGTAATTACATTTATTAAGTTGAGACTTTCACAAAATGTCACCTTCAGAGTGGCTCAGAAGTCAAGGGTGCTGCAGACTCAGCTTCAGATACAGAGCAAAAACAGCAATTCTCCTCCCTTTTTCTGCTTCTCAGGGTTTTTGTGATGACCCAGGCACACTTCCTCAAATGCCTCCAACAGCTACATGTGAGTTTCGCTGAGTTGAAAAATAAATAAATAAAAACAGTTACATTCCATTATAGTCAATGGTGTATTCTCCGCTGCTCCTGCTGTCGCCAGCAGCTTCTTCCATCCAGGGCAATCACTCAGCTTGCTGTGATTCCTGTCATGTTGCTTGCCGGCCTAGACCTTACAGGAAGGGAATCCATTACTATTTTCACCGGCCGCAGACCCATGGGCCCCAATATTGCATGAAATATAATATTCTGGGAAGGAAACGCAATTATTACTGGACAATAGGCAATTATCAGTCCTTTCTAAGCGCAAAGGTCCCATATTGTGGAAAATGACACTTCCCTTGCTATGTGGATTATAAAGGAGATGAAGGTGTTATAAAAACACTGTGAAAGTATCAAAATGCGCAGTCCCCAAAGAAATCCGCTCAGTTTATATGAAGAAAATGTGTATTTAAACTAGTCATTTTGAATGCCGTAAAGTAGTGACATCACAACGATCAGCATGGCCCACCTTATAGTCAGAACAAATCCAAGTGCCTGGCACAGACTGCGTTCAGCTAGCCAACCAATCAGAACAGAGGTTTATTGATGTCAATTAGCATTAAAGACACAGTCACTAAAACAGCCTATTCTTGGTAAAGCTCATGAGAGGCGCTAGAGAATGTTCGAATTTCTGGATATCGATTATTTTTTTTTAGACTTAAAGGTACAATCGGAGATTTTGGACTTCTAACGGTCAAGAGAAAAATTGCAGCAACAAACAGGCTCAAACCAGAACACTTTTTATCCCACCCCCTCTCTGTGAACGCGCTGATGTTGAAACACCATTGGCTGTGGCAAATAGAACCAATTATCAACCAATGAGCTTGAATTATTCTACAGATATACGATGTGGCCGGTCAACTGCATATTTTATAACCCAAATTTAAGGACTATAAACACAAGCAGAGGGTGAGTCAACATGTCAGTGAGCCTTTTTCAATTATACGAAGGGATTTACTATGGTCTTGCAACAATGTTTTAACAGAATAATCTTACCTGCTGTACCTTTAAAACCACATAAATGCCTTCTTATGGACATAAAATACTTGAAAATGCCTAATATGGAAACTTTAATTTCGTAATCACAGCTACTGTAATTTATGTTTCTGTCATCGTTGAGTTTACCTGCTGTGGCTGTTCTTAAGAGTAATATTTTTACTATTCTTTTTAGCAATAATCAGACATACATTGGGCTCCAGAATTATTGGCGCCCATGATAAATATGTGCAAAAAATACTGCAAAAAAACCCCATAAATACAGTTATTGACAAAAGTTTTATTTTTCAACATGTGCAAAGTAGAAAAACATCACTTTGTGCAAGCAACCGTGGCAAAAAGCCAGCCATGAATGTTTTCCTATAATTTGTGATAAGGTTAGTTCCTTTGGAGGAATGTTTGACCATTCCTCTGTGCAGAACAGAATTACTGAAATCCTTGCGTTTGTGCTTATGGACCCCCCTCTTCAGTTCAGACCACAGGTTTTTGTTGGGCTTCAAGTCTGGAGACTGAGATGGCCATTGCAGAACATGGATGTTGTTTTCACTTCACCATGTCTGTGTGGAGTTTGATGTATGTTTGGAGTCATTGTCCGACAGAGACAACCAGATTTTCTTTGTTGTATTTACTGTATATGATCAGATTATCATTTAGCATATGCAAAACAACTTTGGTTTAAGTCCAGAAGACCCAGAGCACCCCTCTCTCTCTGTGGATATTCTCTCTCCCTCTCTCTCTTCCCTTCACTCTATCTCACCCTCTCTCCATCCCTGTCTCTCTAATTTACAAGATGATTACTGCAGTACTATATGTTTTTGTTTGCCCAGTGGAGGCCAGCTGACGTGGAATGGTTCCTAGCCTGGACAGAACCTGCAGGAAGTGGCCCAGCAGTGGAATGGAGGGAATTAACAAGTCATTCAAGGTTACACGGCAACCACACCCTGAAGAAAAAGAGTGTAAATCTTCAAGGGTCCTCCACTGATCTTCATGAGCAAATGCAACATTTTGTCTCCTACACCACTTCACCCTTGCCCACACACAACAATCACATTTTTCACACGTGCACTGAAATGTATTTCTATTGTGTGATGTAAATGTAACAGCACAACTTACAACCTGAAAACACCTGACAGCAACAGAGATAATTCAGTTATGAAAAAACCTTGCTTTCAAAAATCACTTGTGAACATCCAACATGAAGTGTACATGTGAACTATTCATTAAACCATTAAACTATCTTTTGAAATCAGATGTTTTGTTTTCACATAATTGTGGTTCATATTTTGAAAAAGCACATTTGGTACTAATCACATGTTTGGTTTTCACATGTGAATATTTTCATTCACGTGAAAATGTTAAATTGCAAATTGCAAGTGTGATTTTTCATAAGTCAGTGCATTTGAAGAAAACACATGACTGAGAAATAATGACAACAGATAATGATTGCAACATTTTGTCAGTCATTACAGTAAGTGAATTCAGTTATTATAATCGTATAATTCTTTTCATTATTGATATACGGTATTTTCTTAAGCATTCTAGTCTCTCTGGCCATCCTTCTCTATTTGTCTGACAGTTGTTGCTGACAGCCTGCTTTCTGGATTTAGCATTTGTCGTGCATTTAACACTGCCAAGTATACTGTCATTATTTCACCATTAAATACTGTGTCTGTCTCATTTACTGTTTTACTAAGATACCATGATTGCTTAAATTAATAATGTAATGCTTGTTGTTAAGCTGTTCACCATATGTTTATATTGCCACAAGATTCTTTCTGGAAAAAATGAGACTGCAACTTATCTGCAGGATTTATGTCATAATTGAAATCATATCAAATCATCAGAGCAGATGCAATAACATATGACTATGATGACTGTTAACAGCCACTGTACATGACTGTTCTGGAATGAGAAAGGCCTTTCAAATGAACCTGTGGAAAGAGCTCTTCTGTTTGTCAATAACGTAATTAATTTGCATTGGTAACTTTCAACATCTACAGCTAAATATAGTTTGCACAGGATTAAACAGTTCAATCCCCTGTCCACACTGTTAATGTAAAGTTTTTATTTCATAAGTGTGTCTTTAGTTGTTTAACTGGCTCTGGAAATACTGTCATCTATGACTCAAGAGTATTGACAAAAATAATAGACATAACAAAGGAATATTTAACCCAACTGGTAAATAAATTCACTGTTATCTAATTACTGAAATAGTATCAACAGTATATATATTTGCAATGAGTACCTACACTCACTGAACTTATTAGGTATTTATTAGACTGATTAATTTTTTTGCTTATTGGTCTTCTGCTGCTGTAACCTATCCACTTATAGGTTTGACGCTTTGTGAGTGTGAAGATTATCTTCTGCATACCAATGTGTGGTTATTTGTGTTACTGTCACCTTCCTGGTTTTGAGAACTGTATGAATGTACCGTAAAGAAAGTCGGAGAAAGAATTCAGAATATCCAGTATATTAAATTTTCAGAAAGCCCTTTGACATCATGGTATAGACAACATCCCTCTCTGTGAGCAACCACAAACAGTATATGTTTTGCTAATCGTACAGGCGATTGACGCTAGCAACCAGGCCTAACCCCATAACAACCATCTATCCAAAATGTGTCGTATTATTACGACATTTATTCAGTTATGTTTTCTGGGGTTCAACTGTTGCTTCCCACAGAGACATATTGCAATCAAGTATGCGGTTATAAAGACTGTCTCAGGCATCACCACCCCAATCCTGACATAAACTCTATTATTATTATGCCCCCACTGTATATTGCCGGAGATCTGTCTGCAACTATTAGAATGTATGTTTTAAAACTGTAATCATGTCAGTAAAAAATATTCACCTTATAATGGCGCTTTAAAAGGCTCCTCAGGAAGACCTGGAAGGTGCGTGTCTGTGTATTTCTGTAACATGTTGTGTCAATGACATGGGACACTAGAGATCTAAAAATAATCTCAATTCACTGTACTATGTTAAGCCTATAATTATGATACTCACATAAACTAGAATAAAGTGAAGGACAACTATTACTACAGGGTCTGCAAGTTTTTATTGTATCACTTAATTGTTTAATCAATTGCACTTTTAAAAGAGGTCATGGTTGAAGGATCATTCTAAACACTGAAGCACTAGGGCACTTACACCCTGGAATTGTCTCTCTCTGTAGAAAAAAGTAGGTTTGAGTATCAATGTATATGAATTACTATGTATGCCAGCTGTAAAATCTAGATATGCCAGCTTGAACATCTTGAAAATTGAACTGGTCAAGCTGGTCAAGCTGGTCATGAGCTGGTCTAGCTGGGTATGGGCTGGTCAACCAGCTAGTGCTAGTAGCTTTTCTGTTTGACCAGCTACCAGCTGTTTCAAAACATAGCTTCAGCTGGTCAAACCATGTCAAGCTCGAGCTAGTCTGAACCGGTCAACCAGCTAAAGCATGTTGAGCTGGGAGCTGGTATGAACTGGTCAACCAGCTACCAGCTGTTTCAAAACCTTTTGTCAGCGGGGATTGTTTCTTTTTTATTATTCCTTTCATCAGTTCTTGTGTAATCTCTTGCTAAGCACATATTGGTTGCATCATTTTTGAGAGAAATATTCAAGGACGTTTATAAATGCAATTAAATAGAACAGGCACAGACATCAAACCTTTTTTTGTCCAGTAAAGCTTTTCCATTAAAAAACAGTGGTGGCAGTGTTTTGGTTAATGCAGCTACACCCCGCCCCCCCCCACCTCCCTCCACCGCCACCCCAACCCCTATCTTCCCACTGTCAGACTGATGTTTGGCCTTCACTCTCCGCCAATTGACTCAAGACATGCACTCAGCGACTATAAGAAAAGCACAGCGAGACTGGACCAAAGGACAAAGGTAGTGAGAAATGAGAAAATGCTTGGTTTCAAACATATCAGCATGATGTATTTTGATTCCCCCCCCCCCCCCCCCCCCCCATTGCCTCCAAAACCCTTTTAGAAATCAATGCGTATTTATCTTACATTTCTGTATTCTCTTTAATCGACCAGATCTGGAACCCACCTCTGCAGGGCAGCCGTACACAATGCTGTCGAGGACAACAACCCTGCAAACAGAGCTCTTCCCTTTCACCATGCAGATATAATAGATATAATGAATGCTGCCGGGTCTGCCATACTGTACGTCTGAGGTGCTTTTAACAGGGGAACCAGTGCATCTCCTCCATTGTCCATAGGAGCCACCAAACCAGCCCTGCTTATTTGCAGGTTAAAGTCCCAGCTCTCAGTCCTTGCATTTTCCATCTCAGACAATGTCCCCCATGCCCTGTATAAGCTCAATGGATTCAATTAGGAGTGTGCCGGCTACAGCAGTGTTCAGCATGGGGGCAGAGGAGGTCTGCTGCCTGGGTCACAGGGCCTAAATCATGGATGCAGGGATCCTCATTGTGAAGCACAAGTGTGTCCAGTTTGCCCCAGTGAGGGAAAGGCACAGCTCTGGGACAGGTGTAGTTCGGATCTTGATAAAGTTGTTAAGTCTTTGCTTTCTAAAGTATTTGGTGTTCGTGTAATTGTCAACATGTCGGACTTAAAATGAATTTGTGAAACAAAAAGGTGTAGTTTAACAATAAAAACAAGTATTTTGTTACTGACCAGGGGCATGACTAATAGAGATGTTCTTGGATTTAAACCTTATGATTTTACGATCATTCTGCTAATTGGGCATGTCCTTGATTTATTAAAATTACAGGCTGAAAAAAATTGCTTTAATGAGGTCAGATCATTCTTATCTGAGTCTTATGCACCTGTGATTCAAACTTGCATTTGAATTACTCCTCTTGCCAATGTGGTCAATAACAGCCATTAAATAAGGTTGTATTACATTTCATTTTCATTTCTCATGCCTATAATTTGTTATCAATTAAATGTTATTACTAAAGCATGAATGTAACCCCCTTTACATCGAGATATAGTTATAACTAACTACTTTGTCATGGTTTTCTGTTTAAGCCGCTATTAAAGATGTAATTCGAGCATAAGATCATTCTATAAATGAAACACCTGAACCAGTGTTTCCAATGAGCTGTGGTCTGGGCATCCTGTAGTGGCCTGTAGCGTAGTGGTTAAGGTTCATGACTGGCACCCGCAAGGTCGGTGGTTCAAACCCCAGCGACAATAAGATCTGCACAGCAGTTGGGCCCTTGAGCAAGGCCCTTAACCCTGCATTGCTCCAGGGGAGGATTGTCTCCTGCTTAGTCTAATCAACTGTGCATTGCTCTGGATAAGAGCATCTGCCAAATACCATTAATGTAATGAAATGTAATGTCTAACTGTGAGTGAAACAAACCAGGCATCGATGCTGAATGAGCACAGAGTCAATTAAAGAGTGCTTGCAGAACTGATTGGCTGACATTTGACTTGCATTGCTAGAGGCAATTTCTCTAAGGAAGTATTTGCTATTCTAAAATATTCAAACATTCCTTTTATTAATATATATATTTTAAATTGTATTACCAATTCCAATTATGATGAATTGCTATAAAACAGCAGATAAGACATTGAACTAGTCTAATTAAACAAACAGAGTAAATTGGGGAAAAGGGTCATAATACTAAAGAAACTAAAGAAGCTAGTGAAATCCTTGGTTAGAGACATGTAGAAGATCGTTGATAGTAGCCTGCTTGTAACGTTACAATTCCATGAAAACCTGAGGCTAGTAGGCCTAACTTATGAACAGTGGCTTAAGAAAGTATTCAGACCGCTTCACTTTTTATACGCACTACTGTGTTCTAGATTTAATTGTAAATTGATAGAATTGGAGCTCTCTGTAGACCTAGAAAATTGTGGTGAGACATAGATCAGGGCAAGGGTATAAAATAAGCTAGAGCATGCAAAAAGTGAAAGGGTCTGAAACAGTAAACAAAACTGAATTCAAATCCACCTAGCTTGGACTTAAAATAACTGAAATATTTGCCAAGGTAAGCATTTTGAACGGGTTTGTTTATTTAGCAGTCTCATGGGATAGCCAGTCCAGAGATCTTGCATTTTGCCAGTCTAGTCTGGGAAACCCTTTCTTGGAATAAAAATGGAAATAAGGCAGTGCCTGTATCACTCAAATTCTGTTGTGCAGGGAGTGCGCTAATTTCAAAGGCCTAAGAGTAGATGTGTATCACAGCAGGGGATCTGAATGTGGGCGATCAGGAGAGATTTTAGAATTCAGGCAAACATTCAGGCACCAGTTTCTGAACATTTTATTCTCTTAATGTGTCTTTGACTGAATCTAGGGGTTTGTATTTTTTCATTATTTACTTTTACACAGATTATGAAATGTACACAAATTATTAAATACTTGCTTCATGCATTTTAAAATGATTTATTTGGTTTTGGTCAACTGTGATATACTGCTAGTGTATTACTGTATTCACAGGTCTCTGTAAGTAAAGCTACATCCCATATGTTTTGTACTCTTCAAAACGACCAAACGAGAGAGAGAATATTCAGCAATAAAGCCAAACATTAGTGCCCCCAGAGATAGAGGAGAGTTTGTAAATCAGCATTTCCCAGATAAATTAGCTAAAATCCTATCCATTTATTTCATATGCTTATCTGCATTATGTAAATGTCTGAATATTTGTGAAGCCACAGTATTTCAGTCAGAGAGTTATGGAACATATGGAATATTATGTACTCTGATTATATCTATAAAGCGGTTTAGCAGAAGAAAGATAAGTGGAAATGCTGGAGAATATGAATGTAATTCAGTACTTCATGGCCAACTGTGCCAGAACCCTCCCACACCCAGGAAAGCCGTGGACAGCAGTGGCCTTATGCACAGGCATGCTCACCATGAAGCTGCAGACCACAGTGGGGGTGGGAAAACTGGTCAGAACACACATACTGTCTGACCTGGTTCCTCTCAACCCTCCTTGCTTTAACCCCTCAGCCTTTGCAAGATGATATTTCTCTTGTTTTTTTTTTGTCTGTAGTGCCCAGCCTTGTTACTTGCCATATTTGAGGAAGTGTATCCTTTACTTGTGTTGTTAGGAGGTGTCGTTCACATCCAGATTGGGTGTTTCTCTTGCTTAATCACCGTCCTGCACATTGGCTCGCCCTAACACCATGCCACAGTATCACTGTTGACAGATTCCCCCATGCAGTACAAAACAGCTTCATGACTTGGATCTGCACTTTTCTGCGTTTGCCCGATCCGCAATCTGCAAATTTGCATGACAAAATAGTTTGAGTAAAAGTAATTTGAGTAGCATGATCTGACTGCTATAATCTCAAGTGTATTGTTACAAATCAACATTTATGCAGGCAAAGCTCTTGACAGGCATAGAGTCTGTTAAGAGGTCTTCTTTCTCATGCGCAGTCACTGGCCAGTTCCCTGTGAGACCAATCACAGACACAGACAGTAACAGAAGCTTGATAAGGGTACTGCACTGTGTTCAACACTGTAACAGGAAGGCTCAAAAGTGAGGTCTTGAATCACACATCAAAATCACAAAATCCATCCCCAGCTATCAGTGAAGGAAATGGGCTATTAACCAGATGGTTGCTGGTTGCTTTCTCAGGAGGAAACTGTGGTTCTAATGCATTGGGCTGTCTCACAAGTATTCAGCTGCAGTGAAGTCATTGGAATGCAATCCATGTAAAGGTTCTCAGCCATGGTAAGAATATGTATAATTCTAAATTAAGAAATATATATATTGTTTAACAGTATAGCGGACTGGACAGCTCAGACATTATGCGCTACCTCACTCTAAAATCAGGAGTAGCATTCTACAGCAAGTGCAGCTTCTCAACCCAATCACAGCTAAAATTCCCCTGACAAGTACTGTACTTTTACCCCCAAAAAGCCATTTGGAGTCTGACAAAAAGTGGCAAGAAAGTTAGTATAGTAAACAAAACAAATTAAATGGATAAAGTTGATTTTTGGAACTAAATGTAGGGAGATGAAATGGCTGCAAGCATGAAAAGCAATTCATTTAAAATCTAAGCTATTCTTAGGAACACCTGACTTTTATCATGAATACTTTTAGACTGGAAAAAATACCAAATTATTTCTCAAAAAATACTTTTAAATTGCTCTGCTGTACCTAAACACATCATAGAATCACCATGTTCACAGATTGATCCAGACCTATTCTTATGGAGTGAGATGATAAAAAGTATACAGAGTAAATTACGTATGTATCCAAGGATGTACTTATGAATAATAACTGTGCATTTTGAAAGAGCTGGGAGAAACAGTACAAATATTTTTTTATTTCTGTAAATTTCTCCAAATGTGTAAATGCCACCAAGTCCCTGAAAGAATATACAGACAACTCTTGACGTGCAGACTTGCAAGATCCTCTGTGAAGCAGATTTTATATTTCAGTGACATTACGGTATGGGTGAAGGTTGTAGGACTGTTCGCATGTGGTCTCAGGGTTTAATTATATTATTTTGCAGCAGGTACAATTGTGTGTAAGTCATGACCTGGGTTCATTCACCTGCGGCTATGGACTGAGGTTCCTTTTAAATCTGTGCATCCCACTGGCTCTGAGCATAGCATTTTCCATTCAAAGTGTTCAGATGTAGTCACTTTTCCCAGCTGAGGTGGCCTCCTTATTTCAGCCACCAACCTCACCCAAGGGGAAAGGCTTTATGAAATCATAATAGCATCAACATCAGGCCCTGCGTTTCTTAAAAATGTGTATCTCTCTTAAGGGAATGAAATATGGAAACAAAGTTTGCTTCCTATTTTTGATCTTCTAAAATTCTCTTTCCATTCATTCCCAGAATATTATTTATTATGCCAAACTGTGCTAAAATTAGAAAAGAACAAAAGGATGTGCTAGTAAACATACAAAAAGAAATAATGTTACAAAAATACGTTAAAAGTATTTAGCTTGAAGCAAAGTTTCATCCGTTGTTTTTATTCCTGTAGAGAAAATCTAAATATTACTGCTAACAGAAAAAATGCATTTGAAATTTGAGTGACACTTGATTAAAGTAGCCATTTTAAAGCTTATTTATTTCATGTTTACATATGTATACATTTAGTTTTGCCATCATGAAATTGACTACACAAGTCAAGAAGAGGTATGGGTAAGCCACAACTTTTTGCTTGCCTTCATTGCAAGCTTAAAGTATGAATCACAATGCTTGTAGCAAGAGCAATCTTGCTTTATGTAATCATTAAATAGCTAGATACCAATAGCTAGCTGTTCTCCAACACATTATATTTCAAATGAAAAGATAGTAATGACAGGATGACAGGCTAGTAAAGTAAATCTAGGATAATTATACATAGCCCAGTCTTTTAGGAGTAAGCCAGTACTGAGATATACTCAAACCAAATAGAGGTTTCAGAAAAGAAAGGCTGTCGCTTTTGAAGTGCACCTGACTGCTCATTTCACAGATTCTCCATGTCAATCAATGCTGAGCCACGCCACAGTGGGATCAGTTTAAAATTGATATCCACATCACCCACTCCCCTGTGTGGTCCACTTTGATCATCAGGGTTAACACATGCCTTAAGAGGCGTGAGAACCAGCTGTTGCTTGATATCCACCATAACATCTTACAACCGGTTACTTCTCAAGGGCCAGGATTTTGGGCTGGAAAGGCAAACATTACTTTCTGAAATAGCTTCTTGTCACACACCAACAGTGTCGTAATTGTCTAGAGTAAATTAGTTAGACAGAGCAAAAAAAACTAGTTCCAGTTCAGTTCCTGAGCATATGCATCCATTTTGTGGAACACAGAAATGTCTGAAAGCTTTAAGTGTGTGTGAGTGTGTGCATGTGTGTGTGTGTGTGTGTGTGTGTGTGTGTGTGTTTGTCTGTGTGAGGTGTGACTGAGAGAGAGAGAGAGAGAGAGAGAGAGAGAGAGAGAGAGATATGTGAATTACCTTCCATCTTGACTAAGCATACTGCATTATGTGAATATCCTGGAGCATATATATACAGTAAATATATAGTATGCAGATTTAAGGAACATTAAGAAGTGCTGAACACTGGAAGCCATTTCCATTTTTGTAGGTCTCTCGGGGCTTCATTAACAGAATGTGTTGACTTTACATAAAATCCAGTGCCTAAATTTTGCATAAGAATGATTTATAAAATGTGTTTAAAAATGAGTAACATTGCATAAATCACACCTACACATGTCAGCACTTGAGGACAAGCTTTGACTCATGTGAACTGATCGCATCACATAGTGGTTCATGTAATTTACCTACATTATGTAGTTGGAGTTCAAACCCCCACCCTGGATGTGTCGAAATGTCCCTAAGCGAACAAAAACTCTGGTCTCTTAAATGCCCGTCTGCATGGTCTTTCAACATTGCTAGCGCAGCTATATTTCTTTAAATATGAACAGCCTTAGTAATTTTTTTGTCAATGTTTATAAAGTACCATTAATTTCAAAGTGTCTAATTGTCATGCAGAGTATTCATACAGGACGTTGCTTCTCTTATGCTGGTTTCACTTATATCAGCTCAATTATTAATATATATAGCAGCTTTTATTTCAATAGGTGACTTTTTTATTAATATAATATGATATGACCAGTCTCTCTCATTAACAATGCATTTCTGCCCACAGAACCGCTGCTCACTGGATGTTTTTAGTGTGTGTCTATTATACCTTGGAGTTTATTCCACTATACTATGTATACAAATGTTTTATAAACAAAGCCCCAGGTCACACAGTATAATCAGATTTAATCTACTAAAATATGTACATGCAGTTACTAGAGTTACTAGACTTAAATGGCCTTGTGGATTTGATTCAACTTTAATCTAAATGTACAAAGTTTATAAACCTGTATTTTTTTCAGAGGGAAAAATCGCATTTCATGAATGCTACTTTATGAAACCTTACCTTTTCTTCAATTTATCATGGAATTGAATAATAGGTAAGGCATTGCGCAACACTAAAGGAAAAAGCACTTAGTGCCTTAGAGCTAAAGCTTGTTTGGTGTGGCACAGTATGAACCCTAAAAGATGAATGTCATAAGCACCTGTTCAGATTGTAAATGTACCAGTTTTATAATGGGCCCATCTTTGAGAATATATTGTGCTGCCATTTCAGAGTATTCTAATTCATGGTTCATTTTGCTTTAATGGCTTTCCTTTCCACTGAGGGACAACATTCTTCTTAGGCTTTTTAAGAGATGGATAACTGACATGAAAGCACTCCTCTGGCTGTATAGGTACTGTAAAGGCTCTTAAAAGTAGTATTCAGACCCCATTGCCTTTGATAAAAATGTCTCAAAACCTAATAATCACAGCGGTGTGTCAAAGAAATTTCAAGAGGCACAGCATACATTTATGGAGCAGAGGAGTTTAACATTTTCATTTCACATACACAAAGAATGTTATTAAGTCTAGCTGGACACAAAGCATCCATTTTCAGGAATAACACATGATTTAGGTTGTTGATGCAGTTATGTAGGAAGTGTGCAATGCAGCATGTTACCTGTGTGTGAAAATAAAAGTACAGTATATGTACAGTAGGTCTTTGCCTGGCTCTGGAGCTCTCTGATACAATATATCTGTAGGTATTTACACTCATGAAAACATGCAAAATTGCCTTTTCACATTTGAAAATCAAAATTTCATATAGAAATTTAACATTGACTGACTTATGCACATGTGAAAAAAATATGTCATATGTAAACTGGATATGTTCCAATGTCAAAGTCTTTTTTCATATTAATGAAAATCTGTCAACATACGAAAACTTAAATGTGAAGAAATTATGTGAAATTCCACATTTTCACGTGATTGACTTTCTGAAATGTGAACAACAACATTGACGTTGACTTGAAATAGCACTGCTTACCTTTTGCGGTTCTCATTATTAAGATTATTTTCATAGTATGTCTTTTATAATTCACGTGATCACATCATCATCCTGGGGCGGGGGACCCAAATTTGGTCAAAGTTACCAAAGAGAATTGGCTCTGTCTGTCTTGACATAGTAGTCAATTAATTCTTTCCATCTTGACAGGCCACAAATCCTCTGTGATGTGCTTCAGTTCTGTTCTAGGTGTGATCCCTAAAGCTGTACTCTCCTGATACAATCAAGGCATGTCAACCTTGAGTTAAAATCAAAATACCTTTTGCTGATCACAGTAGTTCTTCCAGCTAATGCCTGCCACACACCCAACTGAGGATATTTGTTTTTATGCTACTATCATTAAAAAAAAAAAAAGAATAAATCAATACTTTCTCGAAAATGTATTTGTAATAATAATACATGTTGACCTGGATATTGGCTTCAGTGCTCATACTGTTAAGTTGCATGGCATTCTGGAGTAATGCCGGTTTTGCAGTCTCGCAAAATAGTCACTATATCTGACCTACAATTCCATGTACTGTATGGTCAATTATGGTCTGCAAGACATTTATTTAAGGTTAAATTATTATATTCGTCACAATATTAATAGATTTTCATCAACATTCTGTATTACCCTGGCTATTTAAGACTTAACAGAAAGTGAAATTCACATTCAAAAGAAAAAGGAATCATTTTGAAGGATGACAAATCTGGACAAAGTAGAGTGAAACAAATTTGTCTGGAATGTGACTTGGCTGAGACGGGGAACGCATTAGATATGTGTTCGTAGTGTGGACAGCACAAGGGGAACAAATCTTTAAAGGAGGTAGGATTTCCAAACTCTTCGGATAAGAGATTTCCTGCTGTGAGGACAAGCGTGAAACTGCGAGTGCGCTTCCTTATTGACTGCCCCCCTAGGTGAAAAATTTATTTGGGATTTGAGAGTAAAATAAGAGTTAAGCTAAAAGACGAACCGACGGGGGTGCAGATTATCCAGCCATGAAGCGCTTGGGAGCTCCAGCTGAGCTGAATGGGAGGAGAGGTGGGGTGTGAAGGAGGTGGGAGGGGGGGGGGGGGGCAGAAATCTGAATCCCAGCTTTATTGGATTTTGTGACCTGCACAGCTAAAGGCAGGCAGGATGGATTGGACCCAGGGGACCAAGGAGACAAAGGTGAGACATGTGAACAGTAAAGATTTTCTGTAGATGGGTATGGATTTCCCCTTTTTCTCCTGCTTTGAACACTCCCAAGTTCAAGACATACAGATTCAATGCAAACACACCTAAGATGAAGGGAAATAAAAATATGCTTACTGTACATAATATGATCTCTCCAGCTTCCAATTACTATTAATGATGTGTCATGGTTCTGTAAGCATAGCAACATACCTATCTTTTTGAAGAATCCTGAGCCTCAGATTCCTTGTTTTGGTATTTGGTTTTATTCAGTAGTTTGAACAATAACCTGATGCAATGTACTGTAGTGCTGGTGAAAGTTTACCCATGCTGATCTCTAATTAGATTTGAAACATGATTGCTGGAAGAACAGGGTGAGGGGGATTTAACATATATGATTATTATATGGCAATCCCGGTTTTTTATAAATAAATAAGATTTCAATTATCATATATCATATACCTTTTGTGACAGATTTCTATTGTGGATCACATAATTTTCATCATGCACCAGTTATATTTAGCATGGACTTGTACCACCAAAGCTAATTGGATTAAGTGAATTCAAAAAGGAAAAACATGTTACACGCCAGCTAAAGAAAATTTTGGATTCAATTAATTAGGCTTTTTCCATCTTTTTTTCCATCTTAATGAAAATGCAATCTTAATAAAACTAAAAAATAAATAAATAAATCCCAGAAAGACCACAATCACTACCATGAACATATGCGAGATATGAAGCTGAATTGAACAGCAGCCCTGATATGACTGTGAAGATCTAACAAGTCTCATAAAGAACCGCTAAGACTGCAACAAAGGAAGAGAATCTAGC
Source organism: Conger conger (assembly GCF_963514075.1). Classification (NCBI taxonomy): domain Eukaryota; kingdom Metazoa; phylum Chordata; class Actinopteri; order Anguilliformes; family Congridae; genus Conger; species Conger conger. The sequence continues at coordinate 21,587,375 of NC_083762.1, read as the reverse complement.
CCCCAGACTGTAGATTACGCGACCTGATCCGTCTAACTCGAGTGAGAAATCAGACATTTCTCTACTCTTTCCCACATTTGTCTCAGCACCCCCTTCCTTCCCTGTCCCACAGGGAGAGCAGTCTCCGATGTGAGAATCTGTAAATCAATGAGGGTGCTTGTAAAACTCTCACCATGCCTTGTCACCCCAGCTGGAGTTTGATTCACTCGCCTGCACCGTGGGTCGTGTAATTAAGGATGCCAATTTACTTTTGTCAAAAAAACAAAACATTAAAGGAGCTTTAGTGGTGAAGTGTGAGTGTGTGTCTATTTAACTATCAATTTTGTATTTCAATTATGAATCAATAGCAATAGGTAAACACTTATAATTTTCAAGTTTATAAGAGAATAAATATTTTGTCATTGAGAATGTGCCTATATAGCATATAGTGACAAAAAGATAGAACCATTTTTCTTTTTTGACAAAAAAAAAGCCCTTGGCTGATAGGTGATATCATTTCAATCTTTCTAGAAGGTCTGTGAGATACAAGGTCAGACAGATACAGGCAGAGAAGTGTGGACACAAAGTTCCCCCTGGTACAGCACTAATTAAATGCCATGATTTGAATGAAGTGTGGCTTGGGAGCTGTAAGTAAACTAGTCAATATGCAGCGACTCACATCATATTACAGCAGAGCCTTGTCAGTATACTTCTCATAATTCAGCCTTCCCGTCTTTTGAAAAATGAAGCTAATACACTGTGGCATGGCTAAGTTTGCCTAACTGACACTTCACTTTAGTGGAAAGTGTGTTTGGTGTCTAAGCTAGCAGATCCCCTGCACTGATTACGAGTTCTGAGTGCAAAAGTCTTTCATGTGTTTGGGTCTGAATAGCATCAGTGGAGCAGAGAAGACCTTGGCTTGTTTCAGTATGCAGGCCATAACTCTGCTCTAATCCATGTGTTCTCTCCACTTGTCCCAAAAGCACTCTCTGCCCTTACAAAGACAAACAAAGGAAATCCCAGAATCTCTCCTGGATCACATCTGTCCAATAATTATTCCACGCCCTAAGACAAGGAACCGCCAATACTGCACATACATTGAAACTTCCTTGTGTGTGTGTGTGTTTCTTCCATAGCAGCCAAACCTAATTATCAGCATAAACGGTGTTATTTGCCAACAAGTAAATGTACAGCTAAATTAGACATTTATGCCAAACTGAAAATATTATACTCACATGCAGATGTCATTTTAATTTAATTAAAAACATTGGTATAAATTTTTTTAAATGACTTGTTTATTTTTCATTTAACTTTACTCTATAGTAATGAGCGTTCAAAACTGTAATGTAAACATATTGATGCTGTTTTATATTCAATATTTATGTTATTATGAATGAGGACAAAGTTTCCCAATGAAGAATTGTTCATCCAGTACATAGTTACAATACACACTGCTGAGATGGGCACGCACTACATAGTAGTAAATTGATATGAATTACAGTATTCTATGGGGAAGTCTTGTGTGGATTGTGAACACTTCTATATTCAGAACTGCCATAAATTGGTGGGCTTTGTCTTTCACACTTTCCTAGATATACATATTTTGAGAAATGTGTGCTATACACTCTCGGAAACATTACCAATATAGTGGTACATAATATTCTGCACAAATTCCCTTGTTCATACAGCTCTTTGGGCAAACATGATGTTTCTCTCCAGAGCCAGCTCTTCCCAGTTCTTACCAGGCTGCTGTGTTATTAGGGTCTGGATTCAGTCCTCATCCCGAACTTAATAAATGTTCTGCCGTCTTTCTTTTCACCCAATGTCTGCTCGATTTGCCTACTGCCCCCGTGTGACCCTGATCAGGAGTAAGCAGTTTAGAAAATGGATGGAAGGGTGGGTGGTATACAGTATGAATGTGTGTACACAGGACAAGTGCTTATCATCAAATCTAGTACTAGGATTTACTGGCTTAGATATCCATCTGAGTGCAAATTCCCATATTGTTTGATGAAGCTGGAAAACATATTTTTTAATCTGTAGAACAAAGGGGCAATGTTGGCTTACCAAACATAGCATAACAAGACCTGATATACATGGCAGATGTTCACTAAGAAATACATTTACTAAGCATTGTGTGTACTTGACATAATGTAGGTGTATGTTTTACGGTAGTTATCATTATTTAGACTGGCCAGGGAACCTCTTAGGGCAGCCACAATGTTTACATTTTGTTACATCAACTCAAATGTAATTTAAACAGAACATTTCAATTATCACCCAGCAACCTTCTGGTAAAATGATCAGGGACAAATATTCCCCATTTCCGGCTATTGTAATGTATTTGAATACATAAGAGATTAGATTTGGTCTGCAAATTAGGGTAGGGTTGTGGTTAAAGGCTACTGTACAAAATCCACAAGCTCCTCAAGAATGTTTAGTTATTTAGTTGTAACATGGGGAATATAAACAAATTGCCTTGCAATTACAAATATATTTTAATTAATGTGGTATACAGTGGGGCAATTATCTTACTGGTCCCAAATGTAAACAAAAACAACAGGCATTCAAGCATGTTAATCCATAAAACCTAATATCCACTTTGGCTAGTCACTTTGGCAAGAAGTACCTGCTACATTATTCAATTTAACATTTTCTAACAGAAAATGCAGTATGAGGTTTCCTCTCTTGTTCCATTTGTGATAAATGCTTCAAATATAGTAGTGCTCTAAATATGATGTGCAGTGATATTGATTAAGTTAGGCTTTTTAGCAGCACAAATATAGCACGAAAATAAACATATTAATGAACTTGCAAACTTGCCTCAGAATTAGTTGCTAGGTGTTCAATCTGAATCCGCTGAGAGCTGAAAGCTTTAAGGTTTGAGCGGAGTGCTAGAACGCATTTCCTCTCCATTAATATGCAGGGAGATTAATCAGTGTCATTTACCATGCATCAGGAGACCAGAGGAAAGGAGGCTGACCAGAGGAAAATGATGAGAATTACTGCTGGAAATCTGTAATCAGTACACACACACACAAAGCTTTCCTCCCAATAGCCTTGTGTTCTTACACCCTTGATTCACCATTTTCTTTACCCCAGTGGCTAAGGCAGGGCTTGTATCCCAGAAACTTCATTTTAAGTAAGTAGTTAAAGAAAGTATTTCAATATTTTCTTTATAACTTTGAAATTTCTATTTTGGTTGTCAATAATTTGTGAAGAAAGCAGCAAAGAAATAATACTGCAAAACAAAAAGTTAGGATGTGCTGTACTGTCATTGCAGTCTGAGTTTAACCCTGAATAACTGAATGAAAAATGAACTCAGATGTACATTTTCAATGCCAACTGAGGACAGAAATTGTATTCTCAACATCTAAAATAAGAAATACAGCATAAAATGCACCTGACACAGGCAGGCAATGAATAGAAATGGTTAAGGAGCTGTCCTTCTAACTGTCCTGCTGCAGGTTTCCAGGTAGAACACTGTCATTGTACCATTGAGGAAGGTACTTAACCTGCATTGCTTCAGTATATTGTATGGCCAGCTGTATAAATGGATATTATGTTAAAAATGCTAAAGCTGTGTAGGTCAACCTGGAGGAAGATGTCTGCTAAATGGTTGTAATGTGATGGACAATATCAGCTCTACATTCCTGCACAGTGATTTGCAGTGCTTGAAGTGGAAATAATAATAGTGCCAGTGCCACTGAACAAAACACACTGTAGGAGTCCTGGTAGGCTACAGTATACCGGTCCGTTCCAGCTGACTTCAAGTCCTGGTCATCAGGGGCTTCATGCACCCATTGTTATTGAAGGGGCTCACACAAAAAACAGACACCTCCTCCCCCACACACCTCGATGTTCAACCAAACGAACCCAGACTAAACAAAATGACAGCAGAGTAAGGAATTAAGATTCATCTGCCATAGCCAAAGTCAATGTAAGTACAAGCCTACATATAACCATTACCCACCTATTGAGCAATCAGCCTTATTTTTAGCCTTCTTAAAGACCCAGAAACAAACTTCTGCACCATAATACTAAAAACAGTATAAAAATGCTAATCCATGTTTTTCCTTGCACTGAATAACAGGAACTGTAGGCTAAAATCTTACATGTCAATCTAACTGTAATGTATGTCCTTAAATCAACCATGAATTGCTCACACACATCTATACACTCATGGTGGATAATATTTTCATCCTACATACCTGCAACTGTTAGTTAACAATTCTGCATTGGTTCGGCCGCGTTGCATTGGTTTAGATAAAATAACTTATTCCTCCTATGGTTGCAACTGAATTGTCCGATACAATTATATTTTGAATGCAAAAAAAGTAAAAAAACAAGTGAAATAAAGCTTTAATGGGCATGACACCACTACTGGTAATAATACCATGCTACAGCAATCTTTTTGTGTAGAGAAAATATGCTTGGACAGAGCAAGAAAAGAGTACCAGGAGCTGAAAAAAAGTCATGGCACTCTGAAGTGAGTGCCGGCCCACGTCAAGCATTGGTTACAGTGATATATTTCTACTATGTCGTCTATGCTTCTTAAAAACGATACTCTTTTTGGCAACATTATTGGAAACAATGTGAAAGTAGTTGTTGTAATCTGCTTGTTTAGAGTGCCTAGTGTGCAGTATTTTGTCATGCATATGCATATTAGTTTTACCTTACATTAGCTGTGTGCCTCTTATTATGTTTCACACCTCTGAGGCCTTTTGCAAAGCAACCCCCAGTTCCACAATCTTAATTTTACTTACACAAAGCATATAGTCTCCTTATACTGCATTCTCTTCTCTCAATTTTTATTTATATAATTTGTTGATAGAGTAATTATAGAGCGGTTATTGAGACTGATTGTCATTGCTATGATCATTATTATGACAATTATAATGCAGAGTGATAATTGAAAGCATTTACATATGTAAACAATCAATGTGCAGTGTTAAATTAATGCAATGTAAATGTAATTATCAAGTACATGTTATCACCAGCAAACTCCTTTTAGTGTTGCATTAACATTGAAAATTGCATTGCACATACAGCACAAATAGTTTGTATAAACCAGTAATGTGTACATATATGTATGTATACAAAGTGCTGTAATTTCTACATGGTGAAACCAAAATGTATAAAAATGGCCTTTAAAAATATAGGAATCTGAACTTTAACCCAATGTGAATTATTTGATTACAAATCTAAAATTTGAACAGACTATTTTTTACATTTTGCATCTGTCTCCGACTGTGTCTAATCTAGTGCAGGGTGAAAATGGTTCTTTTTCAATAGTGTTGGCATGTAGTTTGATACTCATCATCAGTTTGCAGTTGGCCATCATCAAATTGGTGAAAGATTTGGTGATAGTTTGGAGAGCCTGATGCACTAAATAGTCAGTTTGGGTCGGTCACAAGCTAAGCCACACCAAGGGCCAACTTAAAGCTGACGGATATGCCTAAAACTCTCCTATTGCTTAAACCTTACTGTCTTTCAACAGTGACTCCTGGGATCATTAAAAACTGCCAAGCTAACATAATAACCCTTGCGGAAATTATGATTATGTATGATTAATTTCATGTTCATTTTATTTTATTATTTCTTAAATTGTCCTTTCTCTTAAGGTGACTTTCAGGTTTTGGTTGAATCCAGCGGTTAAGGCCAAATCAAATTTTGGTTTTGATTAAATCCGGAGGGTTATGCCCCAAAAAAAATTCTTAATTAAATTTTCCCAGATAAATATTGCATAAGCAATACCATGCAGTTAGAAAACAGACATGTGATCCTGTTCTGATTAAAAAGTAACTTTAAAAAAGTCACTTTATCATCAGTTCCAGAAGGCAATCCTGAAATTAAAACTGAAACCCGAGAATAACACCCAAATTATAACATACATATAAAAAGAAGGATGGCTAATTGATTACGTTATTTACTGGTTATTTCACCATTTTGATACATACAAGATGTGTTGCATGACAAGGTGTGTTTATGAAGTAGCTCCATCAAGAACAAGAAACCTCCTCAGAAATGCATGTTCTCCAGACAGCGACATCCACAGCATATCAGCTCACAAATAGCATATCGGTAGAGTGAAGTGCTAGTGGGAAAAAAAAATAAGTAAAAGAACAAAGGAAGAAAAAGGTATGTATAATTTCAGCTGTAAATACAGTATGAGAGATGTGTGTCTCTCACCTGGGCTTGTAGCTCATCTCAGAGTGCCTCTGGCTGTCCAGAGAAATCAAGGCGAAGGAAAATAATGTAGAGTGTGTTAAGATAAGAGAGGGAAAAGAAGGGCACAGGTGAGCGTAGCTGGGGAGGACTTGCCCTGAGGCAGAATGCCCTTGGTGCTCCCTCTTGTGGCGTCTATCTCAGACTTAATGACTCCCCTTGGTACCTGTGCTTTCTCCTCTTCATAACCAATTGAAAGGACAAGGACGCAGCAGAAATGTAACAAAAATCCACTGCATCAATTGCATTTATTATTCCTTGTTTCTTAAATAAGCCAACACACAAGATTTATTATTGCTCTGTGTGACATTGCTACCTTTTTTACTCTCCCCTTAGCTCTAAATAAAAGAGAAATCAAAGATAATCGAAGGCACTCCATTCAAAACTATTTCCCACAACCGTAATCTTATCTATTTTCACTCTTGAAAAAGAACAAAATCGCACTTAGTGATTCAAGTCCCAGCAGCGAGGACTCCGGCGAGACTCTGAACTTTCCTTCTAAGAGTAGACAGATGGTAGTGAACGTAATCCCTCAGACTGATGACTTCAGCTTCAGAGAAAGGGATGATGGAATGAACCCCGAAAGTATCTTCTGCACCCCAAAGGGAACCCCGGCTCGCTGTGTGCAGACATGCCTCTGATCTGATTCTTGAATCCGAGCCGTCCCTTTCTTCTGTCTGTTAATCACTGCCAAACTTCAAATCTCCTTGGTTACAAAATTACATTTCCTTATTTGCCTTACCCAGTAACACATGCTGATAACACAGCTGAAGACATTTTAGATGAGAATTTGAGTGGTAGGGATCCAGTACAATATCATCAAAACAAGCAGGCAAATCCCTGTTGTCAAATCAAAACTACCAAAGATTTGAAATGCTATCCAAGAATAAAATCCCAGTTTAATTTTGCACCATGCTATTAATATGTAAAGTAGACTTTGTGAACGATGGGAATAAAATACCATCTTTCACAAAACCTTGGAATGTAGTTTTAAAGATAATTATTCTAAATGTATAAAATAAAATGTTTTATGTTTATTATTTTAAGATTGACTTTTTTTTTTTTTTTTTTGAATTTGGGTTCATGGTTAAGATTATGAATATGGTAAATATTACATTTGAGTTGAGGATTACGGTTATATGTTTAGGAGAAAGTTAAGGGAAAGTTTATTCAAGGGTTAATCTTTTAAATTGGTGAAATTTAAATTGTCGTCCAGAATCATGGTTAGAGATGGGACAATTATTTTAAAGATTGATTGAGTTAGGATCAGAGTTAAATTTAGTAGCTAGGGAAACAGTTAGTGCAATGGCTCATCCTTGATTTCTTGATAGTTTTTCATTTTTGGGGTATACCCATCGGTTTATTTTCATTAATAAATAGCTAAATGGCTTCAAACACATTTCCTTTCATTTAATTGATAACACTGATATTGTTTTCATCCACCATAATAGACAAATCAAATATTTAAAATGACTAGTTAGTAATACAGTAAGAGTTATGGTTGAGGGTGGATAAATTAATATTTATGAGTTAGGGAAAGGTTTCTCTGCAAAGGCTTTAATTTTGGATTATTCAAATAAGAAATGACATCTTGTAAGGTTAAAAAAAATCACATACTTAAAACATTTGGTACATGAAGGCAGGTGCCCTGACTGAAAGTAGTGACTCACAAAATGAATTTGAAAGCACCATCTGAGAAAATCATACCTTTAATGAGAGAATCATAAAAGCAGCTATCAAAAGGCTTTTATATATTTATATGTTATGCAAAATGCCACAGGGAAGGCAGTCAATAAAGGTTATATTTAATCTCACAGTTATATAATCAGCGAAAGGGAGGTAATCTACTGATGCATCTAACTATATTCCTATTTATTTTATAGACATGGATCAGTGTTACTTATAATGTAATCTGACATTTTCGTAAACATAGCATACATATAATGAAAAAAGGAGCACTTTATCCAATATTATTATAAACTCTTCTCTCCTTCCCCTACTCCTGACACCAACATCTAGACAACGATGTAACACTTCAGAGGGCAGTTTAAGAAAGCATCTCTCTGAAACTTCATCAACCCCGTATCCCTGCATGCTGCTCTCTAAAGCCAATGTGTAACAAAGGAAATCAATATGTCAATATGTACAGCAAATATAGCACCTTGCCTCTGCAAGGGTACACTGTCACAGCTCTGTAGATACCTTCAGATTAAGCCAGGATTACAAGGGATTCAGTCTGACATTTCCAATGAGGCAGAATCTATTAGAAAAAAAGAACTACTTTCATGCATAATCAAACAATTATACAAACGTACACTACACTATTTTAGCTGATACATTTTCAAATTCCTGGTCCAGTTGACAGCAAAAAAAAAAAAAAGGTTGATTGTTTGGATTTGATTGTCAGTCTTCGAGGACCGGAAGGTCGCAGAGCGCTCTTTTCATTTGCAACTGATTGACACCTGCAACACCGTGGGAGTTGAACAACTATCCACATAATAACTTCAATTAAATAATTAAGAGATGAGGCAGAGCCTACAGCCCACCAGAGCTTGAATACCTAACCTCTGACACACAACGGAGAGGGCTGAAGGAGGCTTTGCTCATAAAAGAAAATTTCACATAGCAAACACACCATAATGTATTTGTTTTCGTAGATTGTGTTTGCTATTGTTCTGATCCATGAGAAAACAGGAGAGATACTGGACTGCTTAGTCAAAGTGCAATGATTAAAATGTTTTGTTTTTTTCATGTGTCTACTGCAGAAGGTATTGCTTTGTCTTTAAGTGTAACATTTGTAAGGTTAAAAATGGCCTGATGTCTTTTGTCTTCATAGAATACATTGTCAGATGAGAATTGCATATATAAGTTGTTTGTAATAAAAAGTATTTGGTTTCCTTTTGGCAGAATTCTGTGGAATTATATGTGTATGGTAACTAAAGAGCCCATAGAGAATTTTCAGTACAATACAAACAATGCCAAGCATATACATTATATCTGCCTTAAAAATGACAACCCAACGAAAACTGAGGAGAGTTTGTTTTTAGTCTGGAGTTATAATATATGACATAACTTTTGGATAAATAGTTATAGTTTGCCTTTTTAGACACCTCTACTGAAAACCAATGTAATAAACTGTGTTTCTTGCCCATTCTCCGATTGGCCTCAAGCCCCACTGCAAAAGAGGATGCATTCTCAAACATCCCCAAGGACTCAAACTGTTCTCCTTTGACTGTGCACACAGTAGGCAGCTGACAGGCAGCATGCCATGTCTCTTACAATTAAAATTCCTGCTCACCATGGCATTTTATCAGCCTGACTCCTGTTACGGGGGAAAAGTGTTGGCAGCCAACACATCTGTTGTCCTTGTCTTTAGAAGCAAACTTAGAGGAAATGGCCTGCAGTTCTCTTGGCCTGCTCAGTCATTCAGTCTAACAAGTGTGCCATCTATGCTTTGAGCAACAAATTCAATTAAGCGTTTCCCAAATCCTTACACAAAACCTTTTGTTTCTGACAGACAAATGGGTGGTGGTGCATATGGTCAACACAAAAAAAGTAAAATAAAATAAAACTTGTTTTCTGGGCATTGTTCAGTCTCATTGCTGAAATCTCATGAATGACAATGATTCCTTGAAGATCAAACTTGTTGGAGCTTGTTGACGTGTAATGTACCATGCTGAGCTGCCGATATAGTCACTATTGATGGCTCATTGTGCATTGCTTTGAATGGTACATTCTGTGCCATGCCGACTATCGTAAAACCAAGTTATTTATGTCTTACTAAATGCAGATTACTTGTCTCCATGACCCTCAAATTGCAATGAAACATCATAAAGAAGAGAATAGTTTAAAAAAGGGCTAATCATGAATGTTTGGAAAGGAAAAGGTGCTAACCTTTGCTCGATCCCACGCACATATTTCATTATAAGCACAAAACTCCTGTATAGCAGGTGCTGTCAGTGCGCCTACCATACTTTTCATAAACTGATTATATAAGTGTGATATCAGTGCTTTATTTACTGAGTGAGCAAGCCTGTATCCAGGCAAACCGCACCAACACACATGACTGAGTGGAGCTGTAAATACACTAAGAGTGATGTGCAAGGGAGAGAGAAGGCTTCCTTCATTGTCGGAAAGTTGTACACGTCCGCTGTGTCCGATAAATCAAGAAGAGTTTAAAACAAATGACCAAGCACAGCAGTGAAAAGGTTGACTCCCAGACTGTAAAAATAGATTATCCAGATGGGCGAAGAAGCATGAAGAAAGATTTTCAAGTTGTAAATATTTCTTTACTGTTTTCCTTTCCACACATTATGAGAGGGGTTAAGCAGAGGTGAATGGACTAATCAAAAGCTGCAGTATAAGTACAGTTACTTTAAATAAACTGTATTCAAGTAATGGTAAACTATCCCTCCTTATAATTACTTTAGTAACAGTGAAAAAGTGTATGGCTAAAAAACTAATCAAGTTATGCATTCAGTAGTGCAAAGTTTTATTTGGAATCATTTAAAGGCCAAGTGAACCATTTCACATATACAGCAGACATCACTATACCTCACAGTTATGCTCCACAAAATGGCAGCTTTGTATGAAACAACATATAGAGAGCAGGTAGAATTAATATACGTTAGAGGCGTTGCATTCAAGGTTGTGGATTCTCTTGGGGCAGATAATGAGACATTTAATAAGAATCATGAGTCAACAGGAATATATGGGGAAAGGAGGGAGAGGTTCTTCAATGCCCTTTAAGGGACACCAGCCTAGCCTAGCGTGTGCAGTCTGCTATTCACAATACACCTGCATGCATACTGAACCTGTACGTCTCTGCAGCAAGTTATCAATAGATGTAGTCTACAGCAGGTGCAACACAGCTATAGCGATATGCACAGTTGACTTTTCACCTCATAGATCAGTTGAACTCTAACTGCAGCAAATGTAAGTATTCATTTTCACTCATCATATTGATAGCGTCCCATATAGCAAGCGACTCCAGGCTTCGGGCCATAATCGGAGCAGATATGGCCCTGAGACATTTGCTCTCTGGGATGCTCACTCGTCATCTGGGAACTAAAATTAGCTGATTTATGTTCTTATGTGTACACAGGCAAAATACATTAAATTCCCGAAGGATCGCAGTTGTAAAGTTGCATAAGTAGGCTATACCTTGGGGTTGCCAAAATTAAAATTTGATGACCAAAACAGATTTTTGTTTGCCATAAACACCAGAGGTGGATTTGGTGTAAAAGATGATCCTGCAGAGATGGGCTTGTTTTTACATGACATTACATTATTGGCATTTGGCAGACGCTCTTATCCAGAGCGACGTACAGTTGATTAGACTAAGCAGGAGACAATCCTCCCCTGGAGCAATGCGGGGTTAGGGGCCTTGCTCAAGGGCCCAATGACTGTGCGGATCTTATTGTGGCTACACCGGGATTAGAACCGCCGACCATGTGTGTCCCAGTCATTTACCTTAACCACTACGCTACAGGCTGCCTCATCAAGAGGTCTGGGGACATTGGTAGGATACATGACATCATGGCTCCTTCAAGTAGCTTGACATGTCGACAGAAATGCCTCTGCCATATGGCCAAATGGGTTGTGGTTGGATCTTCCAGTCATATAATGATCCAAATCCATCCTCCAAATCCACAAAGAACTTTAACATCCAGTATCCACAGAATCAAGCTTTCGCAGTGACCTGAAGAAGAGAGTCCACAAGGCCAGAGAGTCAGATGTGGAGAGATTCTCCCTGGAGGAATGGTTTCAGATCTCATGCTATGCTATTATACAAGACTGTTTGCCTTATGCAAATGTAGGGTTGGCAATAATTTTGACACACATCTTTTTTGGAATAAACAGCTACTGATGGAATGGAAAATTAAAATAGTTTCTCAAAATGGATAGCTATGTTTAAGTCATAACAGCTGTAAATCATACAGAAATGAGACTTGACAATGTTTTTGTTGTTGTTCTGAAAGATTCATGCATTTTATCAGTTTCACAAATGAAATGCAAGCACATTTGCTGGATGGAGTTGGTATAAAATGTATAACGTATAGCAACCATCATGGATTTTAAATCAGGACACTCATTAGTTTAATTTTCTGAGATTGCAGCACTGAATGGTGTTCTGGGATTGTGTTAACATTTAATGTTTAATAATTGAAATTTACTATATGTGCTTTAGGCAATGAAAAACAATGAAAAGGGAGAAACTGAAAAGTATTTTTTTCTACCTGTTGCAAAATGGGCTGCTCTTAAAAACCTGCTGCTGAAAAAGGTTAACATTAATTTATAGTTAATTCTTACTTAAAGGGGAGGGTTGTAGGGGGAAAGATCGAATGGCATTCGTTATACATATAATGTCGTCTGGGCTTAGTCTAAAAAGGGCAGGGGACAGGGTATAAAATCATGATTAACCTTGTTATTTTATTATACCTTGTGAGCATAATCAACAGTTCACGCGGTTATGCAAATGAGCACATCTGCTTCACTGGAAATTTAGCACTGGTTCATTCATTGTGAAAGAATGTTTGGGATGATGTAGAATCCCACAGAATGTCTGTACTGTGTAACTGAACAGATTGTTCATTCAATTACCAATTATATAAAGTAGTAATATCAGAAGTGTGCCAAACAGCTATTTTCATCTCCTAAAATGTTAAGGGCTGAATTCAAGACACTTGTCTGACTTTGGCTCGCACTTAAAAAAGTTTAGTCAGTTCAGCAATCTGAACACACTAAACTATATTTGCAAAGAAATAGCAACACTTGCATTTATTGTGAATGGACAAATCAAGGCAACAATGAAACCTTAATATCCACACCTTTAAACCAGTGGTGCCTTTGAACCTGTCCTCACTGCTGCTCCTCCCCCACCAATGACGCCCTTCCCATAATGCCTTGACAGGATGTCTTACCTTCTTACCTTCACAGGCTCCCGATTTCCTATCTTTTTCATCTTCGGAAATAGCTGTACTATACGTTAGGAATTCACAATAAAAAATAATTAATTCCTTTCAACTGCATATGGATTCCCTGGTTGGTACTTAAAAAAACCCATAAAGGCGGCCCAACAGATCCTGGAGCGGTAACGATCCCCCTGCCACGGAGGGTTTTATTCCCCGCCTTAAATTACGAGATGGATGACAGATGCTGCGATTATGGCACTCATCTCATCTTTCTGGGGCTAATTATATGACACCTGGGCTCCCCCATGACAGAGTAGACAGATCTGTGTTGACTGATTATTCCATTGTCACTCTAAAATGCTTTCAGTTTAAAATGTGCCTTTCAGGTGGAATTATAAATATAGATAGATAGAAGCTTGTGTTTCCGTTATTCACTTCCCAGGAATAAAAAATAAAAGAATTTCACATGCTATAGAATCATCTTGATGAATTGTTTGTATATTGCTATTTGGCCAACAGCCTTTAGGAAAAAACTGAAAAAGCGTGGAAGGGTAGAAAAGAGATGCTAGCATACTATCAGGTGCTACCATTCTCTTCAAATGTGACATATAGGCCTGTCCTCTGCAGATACACCAAAGGCAAAAATAGCAGACGCACATACAGATAAACACATACACATACTCCCACACATATGCATGAATGCACATGTTATATGATGCGGTTCAAATGAACAGTTTATATCCCATAAAGTATGTCCTGTAGCCTACTATATAATGCAAGTGTTCATTTTTAGCAATTACAACAATTATTTTCCTGGAATGATTGTGTTGATCATTGAATTTGCCAAACTGAATTATGAAGTTGCAAACAAATGTTTACATGCTACAGAAATAAATTTCATTCAGTTAGGGCATTCAGCATCAATGATAAGTTACCATCTGATAAGAGCTATTTTGCAAAGTAACAACTATTTTATTATTAACACTTCTGAATAGGGCACAGAAGTGCAGTATTTACTTTGCAAAAGACTATTAATTTAATTATGTGTCATAACACAATTATCCTTCCATGTACATTGCTGGTGTTGTATTACGGGCTAAATCTGAATTCATCATTCACACTTTTATGATATGAACTGCATGATTCCTCCCATGCATCATTCTATTTGGGCTGTAAATTGTAATTATCGTAAGTACATTAACATGTTACTGGAAGCACAATAATTAGACTTTAGAAATTATTTTCAGAATTCTTTATTGTATTTATATATATATATATTTTTTTTAAATAGCTTTAGATGACAGTTAATAGCGTGTCATATTCAGCTTTTCTTTTGGGATTCAGCTAGAAGTGGAGTCCTCTTGCCAATTTACGTTGCAAAGGTCAGGGAGGAGAGATCCTTTTTAGAGTGATAAAACGTGTTTACAAGGCCATATTCACTGTCATGCAGGGAGAAAATGATTGCTTTAGTCCCTCCATGTGAAATGAGGTCGGCATTGTGCCGTGTCACGTCTTGGGATTAAGACGATTATTTTGTTACACCACTGAATGCTATACAAGATTAAGAAAACCAATATTTCATGCTATTGGAACATTCTGCTTTAAATTAATATTTAAATAAGAGAATAATATGAGGAAGCACTCCTTGAGTGGGTCGGCAGGATCTGTGGAGCCATGCTATATGCCAGCTTTCATACCACCTAATCTCTCTGTGAATTAATCTTAATGTTAATTAGAGTTATCAGTTTGTTTAAAAGGGGACTCTTAAAGGAAGTCACTTGGAAGAACCACCTGTATTTTGACCACTTTTTTACTGACTGATGGTAGGTGTATAGCCATTTGTATGGGTGCCCACGATGTCTCAACCATATTTTGCACCTCTGATGGATAACATCACGAGTGAATCCGAGTCCTCTCTAAAACATCCTGAAGAACCATTAAAATGTTAGAAACATTCCGACATACAACATAATGAATCCACAACCTCTGGGAATAGCCAGTAGAAACTCGGGCCATCATTGCTAGCTTCATAGAGTTGAAAAACATGAACACCATTAACATGGATATATTGCCCACAACATGTTGAGCAAATTGTTGTATTTGTGATATTGTAATACCATTCCATTACTTTAGCAATTTTGTTATAGAAAGTAAAATAAATAAAAAGTAAAAAGATACAGAAAATACATATTACATTACATTAATGGCATTTGGCAGAAGCTCTTATCCAGAGCGACGTACAACAAAGTGCATACCCATAACCAGGGATATGGGTATGCACCAACGGGGAGTTCGTTCCAACACCGTGGAGCCAGAACAGACAGTAGTCGTGAGCGTGAGGTGGAGGTTCGGAGAGGGGGAAGTGCCAAGCGGCCTGTGGAGGCTGAATGAAGAGGTCTGGCAGGGGTGTAGGGTCTGATGATTTTTTGTAGGTAAGCTGGGGAAGACCCCTATATGCATATGCATATGCATACTTATTGACCAGTAGTTTTGTGTATATACAGTGGGGTCCAAAAGTCTGTAAGACGACTAGTAAAAATGCTTTTCTAATTTAATACAAACTTTTTCATTTCTAATTATATTATCAGCATAACAATTTGAGTGAAATGTTGAATCTTTGAAAAGATTAATTTCAGAATTTCTTAGTATTTGGTATATCCACCTTTTGCTTTAATGGCAAGCTGGCATGGACCTGATGATTCATGTTATCCCAGAATTATTTGTCAATGTTCCAAAGAGCATTTTCTGCTGTTACTGAATGCTTGGTTTTGGTTTTGAAGTGCCCCTATAAATGTTCAATGGGGTTGAGGTAAGGTGGTTCTGAATTGCGCACTCCTTGCTTTTCTTTGGTCTTCGAGTAGTTCTTGCAAAGCTTGTGACTTGAATTTGTTTTAATTTTTTCAAAATTTCTGTTTATTTCCAGGATTACATGAAAAAGACATCCCTGATTTTTAATGTGGTCTCAGGCTTTTGGACCCACTGTATGTAATATTAAATATTAACATATTCAATAGTAAATAGTAATGTATTATATCACCACACATACTGTATACAACTAATAAAACAATGTTCCCTGACAACTACTCAATCATCAATTCCACTAGGCTGATTGGCACAAATCATCCTAGGTCAGCCAAGGTTCAGTCCAAAACTGCTTTAGGGCACATACTGTAGGTTAAGTGATTTTTATGTAGCCTACTACATAATTCTTAGAGCCATTTTTTATACTACACCATGACCCAGCTTCATTCAAACTACATTGTACTCTATCCATATATTTGTGTGGGGAATTGTAGAGTTATGTTTTGTTGAATTTTGTTTTGTAATAACTTTAATAACTTTAATAACTTTTGTTGACTAAGTTGGTATCAATTTATTTTCAAGTTCTTAAGTCTCTTAAGATGTGGCATGTCTGGGTTGGCGGTTCAAAAAAAGTGAATCCCAAAACAGGTGATAGAGATCGATCCAGCTTGGATACATTTAAACCCAGCCATACGCATTCAATGGCGCATTCAAAACCATTTCTAAGCACAGGAACATCGAGTCCAAGAAACACCGCAGTTAATTTTTCTTCGTGTTGTAACAAGAGGCTATGATTAGGGCATACAACTCAATTCAATTCAATTCAATTCTTTTTTTATTTTGTATATATTATTTTTGTATCCCGCTTTTCACAGAACACTATCAGAAAGACACTTTACAGAGTTACACAGAGGAGAATGAAACATGTCAGCCCTAAGACCCCAATAGCATATGAGGTAAACAACTCTGTTAGGGGAAAAAAACCCTCAAGTAGTGGAGGAACCCGATTATAGGATCAAGCCTATCTTCCACTAGCCTATATGTTTGATGTATGAAACTAGTATCTACAACAAATTTCTACATACATATATTCAATAAAAAAGCACACCTCAATCATAGTACAGTATAAAGGGAGCGAACTACTTTGCAAACATTATTGTCTTTGCTAAAATAGCTATTTAAGTTGTGGATTTATTTTTTAAATTATTATAGCTAGGTCTACTTATCATGTTTAATTTATTTCTCTTCTTATTTCACTGAGAGTTTTTATACACGCAGCTGTATTTTCACAGTGAAATGTTTGTAAGCCTACAAATTAACAGGATTTCACTGTTCACTGTCTCAGTCATGTAGAATAATAGTTAGTGGCCATCTAATAAGTTTTTTCCTTATGGGATATGTTTACAGCGCATG
Source organism: Conger conger (assembly GCF_963514075.1). Taxonomy (NCBI): domain Eukaryota; kingdom Metazoa; phylum Chordata; class Actinopteri; order Anguilliformes; family Congridae; genus Conger; species Conger conger. The sequence continues at coordinate 21,570,039 of NC_083762.1, read as the reverse complement.
ATCAGATGAAGTTCACCTGCTAAGTGATGCATCTACCTAACTAATCTCACAAACTCTGTAAGGTCGATTGGGTTTGTACAAATAAATCTGCTTGGTAGCATGTTAGTTTCAGAGCATAAGTTATCATAGTAACATAGTAACTACAGGGAAATTGAGTAGTTGAGTGTCTTCCAATTAGCTCTTGTGCAGAATGGTAGATGCAGAGTCAGAGTCCTCAGGAAATGTGAGGAAGGACTACTTTGTGTTTCAGTGCGGCTGGGCTATTGTGTTGCGTAATCCTATGGTATGCTGGATGCAATTACCAAACCTCCCATGTGAGCCAAGATGAGTTCCCTCATTGTGCCACAGACCAGGGAAAGATTTGTGCTCAGGGCCTGATGGCTCCAGCATGAGGGTGATTAGCGAGGGAGGGAGGAAGAGAGGGAGGGAGTTAGGGGGTTGGAGGAAGTTCCAGGTTTGGGGACTGTGCTTGCTGCTAGCATTCATTAGGGGTTCAAGCACCGCAGTGGCTGGAACCCTATTGTTTTTTTTTGTGATCAACTTTTTATTGCTTTTTATAAACAAGGGGGGGCGAGTAGATGGTTACAAAGTTACAAGGTATTTGTAAAGTACATACAGTGGTGTGAAAAAGTGTTTGCTCCCTTCCTGATTTCTTATTTTTTTGCATCTTTGTCACACTTAAATGTTTCAGATCATCAAACAAATTTAAATATTAGTCAAAGACAACACAAGTAAACACAAAATGCAGTTTTTAAATGAAGGTTTTTATTATTAAGGGAGAAAAAAAATCCAAACCTACATGGCCCTGTGTGAAAAAGTGATTGCCCCCTAAACCTAATAACTGGTTGGGCCACCCTTAGCAGCAACAACTGCAATCAAGCGTTTGCGATAACTTGCAATGAGTCTCTTACAGCACTGTGGAGGAATTTTGGCCCACTCATCTTTGCAGAATTGTTGTAATTCAGCCACATTGGAGGTTTTTTGAGCATGAACCGCCTTTTTAAGGTCATGCCAGAGCATCTCAATAGGATTCAGGTCAGGACTTTGACTAGGCCACTCCAAAGTCTTCATTTAGTTTTTCTTCAGCCATTCAGAGGTGGACTTGCTGGTGTGTTTTGGATCATTGTTCTGCTGCAGAACCCAAGTTCGTTTCAGCTTGAGGTCACGAACAGATGGCCGGACATTCTCCTTCAGGATTTTTTGGTAGACAGCAGAATTCATGGTTCCATTTATCACAGCAAGTCTTCCAGGTCCTGAACACTACCACCACCATATTTTACTGTTGGTATGATGTTCTTTTTCTGAAATGCGGTGTTACTTTTACGCCAGATGTAATGGGACACACACCTTCCAATATGTTCAACTTTTGTCTCGGACCACAGAGTATTTTCCCAAAAGTCTTGGGGAACATCAAGATGTTTTCTGGCAAAATTGAGACGAGCCTTAATGTTATTTTTGCTCAGCAGTGGTTTTCGTCTTGGAACTCTGCCATGCAGGCCATTTTTGCCCAGTCTCTTTCTTATGGTGGAGTCATGAACACTGACCTTAACTGAGGCAAGTGAGGCCTGCAGTTCTTTGGATGTTGTTGTGGGGTCTTTTGTGACCTCTTGGATGAGTCGTCGCTGCGCTCTTGGGGTAATTTTGGTCGGCCGGCCACTCCTGGGAAGGTTCACCACTGTTCCATGTTTTCGCCATTTGTGGATAATGGCTCTCACTGTGGTTCGCTGGAGTCCCAAAGCTTTAGAAATGGCTTTATAACCTTTTCCAGACTGATAGATCTCAATTACTTTCTTTCTCATTTGTTCCTGAATTTCTTTAGATCTCGGCATGATGTCTAGCTTTTGAGGATCATTTGGTGTACTTCACTTTGTCAGGCAGGTCCTATTTAAGTGATTTCTTGATTGAGAACAGGTGTGGCAGTAATCAAGCCTGGGTGTGGCTAGAGAAATTGAACTCAGGTTTGATAAACCGCAGTTAAGTTTAACAGGGGGGGCAATCACTTTTTCACACAGGGCCATGTAGGTTTGGATTTTTTTTCTCCCTTAATAATAAAAACCTTCATTTAAAAACTGCATTTTGTGTTTACTTGTGTTGTCTTTGACTAATATTTAAATTTGTTTGATGATCTGAAACATTTAAGTGTGACAAACATGCAAAAAAATAAGAAATCAAGCCACACCACTGTACATCCAAGGATGGGTGGAAAGAGAAAACAAAATTTCAAGGAAATTAAAATACAAGATAACACGTTATCATATTATACAGGGGATTCTTGAATTTGACATAAATATATATTCCATTTTTGTAGAGTGGACTTCTTGGCTTTGTTTAATCTAGCAGTGTGATATTCCATGTTCACAACATCCACCAAGTAGCTCTTCCAAAATGTCCTAGGTGGTTTATGAGGGTTGATCCATAGTTGTAAAATAACTTTTTTGGAAGCTGTGAAACCTGCCATCAGCATTTTCCTTTGGGTAACAGTATGTTCTAGGTCAGAGTCATCATTTAAGAGGCAGAGGTGTGGTGTTTTTGGGATATTGACATCCAGCAGTTTTGATAGTTCATTCACTACAAACGTCCACAGATCTGCAATTGTGGGACATTCCCAAAACATGTGCATAAATGTGCCTGGTAGGATGTTACATATATTACATATGTAGTTAGAAGCTCGTTTCATTTGAAACCTTCTAAAAGGAGTTGCATATGCTCTGTGGATAGTTTTGTAGTGGATTAGCTGGTGGGCTAATTTTTTGGAGCTTTGAGATAGGTTAAGCCAGATATTATCCCAGTCTAGATCTTGATTAAATGCGGACAGTTCCCTGTCCCATAATTTCTCTATGTATAAACATGAAGCCTCTCAAATTGTCAGAAGGCTTAACCCATTGCAACATTGGATGTTCTCTTGGTGGGCTGTCCCACGGAACACCATATGCTTTGAGCGCAGAACGTAACTGAAGAAAAACAAAATAGGATGAGGCAGGTAGATGAAACGCGATTTGAAGATTTTGGAATGAACATAACTGGCTACTATCATGAAATAGATCATCAAATGTGTTTATGCCATGTGAGGACCATAATGGATTCTGGAACGGCTTGCCCCCTGTCAGGAGGTTAGAATTATGCCAGAGGGGTGTCTGGAACCCTATTGTTTTTGTTCATGTTTTTTATTATTAGTATTTTTCTGGCTAAAAGTGTTTGCACAGCAAAAGCAGTACGTCATAGAGCAATCAAATTTAGCAGGTATGTTTCCATTCTCACCTGCTGCTCACGTAAGGAAACATACCATTTGGACCACCATTGTCCCAATGGTGGTGCTATAGGAAAGAAGACATTTTTGGGCTATTGTGACAAAAATTTGCAGCAGATTCCCTGGGTCATAACAAGCAAATAACACATATCACTTTGAATAAATGCATCAGCATATTAATGACAGCCAAAAATTGTGCTTGTATCTCTATTTTAAACTTTTTACAGTGATCGAACCTATGAGAGAACCAGTGTTGGAGTTTACAGCCAATTAACTAATTTAGCCAGGGTAATTGCTGAAAACAAAAACCTGCAGACACACCGACCCTCCAGGATCAGAATTGCCCATCCCTGGTCATGAACTTTATATAGCCATGCTTATCTCTACCCAGATTTGCCTCAATAATTCATAATGCCTACCATTTCAGCTATAGTCTTTGCAGTGTGTTCAACTCAAAGCAATCTGACAGTCGGCCTCAGTTTCCGTTAGTTCTATGACGTCAGCTTTGTCTGTCTGGGCCATTAGAAAAAAGAACAGCATTGTTGAATTTGTGATTTTTGAGCTGTGCATATCAAACTAATCCAACAATGAAAATAAGTTTCACTGCAACAAATCTGTTAAAAATGTGCTGGTAGTCAAAGTTAGTTAATGCAGTGTGACGCAATCTATTAATACATTCTAAACAATTTCCAATTGGAAAAAACTATTTTATCTTGGGGAGGAGGGATGTGATTGGTGGAGGTGGGACCAGGATGATGATGATGGACAGGTGGGACAGCAAATGGAAATTGTGATTGACCACCAGAGTAAAAACAGAGGGAAAAACAGAAGGAACACAAGACACAACAACGTGGAACGTTACACTGGCAAACACTGCTTCAGCTAGCTTTTAAGCAGTTGCATAGCGCACCTGCAGAAGCTGGGTGTGGCAGCCTCATCTACTTGTCTTGTCAGACAAAGTCACAGGTGTACAAAGTCGGGGTGTCCATCAAGGCTGTCTGAGAGTGTAATTATTGCTTATTGTTTTTGCAGCCTGCCCTCAATTCACTGTATAGGATTCTTATTCTTGTCCAACCATTTACCCAACTTCCATCTCCACGTGTGTCTTCCTCATTCCTGTTATCTCTCCTTTCCCCAGGTCCCAGTCAATTTGCTCAGAATGTCTTTAACCTCATCTTCCCTCCCAGATCCACTGGTGTTGATCTTTTTGTGGCAGATGGGCTCTGGAATTTCCAGGCGGGTATCCACTTCATATCTGCCTATGCCTCCCATCTCAACCTCGCCTTCCTTGTTCAGCCAGAAACGAGGCTCTCACCAGAAAACACAGCCACCCTGGCTGCCCTTTCCTCTGCCTATTCTCTTTCCCACACACCCTGACCCACTGGCAGAGAAGGTGGCACAGGTCTTCTAATCTAGTATCTAGTGTCTTCTCTTCAACCTTCTCCTTATCCTATTTTGAATTTCACCCAGTTTCTGTTACTTTCCCATGTAAACATTTCACCCTCACCCTTCAGGTCCTCTGGGGGGCTTATTGGATGAGATTCATTCTGCTTAGCTCCTCACTGGTCGACGGCTCTCCCCTGATCCTCCTCGGTGACTTCAGCGTGAACTCAGAGTCCATCAGTCCACCTTCCTTTCCCTCCTGTCTTCCTTTGACCTCACCCTCACACATTCTCTTGCCACCCACAAGGCAGGCAACCTTCTTGACCTGGTTTTCACAAGGTGCTACATATATCTAACCATTCCTTAATCTCTTTTTCTCTTCCACTCTTCTCTAACACTCATCCATCCCTCCAACAATCCACTGTCACCTGTCGGCTCAACCTATGCCACTACGTCTATCTCCACCATCTCCTCTATAATCCTCCCCTATCTGTGGATTGTTTCTCTTGGTTGTCTCTTGAAGATGCTGCCACTACCTTCATGTCCTCTCTCTCCTCTTCCTTTGACTCTTTGTGTCCCCTCACTACCAAACCAGCTCGGATCTCCATCCCCAGTCCTTGGCTTTCTGACACGTTTCAAGTTGACTGAACCAAACTGTGGGCTGTGGAAAGAAAATGGAGGTCCTAGCTCCACAGTGACATTGTTTCCTACCACGCCCTCCTATCATCCATCTCTTCTTCTGTCTCTTCCTTCCACCTCTCACTGACTGTTGATGACTTTGTAGTATCCTCATCCCATACAACCATCCTCCACAGCCAGAACCTGCAGGTTCTTCCTCCATAATATATGCCGTATCCATCATCTTCTGACGGCGAAAGCTGTCTAGTTCCTAGTCCAGGCACTCATTATCTCTTGTCTGGATTACTGCAACTCCCTCCTGGCTGGTCTCCCAGCTAGTGCCATCAAGCCCCTCCAGCTGGTCCAGAATGCTGCTGCCTGCCTGACCACCAGTCAGCCCAGATCGGCTCATGTCACCCCACTCCTCATTGCCCTTCACTGGCTGCCTATTGCTGCACACATCCACTTCAAAGTGCTAGAGTTGGCATTCCAGGCTGCTGAGGGGACTGCCCCACTATACATCCAAACTTTAATTGCTCCCTACACCCCAGCAAGACTGTTAGCTCTGCTCGCCTTGTGGTCCCCTCATTACGAGCACCAGATGGTTGAGCTGCATGCTCATGTCTGCTCTCTGTTCTGGTTCCTCAGTGGTGGAATGACTTGCCTACCACTGTCAGAACAGCAGAATCCCTACCCCTAATGCATTAAAATGCATTACCATGGAATAAAGCCTAGTAACTGGAGGAACTGAAGTCTTTAGAAGGTAGAGAAAGTAGAGCTATTACATAATTTATTTTTATAGTGCTTCTAAATATGAATAGCTATGGATTATATATCTGCAAGATAATTGGATGTTTGGAAACACTACTAGCATAGATACTGTGACATTTACAGAGCACCACTTCTGCACAGGGAATCAGTACCTTTATGAGGTTTGGCTTCCTGTGAGTCCCTCACTGTGGGATTTGTGGCAATGTTAACTGGTGTTATTGCATTGCCATTTACATAGCGAGTTTCACAATTACTTACCAAGAGTACCATCAGGCCTGTCCCCCTTCTCACCCTGGTAAGTTCAGGGACATATTTTTGTAAATTGCCCAGTTATAAGGTGATGGTAAATAATGGCTAGATACCAGGCAGATTTATGCATACACCTTACCAACATTAAGTGAATACTTGTCTTGATTCACATTCATCTAGGTCAGGGACACATACCAGTTTATTTGTAGTTCAGTCAATAAAGCACAGTTGACTAAACTGAATGGTATATTGAACACTGGAAAAAATAAAGGGTGGAGAGAATTGAGATGGGGAGCGAGAGAAAAGAGAGTAAGTGAGAACGTCGGGACCTCGATAATCAAAACATTATAATTCATCACCTTCAACTTGATGTTTAATTTAGGAGAATATATATATATATATCTTGATCTTCAATCAAAATGACATGTTATTCCTGATAGTAAGTTCGCTGATCTAGTTTTATTCATTAAGGAAAACATATTGTTTGTCAAGCATACCGGTAGTCTCCAATTTTTCTACAGTCAGTTTATGAATAATAGAAGGGTTTATTCATATTTACAGTGATGGAATGACAAAATCGACTGAACTCCAAACATTTTAATTGCCATCTAGTGATGGAACTAGTATGTTGTTTTCCTTCTGGTAAGGTAATATAATATAATGCTTTCATAGGCAAGATAGTTGAACAAGAAGGTGAAAACTTCCGTTTCCAAATTCATTCAGTTGGGGTGCTGCTATGAATAAATGAATGCAATTTTCTTTATTTATTTAGTACATTTGCCATCTTGAATCCCACCCAAATGTGTTATGTCTAATTCACAACCTATGTACAAGCATGCCTATATACGCCCCCCGCTGAGTGAAGACAATTTGTGGTTCTCCTCTGAAAAAAACAGTGCCTGCCAGCTGCTTCTTTTCCCACTGCAGACACAAGCTGTGTACACATAGACCAGGGGCAGAGGAGACATGCCTGCACAAACCACGGGCACACAGATGGCCAACAGGGGTCGCTGAAACAATGAACACTGCTATACCCACAAAATCTATAGATCTGTTGGACGTGGCAAAGTCAATTGTGACCCATACTATCAAAATCAGTCGTAAGTTGCAACGGACAATTTCACGTAAATCGATGTGTATAGTACGTACAAATATTCATTTTTGGCTGTTTTAAGCATTCATGTTCATTTTGTAGAACAATATATTAGCTTTCATAATCTGCATAATGTAATGCCAAATTCAGAGTAAATTTATAGTTTTTAAGCTTTTAAATGCAACTTATTTTTTAGACTTGGTTATTTGCGTGACTGTCACCTTCCTGTAAGCTTTTATTTTACCTTCTCCCCTGAACTCTCTCATTAACAATGCGTTTTGGCCTGCTCCTACCATTCTCTGCAAACTCTAGAGACTGTTGTGCATGAAAATCCCAGGAGATCTGCAGTCTCTGAGATACTTAAACCACCCTGTCTGGCACCAACAATCATTCAAAGGTCAAAGTCACTTAGATCACATTTCTTGTACCTCTTCTTGTAACTCTCGCAACAAAACTTTCAAGCCATTTTTCTCAAAAACATGGTTTGGTGGCACTCAAAATGCAATGGGATACAACTCTCTTGACATCTGGAGTAGAGAAACAACTTTGGTAACATTAGAAAGCTTATATTCTCCTTGTTTGAGTACTTTCTAAAACTCAAAATACATTTTGGGGTCAATGATTTTTATATAGAGCAGGTCACAATTGTGTACTGCCTCTGCAGGGCTGCCGGCCACAGCCAGTCCTGGCATGGCCCGGATTTGATCCAAGAGTACGATGCTTGTTCTTGCACCATAAACATCTTTTCACCCAGTCTGAGACACTATTTATTTACTCAAGCCTTTCTTATTTATTCTCCAGAAACTACGTTAAGACCTGTGTTTCCATTTATCTAACTACTAAATAGCAGCTAGATCTTTTTTCAATCCTTTTGTCGAATGATTGATCAAATTGCATTCATTGCACTCTCAGGCTGTAAGCTCAAGGCTGTTCACCTATCAAGAAGCGGATAGGATGGTATTGTTAGCAGTTGTCTCCATGCTATTGGCAGCTTGTGTAGGAGTTACTGAACTGTCTGTTGCTGGGCTTTCTGCCTTCATGCCTCTAAAACTAAGCTCTCAGTGTTCCAAGATATAATATGAAATAATTCAATCCAAGGTTTTTTTCTATAGCAGGGTATCTATGTGTCTGAGTACTTCAATTGACTATCTTATATTTCAGTTACAATACCATCAGTCAGTTGGCATGCACTCATTCCTTGGTCCCCAGTTAAACTGTAGTGTGCATTGTGTGTATATTGAGGAGAAGCATATTTGACATATTTAATAAATAATATTAAGTTTTATAACAGAAGCTTAGGAGGAAGGACAACAACTTTGTGTTTTTGCATCTGGTCAAATCCTTTCATGAAATAAACAATAATATACAGTAAGTACATTTAATATTTATAGATTTACTTTTTACATTTTTCTTTTAAATCTTTATTTTTATTTTTACTGTGAACATCACTGTAAGTCAGTTTGAATTAAGAGTACCATCTAAATGATTAAAATGTTGATACCAGTACATTTCAAGGTATTCAAAACAGCATGTTTCATCTCTGTGTTCATCTTCTTTTCAGGCTCTTTGATCACCTGTGCTCTCAAGCACATTGATCCCACACTAATCCTGATGCACCAAGTTTTCCAATTTGTCTCCCTAAAATCTTCAGAAATTAATCCAGTTCCTTATTACTACCAACTGATGGTCTATACTGTTATATACAAAATATTTCAAACAGCGAATGCTTCTTAAGCCTAAGAACCACTTAATATGCCTCTTACGCTCACTAAAAAAATAATAAGAGTTTCTCAAACACATATTGAAAGTGTCACTTTAATTTACTCTTGTGTACTTTTAGGTAAACTAGAGTGGTCTAGATCAATAATTTGCACCCACTTGCAGATCCATCTGCTCTGGTAGCACACAGCTTGTGCACTTAGAAGCATGCTTAAAATCACAGCCTACAACAGCCTAAAAAGTGTATTAGCCTCATAGACTATTATATAATGTAGCCTATATTGAGAGTAAATATTATGAAACTATAAAGTAAAGTCTAAAAAATGCCACCCCTGCATTGAGGAGAAGAGCCTAAATTGACAAATTGCCTGCACTTTAGAGAATTCTGTGCCCAAGGTGCATAACAATCCAAGGTAAACCCAAGACTCATAAGAATACATAGACAATGCAGTAATGTTGTGAGAATAAAATCTGCAATCAGGGTAAACTTTAATCCACTAGACCACTTCACAGATCAAACCATGTTATGGTGATTTTTCAGGATTTTATTTTTATCTTATTTTTCATGGACTCTTTGGATTACAAATTCTTGTAGCTTATTTAGTTTAAAAAATATGCTTGGAATCAAAGTGGTTATATTTTAATGATAATACATCAATTTTTCAGCTACTCGTGCTTTAGCAGGAAATAAGTCCCTGTAATTTTGGTACAATGGCCCCTAAATTACTTCTTAAGCGTCCATGGAGTGTTGAAAAATGTTTCATGTTTTTTCCTTTTTTTTTGCAATAACCAAATAAAACACTAGAATTGCACACCTGTAGCATAGTGGTTAAGGTGCATGTCTGGGACTTGCAAGGTCAGTGGTTAGATCCCTGGTGTAGCCAGCTGCTGGGCCGTGAGCAAGGCCCCTAACCCCACATTGCTCTAGTGGGAGTTTTCCCCTGCTTAGTCTAATCAACTGTAAGTCACTTTGGATAAATGTATCAGCAAAATATCGAAATGTAAAATACATTCGTTTGCTGAACTGTCTAAAGCATCTCAATTCCTCAAACCCACAACCTAATAATACATACGACAACTTCAACTCAGTAAGCAGAGAAAAGCCCAGTCGCATCCAGGCTGAGCTGTCCATGGGGGCTGAGTAAATGCAAGAAAAACCAAGCTCAATAATGCAAGCAAATCCGTTCGATCCCACCTGTAGTTCCAAGTGTAATAACCACGGGGTGATTATGAAAATAATGATGTCTGATATCACCCGCTGGAATAGTGCAATAGGTCAGGAGGAAGGTCAGATGTGATTGAGCAGAAAATAAGTTCACATTTGCAAATGTGCTCTGGTTGGAATTATAAAAACGCAATGGTCATTGCACTCTCGTTAGCTTTCCTGGAACTAGAAAAAATCTTTTTGCATTAAAGTGTTGCCTGAGCTGTGATGGGAACCATAGCAACAGCAGAGCTGTGACATATGAGGCCTTAATTATGCCGTCGAACAAGGAGTCCTTTTTTAGAATTGATTATGGAAATAGCCTAAATAACAGAGAGCTGTCCAAAAACGTTAATTCATACTGTATTGTACCATTAGAACTATTACACATTTGAATATGATCATCAGATGCTCTCATAATTATATCTTCAGAGACTTTCTACCTCTGAGGATGTAACTAGTACATTTACTAATTATAATAATGTAAATGACTTGCATTAACAGAATGCAGTGCTTTTCATTTGAGTTAATACATGTAAACATAGAATGTATTCATAATGCATATTTTCTTTCGTCCGATGTTCTCACATAGTCACTCCATTCACAAGCGTGGTACCAACCTCAGATCGGATAGGTGCATCGGCTGGATCTGAGTGAGTGGGTTAATTTGCAGTCTTAATTCATCTTGTTTAAAATGTACTCTATCAGAGTAATCATCAAATATCCTATGCCATGCATCATAGGATATTTGATGATTATATTTTTATTTTTATTTATTTTTTTATTTACAGAAAACCCATAGCGATGCCAGTAATGAAGTTGATTGGGGCATATGGTGGCAGGGAGAGCATATTCTAAGCTATGGTATTAATACAAGTGGGGGTCTGGCTATTCTTTTTATGCCAGGCTTGGATGTGCATATAGAATCCGCAAGGGAGTTGCACAAGGGCAGACTTATGTTGGTGCAGGCAAAAATAATGCAAAATTATTTTTATTATTTTTATGCAGCAAATTTTGGAATATGATCGGGAGACCTTATCATAATGGGGGGAGACTGGAATTGCACTGTGGATTTTACAGTGGATAGGAATGGTGAAGAGCCTCGTGGGTTATCTGCAGGTGTGCTAGCTAATCTTTTAGATCACTTTCATTTTGTTGATGTGTGGAGGAGTAAACATCATGGATAAAATAATGGAGGATAGGGTTAGTGCAGCGAAGCGAGATCGCATATACTGTACATGCTTAATCATCACAGAAATAGAATCATTCAGGCAGCTATTTCACCTGTAAGCTTTTCAGATCATCACCTTATAATGATGAAGGCTTCTTTGGCACCAGCTCGCTGTCACTGATCCTACTGAAAATTGAATGTAAAGCTTGTTACAGATGTTACCTTTTGGTCTAGTGTTTTGGGAACACTGGAAGAGTAGGAAAGGGGATTTTCAATCTGACAGGTAGTGTTGGGCTATTGGGAAAGACCAGATAAAAACGTTTTGCCAACAATACACCTGTTACTCTACTATGGAGACAAAGAGAGAGAGTTGGAGGACAACATTAAAGAAATATGAAATGAGATTATTGGGAATAATCATCTGGCATTAGGACCAAAGTTAAGGGAGTTGTGGAGGGACTTGGGGCTCCTTGTTTCAAGGGGCAGCGAAAGGTGCACTTGTGTGGGCTAGATTTTTGGGGATAAATTAAATGGATACACTGAGTTCTTTCTTTTTTAATTTAGAAAAACAGGTGCCTCCGTCTGTTGGATGGCCAGTTAACCTCAGATCTACAGGAAATGCGAGAGGCAGCGGTAGAATTTTACGCACAGCTCTAGAAGGCAGAAGGAAACAATGTAGAGCAAATGGCAATGCTGCATGATGGACACCCTATATTAACCTCAGCACAGCAGAGGTAGCTGGATAGTCCTTTGGATTTTGGGGTTCTCACAATAGCACTGCAACAAATGATGGCTTGCCACCTGAATTTTATAAAGCTTTCTGGAACAGCATTGGGGAGGACTTCTACGAGCTCCCCCAGGAATGTTCAGGACTGGGGAGTTACCAGTGAGCTGTCAGCAAGCAATTGCGACTTTGTTGCCAAAAAAGGCAACAGAACTGGCAACTGGTGGCGCTCCTATGCACAGACTATAAGATCTTCTCAAAGAGCCTTGCAAATAGCCTAAAGGAACATCTTGATACTGTGATTCACAGAGACCAGTCATACTGCATACCAGGGCGTTTGACATGACAATCTGTTTCTTATTTGCAACCCTTCAAAGCTTTGCCAGGTGGATTTTTGAAAAAAGCTTTTGATAGATTGAATCATAACTATTTTTGTCAGACTCTGAGGGTGCTGGGAAAGGCTTTTGTATACCAGTGCTTCTTTTAAAAGGATAAAATGCGAGCCTTTGCTGTGTGTAGATCGGGAGAGCCGCTCCCCCCTGGACTCCCACGGGGTCTACAGTGGGGACAGGAGGGAGTAAAAGTGTTGTGAGTTTATATAGGAACAGAAAGAGCAGTGAGGAAAAACTGTGAGGGCATGTTGGATGCAATGTGTGCCAGGTTGTCAAGTGGAAGTGGATCCCATCAAAAGTGATACTGTGCATGAGTACTTATCATTAACAACTTGGTGGCATCGGCTTTGTAACAGAAGTTGCTGGTTTTACCTCCCCCAGGGCACTGACTCAAGACCATTCAGAGTAAGATGGTGGATTTATTTTGGTCTGGTCACCATTGGCTAAAAATTTCCAGACTCAGTGACTGTGCAGTGCCGATTTCTACAGGTAGGGATGTGCTGACCCATCTGAGACTACCAGGGGCAGGGGACAGGAAATCAGTTCAGCACTTGGCTCAACAGATAGGGGTACGCTCCAAAAGGCTGTTGGAGCATTTTTTGGTAAGTGTTCAGCTGGCTTTACCACTACAGCTGGATGACTCCTCACTTGACCTCCCCCTTCCCTCCTGTGAAGGTATTGTTGGCAGTGGTTGGGTAGCAGGAGGGTCAGGGGAAACTGTTGACCGATCTGAGCTGGGGGTCTTCCAGAGGGTGAATAAAAAGGACTGTACCTGGCATGCACAAAGGATCGTAACATGTCCTGTTTCATTGATATGCAGGAAAATCAGTGGCAGGGTGATTCAGAGGACCAGTCCTCCACCAGTTATAGGTGGAGAGTTTCGTATAAACTCCCGAGAGACCTTCAGTGGATCATCCATGGAGCTTTAGCCACAAATAGACACCTGGCACGCTTTGATCCAGCAGTGGGGGTGGGGTGTTCTTTTTGTTCGCTACCCGAAACAACACAGCATGCTTTTCTTCATTGTGTGAGGCTGGTTTCCATTTTTTTTCCTTTTTGGAGGAGGTGTGTTGGAGAGTGGGGGTAGTTTCACACCTGGAATTTTTATTTTGGGGCCAAGGTATTCAGCGAAGCACAAGTGTAAGCTGCTTTCTTTTTTCTATTCTTTTTTGGGCAAGAAAAACTGTGCATATGGCTCACAACAAGGAACCAAATCCAAAGCAGTAGGTCTGAGGTTTGAGTATTATAAACTGATTCATAATATTGACATGTTTCATAGAACTTGGTGTATTGATGGTGCGGTTTGTGTTGCTGATGAAGGAGGTTGTGAGGTCACATTGCCATGAAGGCCAAAGTCTCTCTCTATCTCTCTCTTTCTCTTTCTCTCTTTCTCTTTCTCTATGTGTGTGACTGTAAAGATAAAGAACACCATATACCATATTCAAAATGGTACTATATCACAACTGTATGGGTGTAGCCGCATTTTGCTAGAATTCAGAAGGATGGTACTGTTTGTCTGTGTGGTTCAAATTTGAAATAAGATTTATCTACAGACACTTTCAATCATTTCCCTACATAGTCTCTCTCTTAAAGAATGTTGAAAAATGACTTCTCATTTAGCAATTTTCACTAATTATTTCAGGTGTCATCTGTTAAGTGGTATTCTACCAGTCTTGTATAGTCTAACCTTTTTGCGTTTTTAGCTGAAAACAGCATGCCACTAAAGCTGTTAGAAGATTAAAGATAATTGTTTCCAAGTGACACGGGCTTGATAACACAGATATTTTTTTTCACATTAAATGAATCACCACTTCACTTGGCCTTCTGGTTGTTGTATTAGCAGTTTTTAAACTGAGTTGCTAGAACTGTTTTTTTTTCTCAGAGCGCTGACTTATCACCAAAAAAAAAATACCCTCTGTGTGCCTCATTTTAAACAGTTTTTTTTCTTCATGTCTAGGTCCAGAACATTGACAAGTCAGAATGCTTGACTTGTCTCTTTGACTCCCTCCCACCAGGTGCAATCAATAAATGCTTGATATTGGAAGGCAGAAGACTTGGCGGCCATATCTGTTTATGTAATAATTTTTATGGCAGGCCAACATACCACTGCAGAGCATGCAGTGAGCCCGGAACAACCTGAATTTGCTTTGTATGAAAGACAACATTTTCATTTGGTTGTCAGTGGGCACAGTGTGTGGGAGCAATACAGCAGTGGCGTAAGCCAGCTTATCCTTCAGTTAAGCAGACGAAGGACTTATTCTCTCTCACAATGTTATCTTTAAGTTTTTATTCCTGATTTAATATAAGTTGTGAGTTCTTGTTCAACAGGTACACAGATGTCGTTCTGCGTGACATAACCAAGCATTGTCTTCATTGAGAGCAGAGTCAGTATATAATTAGCAGCCATACATATACTGTCAAACATAAAACCGAAAAGGTCAAATGTCTTTAAAAAAACATGTGAAGCGTTATCATTTCTGTGGAGAGCTTGTCTGCTACAAACTTTCAAATACAACTTCTAAAATGGGTAACATGTCAGAAAGAGCACAATCAGAAATAGGTAAAGTACATAAATTTGTATTGTATTATATTGTATTGCCTAGGAGTCTATGGAAAACCATGACACTCCATCTTGCTGTTTGGGTAAGGGATAGTGCTTTACCTACAGGCACAGGCACAATCACTGCTTGAGAAGAGACAGCTTTCCAAAAAACTGGAGAAGGAACAAGTATTTGTACTCAGGTAGCTCTGGTTCTTGTCACTTCAGAAAGTACATGCTAGCTCACCATCTTGATTGAAATATCCATGTATCAAATATCTGAGGCTGGACATGAGAATAAATCAGTTGCTAACATTGCTTTACTGGCTACATTGCCCATGTTTCTAATTTAGTAGTTATTAATGCAGTCCATAAGTGGCATAAAGTGAAGAGGAGAACCAGGGTGTGGTTACACAATGCCAGAGAAAGCCAGAGGCTGTTAAGACTTTTTCTTAATTAAATTATGTAAGATATGTTATCTACTAACTTCCATTATTATATCAGTATTCATACTTTTGAATGGGTGCAAAGTAATTCAAACACAACACTGTCAGGGTATTGACCAATATGACCATATTGACCAAGGTGTCCAATTTAAAAAATTCTAAACTGGTCGTTTAAGCTTTTTGCATTTTCACCTGGCTACCCTGTACTTTCCAATGCATTCTAATAGGTAATTTTTTTATTTAGCTGTGAATGTGTTTGTGTGCCTACTTTATAGTGAAACATTTAAATCCATATTCTTGGATAGCATCTCTGAAATAACGTTATGCCTCTACATCATAGCATTGGAGTGAGAAGGAACACCGATGGCATGTGATTGGTCGGAGAATACATCATTTAAATTTGATACCCACCTCATCGTGCATTTTTCAAAATTATGCAGCAGGCAGAGCTATGCTGAAATAACGAGTGAAATTGCCCTTTCAAGATCTTTCTGAGATGATGCCAAGACAGACATCTGTGAAAATGTATTCAAACACTACACACTCTAAATAATCTATTATGCCAACATACATTTATTTATATTTTTGTTACTCTGCAATATGTTTTATGGAATTGAGTGACCAAATTGTCATAATGTGCTGTCAATATGAAAGAGGAGAATTTTGAAGAAAATTGTTGCATAAAAGTAAAAGTGCATAAAAGCACTGTGGGCAGATGTAATCTGATGTAATCTGGACCTGCAGTCAAAACCAACGGGTGGTGATGAGAAATGATTTGAATGAAATGTGAATGTTCACCATGCATGTTGTTCTTCAGAGTCAGTGGATTCCGTGCCAATTACCCCCCCGCCCTGCACCCCAGACCCCCAACCCCCCCACCCCCAACCACACACAGAGAAGTCCCATGGCCAGTGTGGGTGACTTTGTACACAGAACACGTCTTCACACAGAGAAACAATACTACTAGCGCAACGCCATGTGGCACAGATGAAACTCTTCAGCGCTCAAAACCTCAACACCCCCTCATCATTAAACACCTCTTACCATCAGCGGCTTCACAGACAGGGCCAACTGTTGCGGGTGGGAAACACAGGAAAACTTCTGCTCCGACAGCTGCTCTCAGGAGAACATTAGAGAGTGCCTGAGGGGAAGGAACACGCTGCCAAAATGGCCCCAGAGAGGACGCATGGCCCCGTGCAGAGTGACAGATGTTCTTGAAGGTCATACTGGTTCTGCCTTTGTGACAGCCCTGTTGGTGAAATTTATACATGAGCCATGCAACTGTAAATGTAAATGTGTTTGACACTGCGTGTGTGCAAATACATTTGCATTATAACTTAGCATTGTTATTCTTATTTGCATAAGGAACTAAATTGTCTAGCATGTATCAGCTTGTTTGCGTGGGTTTTTTGAAAAGTGGGAAAGGATGATAAACATAATTGATTGAAAATCATGTAATTATCAGGAAGAGTAAAGTGATGAATGTCCAATACAATTTATTAGGGTAGTTCTAGTCACGTAGTTCTAAATCATTTCTTTACTGTAACGGTGAAATGAAATTGATTTGCTCGGTTCTACAGTCGAGCAGTCGTACTGGCTATAGCGTTATTGACTTTACAAGGTAAGGCAGTGCCTCCACTCCTCAAGGGCTCTTGGTCATTACTCCCCATCATCTTCTGCAGAGAATGACCACCTTACTTTTCATTACCCCCCTTTCAGAGTCACCTTCAAGAGCCGCTCAACCCGACACACACTCTACAGGAGTCGAGGCCTCAATTAAAGGGATTATTGATAAGAGTCCTTTGCTTTCTGTAGTGATGACAATCTGATCTCTCATTCTCCATCCATTCCTCTATTGTAACTGAAAACTTGAGCCCTGGATTTTTCAAATAGACACATAAGGTGTACAGCTCCTCGAAAAAAGGTCATTCAGAATCAGGTCATACACAATCTGCTATTTCCTGGAGATTCTATTTGACCCACTGCCTCTTATTTAGAACATCATAGTTGGTGGTTAAATTGTGATCACCAGCAAAAGAAACATGCAATTTTTCAGCATCACGCTGTACCTATTGGTGCATAATCGACCCACAGAGATGGAGGCTCTTTTCCTTTTGGCTGTGCAGCACATCCTCGCTTGTCCATGCAGTCATTCATTTAAATCCCACTAATCTTCAGTGACTGCATTATTACAATGCTATACATTTTGTTTATATGGCATGGTTTTAATTTGCATTTAAGATGTTCACTAATTTCTGTAAAATTAAAAATTAGTCACAGGCCCTTAATTCCTACCTAAATTACCATATTATCCATATGCACATGGTTTCATCTTACACTGTTTTGTCATAAAACGGCAAAATTATATTTTTAAAAGGAAATGCTTTCTCTGGCTTCATTAATTGGTAATATAACTGCTTCTATTTCTCTATATTAATAGCACATGGGAAGTTACTGTGTGGTATCAGTATCACAATATCAATTATGGCATCAGATGTAGCTTATCATCCCCTTTTACAGGAGCATCAAGATAAAAGCTGGCTCTCGCTGAGAGATGAGAATACGATTTTAGACATTAAAAAAAAACTATAATTCATCACTGGTACTACAATACCTCAGCATTAGTAGTCACTGCACCCTAAATGGGTTTTCCCTTCTTGGCATAATGCAAATTAGCCTCTGATTTCCTTTTCACCAGTGTCCTCACGTGGAACACAGAGACAGAGCATTAAGCTCTCCAAATGGAGTCTGCCCCATTTTCACCTTGGAATGCATCAATGGGCCAACCAGCAGCCAGGAAAACGGCCATATCTGCCGTGCTGAGGGATGACAGTTATCCTAAAGGGAGCGCAGCAAAGCTAGCACACAAACAATAAGTAAATGCTCCCCTGCCTCTGTCTACCAAACAACCAGCAGGAGAACAGAATTCATTTGTTTTCAAACAAACAGAAGCACCCTCCACTTCCTTGTGCCATGCATCATATAGTAGGCCTATTGTTCAGTCTGGCTCCAAGAAGAATTTTGATTGGCTCGCACACAGATATCAGCTGGATTCCACCAATAACCCATATCAATGGTTCTCACTAAAATACAGGAATAGAAATGTCGCTACCCAATGTTCAGTGAATCATTTTCATATCAGTGTCCGATGCTGGTAAATAGCTTGACATTTGTTAGGTTAGCATAAGGGTTTACCGCATTCCTGCATTTTATTTCCATGCCAGAACAAAGAACAAGAAGGCTTCTATCCTGTGAAAATCAATGCATCACTGCCAACTTCAGAGGCATCCATAGTCCTCTTAAAATGTCGCCTTCTTCAGTTGTGACCCAAGCCTGCCTGTGAGAATCGGTGGCCACAAGGCAAGATCCTAAAAATGGGTCCCAAAATAATAAATAAAAAAACGATAAATTAAAAAACACCACACAAGGGGGGTGCGTTAGCCATGCCGGGGCCCAAGGCAGCTACCTATACAGCCTAATGGGTTGACTGGCTCTGATTGTGACCCTGCAGTTTTTGGCACATTTCATTGAATCAGTGCAGTACTGTACAGTAGTGTGCAAATGTAGTCAATTTGTTTTTACAGTTTCAAAATAAAAAAAACAAAAAAGGCCCTGGCAAAAAGCTTGGGAATGGTTCTTGGGAGGTAGTTCTTTTTGGCAACGTAGGTCTTTGTTTTTTAAAGTATGTTGTGTTGTTGTCCTGTGAACAGCTACATCTGAGATTGCTGCTCTTTTGTGCTGCTCTTTTGCAGTGATGTGTGAGTTCTTCTGAGCATTTCTCACCAAGTCTTGGGCCATCTGAAATTTTTCTTAGTCTTCCAGGTTTTACAACACCAATTTCGAAAATATTTTAGCAAATTGAATAAATTAAAATGAAAACAGGTGTTTGGGCATCCAGAGCTGTCCCCCTGTGCCCAATGCCTGATTTCTGATCATGGGACTGTGGGGTATTACTACATCTCAGCCCAGCGTCTACAATTCCTGGATCAGTTTAATCAGAGACTGATGGGTTTAGAGCAGGATACAGTACACTGGGAAGCATATGCTGACAAATTCTTTAATGTCATATTTCATTTCAATTTCAGTAAAAATTGGATTTGACTTGGCCAAGCTGGTGAAAATATAGTATATTTCACTGTCACAATTTCTGATTCCACTAGGCTACAATGGTATAAGAGAGCTTGCTGGGCACCAGCAATTTAAATATTTATATTTGCCACCATACTCCCCAGTCCTTGACCTTATTAATGGTGTTTCTGGAGGTGAAAGGTTTATGATCATTGCCCATAACAACAAGCTTCCCTGCTGGAAGCCATGGAATTATCACGTGATGATATTACTGCTTACAGCTGGGCTCACACACAGGGATTTTTCTTTCTGGGTAAAGCATTATTTGTGACGTCAACAAAAATGTATACGAAAAGCCAAAAATGAAAATTATGGGGTCGAAATAGTAATTTCATATTTTAATGGAACATACTGTTTAATTGCCTTGATCAATACATTTCTATTTCTGTTCGATGAACATCTACTAAAAATCTTTTTTGCCATTATACCATGTTTCTTACAGTAGAATATAGTGTTTGAGGGATATTGTTTTGGTGCTATGTTTAATTTCATTATTGAATGAATGAGATCTTGTTATATAATGTGAAGTTTTTCTTAGGTGAGAGTTTTATATAAAAAAAAACTATGTGTTAACAGATTTTAATAATGTGCTGACTGTATATTAAGAAACGCATACACAAAAAGAAATGTCCTTCAAATGTACTGTAATGTGCAAATAGCAATTAAATTATATTGCCAGACAAAAATCAATAAAAAATAGATCCAAAGTTTTGAATCCAATGTTTTGCTTTTACTAAGAAATTTAGAGTAGTCATCTTGAATATGCATAATTAATTGATTTAAATAACTCCGCTTAGATTAAGTGCTATAAAAAAACACTCATTTTAAAACTGCTCCTCAATTTTAAAAATAATTAAAACAGCCAGAAGGAATATTATCAACACAACAAACATTGCTTGAATTGTAGACCATTACCATTTCACATGTTTATATCCAAATGTGCTATCTTCTGATATTATATACAGTGAGCCCCATAACTTCTGGGACAAAGATGTATGTTTTCTTGATCTGTGTGTTTGAGAGGGTCTGTATGCATTTCAGTGTTTGACTGTGTGTGTGTGTGAGTATATTTGTGTACCTCAGTGTACATGGCCTGTATTTATATCAAATCTTTTAACTACACATCATTTCAGCTGGTTTGTCTTGATAGGTCAGTATGAAATACTCCTATTCCTGCTGGCATGGAATAAGATGTGGATGTAAACCTGCCTTTGGCTTCAAGAATTTTATCCTGGTGATATTTTAATATCACTACATAAAATATGTTCTCCCCAGGGTGCCAAATAACGTTGGCAAACTGATGGTAAACCTAGATGCAGCTGCACTTAGTTTTCTACCGGTAGGTTTTTATGCCAGTAGTTTTCAGAATGTATGTAAAAATGCCAACATATCAGCAATACCTGTTAAGATGCTATTATTATTGTGTGTGTATACATGGTGTGCATTATAGGGTAGGCAGAGATAATACTACCTATCTGTTAAAACAACAAAATATTCTGTATTTGGATAGAAGTGGATGAGGCAAAAACATGAGAAAATGCCCTCTTATAGTTGAATATACACTATAGCATTACAAATGTTGTGCTTTCAAAGCACCAAACTTGTGATATAACACTGACAAATCATTAATTATGGGGTATATTGACAGATCTCTCGATGCTTTAAATAACTAGCAATTTTCTACAGGTACATTTGATAATAGACTCTGTCTGAGCACTTTTGCTTGCTTGTGCTAGCCAGACCAGACATTAAAGATTCAGTGAGAGTAAGCAGCTTTGTCAAATCTCTACCAACATAAAATGTTCAACCAAGATTTTTAGTCCAATTTAACAAATCAAAAGGTTCAAGGGAAAGTATAATATTAAAATTAAACCTGCAATATTATTGTGTTATGGAGTGAAGCTACTGTCAGGAAGCACTGTGTAAAATTATCAGTTCAGGATTCTACCTGACTACTGTATCTTACATCAAAAGAAAAAACTCCATTGCATATTGAATGTGGCAGAGAATTGGTTTATCAAAAGTGAACATGACTATGTTTCAATGCCTTGACTTATTGTACACATTTACATGAATAAATAATATAAATAAATAAATAAATAAATAACTTTGGTCACAATTGATGTTGGATTTTGAAGAATAATACGCGTTTAGCTATAAATCATTTTATAAGTTAGAACCAAAGAAATGATGAACTGGATCTCGTGCTGTAAGTAGGACCCTGAGATTGTTCCCCTTTGATGTCTCCATACTTCATACACACTTCTCCACCAGCAGATGGTTATAATAGCATTTTCATGAAGCCCCTTCTCAAACAATGGGCCACATGCAAGAACATTGTCATATTCTTATTGCACATGTCTCTTACTTTGTTTCACTTGTACGAGTGTGCCATGTCAGATTCAGCAAATGCTCTTAACTTCAAAAAACTCTTAATAATAATGGAATCTCATCGATATGTAAATGAGAATGTGTTCATAAGAACTGTGAATTAGCATAATATGCAAAGAGAAAAGATATGACCCCTCGCTGTGATAAGCAGTACGGGTTACACGGTTACAAAAACTGATGATTTGTCACATCCCTTGTGCCAATAATTCTGGAGCTCACTGTATGTGGTCCCATGTAGGACACATGGGCATGTTGGAAATAAAGCATGCAAAATAAGTGCAAGTGCAAAATAAGTATACTGCCTCCAATGTTATTTCATCAAATCGCCAATACACTTTACAGTGCACTACTCTAAGGTTATGAATTCTTTGAGAGGCTTGAACTTCAAACAGTCTGCACAGTGGTGTGTAACGTTTGACGTACAGTAGACACTATACATGGCTGTAACATTTGTCAGAGATCTGTGCTGATACACCTTGATGGAGTGCAGGCTGATGTATTTGTATTGTATTTATGGCTGATCAATTTAATTTCCTGTCTTTTGAGGCTTTCGGAAAATGCAAGCATTTCACTTAAAACATTGTTGCTGTTTTTTTTATTTTATATATTTATATATAATCCAGTAAAACAGGCAATTATTAGTATTATATTTGGTAATTATGGGTTCAGGGAGTGTGAGGGTGAGTGTTCTGTTCTGCTGCCTGGATCTGATAAGATTTTAAAAGTTGTTTGTGTTGGATCGACAGTACTGTAACTCACATGAGGATGCTCTAATTTAAAATGCTAGAATGTATATTATGTTGATTGTGCCCTTCCATACAAACAGTGACCACCACAGCAAGAAGGTACTGCTGCCTCCTGACTTTGGACCGAAGGAAGACTGCGGGAAAGAGTCAGAATACAGAGGGTTTTAATGAAGCAAAGATACATATATACGCCATGGGCTCTATAAGTCTTGGGGCATATGTTTTCTTTATTTGGATCGACCAGGTTGGTATTCCACAATTTTATATTTGTAATATAACAATTTACACATGGTTAAAGTGCTGTTCTTCCGCTTTTATTAAATATTATTTTTATGCATTTTGGTATCGCCATGCAGAAATTTAGATACAGCACTTTGTATACATACATTGCCCCTTCATTTCAGGGCACCATAATATTTGGAACAAATTGCTTCACAGATATTTCTGATTAGTCAGATGTGTTCAGTCGCTTCAAGTGTTGTGCTCGTGGAAGTGAAGGACGCCATTATAAGGCTGGGAAATCAGAAACAGTCACAGACATAGGCCAAACAATAGGCTTACCAAAATAAACTTTTTGAAATATCACATAGGTATATATTAGCCATCTATTTTTTCATGTGTGCATGCAATTGTTTACAGCATTGACTGGCTGCTCTCATATTAAATGCCAAATTGCCCATATACAGTAGAAAAAGACAAAGAAGAAGTTGAAGATGACAACAATAACAACAAGATAAACAACAAAAAATATTGTTAATCGTATTACTTATCATTACTATGATTGTGATTGTGTGATTCTTTTCTCTCCACAACAAAGCAAAAGTTTCCATTGTCATTGGTATGTTGTCCGGAATCGCTTATTTTGTTCTCTTCAGACAGGCATTTATGCAATGTGCAAGAAGACACAAACTAGTCTTGTTTCTAGGCAACACTTTGATAATTAGTTTGACAATTGGTTTGTTTGTCAGCGAGTTTTCATACATCTGTGACCATTTTTTTTCCCATTCATTTCATGAGATTAATTAAATGAGAGGAGATATCTGTTGTCGAAATTTCACCAAGAAATAATTGCAGCATTGTACGTTTTCATCAAATGCAGAAACAGTATAAAACAGGCATATGCTGTATTGGACCATGCACATAAAAAAATTATCATCAATAACAGGCTGAAAAATCTTTTGAATTTTTTTTATTCCAGACTAGGTACACACTAAGTACAGTGGAGAGGGAGTGTCCAGCTGTACTTTAACTTTAAACAATAAAACGTCATTTATATCAACATTTGTGGTTATAAGCAAAGGATGTTTCCTCATAGTGGCCACAGTTCTGTATATGATTTCAGAAAATATGCATTTTATGCAGTTTTCCCAGAAAAACCCTTTGAGATTTATTTCTTTATCTATCCCCATTAGCTGATGCGTTGACGACCAGCTAGTCTTCCAAGGGTCCAAGACAATATTACAATATACAGATACAGTAGACATACAATCAGTAACAAACAAAGACAATTCATTCAAACCAAGATTATATAACATTACCCAATACACATAGATATCCTGGGTACCTAATCATCAGGATAGCACATAGAGCTGAAGGGACAATTTGAACCTCTTTTCGAAACATGTCTTTTTTGGTATTGAACAAATGTTACCAGGTAGACAATTTCATGAAATGCAACCCTACAGTATACAGTATATAACAGATTTTTTCAAATAATTAGATGTTGGTTGAGGTAGTGTCATGTGCCCCCTACTGGTTACTATAGTGAAATTAAGATCATGCAACATTGGGTTACCTTCAGTATGAAGAGTATGCAACATTGGCTGGGCTTACGTACAGTATACATTCCTATGGAGAATTATACTTTCCTTACACCCTCTTCTATCTAACTGTCTAATAATTAGTTCAAGCTGTGCAGCTCCCTTTGTAGTTGACTTCCCACCTGCTAGTTTGTGGTTTGAGAAGGATTTACATTTTTGATGCCTCCTGAAGCACAGATACCTCTTTGATTAACTGTATTTTCAGAAAGAAGAAAGGATTTTTTATTTATTTCAGAAACATTAGTTATTCAGCATTGCAATGAACAGCATTTTCACAGTTCAGAATATTTGCTCAATTTCTCATGTGCACATTTGGTGGGGGCAGTGAAACATATACTGTCGTGGGATAGTATACACTCAGTGAGCAATTTATTAAGCAGACCTGTACACCAGCTTGTTAATGCAAATATTTAATCAGCCAATCATGTGGCAGCAACTAAATGCATAAAAGCATGCAGAGGTTTAGCTGTTGTTCAGACAGTGTCAGAATGGAGAAAAAATCCAATCTAAGTAATCGTGGAATGATTGTTGGCGCCAGACGAGATGTCTTGTTACTATTAAAACTGCTGATCTCCTGGGATTTCCATGCACACTAGTTTCTAGAGTTTGCAAAGAATGAAAAAAATTCGGTGAGCAGCAGTTCTGCAGACAGAAACGCCTTGTTAATTGGAGACGTCAGAGGAGAATGGCGAGACTGGTCAAAGCTGACAGAAAAGTGACAGTAACGCAAATAACCATACATTACAACAGTGGTATACAGAAGAGAGGTTGGAGTTTGTTATTGATATTCGTCTAACATGCAGACCAGAGTTGTGTAAAAGAAAGCCATTATGAGGCTGAGAAAAAAAGAAAAAAAAACATTCAGAGAATGTACTCTGCTGGAACACAAAGCCAAAAGAACAGAAATTGTAGCACTGTTCAAATACTTATGGACTGCACTGTGACTGAGCATGTGCAAACTCTACTTCCCTTAATGACAGGATACTGAGAAATCTCACTTGATAAATTCCCTTGTCAGCATATGCACTCATGTTAATTATTATTATTTGCATAATTTAAGTGGCCTGATTTGTGTTGTCTGTGGATTTACAAAATGCAGAGAATCCCCACGCGCTTGTTTTTGTACCCACATGGTACAAAATAAGTTGCTAAAGTAAAGGAATCATAGAATAGTTTATACATTTAGAACCATGAGTTTTAATGCGTTCAATTGGTATATCATGTGACCATATTGATTCAGAATTTTAGCATAAAAAAAGGAATTAATGCAAATAAACCTGTGCAACTTGGGGTTAAATACAAAGTATCTAGTACAGATGGGAAAGACTCCAATATGAAGAGCAAATTACATGTTCCAATTGTCAGGAATTCTGTTTTTATCCTCCTGTTCTAACTGACTGAAATAAATAAATGTTGGAGACAACGGTGAGATTTTATGGCATAATGATATACTGCTATAAACCTAGCTGGTCATGGATCAGTGAAGATTCAGGAATATGGGAAATTATGCCTGAAAATCAAGCATACTGCTATTCTATTAATGACAACGTGGTGAAAGGATGAATGCCTCCGTGTTTATGCTCACAAATGGTTTGAAAATAACTCCCAACCATACCAATGTTCAGAATACTCCATGAAGTATTCAATGCTATTTTACAAAACTAAGACGGAGGCACCTAATAAAGAATTTATTTGAAAATGCTTTGTTGCTTAATTTATTAGGTTTCTTCTGGAGTAGACTCACTGACGAATATAACCTGTAATGAAAGTCAGCCTGTGGAAATTTGGCTCGAAGACAAATTCATCTAATTTCAAAGTCCTGAAGCTATGGAGCTGACTTAAAATTAACATGAGCATAGAGAGTGGGGTTTGGCAATCATGCCAAGTAACTGGACAGGAAAAAGATGGTTTCTCTCCTTTGCCTTCACCCTGTCTGTTAAAGGTGCAGGGTGGTCTTTCAATGGTCTTTCATAAGAGCTATAGTATATCACTCATTCATAAGCAGTGCATAACCTCATAAGCACTGAATAACCCTTCATAAATGCTTATATCAAGAACAAGTAGACCAATAGTGTGTTATGTTACAGCAAGTGACATTTACCCTGACATATCAAGTGATACTCACCATATGCCTTGCCTAATTGCCAGCTATTAACATTTGCATTTATGACCGTCCATGTTGTGTTGCTCCATCAGCTATATAGTGCTAATGAATGAGTTATCTTACAAAGCCCCATTCATAGAAATTATTACCAGTATCAGGGCTCTAGATTTCCTCCATTTTAGCATTTTCTCCAGAAAACCGATTTTGTGTGCTAACTGGAAAATAATTTAGGAGTACATATTCATTGGAATGCATTAGTGTGCTCCTAAATCTTTCAACTTGGAAAGAACATAGAGCCCTAAAAATATCTTTAAACATAGCGGTTATGCTAGGGTGACCATATATTTGTTGTACTTGAAGAGTGATCACAGTATCAGTGAAAATACAGAAAAAAATAATGAGAGAACTCATTTTCCCATGACCTTCAGGAGATTCCGATGAGGCAACTTAACATGTGACTTCAGAACATATGCAGAATATGTGGGGTGAATGGTAACAGGGATGAGCGAATACTCTGGGGCACAGCTAAAATGTAAATGCATATTCATTCATTACCTATAATGAATTACTCATGAATAAATATGTTGTATTTGTTGTAATAAGTATGAGATATGCAATGGACTCACACAGCAAAAGTAGTAAGATTTTTGAAGGATTTTAATGATTATATATCAAGGTAAGTAAGTACTGCAATAGATTTAATGAATGATTTAAGCTGTTTGATATCTGTGGGACACAAATGGCACCCCAATCTTGGAATCAGCCTATTGATCTTGATGACCTATCCAATAAATGTGTTCATGAAGATGACACATAAATCATGTATCATCCATAATAATGTTCAGGTAACAGCACCAGATGGAACGGCGTCAAAGGATGAGCATTGCATATTCAGCTTAGTAATGTACACCCTGTGGAGCTATAATAGGCTGACTGTTATGTCCCCAGGCCTCTCACTCATGCCCCTAGTGGCACGTGGCTGGTGTCTTGTTCTCCCTGTCACGGTTTGCTCTTTTTCTTTGATTGTAGGATTGACAGCATCGCTGGGAAATCCTTCATCAGAAGATCCATGATGGCTGAGGGGGACCTCGCTCTGTGGCAACCATCTGGGTTCTACATTGTCCATGTTTCTGTTTTGCATGTTTTTTTTGTTAATAGATCAATCTATTTTTGTTAATAAACACGTAGCTGTGCAATTACCTTTTTTACAGTGCTTTATGTTGCAGCTCACCAGGGGCAGGCCATAACACTGACTCAATGCCAACTGATTATTGTTGTCACTGTTGTGTGTTATTGGGCTGATGAATCAGCTTACAAGGCCTGATACTGTAATATATCAGAGGAGTACGTATCAAAGGCTAATGAGTGATGACAAGAAGGTGTAAGCGATAACTAGCTTTCTATGAATAACAGATGCAATCTGTAAATATATGGATACAATGAGATAAATTTGGCCTCTGAACCAGTACCCAACTATAGATATACAGGCATATTCATGATATAGATTTCATAACTTTGAGTTTTTTGGGCCAGATGAGGGTATTAAAACCACCTATGAGTGTGTTGATTTGTTTAAAGAAAGTGGCTTTCCATTATAATCAATGGTACATTAGACCTCAATTAGACCACCTTTCCTGTTACCATTTGGCTGCTATGGGATCTGTTTCTGTCACATCAACTGCCATATGAAGTAACCTACAGACATGCCCCAGTACTGTTTACTTTAATGGGATTTCAAATGGGCTAAAAAGTCACCATTTACAGTACGGCTGTGGCAAATAACAGTAATTATCTCCGACAACATTGCAAGAGCATTTCGGATCAGGTCTATTAAATCGAAGCAAATGCATCTATGGATTTTCAGCCCTAACAGCACAAACAATGTTGATCATTCATATCACACCATTTGCAACTGACCCACAGGAAATAAGCTCCCTGAGGGCAGTTGTGGACACCTGAGGTGAGACCCATTGAGATCTGTGGAAGGTATTCTTCAGACAAGATGCTGTGCTGTCTCAGAACTATCTAGAAAATGGAAATAGGGACACCTTGTCAGCTCACCCAGTGAAAGTGATGGATGCCTCTTTCAGAAGTGTTGAAAGTCAATGATCCATTATTTTCAGAAAACAAACAGATGGTGCTTTTTACCCTGAAAGGGACAATCAAGGTGAGACAGCATACCTGGGAGAGTAGAGTCGAGCATAATCTATATTAAAATATACATATGAACCGAGGAATATGAATTCAGAGAAAATTAAATATTTCACATAAGATAAAGCACGGGACAGCCGAGTAATCGTATTACACATCACTGCAAAACATTCATATATTACAAAATCCCTTACATTGACATAATTTCACACCTTTAAAAGATCTCTTTCTGCTAGATAATATCTGAGGTTTATTGAAAATTAGAAATTATTTTGTATAGTCATATGAATTGCAAGACAGCAGCCCCATACGCAAAAGTACAGAGTTGAAATTATTCAGGTGTACAATGTAGTCAGTTGTCAATGCTTATGGTGAAAACGCAGTCAAATTAAAGAGCTTTATCTGAAAGTAATTGAAATGGACATTATTTTTCATTTTCAAGTGCAGATACTATTAATATACTGTGTAATGAATTAAATATTTCATGTATGTTCCTAGAAATAAGGTTCATTTGAAAAATGCTGATCAGTGCTCAGGGATCTGGATGGGAGTGGTTTACAGGTTTGATTTGGGGTTCAGTTGTGGCACTGAGAATTATTCAGTTGAATTCATTGAATACTTATATATACAGTATAGTACACTCAGTGAGCACTTTATTAGGTATTTATTAGATTAATTAGATCAGCAGGTTTGCTGCCACAGGATTGGCTGATTGAATATTTGCATTAACAAGCTGGTGTACAGGTCTACCTAATAAATTGCTCACTGAGTTATACAGTAAGTGTCCAACCGTGGGGTCAACAACCTTGACCTCATGATCTGATAATCAGATTTTAATCCAAACTTTTTAAACAGTTCAGTGGATTACGGAGTCTTATGAATGATGGAAATCTCGTAATATTATGTGCGTAAGTACGTAATATTGAACTGAAACAGACTTGCTACAAGTGGTCACCAGTATTCATCCTGTGGTCTAAGATGTCAACACCCCCAGTGAGAGATCATCACAAGGCAAAACATCAGGAAAATGTGTTGCTACGTCTGCTGTTGGGTGCAAAAATCTCTAGAACAAAAAAAAAGGAAGAAGTTGTGGTGCACCACACAGAAATGCCATAACTCAACATCATTTTTAAAAATATGCATTGGTAGTGACAAAAAGGATATTGAATTTAAATTATTAATTTGTTTTCATTTCCAAATTAATCCAGCATTTTTTCCCCTTCAGATCTATAGAGAAATAATGCAAGTTTTCAATAACAGTTGGGAGTTGTTCAAAGCTATTTTATTTGAAATGCTTAAATAAATAAACATTATTTTCAATATGATTCTATTATGATTCCTGCTTGAATATTAATCCTGTAAAAATATGCCTATTAAAGCAGAAGCCACACTGTTCTCTAAAGAAATTGTCTGTCATTTTGATATTCAGAATTTGGAATTATGTTTTTTACACCCCAACACACAATTAGGTTGTGAGAGCTTAATCTGTCTTTGTATGGATTCTAAGCATAAAGAACAATGTGACATTTCCAGGAGCATGTATGTTCTTTCCAACACCTGCGTATGGTGAAGGCTCATAAACACGATGAGGCATAAGGATTCATAAACATACACTCATTTATCACTTTATTAGGAACATCTGTGCACCTACTTATTCTTGTGATTATCTAATCAGCCAATCATGTAGCAGCAGAGCAATGCATAAAATCATGCATATACGGGTCAGGAGCTTCAGTTAATGTTCACATCAACTATCAGAATGGGGGAAAAATAATATGATTTAAGTGACTGTGGAATGAATGTTGGTGCCAGACAGGGTGGTTTGAGTATCTCAGAAACTTCTGATCTCCTGGGATTTTCACGCACAACAGTCTCTAGAGTTTGGAGAGAATGATGTGAAAAATAAAAAACATCCAGTGAGCAGCAGTTCTGCGGGCAGGCAAAAATACATTGTTAATGAGAGGGCCAGACTGGTCAAAGCTGACAGTAATGCAAATAACCACACATTACAACAGTGGTACACAGAACAGCATCGATGAACACACAATGTCTCAAACCTCTAAGTGGATAGGCTACAGTAACAGTAGACCAAGTATAAAAAATAAGTTTAATAAATACCTAATAAAGTGCTCACCGAGTGTATGTGGGGCAAACAATTACTTTCTCATTACCAACTCATGTGAACCAATGAAAATAAGCCCTGCGCTCAAATGCAAATTATGGAGAATAATTCTCCCATAACTCCTTGCAACCTGTGAAACAGCAGGTCCTCAACAGGGCCCGAAGATGATCCTCTCAGCTTCTCCATAGAAGGGTTACCACCATTTTGCCACAGTTTTGTAAATGCACACATAGTGTGAATATACTGTAGCACAGAACATTTTTAAAAATTGGATTCAGAAAATGAATACGGACCGGGCAGCGCCACAAGTGTATGTGACCCGGCAGTCGTGGAAAGGGCAGAGTTCGCAGTGGAAGCCAGCTCACTCCTCTGCACTGTGTCTACAGGCCCTTTAATGGCTCTCAGGGGACTAAGCAGTAATCATTTCTATGGTGATTCCTCTCTGATTGTCTTTGATCACAAAGCGTCTGCGCAGCTGGAGATGTTTTACCTTGACTGTGATACAGGATATGGCTCATCACCGCCTCACAGCAGGGTATTGACTCTTCCTCTTCCTTCCAAACTGGAGTTTTATTCTGTCTGTTCTGTTCTCGTTTCTGTTTGCATTTTCTTCTTCAGCTGCTGAATTGGTGCATGTAATCTTTTTTTATGCCCATGTACTGTATGTTTTTATTTTAATGAGGCCAGGGGAAGAGGATTGGAATTGAAGGGCTCATGTTTACTGATGTCTCTGAACCTTTTCTTATGCAGAGATGCACTTTTGTCCCTTTTAAGCCTGCAAATGGCAACCACCTCATAAATAATGTTTTGGGGTTTTTTTATTCAAAGACTCTGCAACAGCAGGAGCGTGAATATAAGAGAAACAGTAAATGTATGTTATGAGTGCACAGTTGTGTGCCAGTAGTGTACCCATAATTTCATTGACCTGAAATCTGGGTATACATAGTTATTCTTCTGACTATCATCAGTATTAGCATTTTAGCAGAAAGTGAGATGTAGATAAATACCAATCAATCGTAAGCAATTTAAAGAGATGGCAAGAAAAGATGAAAAAACTTTGCTTTAAAATGCTTTGTCACCTACACACAATTCATTTTTGCATTATATGACTGTGTGTGCTACAGTTGCTTTGTAACTTGTCTTTGCGAACATTAAAATGTATATTAAAATGTATTTAGGACTGAATATATTCTATGCCCTGTTGCTTTCTTACAGAAAACTTGAACTCGCCATGATTGTATGTTGTTTATTCTGTTTAAAAACGGATGAGGGAATTAAGCTGATTGTCCTCGTGGAGAAACATGAAGCGATGTGCCAAACCTGACAAAGATACACTGGGATCAGAATGTTGTCTGCAATACAGGTGTGTAAAGAGCATATCCGAGAGCGGGCTTCCTTCTTTTCATTCAAACTAATATCTAAACATGGTTTGTTGCTAATTAGCCTACTTCTGTTTATATAAGCTACATAATCTACGTATGCGCCACATAGGACTGGAATAAAAACTAACAGTCGGTGTAAAATGTGGTGCAGCGTCCTACCTGCTGTATAGGCCTACACACTGGAGATATTGATGTTTTTGTCATCTCTATTTCGAGTTCCACGTACTGTGGAACAGGTAAAACAAAAATGGTTTGACATAAAACTGGAGGCAAAGTTATAAAATTATAGGAGAGACGTCGCTGTCTGGAATAACCAAGGAGGGTGACCGCAATATATTTTCACTGTCCTGTGCCAGTCCACAAGCAGCTGAGGATGGAAGACACCTGACCATTTTTTGGAAGTGGACAGGAACAGCCCGTGTGGATCTTATGAGTTCTGGCTCTAGTGTGTTGCACAGACTGAGAAGGAGGTGTCTGGGCCGTAGGAAAACTAAGTAAGCCATGCTTTAATCTTCTATTAAAGCAATAAATGTAAATGTAATGTAAAGAGAGCTCCACCATAGCAATGGATGTCTAAGCTATGACTTGTATGCCCTATTTATAGCAAACTTGTTTTATAAAACTTATATTAAACTCCACTTAAGCTTAATCAGGATTACCGGAATGAAACATCGCCCATTTTCATGTTGAATCCTGTTTTTCAAAATACAATATGAATTAATGTAATAATAAAAACACAAAACAAGCTTTACAACCATGCACTTCCATTTTCGCCTACATTACGAACAGCTGAGACCACTCGTGAAGTTTGTTTGTCTCCTACGAAAAAAATGACATCTGAAAATTTTGATAAATCCCACGTTATTTGTGCAAATGCATTTGCGAAGGATTTTCCTATCAATTTTGTTCGCTTCATGTTAAGCCCCATTTTGTGGACATAGACCACAATTCATTATCTGCCAACTTGAAGGTCCTGGATACAGTGGCTGGCACAGAGATGAGTGTCTTTTAGTGGGTGACTTCCTGGAGTCAATATTTATCAGGTCAACAACATCCAGCAGGTTATCAACGCTTTTGTGAAATATAAGCCTTATTCATCCCTAAGCCCATAGAGAACAAAAAGAGCCATTACGTTAATAAATAAAGCATACAACCATGCAAATGAACCTAAAAATACAATTTAATAGAACAAACAAATAAAACGTAATTTAATATGCACTGAATAGAGTTACATGACGTAGTTGGAGCAAGTCTAAGTACAGTATACACCTAAGAGGTGTATAGAAGATCCAGCCCCATGAATAGCGCTCACTGGGTGGTAAGGGTGATCTTTGTGCACTCAAGGTGTGCAGGGAGATGTAAGCCTATATTTTTGTAAGCCTATAATTTTTCAACCTCCCTCTTTCCCTAAATTGCATTACAAATTTATCAGGGAAAACTACTTCTTAGAAATTACTGAAACAGTGTGCAAATATGGATTAAGTTTAATACATTAAGAGGGTTTCTTTGCGCTCATTCCTTTTTTCACAGTGCAATTTTCAATCACTATGCTAATAGCATATAGGGTTCCACCTTTGTAACCTATTTTAAGATGCCATTGCTTTAGCGACAACAGTACCTTATTTTGTAACATGTGGGTGGCTCCTCGCCTTCTCTGAACGGAATTCCTACAAGAAATAGTCGTGTCATTGTCCTTTTCACAGCTCAGGTCCAGCGAACCAAATGCGTAATAGTTTCTAATTCTAAAAACGTGCTAACTCAGAGAGACATCGGAGAGACATTGATAGAATTTACTTTGAATTTCTCAAGAGGAATTATCGTTGTTGTCCGTTTCACTGTTGCATACTTCCACAAAAAGTACTTGGACATAGAAATGCTATTATCTATGTTTTGTATAGGCTCTCGGGAATGGCGTGAGCTAACAGACAAGCTGCTCTGAACACTAACCGTAATGCAGTTGCTAAGTATAGGCTTCATACCCATCCCTGCACATCCAATGACAGTATAACTTTTGTGCTGCAAAGAACCAACTATGTGCATGTTATTGAAGTGATGACTGAAAAGCATTTTAGCTTTCCAACAGGGTGTAGTTTGTTAAGCTTGCATGAAACAAGACAACATTTTTTTGCCTATGTTATGAGACCGTAGCATTTTCAATACGCACGTGGAGACTGTTGTGCTTCGGCAAAAACAGTTCTTAAATTTTTATGCCAGAAAAGGTTGACATTGTACCACAAAAATGTATTTTGCTGTCATAATAACTTTGGGAATTTCTTTCCACCACTGTGGGGACAGTCCTTCAGAACTTGCATGTTTTTTTTAAATAATTCAAGTGCATCAGATCTTTGTCTCATCTTATGTATATAATGACCTATCTAATGTATCTTAAAGAAAAACTAATTCAAACTCATGGCGCCATTATCGTTAATTAGATTCTGAGTAGTGTAGGGTATAAGAAAATGAATGCTATTTCATTTGTTCTGTTATTATTACACAGTGCCTGTTGGCAGTTCTCAGACAGGGGGGAATGCACAGCCGAGCATAATGAACAACTGCCAAGTCGAGGCAGCAATAGTAAAATGAGTGTAAAGCGTGGTATATTACCAGTGCCTCTGAAGATATTTAGCTGCAGAGTAATGGAAGACAGCTGCAGGGCCCGATAGCTTGTGGAGGCATTGGCAGCAGTGAGGCGTGGGTAATGGAAAGATATTGGCAGAAGGAATGATTTTATAAAACTGCAGGAATTCTCTTCACTTTTGCAAATGGAAATTTGAGCCCTATGTATTACAGTGCAACAGTGTCAGGGCCCTTCCGTGATCACCTCCCTCCCCACATTAGTAACAGACATACCCATGCACATACTGTACATGCACAGAATAGTCTGATGTAAGTGAGATAAGTATAGTTAGATAAGTGAAAAGCTATCACAATAAAAGGAAACTCCACACACCAAATCAGAGGAGCGACTGGAGGGAAATGTGTGGAGGTTACTGTCCACAGGTTGCGGAGTCACTGTCCACATCTTTCCTTGGGAATCCTAAAATATAACATAACATAACATAACATAATGCAATGATGAGAACAGGCCATTCAGCCCAGCAATATATGCCTTTTCATATGCCTAAGTGTACCTAAATAGTGTCTAGCACCATATCAAGCCTGGTATTGAAAACCCCCAGTGTTTTGCCTCCACATCCACCTCCATGTCCTGGCAAGCTACTCCACACAATGACCACTTGCTATGTGAAAACATACTTCCTAAGATCTGTACTCAAGTCTTTTTCAACTTCAGCACTTTCCAATTTTGTGCCACCCATAAAGTAATCCTGCCTCGTGTTTTTATTTCCCACATGTAGAATTGCATTTAGTTTTTGAATTTCATTTGCCTGGTTTCCGCCCACTTCTGGATTCTGTTTTATATCTTCCGGGATTAGTTTAGTAGATTCAAAAATGTCAGCTAAACCTCCTAGTTCCTGAAAATGTAACTACAATACTTTCAATGCCTCTGCCAAGGTAATTTATATAAATGAGGAAGAGCAGTGGCCCCATCACCGAACCCTATGGAACTCCATTTCCCACAATACCCTGCTCAGATAAGGTCCCTCCTACACTACTCTTTGTGCTCTATCCTGTAGCCAGTTTCAAACCAACTCTGAAATGGCCCCTGTAATTTCTTCTGTCCTCATTTTGATAATGAGGTTGTCATGCAGTACCTTATCAAATGCTTTTTTTTTATCTAAATATACAATATCATAATCCCTGCTAACAACAAAACTTCCTCAAAAAATGCCAAAATGTTTGTGAGGCATGACCTACACTCACAAAAAACATTATATGCTGCCTTTGCCATTTCCGTCTAGGCAGTCTGTGTCTCCCTGCCCATTTCAATCTCTCCCTGCCCCCAAGTCCCTAGTCCCATATGGGCATATGGACTCTTAAAACTCTTAGTCAGGAAACACGTGTTATGTTCTGTTCACTTTGCTTGGAGCTAGGTGTGATCCCCAGAAACAAAGTATAATTCTTTAATTCTCTACATGATTGCATAGATAACCCAATGTTCCATGACCCATGAATTTCATATTTGCATATTTACTGAAATTATGTCCAAAGAACCTCCATGAGAAGATTTGCTGATTTGATATAAATTATTTACTCATACATGCTGTCATGCACACCCAATTCACAGTGTCCCCACTTGTTGAGCTTCCTTTAGATTTTTCTGTCTGAGCACAATGGGGGCCATTGAACATATTTAAGATGCACATATTCAAATATAGCTTCGTATTTATCCATTTTTCAACAGTGCGAAACACCCAGCTGTTTAACTACTGTACATATTGAGCTGGAGTTGCAGTGATGGCAAAAAATATTACTCTTGCAGTTGTGTAAACTGCTTTCCAGGTGACCCTCTCTCATTACTAACCAGGGCTAAAAGCCAGACTTATGGTAAGTAGGTGCTGAGTAATGGTGTTGTACCATCATGTCTGACACAAATGAATGAAAAGTTAGTATTCTCACATGACTGCTAAATTCAGCACAAGACAGAATTTGATGGCTTTTGCCAGCTCGCCTGGAGTCAAAACAACAGATTTAGGAAACAATATCAACTCATTATTTTTAGATGAGTTCTTCAATCCTGTGTTTTCTCATGACAGCGACATGAGAGTTGCTCTGACATTAAAGGTAAAATACCAGTCTGCCCTTTTCAAGGGCAGGGCCTCAGAGCGACTTTTGCTGCCGCGAATATGCAATTCTTGGGAATATGGAACCATTGGCTTGCCATTCATGGTCAAGATTCAACTTCCTAGCGGAGGGAAAGTTTTTTATTGCAGTGTATCAAAGCGTACCTGAGTATGGATGTAGTTAATTTACCATTTACTAATCGTTGACCAGCAGAAGCAAAACAAACCAATCACATCAAAGATCCACGCCATTCTCTTCTTTTCAACATACGTCCTTCTGACACCAAACTGACCATTGCTGTGCATAGGCAAATAGTTCAATTTTGCTCTGATCTGATGATCTGACCATACTGATTGTGATTGGCCCAACATTTTATTTATTTATTTAATCATGTATTTGTGTGTGTGTGTGTGCGTGTGTATATATATATATATATATATATATATATATATATATATATACAGTGGTGTGAAAAAGTGTTTGCCCCCTTCCTAATTCCTTATTTTTTTGCATGTTTGTCACACTTAAATGTTTCAGATCATCAAACAAATTTAAATATTATTCAAAGACAACACAAGTAAACACAAAATGCAGTTTTTAAATGAAGGTTTTTATTATTAAGGGAGAAAGAAAATCCAAACCTACATGGCCCTGTGTGAAAAAGTGGTTGCCCCCCCTGTTAAAACACAACTTAACTGTGGTTTATCAAACCTGAGTTCAATTTCTCTAGCCACACCCAGGCTTGATTACTGCCACACCTGTTCTCAATCAAGAAATCACTTAAATAGGACCTGCCTGACAAAGTGAAGTACACCAAATGATCCTCAAAAGCTAGACATCATGCCGAGATCTAAAGAAATTCAGGAACAAATGAGAAAGAAAGTAATGGAGATCTATCAGTCTGGAATAGGTTATAAAGCCATTTCTAAAGCTTTGGGACTCCAGCGAACCACAGTGAGAGCCATTATCCACAAATGGCGAAAACATGGAACAGTGGTGAACCTTCCCAGGAGTGGCCGGCCGACCAAAATTACCCCAAGAGCGCAGCGACGACTCATCCAAGAGGTCACAAAAGACCCCACAACAACATCCAAAGAACTGCAGGCCTCACTTGCCTCAGTTAAGGTCAGTGTTCATGACTCCACCATAAGAAAGAGACTGGGCAAAAATGGCCTGCATGGCAGAGTTCCAAGACGAAAACCACTGCTGAGCAAAAAGAACATTAAGGCTCGTCTCAATTCTGCCAGAAAACATCTTGATGATCCCCAAGACTTTTGGGAAAATACTCTGTGGTCTGACGAGACAAAAGTTGAACTTTTTGGAAGGTGTGTGTCCCATTACATCTGGCGTAAAAGTAACACCGCATTTCAGAAAAAGAACATCATACCAACAGTAAAATATGGTGGTGGTAGTGTGATGGTCTGGGGCTGTTTTGCTGCTTCAGGACCTGGAAGACTTGCTGTGATAAATGGAACCATGAATTCTGCTGTCTACCAAAAAATCCTGAAGGAGAATGTCCAGCCATCTGTTCGTGACCTCAAGCTGAAACAAACTTGGGTTCTGCAGCAGGACAATGATCCAAAACACACCAGCAAGTCCACGTCTGAATGGCTGAAGAAAAACAAAATGAAGACTTTGGAGTGGCCTAGTCAAAGTCCTGACCTGAATCCTATTGAGATGCTGTGGCATGACCTTAAAAAGGCGGTGCCTTTCATGCCTTTATGCTCGAAAAATTGAATTACAACAATTCTGCAAAGATGAGTGGGCCAAAATTCCTCCACAGCACTGTAAGAGACTCATTGCAAGTTATCGCAAACGCTTGATTGCAGTTATTGCTGCTAAGGGTGGCCCAACCAATTATTAGGTTTAGGGGGCAATCACTTTTTCACACAGGGCCATGTAGGTTTGGATTTTTTTTCTCCCTTAATAATAAAAACCTTCATTTAAAAACAGCATTTTGTGTTTACTTGTGTTGACTTTGAATAATATTTAAATTTGTTTGATGATCTGAAACATTTAAGTGTGACAAACTAAGAAGTACTAAAAATAAGAAATCAGGAAGGGGGCAAACACTTTTTCACACCACTGTATAAATATATATATATGTATGTATATATATATATATATATATATATATATATATATATATATATCAAGCATATGTATCAAACAGACTGGGTGGATTGTGTAAATCAGTCAAACATGCATGGTAATGTAGTTTTCACTAGAACTAACATCATGCTGCCCATTGCATGTCCTAGTTATAAATTGGTGGTCAGTCCACATGAGCATAAAATAGTATTGCCATCACGGCCAAATTGTTTTTTTCTGGTTTAGCCTCCAGCAAAGATCAAATGTTATTTCCAGGCAGTATGCTTATCCTAATAATATTTTATGTTGCTAAGATACAAAGTTTCAGTGGAATATCATTAACTTCTTTGGAGGCACTCGGACATTTTGTTGCATTCCTTTTGTTAATTAATTTAGCAAATGGAAGATGCTTGGCGCCAATACATATCCTTGAAGCATAAATAATATTACATTATATGACGGTCACATCTAATTTTCCTAAAAACGAAGTCTCTTGGCTCTAGTGTGAGGATGTCATATAATTTGGCATACCCTACGACAAGCATAGGACCGATCAAAAACAACCATAACAATTTGTTTGCTCTAGCGTGCCCATACAGAACAGGGAGGTTCAATTGAACATGTCCTTACTGAAGTAATACGTAAAATTTCCATTTTAAACCATGTTAAACCCTTTTCTACAGGTAGAGGGCAAATTACTTGGCCTAATACAATGAGGTTACCTAAAAAGTTAACTTATCAAAACTATTTCTGCTAGCCTGCCAGAACAGTTTTTCAGACATTAGCAATTTTGGATAGTGATCTTATGTTCTACTACTGCGCATACAGTATATGTATACTTTAAATTAATGTAGAAATAGTGTTTGACATTTGCATGTGCAAACAAAGATTTAATTATGCCTCGATGGCCCCTCGTATATGCATGGTTCAATGCTGTTTGAATATTCTAAATTGGTTGTTTACACATATAATTATTTCTTTACAAATATAATAAAAATGTTTTTGTAATAAATAGAGTATATCATGACTAATTGTTTGTCTATGTTACTGCAGTAGATACTATATGTGGGCGTCTGCAGAATAATCTAAACAAATTCATTTTTTCCAAATCATCTGGAAAGGGTTCATGACTTTCCATTGCATGGCTGCTACTGCTACTTCACATGGTTGTTCCTGCACCAGATCACACACCCAAGACTGATCCCGATCTCTTTCCTCCCTCCCTGGACAAGTGCAAAATAACAGCACTTCTAACTTTTGTGCAAGCATCCTCATACAGCTCTGTGCTGTTTCACAATATAAATGTGGCCTATGTTCCAGCTGTTTTTGCTAGCAAAAGGCTTTGGGCATCCTTAAATAGAACATTGGGAGCAAAATTCGGTTAAAAAGTGTCCATGCTCTTGTGCTAAAGAGACACATTTAACATAAGGTGGTTTCTTGGAAATACTTACCGCTGGAATCTAAAGAATTGTGTTTATTTAAAACCACTAGCTTATGTTTCCTCAAGCTAGCAGATTGTGAGGTATTCAGAAGGTACACAAAGAAACAAGGAGTAGATCATTGCCAGAACAGTGTTTTAAAAAATCTGTAAGCTGATGCAAGTAATACACTCTCAGTCATACAACCTGCACAATGTACATTGATGCATTTTATATACTGTACACAGGCACAGGTAATTATAGGTATTTTATCATTTTAGATCATTTCTATAGTGACAGCAAATAGAGAAAAATAATTAACATGATAAAATAAGAGATTGAATCACTGAATATTAGTATTAGCATTGCAAACAGCAGGATATGAATGTGTTTATGCTTTCCTGATTTGTAAACCAACTGTACTGTTGTACATCCTAATTACAAACTCAATTATTGCAATAGGATTTTATCTCGCATGTGAATAAAAACAAAATAAAACATTAATGAGTGAAATATTAAATATTCCCTGCAGATTCCTTGCAGAAACCAAAAATTTCAACTAATTATTTGACAGACTATAGACTGTACAGCAAGTTCTGTTTTTAATCACTAACTGAATATCATTCATTATAGCTACTCTCTAAAGAGTATGCTTGATATGACAAGATAGAATTATTTAAGTTACAATTTGAGTAACAGCTTGCCTCTTTAGAAGGATAAGAGCGTAGAGGTCATTAAAAGAAAACAATAGCCACACAAAAACATCAGCAGTGTCTGGGAACCAAGCCATTACTTTGATTTGCATCATCATGGCAGGTACTGAAATGGTCACATAACCCCCAGGATGGCTGAGCCTCCTTCTACAGTAGCAAGAAAAAGTAAGTGAACCCTTTAGAATTACCTGCATTTATGTATGAATTTGTCTTAAAATATGGTCTAATCATATTCTATGTTACAATAATCAACAAACATAATTTGAACTGATAACATATAATTGATTGTATTGTGCTTTCCCATATTGAATACATCATTCAAACGTTCACAGTATAGGTTGGGAAACATATGGACCTTTAGGCTAATGACTTCAACAAAAGCTGATTGGAGTCAGGAGTTAACAAACCGGAAATCCAATCAATGAAACAAGATTTGAAGTGTGAGTTAGAGCTACTTTCACTCATAAGAAGACCTACAATTAAGAATTGTTGATTTAACAGGTAATGATGTCCATGGGTTCATGGGTACTCACCCTCACTCCCAGCTACCTTGGAATGATGCAGGAAAATATTCAAATTTAGTTCAACAAATACACATAAAACCCCTATATATGTGAGCACGAGTGAATAGGGTATATAGCATTGTAACTATAAAGTCGTTAAATTGATTCTGTATGCAGTAACTGTATATAGTTCTTATGTTCCTTTGTCATTCTTGCCTTTGTTCTATGCCCACACAAAGCCTCCACAGCTACTCTCTGCTCTGAATGGAGTTGAGTGGATTGAAACCCTGACCTTCATTTTCATGTGGGACCATTTTGTGACTGCACTTGCCATAAACGTGTCCTCCCTCAGTGGCTCTCAGCAATAATAATAATTATCTCTCTGTCCACCCATGGCAGGCGGCCATCTTTGTCTGGTTCGTTTCTGTTGTAATGTGTAGCTCTACTTCCCACAAGCATCACCGATGCACTGAGTGCAGCTCTGTTTGCCTCTGCCTCGATTTGGTTGGAAAAACAACGCTGGAAAATGAGATTCATGGTTCATTTGCCAAACATCTTAAGTGTGGCCATACCACTGAACCACTGTAGAAGTAATTGGGTCTTTAAAACCCCAGAGAACAGGAGGTTTAAACAGTAAATTCTGCCAAGGTTGGTTCTCTACACAGAGGGCCAGACTTGCTCACAGCTAATTCTAAGCACACAGACAAGTTCTTCTGCGAGTTACAGCTGGTCTCATGTAGGGCTAGCCCACCAAGCTGTTACATTTTCAAACACTTGAGAAAGGGAAAGTATTCAGGAAATTAGCACAATGCTGCTGGTTTAATCTACAGTTTATATATAGCAATCAGCCGTGCGTATAATGAGGAGGATTTACAATTTATAATAAAGAAAAATAATCTTTACACAAGTTAAGAAACATATATTATTGAGTGGATGTTCTGCACTGATACTATATAGGCATTCATACAAGAAGGGTAAAATTGGCTTGACATGATTGATACAACCTGGTGTTTGAGGGATTGATTATTATTAAAAAGGGTCTGCAAAAATCAATAAAGTAAGATCGTGTAAGCCACAATCCATATGTCATTTTTAATACATTAATCCTTAATGCATCAAACTGCCCATCTAAATAAAGGGGGGTTTTTTTACATTAAAACTCATGTGAGTGCCTCTACAATGATTCAGAGTGCGCACAGTAATGATCAATTTTGGGCCCTGGCTTTTTGCGTCTGTAGGCCAACTGATTGCTGAAGGTAAGTTTACTTCACATCTTTGTTAATGCACCATTTCAAAAATACTACATAAAGATGACAACAGGCCATCAAGGCTTTCCATAAATAACGAAATCATTTATAAATATAACTATATTCATTCTCCTCTCTGCTCTCAATCTGGACAATAGAAGTAAATATTTTGGAAAAAAAACATTTTGAAAACACATAAACTATTAGGCTGCATTGCATTTATGGGTCGTTCTTCCATCACGTCATGAGTACGTTGGTTTTTAATGAGGAGACTGTATCAATGCAACCGAGGGCTACTGTAGCTCATGTTTCAATTGAAAATGGACACGAAGAAGAAGCCCCTCCTGCCAGAACAACCGCATTTGGTCGGAAACTAGAGTCATCGTGCCTTTATAAAGTTTCCAGTGGCCTAGTTTCCGAATGCTTTGTTTACCGTTCTGACCGAGTAGCCTAATCTTCTGCTCAGCACCTGATAGGTGATGATGAGAGACACAGGGCTCTGCCACACACAGTTCTCATCAGCCCACTTTAATTTGTTTTCTTATCAGTGCATACGGTGATTTAATTTTAAGCGCACGCTTAAGCACATGAGCGAAAAGCTAGGCATTTAGGGAAAAAGAAGAATATCACAAATCGGAGATTCTGTAAATAAAATTGAATGAGACGAGATGAGAATGCAGATTATAGTTTTATTTAATTCGCTGAGTAGCTACGGGTACGGTTTGTTGCGTTTTAAATAGTAATTTAACATATTTTCGGCACGAACTTATCTTTACTTGAGTTTAAGAGAATTACAAATTAAATGGCTATATCGGTAGGGGAATAAAAACCTATGGCCAAACATGAGGAGCTCATCTTTTTCCATAGGCCCTGCAAATGTGTCTGCAACACATGACTGTTACACATTACATTAATGGGCTTTGGCAGACGCTCTTATCCTGAGCGACGTACAACAAAGTGCAAAGTGCATACCCATAACCAGGGACAAGTGCACTGAAAGACCGCAGAGGGAAGTACAATTTCAACTGCTACCTGCACAACAAAGATAAGGACCAGGGTCTATTTGATCATCGGATTTTTAAAATGTATGTATTTATTTATTTTTTAAATCGTAATACTGCAACACACAAATGTATGAATGTATAAACATGCCGTATATACAGTACAGTTTACTGTACAGTCTACAAAAGACTCGTAATTTCTTTCTTTTTTGTTTACATGGGAAATAGACTAATTCATTCCATAGTAATTCCCAACAGTATAGGGAAGTCACCCTAAGGGCATATTCAGTCTAACTCCTCGTTGTTCCCATGCACTGGCAAGCATGCACGCGAGCATGTTGTGT
Source organism: Conger conger (assembly GCF_963514075.1). NCBI lineage: Eukaryota > Metazoa > Chordata > Actinopteri > Anguilliformes > Congridae > Conger > Conger conger. The sequence continues at coordinate 21,525,639 of NC_083762.1, read as the reverse complement.
CTTTTCACAGATTTTGTGTTGAAAGCGTCAGTACAGCTGTTTGGAGACTTTAAAAAATGTACATCATGAGCCACAGTGATACAACGCTACTTTATTGCAGAGTTACAACGTCGCCATGCGGACACTGCACAGCACTACATTAATGTACTGGAAAAGGAGATTACCGTTGAGAAACTGAACAAGACTCAGACAGCACACTTTTCCGAATATAGCGATGCAAATCGCCGGTACTCTAAAATAACAAGCAAGTGTCTTGTTTTGTTTGCTGAAAAACAGGCGTGAAGCAGAGATACAGAATCAAACAATAGCAAGGATCGGCTGAAGACTGTGATACGTAATTATAAAAAACGATGAAAACCAATGCCATGAATGAATGCTGACTGTAGTAAAACAGTTATCTGTCAGTCAGAGCTTGATGTCCAGTCAATAGATAAATAATCCAACAGCACATTTTTGCTTAAAATCGTGTTGTTTTGACTGATGGTTGGTAATTCGAAAGTAATAATTTGAATACATTTAAAATGCGAAGAAAAAACATTGATAGTTGAAATTAAGGAAACTGCAAGCTTCAAGATATAAGCTTTATATTGGTGAAATAAATTATTCAATAATGCATTTGATTTGGTTGTACAGATGAAATCCAAGAAGATTTGATTTTTCAGAGGACATGGTGCAACTAAGTAGTGTACTTCCTGCCCTGATGTTTAGATGGCACTCTCATTTCATGAGATTTGTTTATGTACCTAAATGGGTCCTCATGTAACAAACAAACATGAGGACATTGTTGAAGGTCACTGCAAACAATATACCTTTTTCTTGAAGATTGATCATTACACTGTCAGGCTCTTTTGGGTACTTAGCAAACTGTAACCTGGCCATCCTGTCTTTGCAGTGATTTCTATCTTATAGCAGTGTAGCCTCCGTAATTTTATGAATTCTTGTATGGACGGAGGACACTGACACATCCATGTCGGCCTCCAGAAGTGTGTTTCTGATCTGATGGACAGGTGTCTGGGGTTCTTTTCTCCATTACGGTGAGTCTTTGGTCATCAACTTTTGCAATTATTGAGCTCACCAGTGAGATGCATAGAAGGAGATGCACGTCATACCCATGGTGAAATTTGTAGGAGGGTCAGTAATGTTTTGGGGCTGTTCTAATTCCAGAGGTCCAGGGGCACTGGTTAAAATCAATGGTATAATGAATTCCGCCACGTATCAGGCAAATTTGGCTGTCAATCTACCCTACCAGAAGGCTGAGACTTGGATATAGCTGGACTTTCCAGCAAGACAATGACACAAAGCATACCTCAAAATCCACACACAAATAGTTCGGGCACAACAAAAGCAATGTTCTGCAATAGCCATCTCAGGCACCGAACCTCAATCCAATCAAAAACCAGTGGGCTGACCTGAAGAGGGAAATTGATAAGCGCAAACCCAGGAATGTGAAGGATCTTTCAAGGATATGAAATAATAACTTTAAAAGAATAGTGCATTTTGTCTCCTTTGTCTAACATTACATTCTGTCTAATGATTCAATAAGGAAACCAGGAATGGGGCAAATACTTTTTTATGGCACTGTAGACAGTTATTACTGTATGCCTGTCAATTCTTTTAAATATGCAATATGCTGCTGCAAATATCTTCATCAAGAGGCCAATTGTATAATTAAGTAAGACCATCTGTGTGGACATTGATCCATTACCCCACAGCCCCCTGCATTTTAAATAATAATAATTATTAAAAATGATTATTTAAGTGTGTATGAGAAGCTATTTCATAGCATAATATCAGCAGGGTTCATAATGGCAAGCCAAGATCAGTTGAATGACCTGTCTTCATCATAAAACAATTTGATGTCATTACAGACCTGCACAAAGACAGCAAGAGACAGTCACATTCTCCTAGCATACATTGTACTGTATACGAAACAAGGCACAGTCCAGTGATATGAAATTCCCAGCCAAATTAGTGCCTGGGAATATTTATGTATTTGATTGCTACCTTTCCTCGGGCTGAGGAGGTCAACTCCAATAGCATAACCCTTTCAAGCTCGATAATGAACATAATATAACGATGATTGCTGCCGCACAGTACAAGGTGGTTCCAGTCCTTTTTCAATCTGCATACGGATATCCAACTCTTTTTTGTTACCTTTGCGATATGAAAGTTTGCACGTTTTGTTGCAGCCAGTGTTTCATACGCTTAATGTATCATACGCTTAATTAACATGGGAACGGTCCGGAGGAGCCCATTGAATGTCTGGTAAATATTCCCAAGCATTCACACCACCGGATCCTGATTCCCAGGATTGTTGTTTGTGTCAAACCGTGCCTCAGCATCCTAAGAGAGAAACAAAACATCATGTATATTTAATGAGCGACTCTTCTCTTGTCTCTGCGCGCTTTTTAAATGCAGTGATTTGTGAGGAGGTTAGTCAAACCCCTGTGCTGCTTTCTGAGTGAGGATGCTGTCACAGCCGAAAAGTTAGCGCGAGCGTTTCAGAGCAAAGAGGCTGATGTGCGTCTGTTGTGATCACCACTGGTCCTCGGAGAGGGAGATCCATTTGTCTTTCTTCTGAAGATGAATCCAAACACAAAATAAGGAGAGAGAGAGAGAGAGAGAGAGAGAGAGAGAGAGAGAGAGAGAGAGAGAGAGAGAGAGAGAGAGAGAGAGAGAGAGAGAGAGAGAGAGAGAGATGTACCAGAGAGGGAGTAGTCACATTTAGGCTGGCATTTAAATAATAACGAAACTTAAGACCACAAATTATTACCACACAGGGAAAGAGCAACAACAGAAATTCCGTCAAAGCAAGACTGGGGCAGGGGGTGGGGGGTTTAAATGAATTTTCAAAGGACTACTGATCTTTTTGCCAAGGGGAATAACTTTTGTCAAGTCAAAAGTGATACATTTTAGGAATAACTTTGGTCTAATGTCATAATGAAACAACTGACAGCAGTTGAGGTAGTAGCACGGTTTTAACAGGTTTTGAACTTGCATTGTATGACACATATATGTCTCATTTAGTGAAAGCACTCACTAATAGTGCAGGCTGAGCCCTGTAATGTCACACCTACATCTAGATGTATGGTGAGCTTGTCAGCTAGAGTTTCTTAGGTTGTTACTGTATTTGTTCCATCCAAAAAATGCCATCTATGGGTTATTACTTCTTTCCAGAGGAGATACACCTGTGGTCAAGCTCACTTCTGCAGTATGCAAAGTAGCTTCAGTCAACAGGGACCTGATGGTCGATTGGAATTGCTTTAATAAAATACAGGAATGAAATTATCACTGAAATCCTCTGAGCTTCATAAATAAGATCTTATTCTGGGGAAAGTAATTAAAACCTAAATGCAAAACAATGAAAACATGTTTGGTCTATGGGTTTGCTGTATCCTAGTCTAGTTTCTGGGCCAGATTTCCAATTTTGCTCACTAAATCATTCCCCAGTTGGTAAGTAAATCCCTCCCTTGCCATCTCTGCCATGCAATTCATGAAAGGAAAGGAATTGTTGTTGTTTAATATATCTTCGAGAATAATCTGTGCAAGAAGCTTGCTTACTTCTTCTCGCACATGTTACTACACTCTTGGGCAAATTCACATAATTTCCCCACAGCCATTTGATTATGTGTTCTGCTGAATGGAAGAAATACACTGTTCAGCTTTTGTGTTGGTGTACTGACTCTATGAAACAAGTCTAAAAACAGAAAACAATTTTCCATTAATTTTTTTAATTTTATTTTGCCAACCTTAACCAGGCTTCTACTTGTAGGAAAATGATAAACAAACACTAGCTGCTAAATTTTTTTTTTTTTTCTGTTAATTATCTGGGAGAAAAGAAAACCAGGCCCAGATTTGGATTTGAAGATGGCTGAACTATAGAATTAATAGCAGCAGATTAGGAAACTATCCATCCATCCATCCATTATCTGAACCCACTTATCCTGATCAGGGTCGCAGGGGGGCTGGAGCCTATCCCAGCATACATTGGGCGAAAGGCAGGAATACACCCTGGACAGGTCGCCAGTCCATCGCAGGGCACACACACCATTCACTCACACACTCATACACTCATACCTACGGGCAATTTAGACTCTCCAATCAGCCTAACGTGCATGTCTTTGGACTGTGGGAGGAAACCGGAGTACCCGGAGGAAACCCACGCAGACACGGGGAGAACATGCAAACTCCGCAGAGAGGCCCTGGCCGACGGGGATTCGAACCCAGGACCTCCTTGCTGTGAGGCGGCAGTGCTACCCACTGCACCATCCGTGCCGCCGATTAGGAAACTAGCTAGATAGATTTGATAAAAAAAAATATATTAACCCTTGTGTTGCCACTATGTTTAACAGCACAAGAAATCCCCTGAATGATCTTTTTTCAAATTTGATAACAAAGTTTGTGATGAGTGACAGGTTGTTTCTTCATGCAAAATAGATTTGGGGTTTAAAATTAAATTAAAGGCGGCTCATTTTTGGCCCTTAGGACAAATGGAGTATACAGAATGTTAAGACTACACAAGGGTAAAAGAAAAACTGCCTGTGAAGAAGTGTGCACACATAATCTGTTGTTGGCGGAGCTGAACCCGCTGGCTGACCTGCTGTTTGCAGTCTTAGGGGCAGCATCTGCCTTCCAGGCGTGACTGAGGAAAGAAAAGTATCATGGGCTCACTAAATATGGAAGTGCACAATTTCCCAAATTCCCACAGTTTTGGATGATAAACTGTCAACATTAAATATAGCCTACTGTATTTGCAATTGTCTAGCCTACTATATGCCGACTAATTTTGTAAGAATTTTAAGCATGCCCGATTACTAAATTGTGGATGATGAAATTTTACAATGTCAGCGACACTCTGCTCTGGATAGGGCCATTTAATGTTTTCGCCAATTTCAGCAATTTTTCTGAAGCCTGATAAAATTAACAGTCTGAGCTGCTGATTTAGTTGAGGCTTGTGTTTGGGTTTTTCCCCCAGAAACATCCAAGGATGTTCTGCATTATGAATTACTATAACGTTAAGTCAGAAACTGATACATTTATTTATGTTACCTGGTTAAATTTTGGCTGCGCACAGTATCCTACACCTTAGTATTGTAAGGCAGTGTATTTCTGATATAACTACTTTGTTAGCTATCTAATGAATACAAGAAGTAAGTTTGTTTGTTAGCTAAGTTACTGTACAAACATTATGCTTCATAAGCTAGCGATGAAGGTAAGCATACGTCTCTTCTGGACTAGCACATAGTCCAGCCATTTAATGATGGCTAAACTAAATAAATAAATAAATACATATTTAAGCATGAGATAAAACAATGACTGTCCATGCTAGAGTTGTAGGGCATATCAAGAGGATACCAAGAGGAGCCAAGTTGTGAAGGCTCCTTGTGCTGGATACATGATACTACAGTGTGGCAAATGAGCAAATGAAGGAATTAACAAACTGATGGAGAGTGACCCATAGTCCTCTATACTAAATCACACTGCAATTTGCATAAGATAGTGGAACTAATTTTAGGTGCTAACAGTCAGTGCCAAAATATTTAGCAATGCAAAATAATTAATAAATTAACAAGAAGCTGTTTTTATGAAGAATGCAAGTTGAAAGTATGTTGAAAGTTTCAATATCTGCAGAGAAGGTAAGTTCGTGTTGTGTAACAAATGTATTACAAATGTATGTTGAAATATGTTAATGTAAAGTATCACTGTTTCTGTGATATACGTATTCTTATGTTCCATATTTGAAATATTAAAATAAAATAAAAAGTCACATGTACATAAGCTTGGTCACAAGATGGCAGCCTTGTGTAAGAGATTGCTTCACTGTAAATGCGTTTGTAACATGAGGCATTTATGAGTGCTGCTATATACATTTGGATATTGTATTAGCCTTATATCTGTGATAGTACATCAATCATTCCAACCAAAAACATAAGCACAAAGCTACAAACAACATTACCACAGACAACATTATATTAACAACATAAGGTGGTCATCTTCAGTTAGCTCATGACATAAAACATTAAAGTATATTTCCCTACTGCTATATGCTGATTGAGAAAGTACATAACTTCTTAAAGTGTAGTGTTTTGTGGTTAAAGATTTGAAAAAAGTTCATGGGTATCCATACTATATGCACGCAGTCTAGGCCCTGGCTCAATAAATTGGATTGCAAACATGTTTGTCATAAAATCTGATTAGACTATGTTTTCCAATACTGAGAATCAGCTAAAATGGTTTATTAATGCATGTGTTAAAAGAATGACAAATTAAATGGTCATTTTTCCCTATGTCTCTCATTTGACAAAAAAGAATGCTTTAGTAAATTTCGTGATAGTCCAGGTTTATTAAATTGTGCCAGTGACAAAATATCTTCCCTATTTCTGGATGGGTATTGGACCATGTATTCAGCTGTAAGTAGAGGAGTGGGATTGAACAGTGCATATACACTCACTGAGCACTTTAGGAATACCTGTACACCTACTCATTAATGCGATCATCTAATCAGCCAATCATGTGGCAGCAGTGCAATGCACAAAATCAGGCAGATATGCCTCAGGAACTTCCTTTAATTTTCACATCAGAATTGTGAAAAAAATAGATTTTAGTCTCTAGAGTTAGCAGAGAATGGTGCAAAAAAACTAAAAACATCCAGTGAGCAGCAGTTAATGACAGCGGTCAGAGGAGAAGGGACAGACTGGTTGAAGCTGACAGGAAGGTGACAGTAACGCAAATAACAGTGGTATGCAGAAGAGCATCAATGAACACACAACGCATCAAACCTCTAAGTGGATACGCTACAGCAGCAGAAGACTTAATAAGTATAAAAAAATAAGTAATAAATAGCTAATAAAGTTCTCAATGAGTGTATATAATTATGAATTGAAAACATACTGTATGGCACAAATGTTTAATTTATATGGCAATCTATCCATGTTTCTGTATATCTGAAGATAAAGCAAGAGGCTAATGCTGCTAATTATTACTTGCCAAAAACTGACCTCACAAGGAGATTAATTTAGTTTGCCTACTCTATAAATGTTTAAAATGTTCAATTCCTGCATAAACAGTTGTGTACATGAACAGACTATGGTTTTTAAAGGAATGATAAATTTAAAGAAGGGATTAGATATGTCATAAACACAGTTGGACCAAGTCGTCAATAAACAAACCCAGTGAAGCGCACAGCTCACTCCAGGAATGAACATTTCCAAACACGTTTCGGCAGCTGCGACGCCGATGAAGTCACAGTTCCCATAGTAACCTTTTATTCATCTGTGCACAGGTTTTCTCTGGAGACCAGACTTCCATGCCAGAGATGCCTCTCGGATTTGAGTGAGTCTGTGCCACACGTCTGAGCAGGTGCCAGGGGGGCCCGTGTGAGGTTGAGCATATGTCCCATGTCCCTCAGTGCCATCTGCGCAATGTCCCCAATTAGATCCCAGCGTCACAGACATGTGGATCATATCGCATTTCTATGTCAGCTGCCATCCTTTTTTTATGCCCCTGGCATGTAATCTTGGGCCCCCTAAAATTGTTTCTGAGGGCTACATCATCATAGTCTTAGCGCATAGTCCATTTAGGGTGTGGTCAGATGCACTTTTGCACAAGAGCAAAGTAAGGCGCAAGGTTCGAAAAGGATGGATTTAATTCATTAATAGGTGTGTCTTGGGTGTGACATAGGATAAAGCAATCAGAATGTCATCTTCCATTCCTCTTAAAGCCAACTGCATTTGCCCTTTGGCAGGAAGCTAATATGATGGCGGATTTAGCGAGACATCGAACAGACAGATTTAAGGGTAAAGACTGGCTCCTGCATGAGTCTATTAAAATTGAATGAATCCTGCTTTTAGCATCGCATCCAAAAAAATAATAATAATAAGAAAATAAAATACTATGCACAGTGAATTGCCTGGACCATAGAGCATAGCCTTTTTAGAAATATTGCATTAAGGTGACTTAAATGTCCGAAGCAATGTTCGCTGGACAGAGATTTGGACATTATTCAATAAAATAAACATCTGATTTCAAGGCAATTGATGAAGCAGCTCTTCTGCCAGTATTTTGGTTCATTAATTGGCATACAGTTCATCATCTTGCCTTCTAAAGTCCTGTAATGTGTCGTCATTTATTTCCAAGACATTCATGACCTTTGGCACTGTTATGCAATGCATAACACGCCACAAAGAATAGCCCCATCTGAGTCATGTTCCACCTGATTTATATTTTAAGCCTACTGAATTATTATTACAACCAACATGCAAATATGGAGGTATTTTCAAATTCCAACCGATTTTCAGAAAATACACTATTGTTATTGTGTCTGTTCACACAGGCCTGTTTGTTGTCTGAACTGGGCATATGCCTTGCAGGTTAATCAGCAAGTAATGCTACCTACTGCAAACACTGCAAACTACTTTACTAGCTAGCATCATAGGAAATGCTATTTAATCACATGTGAATTATTTTATTACAAATCTAAAATTGTTGAGTTGAGATCCTAATCAATAAAAAATGTGTGTCTGTGTAAAAAAAAAAAAATCACTGTGGCAAATTATTGACAAACTGGATCTTTCCTTGGCAATTTTACATATCTACAATCTTGGTGGAAAGAATGTTGAGGATGAACTGTGTACAATGATTATTTACTAGCTGATGTGGATTTTGTGAAAGAAACAATGGAACATATAGATTATAAGGTGGTTTGTTGTATTGATGTATTTATTTGCATTTTATGTATATTATGTGTTTAACACAAGTACTTTCTCACATTTTTTGTAAGTTTTGATACTTTTGTCTGGATGGCACTCATATCCCCCTGAAACTACATATATCCTGCTGAGTGTTGCCACTAAGTTATACAAGCTGTTTGGAATACAGGCACAAATCTTTGCACACATGTAAATCACAGCATATATAAACATCTCATCTTAATGATAATACAAGTAAAAATTTAACTAAATATTAAAAAATAACTCAGTTATTGCTTAGTCTATTTCCTTTTTTATCAGCCAAATTATCTTCACTGAGCTTACAGATTCAGAAGACGAGTGCTCAAGCCCAGCGAGAGCCCATAAGTTTACCCAAGCTTTTTTAAACTGTATAATCAATGAAACTTTAAATGTATCTGGAATTGGTATCTGGCTTTCAGTTACATATATTTTTATTTTTAGTTCTCCATTAGCCAGGGGACAATGAAGAAGCCATAGTTATTAATATGAACACATTTGTATTTATGTTGAGCTCGGTGAAAACACTTTTTAAAATTTTAGTTTAGACATCACTGTATATGCTCTGCTCTAGCACTTTCCAAATGTACTGTCTGTTGAAACTAGAGAAAAACAGTTTTAAGTGACATTTTCATGAAATGTAAAAAGGTCCTTCCTCATGTAATGTATCTTGTGATTTCACTCCCTGTTCCCCCTAAAGCAATTGACCTGCAGTCACATCTTCTTCCAAGCCTTCATGTTCTTTTCCTTCTCTCCCCGTCTCTGCCTCCTGACCTTTTTACGGTGTCGGCCCAGGCGGGCTCTGCGGCCGGCCATTTCTCTTTCCTTTTCGCGTGAAAAAAAAAAGTTACTTCCAGTCTCTGAACTCTCCCCTCAGTGCTCTCAGTCAGTGTGCGGTTTGTCGGACGTCATGCACGCAGCAGCCTAAATGGCAGATGGTTTCGAGAAAGCCCCTTCAGCTGCACTTTTTCAATCGGCGGTTCGCCAGCACGCTGGCCACTCTGTTTATGAAAACATCCCAGTCATGTGCTTGCTGAGCAAGTGCATTGTCTCTTGATTAGTGGGCGGGTACATCCTTCTCTCAGGCCCCCTCCCTCTCTCACTCCCTGCCTGCTTCCCTCCCTCCCTCCCTCCCTGTTTTTCTGTCATTCTGATCAATGGCTTGACTTCCTCCTTCGGTACGGCTTTGCAGCAGCTCGCAGTCGAGATTGACTGCTGCCCAGCTAAGCGGGAGAGGCGGCGGCAGCATCACAAACAATACAGCAAAACACGCGCTTACACATTCACACACGCTCACTCACGCGCGCACACACACACACGCAGGCACACACGCGCACACTGGCGGCTGTGCTGTCCCAGCATTCAGCTGTCAGGATGAGTGCAGGAGATGTGGTCTGCACCGGCTGGCTGGTAAAATCTCCGCCTGAGAAGAAATTAAAGAGATACGTGAGTACCTTAGTCATAGCGGGTAAGAAGGGCTGCTGGCGGCGGTGGGGGGTGGGGGCATGACGGTCAGTAATGTGTGCTTGTGTTGCATTCTGACCAGGCTACTACAGACGAGGTTGTAGTTCCTACACTGCAAGTAAACACAGCTTACTGAGCTGCTCGCTCCTTACAGAGAGGAAATCATTTCTGTATTTGAATAAAATAAGCAGGGTTGCGCTGGATCTGACGTTTATGTATTTGCGCTTTCTGTGCACACTGTGGTATGCGGGCAGCCTGTCTTCTTGTGGCAGATGGGGATGTTGTTGTAACGTACTGTATTCCTGGGCATGCTGCTAGCACAGTGCTACGATTACCCGATGCAGAATACAACAGCACTACCCTGCAACATGTCTATCATGCCTGGGTGGACCTGGTTTGAACTGCGCTGTTTGAATGCCATCAAATTTGTAGCATTTGTGTACATTTGTATTGAGTATGCCCTGCATTCAAAGCATGTAGCTGTCAGCAGTATAAAAAATTATATACACTTTTCTTTTACAGGATATATCATCTAGAAATGTGCTGAAATGCAGAGGGGCATGCTTGTTTTTTCCACGTTAGCCAGCTCAGTGTGCGTTGTAAAGAGCAGCACGTTCAGAAGAGATTGGCGGGCGTAACTGCATGTGTGCAGACGGGCTGTATTGTGCTGAAGGAGAGGGAGGGTGCCCCTTCTGCTCTGTAACTGCCTGTTATTCCGTGAAATTTGGGCGTGTTGCAAAACATAGGAAGCCCTATCACAGCCAAACTGCTGCAAACGATCGTATGCGTCCATGACCGTTGGTATTGTCTCTAGATAGTGAGAGTAGAGAGAGGAAAACCACTGAATGTGACAGGGTGGGTGAGGAGGGGGGGGTTCTGTGGGTGTGTGGGGGTGGAGGGGTTGGCATATTTGACGATTGTGTACTTGATGGTTGCTTGGGAAATTCCATTTGGAATTATTTTTGGTGGAGCAAGGGCGGGAAGGGGGTGTGTTGGGGCTCGCAGTTCAAGTTCCCTTTGTGGTATGAAGGATGGAGGATGTCCCAGACAACAGGAAGGACGGGGTTTTCCCTGCGGGCAGTTGTCGGACACCGTGTCCGACCCCAAGGCAGGGGGCACTTTCTCCTGCAAGGAGACACTGGCCGGCTCAGTCCCCAGCTCACTAGTCATCAGCCACACAGACGAGAGGTCAAATGCCCACAGGCCAAAGCCTAAGATACTAATACGCCTGTCAAAGAGAGAGAGAGAGAGAGAGAGAGAGAGAGAGAGAGAGAGAGAGAGAGAGAGAGAGAGAGAGAGAGAGAGAGAGAGAGAGAGAGAGAGATAAACAATATATTGGTTACATTGGTGTGTTTTGAATATGATCCATCCATGTTACTATTTATTTTTTACAACAATCTCAGTGCACTAGAGCCTTGTGAAAGAGAAGCCACTCAGAGTGAATGTATTTGTTCAAATGACTGTTTGGATTTGGGTTTGGCCCATGTGTCAGAGGTCTTTCGTGCAGCTGGAGCCATATAGAGAGTTTGATTTTCCCTTGAAGGAGTCTGAGTACACGGGACTTGGGACAAACCCATGGTGTGATGTATGAATTTGTAAGAATTTATAAGATTTCTGTAAACATCTAATAAACAAGGATAGGACCATTCATGAACAAACCAAGCAGCCCATCTGTATGACTCAGTGAAGGCCACTAGATTTGCCAGGAAGTACATTAAAGTTTGCAGGTGCTGGACGTGTTATGTCATGAGCTTCTCAAATGTTTGCCGTTCCAGTAATTTCTTGTATCCATGGATGCTTTCTCTTCTTACGTAGGTCAGCAGCACAGTGTTTTTGCTGGCAGAGTGGCATGCTAGATAGGAGACTGGGCAGGTTGTGGGTTTGAATCCCAGGTGTGACACAGCTCTTGTCCCATTGAACTCTGTACTGAACCTGATCTTCAGAAAATCGACATGTACAAATGAGTAATGTGAAGAATGCAAACTATGTACATCTTCCCAAGAAATAAATAGCATTATGAGCATGAATGACTGTTTTACAAGCTATAAAAAAAATGTAACTATTTAATTTGTTATCTGAAGTTTCTTGGTATTGAGACGCTGTTTATCAACACTGGCCATGTGACCTAAATACTTTAGAACAGTATCTTGAACTGAGGCAAATTGGCAGTTATTGGTGAATTCTGTGGAATGAGCTGATTAAGGCGGCTACATGTTTTTCTCAGCTCTCCATGAAAGCCAGGGCCATTCGACATGGATGGCTATTTCTGTACATCTTGTGTACTGTTTAATAATAATGGACCACTGAGTCAGTGTTTCAGCACATGCAAGATTAGTATATTATGATTATAATAATCGTATATGATATTTATAATTTAAATTTATAATCTTATTATTATTATTATTATTATTATTATTATTACACACCTTTTCACATTTGTGATACACTGTATGCATCTTGCTGTAAATCTTTTTTCTTAAATTTTCTTTTTATCCCCTTCCACCCCAAGCAAAATATCACCTTTCCCATCCTCAGCTCCTTCTATTCCATTACTGCATATTGTATGTATGTATTATTGATGGCCACCCCTGGTACACATATGCAGCAAGAACTGGAACTAGTTACACAGTTTAGCTCAAAAGCAATACTTTGACAGAAACATCTTAAGCATTATTTTTAGGCTCAGTAAAATAGTGTATTCACCTGTATAACAGGATTTCCATGCCTGTCAACACCATTGAGACATGATTTGGCCCATCACTTAGGCCTCACTTTCCTAATAAATGCTTAAATTCCAACACAGTGACATCAACATTTTGCACATTTTGTTGTAAAACGCATACATACACAAACACACACACACACACACAGTATATACTGTATGTTCATTTGGAGGACACGTGTGTCTGTATGTACTGAATAGTTCAATGCAAAAGTATTGGGACAGTGACACAATTATTTTTGCTTTGGTTCTGTACTCTAGCACATTGGATTTTAAACAATGAATATGCGGTTAAATTACAGGCTGTAAGTTTTCATTTATGGGTATATACATCCATATCAGGTAGGGATTACAGCCATTTTTATCCATAGTCCCCCCATTTTAGGGGAGCAAAATAATTAGGTTCACCACAAGATGCACACCACTGCTACAGTAAGCCTCAAGAACAGAAGGACCAGGTTAGAGTTAGCAAAAAAGTACATTGAAAAGATGGTTCTGGAACAAAGTCTGGACATATCAGACCATCAGTATTAACCTTTACCGAACTGATGGAACGAGGAAAGTGTGAAGAAACAAAGGAACTGCTCATGATCCAAAGCACCCCACCCCTCTCTGTGAAACATGGTAGAGGTACTGTTATGGCTTGAGCATGTACTGTAGGGCTGCCACTGGAGCCGGCTCACTTGTCATCATGGATGATATGACTACCGACAGCAGCAGGATGGATTCTGAAGTGTGCAGAAACATCTACTCAGGTCCGACAAAATGCCTAGAAACTCATTGGACGGTACTGCATTACAAATAGGAACTAAAGATGGCTGCAGTTCAGGCCTGGGAGGGCATCCCCAGGGAAAATGGCCAGTGTATTGTGATGTCTATGGGTTCAAAGGCCATCAAAGGCAAAGGATTGGCATCCAAGTAATAAATATTAAGATTATGTTAATGAGTCCAATTACTTTTGCTCCCATAAATTAGGGGAATATGTATAAGTAAGGCGGTAATTCTAACACAGATGAATGCTGACAGTCTACACATTTAATCCAATGTGCTGAAGTACAAAGCCAAAACAACAATAATGGTGTCACTGTTCCAATACCTTTGAATTTAACTGCATGTACACTATGTACTGTGGGCTCCAGAATTATTGCCACCTTTAAAAAATTTAGAAAAAAAGGATATAATAAATATTATATAATAAACAGCAGAAACAGCATGGATAATGATCTATAAACGTACTTGTCTTTCAATACATTTATTCTCATGATTCAATGTTTTTATTCACTAATCTCATTATTGCTGAAAACCACAGGTGCCAGTGGGTCATAGGTAGATTGTCCCGCAGGACAATGACTCCAAACATACATCAAAATCCAAACAGAAATGGTTAAGTAAAAACAACAACCATGTTCTGCAGTGGACGTCTCAATCTCCAGACTTAAATCCCATCAAACAGCTGTGGTCTGAACTGAAGAGGGGGGTATCTCAAAGATATCAGAAAAGTCCAACTTCTGAAATCTTCGCCAAGAGTGTTTGCACAAAGTATTAAACCAGAGTGCCAATAATTGTGGAAGCTGGTTTTGGGGAAATATTGTTTTATTTTAAAAAGGTGGTTGATTCCATTAATAAAGCACATTGCTTTACACATGTTGGAAAAAAAGCTTAATGTCAATAACTATTATTATTATTTTTTTTAGCTAACAGCATTTTATGTGCATATTCTTCAAGGGTGCCAATAATTCTGGAGCCCACTGTATGTCAGGGAGGTCTAGCAAGAATCATCACCTCAGGATTCATAATTTTGGAATGGTACAGTGCAACCCACTTGGTCACTAAAAGTAAAAATGGACATTACATTTCATTTTTTTACTTTCCCTTTTTAATTTAGTGTATAGTATTTACCATGTTAAACTGACATACTGTACCCTGAGTTATGCTTGCCAAACAAATCATTCCATAGGCATTTCACTCCACACAAAATGGTCTGCCGTTCAAGTTGCACAGTCTCAGTCTCAAGGGTTTGTCTGGCACATTTGACTGTTTTTTGCACTTGTGTTGAGGAGTAAGATATTGCTATTTAGATTTAGTTAGTTTATCTGAAAGGTCTTACACTGCAATTTCCTGCTGTGTAAAGCCACTTATCATTTGCTAGAATCAGAAACAAGAAAACAATCTTTTGAGGGAACAGCCATTTGAACAAACCCCTCAAGTGCAAACAATCTTTTTTCAACCTTATTGCCTAATAAACCCGAAATACAACTTGAGAAAGTCATGTGGTCCTTGAGAAATAAACTATTGTCCTATGCATGCATATAAACACTGAAATACAAGTATACATGTACAGGAGGGTGTGTTTGTGTGTGTGCGTGCGTCCGTGCATGCGTGTGTCCTTCCTTGCGACCACTCATTAGTATTGAACTCGCCATATGATAATACAAAATGTTATTGTACAGTATGCGGTGAAATTAATGGGAACTCCTCTAACTGGTGTTTAAGTATCAGAGGAACTAGTTTCTTTCTTCCTGTTGTCAAGATATTCAACACCTGTCTTGAAACAGGAAGTTGGAAATAGCTATTCCCAAACACAGACAGGCTAAAAACAATGAATAAATGTACTACGCAGGGCATATAGTCTTGTAGCTGCTGCAGTGCAACTTTTCATCTAACAGAGATACACATTTCTGGGTGGGATTCAATTAAAACATTTTCTTGCAACTTTGACTCTGTATTTAGTTTTTAGGGTTTTTTTCAAATTCACCTCAGAAAGAAGGCCAACAACCACCAAAAGTAAATGTGGTTTAAATGCATAAAGGAGAAGTTGATGTTGGTTGCATTATAGCTGTGGTGTTTAATGCTTATGAAGGCTTAATCACAAAACAAAATAATAAAATGCTGCTATTTGTGAATAACATGAAACCCATTTAATTATGTAGGGAACATTTGGTTCTTTGTGGTTCAGCTAATGAGTTGTTCACACCTGCCTTTCATATTCCACAAACTTAGCTGTATTTTTCCCAGAATGTGCTCTGTGATTGGAACAGTGAAACTCTGTTGTACCATCTGATGTGAAAGACGTTTTTTGTGGATGAAACTTTTTTTTCCCTCTGGAGAGAACTCTTTGTCTCACATTTAGGTTCACAGACTTTCTCAAAAGCTTTATAGTGTGGGTTACATACAGTTCATGTGACTTCAGGCTTTGTAAATTAAGTGGAACACTGCATTTCTTGCATAGCTAAACCTCCATATTCACTATGGCAGCATGAAAGACAAAGCAGATTTGCTTGTTTGATAACGATGCAACTGATTTGAACTGAGGACTGTGCTAGGTTGTACATTGGCGGGTCAAGCTAGAAATGACTCCAAACGAGGTAATAATCATACATGAATGAAATGTCACAATAACATAAAGACACTTCTTTGGAGTTATTTACGTCAGCAGTGACCTGCCATCCAGCTGTTAAGGATAAACACAGAAATAATAAAAAAAGACTAACCAAAAGAAAGAAATACATTCTCAGAAGTGATATTAATAAATTATGCTGTAAATTATAGTTTAACCCATTTTATAATTCATGTAGTGTCTCTGGATTTTTGGAAAGTAGTGTGTTTTGATCAAACCGTTCTATGGAAAAAAACATATTTATAATAGAAGAAGAGATACTACAGACTCTGCTACTTGACTCCTACAGCACTAAAGCAATTGGGGAAAAGGTAGTGCGGATAATGCTTTTTGACTGCTGAAGTATTACAGCATCAGCAGTTGTTCTGTGGCAGATGGTTCCCCTTGGGTCATGTGCTAACATGTGACCCCAAAATCTGTGCGAGGTCATATGGGACAGAAGGTGGTTACATTAGTGTAGAGAAATGATAGAGAACAAAGACCATATGCTTTACTGGAGGCTAGTGACACTAAAGGGAGGGGGAGCTACCTTCATGCTGTCCCCTCCATAGTCATGCGTCTTATTTTGTGTTGCCTGTTCTCCTGTAATCACCATACGTGGGGGTGTTATGAGATCCAATCCTGGCTGTACCCTTGAGTAAGGCATGAGATTAACCTGAATTACTTTCATAATGTGTTAGTTCCCTTTATACAAAGACACTTACTCTTGTATTAGGGAGGTTAACAGAATAACATTAGACTGACTTTTATTATTAAATTACAACATGGCTCATACTGTCATCTTACTATTGCATAGCATGCCATTCAAACTAATTTAGAAAAACTTTGTGGAGAAAAATACTTCAGATAAAGCAGGACCATTTAGCCTGGAAAATTAAAAGAGGAACCTTTATCTGCACTCCCGATATGTTGCACAATTCAAAGACTGCATGACTACTGACAGTGTGGTGGTAACATGATCAGAGATCCTTGTGCTGTTGAAGACAATTCAAAAAGACATTTACATTTATCAGACAACTTTGTGAAGGTAGCTTTAAATAAATTGGAAAACAATACAATGTTATTAGTAATCGCTTTGGATTAAAAGCGTCTGCCAAATTACTAAAATGTAAATGTAAATGTAATCATCATATCCAGTTCATTCTATAGAACCACTGCTGAAGATAAAACCACTGCTCCACTGCTCAAGATAAAACTTTCAAGAGGAAATCATGCTTCCAGAGAAATCCAGATTCAGAAAGTAAAAGTTTCAATCTACTGGATTTTCCCATTGCACAATTGTTCAGCCAGGAGGTAGAATTAGTGAAATCAGCTGAATTTCAGTTCATGGGTGGAAAAAACACATGGCAGGACTTTTACTTTCCGACCCCTGGACTTGCCACCTCTGCCAACAGGCCTCCCTTCCTGTAGTAACACCCAGAAAGTGTTTCAGATAAGTGTGATATTCCCCATGTCACTGTACATGTGTTATCCTTGTGATTGATTGGGGGCCTGCAGTACAGTATGTCTGAGCCAGCTGCAGAGTGAACAGAACACTGGCTGGCAGTATCGGCCTTGGGGCTGTACTCTCCTAAAGTGACTAAAGACAATGTAATGATGCCTTTAGTCGCAATGTAATGATGTCTTTCCTATGTGGGGGAGAAGAATAATTAGAGTATTAACAAGAGAAAAGTCAAACTTTAAGTAACATGTATTAATGTATAACAGTTGTATTGTATTTTCTATGGGAAGATACTTTTTCAGATACATTAATTGCGTGATTATTCAGTTGCAAAACTGAAGTGCAGCATTGATTTTATTTGCTCGTGCTATTCCGGACATTCCACATGCCTTTATATTATTTTGAACATTTTCAATGCCTTTTTTCAAAACTGCCACATTTGTTGTTACTGTAGTTTCTGGCAAAGCCCCAGTACTTCCTCTTTTAGACATTTCTGGGAAATGTGACATAGTTCCCCACAAGAAGGCTAGCAAAACTTAAGAAAATACATTGGAATTTGAACCTGAGGTAAATGGAGTGTTAACTGACCATATGTTTTTACCCTTAAAAACATAACTGAAAAAATATACACCCTTCCATAATGGCGGCCTAAAAAGTAGAATACATGCATTACTCCCTTGGGAAGGTATATAATGTGATATGTCATATTAAATTATTAATATGACATATTTTACGCATACTTTTAAAAGAATATATATATGTAATCAAATTATAATTAAATATTAAATACATTTTTTTTTTTTTTTTTACAATTAAAAGCACCATGTTAAAAGCAAAAATTCTACAGATAACTAGCTTCGGAATAAATTTGTGTTTTATAATGGAATACATCATTAGGGATATTAGATTGAGGGAAGAAATAAATGTTCATCAGGCAGACATAGTTTTAGGTACATTCTGCTTATAATATGTACTGTATGTGCACTTTAAATAAATAAATTGTGACCTACGCTTTGAGAATCAGTTGCTTTTGTATGTATGTTTTTGACCAGATTTATCCTCATCCTGTTACTCCACCACAATCTCTACTGTATATCTAGCAGCATATTTGCTGTTCTGTGCCATGCATTATGAAAATGAAGACACAATAGAATGGACAAATCACTGATACACTCATACAGGGCAGCCTGTAGCGTAGTGGTTAAGGGCACCCACGAGGTCAGTGGTTCTATCCCCGGTGTAGCCACAATAAGATCCGCACAGCCATGGGGCCCTTGAGCAAGGCCCTTAACCCTGCATTACTCCAGGGGAGGATTGTCTCCTGCTTAGTCTAATCAACTGTATGTCGCTCTGGATAAGAGCGTCTGCCAAATGTCGTTAATGTAACCAGTAAGTACAGTGTCAGTGTGGGGATTAAGTGGATATATTAATAGGGGGTTAGGGTTAGAGGATTACAGTTAGGAGTAGCGGTTATGACTATAGTAGACTTTGGGACAGGTTTGCGGGTACAATTATACTACTTTTCATAATACATAATGTAACAAGTTATATGCGGTAGTTATAATTTAATTATATAATATAAAAAAATGTTCATGTCATTAGCGAGCTAATATTGTTCTATTGACTAGGTGGCTAGCTCATACTTCATAGCAAACAACATAACTATTTCGGGCTGAACATTTAATAAATAGATGATGCTCATCATCATCATCATCACCACAATCATTAACAAATAAATAACCAATAATTAAATAAATAAATAAATAATTCTGAAGACAATAGCAAAATAATAAACCGTACTCTACCTCTACATGAAGTAATAAAGGCCAAGTTGCAGTTTGTGTTTGCTTTTGTATCAGAATTAGTAAGTTCCGTATAATGACAGAGCAGAAATCAAAGGAAAATGAATGAATGTTTCAGGCCCCCATTATGGAAACTTGGGGTAGAAATACTAAAAGCTTTTAAAAAATAATAATAATAATAAATAAATAAGATGATAATAATAAAATTCAAAACGATGATTGTTAAGAACAAGAAGAATTGATGAAATATAAACTGGCAAATTGCACTGACAATTTAAAAACTGGGACATAAAAGGCCCCCATTATGCCTTCTAGTGTTAAAAAAACTGTCCCCACTATTTGGCAAAATGCAAAATACAATCGTTGCCTTGCTACACCCTTCACCCACGGTATCAACCTTTCATTAACCTAGTCTGAATGAGAAACATGCAAGAGACTGTTTTAATTATGGAGGAATCGCCACCTTAACGCGGTGGAGGGGTTTGTGTGTCCCGGTGATCCTGGGAGCTAGGTTGTCGGGGGCACTGTTAGCCCCCAGTAGGGTCTCCCAAGGCAAATTGGTCCCGGGGGAGGGGCCGGACTAAGAGCGATTCAAAGACTCCATGATACGGCCACACAAAGACCCAGTTACCTCGCCCGGAAAAGGGAAACCGGGGCCCCCTGCTGGAGCCAGACCCGGGAGGGGAGCTCGTCGGCGAGCGTCTGGTGGCCGGGCCTTATCCCATGGGGCCCGGCCGGGCACAGCCCGAACTGGTCACGTGGGGTCGCCGCCCTGTGGGCTCACCACCTGCAGGGGTCAGCATCGGAGTCGGGTGCTTTGTCCAACGGGCAGTAGGCAAAGGCGGGGATCCGGGCGTGCTGATCCTCGGCGTCGCAGACTGGTTCTGGGGACGTGGAACGTCACCTCTCTGGTGGGGAAGGAACCGGAGCTAGTGCGGGAGGCGGAGCGGTACCAACTAGATATAGTTGGGCTCACCTCCACGCACAGTACTGGTTCCGGAACCAAACTCCTGGAGAGGGGCTGGACTCTGTTCTTTTCTGGAGTTGCTCAAGGTGAGAGGCGCCGGGCGGGTGTGGGGATACTCACAAGCCACCGGCTGAGCGCCACTGTGTTGGAGTTCCACCCGGGGAACGAGAGGGTCGCCTCTCTGCGACTACGTGTCGCTGGGGGGAAAGCTCTGACTGTCATTTGTGCTTATGCACCAAATGGCAGTTCAGAGTATCCGGCCTTCTTGGAGTCACTGGGCGGCATCCTGGAAAGGGTGCCACCCGGAGACTCCATAGTTCTGCTGGGCGACTTCAACGCCCACGTGGGCAATGACGGAGAAACCTGGAGGGGGGTGATTGGGAGGAACGGCCTGCCTGATCTGAACCCAAGCGGTGTTTTGTTATTGGACTTCTGTGCTGGTCATGGATTGTCGATAACAAACACTATGTTCGAGCATAGGGTAGCTCATAAGTGTACTTGGTACCAGAGCACCTTAGGCCAAAGATCGATGATCGACTTTGTGGTCGTATCATCAGACCTGCGGGCGTATGTCTTGGACACTCGGGTGAAGAGAGGAGCAGAGCTGTCAACTGATCACCACCTGGTGGTGAGTTGGATCAAGTGGCCGGGGAGGCTGCCGGACAGACCCGGTAAACCCAAACGTGTAGTGAGGGTGAACTGGGAACGTCTGGCGGAGGCCCCTGTTCGCGAGGTCTTCAACTCCCACCTCCGGAAGAACTTCTCACGCATCCCGGGGGAAGCTGGGGACATGGAGTCCGAGTGGGCCATGTTCAAAGCCTCCATTGCAGAGGCGGCAAGCAGGAGCTGTGGCCAGAAGGTCATCGGTGCCTGTCGGGGCGGTAACTCAAGAACCCGCTGGTGGACACCAGCGGTGAGGGAGGCCGTCAAGCTGAAGAAGGAGGCCTTTCGGGCTTGGCTGGCCCGGGGGTCCCCTGAAGCAGCAGACAGGTACCGGGTGGCCAGAAGGGCTGCGGCTTCGGCAGTCGCTGAAGCAAAAACCCGGGTATGGGAGGAGTTCGGGGAGGCTATAGAGAAGGACTTTCGGTTGGCCTCGAGGAAGTTCTGGCAAACCATCCGACGACTCAGAAAGGGAAAGCAGGGCTTGTCTCAGGCTGTTTTCAGCAGGGGAGGAGAACTGCTGACCCAGACTGGGGATTTTGTCGGGCGGTGGAAAGAGCACTTCGAGGAGCTCCTGAACCCGAACAACACGTCCTCTGTGGAAGAGGCAGAGCCTGAAGACTCGGGGGAATCTGCACCTATATCCCTGGCGGAAGTTGCTGAGGTAGTCAAAAAGCTCCTCAGTGGCAAGTCGCCGGGTGTAGATGAGATTCGCCCTGAGATGCTGAAGGCTCTGGACATTGTTGGGCTGTCTTGGCTGACACGCCTCTTCAGTGTCGCGTGGAGGTCGGGGACAGTACCTGTAGAGTGGCAGACCGGGGTGGTGGTCCCCATTTTCAAGAAGGGGGACCGGAGGGTGTGCTCCAATTACCGGGGTATCACACTCCTCAGCCTCCCTGGGAAAGCTTACTCTAGGGTACTGGAAAGGAGGCTCCGACCGACGGTCGAACCTCGGATTCAGGAGGAGCAATGTGGCTTCCGTCCTGGCCGTGGAACAGTGGACCAGCTCTTTACCTTGGCAGGGTTGCTGGCGGGGTCATGGGAGTTTGCCCATCCAGTCCACATGTGCTTTGTGGACTTGGAAAAGGCTTTCGACCGTGTCCCCCGGGGAACCCTGTGGGGTGTACTGCGGGAGTATGGGGTACCGAGGCCATTGTTACGAGCCATCAGGTCCCTGTATAACCAAAGTGAGAGCTGTGTCTGCATTCTCGGCACAAAGTCAAGCACGTTTCCGGTGGGTGTTGGACTCCGCCAAGGTTGCCCCTTGTCACCGGTCCTGTTTGTGGTATTCATGGACAGGATCTCAAGGCGCAGCCAAGGTGAGGAGAGTGTCCGGTTTGGTGACCTCAGAATTGCATCTCTGCTTTTTGCGGATGATGTGGTTCTGCTGGCTTCATCGGACCGTGACCTTCAGCACGCACTGGAGCGGTTTGCAGCCGAGTGTGAAGCGGCCGGGATGAGAGTCAGCACCTCTAAGTCCGAGGCCATGGTTCTCTGCCGGAAAACGGTGGATTGCTCCCTCCGGGTTGGGAACGAGTCTTTGCCCCAAGTGAAGGAGTTCAAGTATCTCGGGGTCTTGTTCACGAGTGAGGGTAGAAGGGAGCGTGAGATCGACAGGCGGATCGGTGCAGCATCAGCAGTAATGCAGGCGTTGCACCGGACCGTTGTGGTGAAGAAGGAGCTGAGCCGGAAGGCGAAGCTCTCGATTTACTGGTCGATCTACGTCCCAACCCTCACCTATGGTCACGAGCTTTGGGTAGTGACCGAAAGAACAAGATCGCGTATACAAGCGGCCGAAATGAGCTTCCTCCGTAGGGTGGCCGGGCTCAGCCTTAGAGATAGGGTGAGGAGCTCGGACATCCGGAGGGAGCTCGGAGTAGAGCCGCTGCTCCTTCGCGTCGAAAGGAGCCAATTGAGGTGGTTCGGGCATCTGATCAGGATGCCTCCCGGGCGCCTCCCTTTGGAGGTTTTCCGGGCTCGTCCAACTGGGCGGAGACCCCGAGGGAGACCCAGAGCCCTCTGGAGAGATTATATATCTCTCCTGGCCAGGGAACGCCTCGGGATCCCCCAGGAGGAGCTAGAATGCGTTGCTGGGGAGAGGGACGCCTGGAATACCCGGCTTTGCCTACAGCCCCCGCGACCCGACTCCGGATAAGCGGGTGATGATGGATGGATGGATGGATGGATGGAGAAATCCACATGATAAATGTTCCCTTACTGCAGAAGTGTGAACGTAGACTGAATTTGGTCGATTTACCTATGTTCCCCAGGCCTGGAGAAAACGCTGGTTTGTGCTCCGCCGGGGTCGGATGAGTGGCAACCCAGATGTGCTGGAATACTACAGGGGCAAGAGCTCCAAAAAGCCCATCCGCACCATAGACCTGAGGGAGTGCCAAGTCCAGATGCACACTGAGATGCGACTACTCAAGAGGGAGTTACAGAATCAGCACCTGTTCCTAGTCAAGACATCCTCACGCATATTCTACTTGGTCGCCAAGACCGAGGAGGAGATGAACAGCTGGGTGCACAATATTAGCCAAATCTGCCACTTTGGCCCACTGGATGAAGAGGCGGCAGGTAAGCCGACACGCGATGCAGTTCTTTGTGCCTGATTGGCTGTCTGATTTCTGAGAGGGGACACATTGAAAGAGTTTTTTACATTTTATATGCCTATAAATAGAGTTAAGCATGTTTATAACTGCTACAAGGTTATGATGGCTATAATGGTGCATCTCTTTAATGGTTACATTACACATTCAATTTTCACAATTCTCTCCAAGCTGCTAAACACATTTTTTATAAATATCTTCACTATAATATACACTCACTGAGCACTTTATTAGGTAGACCTGTACACCAGCTTGTTAATACAAATATTTAATCAGCCCATCATATGCCAGCAACTAAAGGCATAAATGCAAGCAGACATAGGCAAGAGGTTCAGCTGTTTTTCAGACCAAATGTCAGAATGGGGAAGAAATGTTATCTAAGTGATCTACTTTGATCGTGGAATGATTGTTGGTGCCAGACAGGGTGGTTTGAATATCTCAGAAAACGCTGATCTCCTGGAATTTTCACACTCAGCAGTCTCTCGAGTTTGCAGAGAATGGTGTGAAAAACAAAAAACATCTAGTGAGCGGCAGTTCTGTGGGCAAAAATGCCTGAGAGGTCTGATGAGAATGGTCAAAGCTGACAGGAAGGTGACATTAACACAAAAATAACGACATTACGAATTTGGTATGCAGAAGAGTGGACAGACTACAGCAGCAGAAAACTAAGAACTAAAAAAAAATCGAATAATTACCTAATAAAGTGCTCACTGGGTGTATTATAATGTAATAAAAGTGTTGTCTGAATGCATACAGTGAGGGTTGGACAGTACCACTGTCAAAAGTAGAAATAGCTGCCATAAAGAGTGAAACTGCTAACTGGGAATCCTTTTTACCTGTCCATCATTATATTAGAATCCAAAGAACATATTTCAGTAGAAACATATTTCAGTAGAAACACAATAGTAACAAATATGAAAGACCCCTAACTGCATACTATACCATGTCTTTCTGTCTTTGACTGATGACTAAAACTAATAGAGGTTCATGCATGCGCTGCTATTGGAAATGAGTGAGCTCTTTGATGGATACACATAAGAGGCAACCCACATTGCCTATGCACATTTTTATTTTAGTTCTTAACATATTGATTCACTGTAGGGTTAGAGGCCTCGTGAGTAAAAATGGCAATTTTCAGAGCTTAGCAGCAAAACCCAGCATCTCACAGATTTGCTTTATGTCGGCAGGGAAGGTTTCTTTTTCAAGTCTTGGCTTTTGCGAGGATCTCTTCCCTGGAGTAGCCAGCACTGACACTGACAGATTGCAGCTGAGTTCTGGAGCCATGACAAATATCAGAATTAATCTGAGCACACTACAGTGAATTGTGAATTATTAAAATGAAATGTGAAACAAACTGAATTTTGAATGACATTCAATTCAGTATTTCAATTCAATTATTTTGTATAGTGCCTTTTACTGAGAAACAGAAGGAAAATTGAGCAGAATCCCAGCCTAAATGATATTGATGCTAACCATAAGTAAGAATTTATATTGTAATTATTGATAGAAAACTTCTCAGGGTTTTCTATTGTTTTCAAGCATTAAGATCCTGCATTGCTTCTGCCAAACCAGGGACAGAGACACGAGTGGGCAGGTTTGGGAATTCCCCACACTATTCTCCATCTTGCCCAACCAATCACGGAATGATCATCGTGAACAGGGGGCACTAGCGATAAATTACTTAAGGGGCTTATTCCAATTGCTTAATTTATCCATCCTCATCTCTTCTGTCCTCACCTGTGCCAGAAAGACCGCCATCTTTCCAATCCATTACATTGTTTGGAAGAGCGAGGAGGTATCCTTTGCAGAAGTATTTTTCTGAATGTGTGATGTATAAATCAGGAAAGTGAGGAAAGGATGCAAGGAGTGAAAATAAGCGATTGGAATGAGCCCCCAAAATTGATCAAGGTCTACCATCTTTAATGACATGCTCCTTGGAGGAATGTGAGACTCCCAGGGGATTCTTCAGTGAAGATACACAAGCAATTTTGGAATTATTGTTTTTCATCATCTTTGTGTTTGGGGGATATACTGAATTTACTGCGTATCGCCCTCTATAGCTTCTGAGAGTTTGAAGAGTATCAAGGTGGTAAAGGTGGCTTTTGTTTTAATGTAAATAGGTTATTAGCTATCTAGTATGGAGCAGTTGTGCTATAGCAATACTTGTTACCTAGCTAGGTTACTTCCAAACTTTTTCAGTTATTTTGTTGTCTGCTTACAACTAGGTTTGAGCAGGATACGTTGATATTCAGTCTATCCGGTATGGATAACAGGTTTTTCTGGATATGACTGCTGTCCAACTACTGCAGACCAATATTGCAGAGAAACACATTGCATATTTCATCTGAATTAAATTCACTGAATGTGTACAGTGTTGAAAGGAATGTGATAGGCTAGAAACGACCAAGGTGCCTCGCCTGAGTCCGCTCTATAAATACCCCATAAAACGTACAACTTGCCAGTTCTCACAGCTCACCAGACACCACGTCTGGTTGTGTGCTGGTAGGAGTACTATCAGTCGCTTCCATTATTATTCTGGGACATTCATTGTTGATTGTATTGCAGTTTTCTTTTCTGCTTCTACTGTTTCATTTATTTCATTTTTCCATCTTACTATGACTAGGACTATTGGAGCTTGGCTTTTGCATATGGATCTGATTCAGGCTCAGCACTACTTCTAACAATGCTGAAATTAATTTTGATGCATGAAGTGTGCTCATTACATTTGAATAGGAAGCCCAACTGATATTTGAAAATAGCCACCAGGGTCCAAGCATTTTTGAACCACCCCTGTCTAAATTATGGGGTATAGCCTGTTGTACAGTCAGCTCCAGAATTATTGGCACCCTTGATAAAAATGAAGAAAAAAGGCTATTTCAGTGTTTTTCTTTTATTTTATTAAGTAATTTATTTATTTTTTCTTAAAACCACACATGCCAAAATTATTGGCATCCCAAACAATTATTGCAAAAAATAAATAAAACAAAGTCAGATATGGTGAGGTGAGGCCATAAAGAACCCAATGAATTGGTAGCATCTTGGGGTGATGAAGTCAAAAAAAAAATATATATATATATGTAATCTCCATACCAACAAACTCTTTGGAAGGGTGGCACAAATAAAGCCCTTACTGAGCACAATAAACAAAATCAATTGTCTGGAGTTAGCCACTGAACGATGGACGGCAGTCCATGACAGAGAAAACTCATGGATATTAATGATCTAGAAAAGTTCTGCATGGAGGAATGGTCAAAAATCCATCCAAATGTTTTCTCTAACCTTAACACAAATGATATAAAATTATATTTAATAATGATATAATAACACAAGTACTATGCAATTATTCTGTTTATTAATAGTATCACAGTTTTTCCGGTAGCCCACGAGTAAATTAGCTTGGTTAACAGATTACGTTAAAATATTTGCTAGCTATTGAATTTGCTGTTGCAAACCTTAGCTAGCTTGCTTGCTTATTCGGTTTTATCAGATAAATAATTTCATATAGTATTAGCTAATCATTATCTTCTATAGTTTGCTAGATGGTATTCCATGTTAGCTGGGTAGTTTCAGCTCTCTGAGTTACACGGGGTTATCTTAATTGGCTACCAACCACCTAATTTAGGCAAATTACCTAGTTACCTGTGATCATCATCTAACGGAGATGTAGGTTGTGATTTAATCAAATCATACGAGACTGCGAAAGCCATGATGTAGATGATATTTGGCGGCTCATTTGTTTCAGCAGTATTCCCAATAGCTAATAGAATAAATGCATTCAAAACGATGTGTAGCGGGAAGCAATTCTCTGCCACGGCAATTTCAAAGCTCCGGCATCTAATACCACAATGCAATTCTCTTAAGCCACAAAACACATTTTCTAACATTCTGTAGTAATCATGGTTGTCATACAAATAGTCTGTTGAGATGGAAATGCCCAATGGAGGAAGTAAATCTAGAGTTATATTTAACATCACTTCTGGTTTCATGGGAGAGCTGTTTAATGCCACTCTAATGTCATATATTTTATTATTAATAAAGAAATTGAGAGAGAGTCCAGTTCCATTTCTGCGCTGACAGGCATGGGTCAGTCCATGTTGTTTCTGACACACAAACTCCGCCTTTTTCACCCTGGTCCTGGAATCATTTCCAGTCAAAGCTCCAGCTTGACCACTTTTAAATCAGTTCAAACTAAATATTTACACACTTATGCAAGATGTGTGCTCCTGTTACTGATGTACATAGATGGCGACCTATAACCTTTACTGTACTTAATTTGACTAGTTTTATATGTCTACTGTGTTGTGTATGCTTTATATGTTTACTGTGTAACCTGGCCACCATTTTAGCCAGATCTCCCTGGGAAAAGAGCCTTTTAATCACAATGGGACTTCCTGGTAAAAATGAAGGGTAAATACATTTTTTTTTATTTTTTATAATACATCAGGGTCTGGCTAAACCAGGCTCGCCTGATCTTGTTTTCCACATTCATCAAGGGTGCTAATACTTCTGGACCTGGCCATATCTCTGGAAATATTAACTGTAAATGTTAAAAAGCTTTGTTTTGAATTAAACCTAAGTTTTAAAGCTAAAAATGGAATCTAAGCTTAGTCTGAGTCTCAGCAGTATTCCTGTCACTCAGGCGTTGTAAAAGTAGCAGTTCTGCTAAGAAGATAAATCGAGGTTTTACAATACCACTGCCCATGAAGAGTAGGCGGCAGCGGTATGAGTCACCTGATCTGTGTGGGAAGCCCTGAGAGAGAGACTCAGAACCCAGTCATCGCCTCCCTCGCCGTCAACGACCTCACCTAGAACCTTCCACCCATTTACGTATGCGAGCTGAATCAATCCAATAAGGAGCAGGCAGCCCACCATTTTGTCACTACACACTGAAACTAACTACGCTGTATTTTGCATGTTTAAATAATGTGGCTGCCCCGCTAGACAGTTGTGTGACAGGCCGAATGAGAACAGGAAGTAGCTGAAGACTGGTACTGGCCATTAGGAGAGACGAGCCCAGCCTCCATGAACCTTTTACTAACCTGCATTTGAGAGGGCCCCACAGGCCCCTCTCACTGCAGCGAAAGAACAAACTGTAACCCAGCCAGTGTGCATTAACAGCAGCTCCGCGAGTGAGCTATGAAACATTGATGAGCAACCCCCCCCCCCTCTCTCTCTCACTCTCTGAGATTTTATGTCAGCATGCTGGTGCTGTTATTCTCCTTCTCAGTAGGAACAGATTTTACCATCTACCCCCCTCCAGCCGTGTTATTCTCTGACAAGCATTCGTATGTCTATCATTTTCACTTTAAATGACAAGCTGCTTTATATTAAAAGTAGGGTCCTTTTAGTCCTACACATGTGTAAATATTATATGTATTATATATATATATTTTTTTTTAAATAACAGAGCTGCCCTGGGTTGCCTCTTATCCACCACACTCAGGTGGCTTTTTATCACGGTCTGAGCCATCCAGCTGACCAGAGCACTGAGGTTTCCCTCCAGCATGACTACATTTACCTTGTTTAATTCTGTTCAGTATTTGCTATTTTTATTTACATTTTGTGTATGAGTGTATTTGTACTTGTCAAAGGACAAGTCTTCCTTTAGGGGGCAATAAAGTTCTCCATAAACATAGCCTCTGTGGAAATGGCATGCTGGGCCACCACAGCGTTAAGCAACTAAACATCAGAGTTGGCAGATCAGTAATTATTTTACTAATTGTTTTCATTTCTGTAATTACATATGTATTTTGCTCTTGCATTAGCAGCAGTGCAATCCCATTGCATGCAATGCAATAATGCATTGAAAATGAAGCACATTTAGCACAAACTGGCATGATAAAATCCTACTACAGTAGGGAACAGCGCCAAGCCGCATGATTAACCGTGCTGTGTGAAGGTGGCCAGTCCCAAAAGCCAAATTGGCAGAAGGAGGAGCAGACTGCCGCCGTAGAAGGGATGAGTTTGGACTACCCTCCTCCTGTCTGCACTGCCCCCACCTCGTCTCGTGGGATCTTACGCTCTATCACATCTGAGTTTCCACCCCGGTGCGGCACACGGCTAACACCATAAGAAACACCCCGAGCGGCAAACGTGAAATAACACCACGGTTCAGGTCCCAGCTGACCGAGGGATGAGCTGTCACTGGTCAGAGACATCAAACCTGTCCATAGCATGTTTATTCTCCTAATGGGTTTCTACTGTCATCGTCTGTGTCTGTAGAACGCAGTAGAACACTGTAGAACACCTATGTCCTCAAACCTGGGGTCCTCAAACCAAATTATTATTATTATTATTATTATTATTATTATTATTATTACTACCCCCCATTTTACTTTTGTAATCAAACAATTCACAAGTAGTTAAAGGTTACATTCTCAGCTTTTATCTATGGTTATTTTTATACACTTTAGTTTCACAATTTATAAATTACAGCAGAAATTACTTTTTATACCTTACAGGGCACAAAAATGTTTGGGATAAATTGGGCTTCACCGGTGTTTCTGATTAATCTGGTACATTCTGTATATCATGTTGTCAGGTGAAATTGAAAACTTGACAGTTTGTTCGTTGTTAATTGTATTTCCCAACATTGATTCAAATTGACTTCATTAACTGTTTGAAGCCATGTTCCTGCATTGGACCATTGTTTCATCATCTCCTCCTGTCTGTCTCACCACACATTTTGACCAAAGAGAGAAGTGAGCTGTGTTGTTCAGTGTTATGCACTGTGAAGTACTTGAAAGGGAAGGTAGTGTTTTGATTTCCTCCAGCTTCTGATCTCAAGTTTTAATCAGCGCAGAGGCTGGGTGGATCACTGCTGGGGGAATAGCACTCCCTGGGTTTCAGTGTATTGTTCCCAAAGAGTCTGATGATGTTTACTTCTGCGTGTGTCAAAATGCTGTCTGTCACTCAGAACAGGCAGTCACAACAGAAGTTCTTGAAAGGAGAACAAGAAATGTAGAGCCTTCCACTGTTATCAGCAGCGATAAAAGAAGGGCTTGAATGTTTTTCTTTTAATCTAAATCAGTAATCAGTGCATAAACCCAAACTGTAGCAACATCCAGCCCTTATATTTCACTGACACGTAATGAATGTATTTATAGCCATCATTTCTACGCCCTCTGCTGGATGCTGGAACACAAAATAGATGCTTGATGTAAAGCTACCCTGGTCTGCATGGATTTTGTATGATGAAAGGTTACAATAATGATAATATGTGCATGCGTGTGCAAATACAAAATGTGTTATTGCCATGAAATACATTTATAGATATTGTCAAAGTGGACATACAGAAACAGTGTGGTAATCACCTCAAATTGTAGGCTATACAATAATAATAATAATAATAATAATAATAATAATAATAATAATAATTCAGATATTTCTTTGTGGTTAACTCTCTCTCTCTCTCATCCTATCTCTCTCTCTCTCTCTCTCTGATAGACTCAGAGAGCTTTTCCCAGCAGCCCTCACCTGCCAGCTCTACCCATACTTCCCGCATTACAAGCCATGACCTCAGCACAGATGCCAACGCCACTGAGGGCAATCGCAGCCGCAGTGAGTCAGAGTCCAGTCTGCCCCCTGACTACCTCATCCTATCGCAGTGTGAGACGGGGAGGGTCAGCATCACCAGGCAAGTCACTACGGAAACCTGCCATGGGTCATAGGTCATGGGGCACATCTTTGCAACCATATCCTTGCTTTTACTGTCCCATTTCCTCCTAGCAGATGACAGAATTTCATCCAATCAGTGCCCTGTCTCTCAAAGGAGGATTTACTGAATTAGTTGTATAAGTGTATAACAAGTACAGCTCTTTTTACTTCATTCCATGTTCCAGATATAATAGATTTTAGCAAGGTTTTACTCAGAGCACTTATCTACCTACGTAAATCAGTAGTCCTGGTACATGATACAGGCCCCAGGTCTTTTAGATTTAATTCATATAAGAGCCTGAAAATGGATTTTAAAGTAAGCTGGGGTTTTCTGTGCTTTCGCAGTGATACAGGTCAGACTTCGGTGATAATATAATAAGAAATGAATTTTTTTGTTTTGTTTCGTCGGTGTTCAGCTGCTCAAACTCGGAGAGGTCTCTGGAGCAGAGTTCGTCCGACAACACCTTCGAGGATGTTTTCCTGTCGCCGCTCTGCGCCAATCAGACGATGTCCCCTTTCCTGGCAGTGGGGCTGTCAGAGCCCCCCCTCAGTACCCCTTCTTCCTCCACACCTTTGGAGAGACTGTCTGAATTCTCCTCGTCCTGCTCCTCCACTTCCCCCACCCAGACACGTCACCAAGCCCCAGACTTTTTCCAGTTCGACAAAGCAGTCACATCCTTGTCTCCAGAAGGCATCATGGATGGTCAAACACCCCCACCCCGCCCGCCTAAACCCATTCGCTTCTCTGAGAGATGTGTGGATAATGGGCCTCATCACATGACCCTCCGGAGTGGCGAGGGGCTCTTTGCACTTCAGCCTGCCTCGATTCCCCGGAGAATCTCCTTGGCAGGACTGGATCACGTTCGGAGAGGTACAGTGTGACATAAATAGTGACAAAAATATTTGTATGAAAGGACAGTATCTGAGAGAGTATGTGATTTCATAATATGCTGTAGTATCTGATATCTTTTTGGACAAGAGATAGATAAGAATATAACTTATTCTCCCCTGGAGGAGCTTTAGGATAACTGGAAGTTCACTGTGCAATGATGTCATGCTAAAAAGATAA
Source organism: Conger conger (assembly GCF_963514075.1). NCBI lineage: Eukaryota > Metazoa > Chordata > Actinopteri > Anguilliformes > Congridae > Conger > Conger conger. The sequence goes on along the minus strand of NC_083762.1, from coordinate 21,493,126 downwards.
ATAATGATGACAACAAGTGATGTAGTGATATCATGGCTAATATTGTATGGGCTTACTAATAGAATCACAAGCAGGAGAAATAATTTGACCTTTTTTGACCCCTTTTTTTTTTTTTACAGCACAACCACAAAATGTTTTCATTTTTGACATTTTTGAGTGGGTATTCTTTAGTTCACATCATGTTTTGTCATATAGGTCTGAATAAGTTTCAATTTTGTGCGCTTGTCTGCATTCACCAAAATACATTGTGGAGGTTGCAGTAATGACTGCTAAGATATAATATATAATTAGGCATTCCATGATGAAAAGGGAATACATACAAATCTTGTTTACTTTCAGGAGAGTTTGACAGCAGCTCTGTAAGAAGTTGGAACAAAAGGCTCAGTCTTAATTTGGTAAGGAACCATGCATATCTCTGTGCTCATCCAAATACATTTAATTTATTCAACTTGTTGCAAAAAAAGATTTGTGGAAAATATAAAGAAATGGCCAAAAGCACAATTACTACAAAATTACAAAGAATCTACGATTGTCTTAAAATGTCTTAGAGACGTACAGTAAATGCATTTCTCCTCAGCCAATCCAAGCTTTACAATAAGTAGATTGGTGCACCCTTCTTCGTGGCACTCCAACTTTCTCACGGTAAGATCTAGAAAGGCTCCAAGCTCTATTACTGAGGACTTATTTTTCATGTCTGCTTCATGGATGAGCCATTAATTGACATTCAAAAACAGTACTGTATGAACAAAGAAATTGTCACAAGATGTCATGTGGAGCTCAGGCGGTAAGAGCAGTCATCTGGCAGTTGGAGGGCTGCCGGTTCGATCCCGCCCTGGGTGTTTCAAGTGTCCCTGAGCAAGACACTTAACCCCTAAAATGCTCCTGACGAGCTCCTGATGACCTGTATTGCATGGCAGCCAATCGTTGGTGTGTGAGTGTGTCTATGAATGGGTAAATGAGAAGCATCAATTGTACAGCGCTTTGGATAAAGGCGCTATATAAATGCCAACCATTTACCATTCATATATGTTGTCACTGTTGCCTGCTTCTAGCCTCGACTGACCCCGGCATGTAGTCCAAGTCCGGTGGACTGTAATGAAGACTCCTACATCCCCATGAACTCTGCAGCTTCCCCTCCAGTGCCCGGTTCAGACACTGAGACAGACGGCTACGTCCCCATGAGTCCAACATCCGCTCAGTTCCTCATCTCCAACGGAAACCCCGAGACCCCTCCCCCTGCTGCCCCCTTGCAAGGGTTGCCTAGTGATCTGGAACCGCCTCCTGTGAACCGTGATCTGAAGCCAAGGAGAAGAGGTAAGGGCACGCACAGATGCTAAGCCCATTCAGCCAGAAATAGTTCTGTTTTTTCTTTTCCTTCTACAAAGCAAACATGACATTTCAACATTTCAAATATGATATTTCAATTATTTAATTTTTTTCATGTCTTAGCATTTGCACAGAAAGGTCTCATATACACAGGGACAGAGGTAGTGCTAAAGCAAATACACAGAACAGCAGCACCAGACCTGTTTGTATGCTGGCTGGCCGGCTGTGTCTACAAGTACTGCAGGTGAATCTCAATCTTAAGTGCTGAAAAAAGTTGGGGTTTCTGATGCTTTTTTTTAATAACTTGCCAAAAACTGACCTGGTAAACAAGCAGTACAAAGACCTTCAGGTTCCAGAACATTAAAAACAGTGACAACCTGTCAAGAACATTATCAGCAGATGCAGTTATAAATCCTGTTGCTCTATTTTATTTTCTATTCTGTAAATTCCAGCTATGACCTTAAGCTGGTCTAGCTGGGTATGAGCTGGTCAACCAGCTAGCTACCTGCTTGGTTGAGCTGGTCAAACAATTTCAAGCTGGGAGCTGGTCTGAACAGGTTAACCTGCTACCACCTACTGTAGCTTAAGCAGTTTTTTTCAGCAATGTTTGTATCTAACATTTCCACAACGGTCATAAGGAATGGCACAGCCCTCAATTATAGTGTTTGAGCCCATGGGTTTTGGAGCACACTATACAGTATGTGCAAGTTCTATTTTCCATTCAGTTCATAATTGGTTGGGTTTACCTGACATTTTATCTCAACAGTTAACTTCACAGAGCATCCACCCGCATAGTCAGAGAACCTGTTTTAATTAGTTTTGCAATGACTTGTCTTTGGCTTGATTGGCCAGAGTATTACTCTTAATGATAGCTTTTATAAGCTCAGCATTAAGAACTATTCCATACCATGGCAAGTTCACTTAACCAATGTCATTTATCACAAGAAAGAAACAGTAGTCAGTAGTAGCTGCCACTCTAAGCCAGGTGTCATTATGTTTTTATTCATTGTTGTATAGTTCCTATGAGATTGATATGCAGTACAGTTCTTGTTCATATGTAAGACTTTGCAAAAGTAACTTACAGAATTGTTTCATTAAACTCCTCTGTTGGAACAATCATGTTTTCAGGCAGAGTTTGATAACATTATATCAAATCACAAAATACATCCAATTAGCTGCTCAGCCAAGCATATAGTTCAGCTGGAAGGAAAACTAGCATTTAGCTCTACAAATAGCACAAGAGCTGGGAAACACTTCTGTGTCCAATGCAAGATCCTGCAAATATTTCCTCATCAAGACTGTGTGTCAGGGAAGCTGGGTATCGGAGACACAGAGCTATAGATCCCATGCAGGGAGCCATGTCCTTCAGGCTAATTCTGTGCAGCGGTAAATGAAAGAGTGCAGGAACCCCCGTGGGGAAAATGAAAACCCTCTTGGCAATGAGGAGCAATGGAGCATTTCCCCGTTTAAGCATACCTTCGCTCTGCCAGCGGCCTTCCACTGTGCTTCACCACAGCAGATATATGTGTGCAATACTTATAGCAAATGCTTCATAGCTCTATTGCAATCAACATGGGTACTTGTGCAATATATAGGGGAGATCCGGGTCTGTTGTGACACGGGGTCCATTGTTATCCAATGTTTTTTCCCGGATCAGACACAAGGTAGCCAGTTGTAAATCACACTGCATACCCACATACATGTCCTCTTTCACTTATGTTTTCAATAGACCAGTTTTTTTGTCAATTTTGTGCTCAGAAAACATCGCATAACAATCGACCCCGTGTCACAACAGCCCCCCATCTCCCCTAAACACTTTTGAATGCACATTACGGTACATGTAAATGGTGTGTGTCTGTTAAATAATGTCACAGCAGTATTAAAACATTATTCTCTCCTATGCTCTAATTGGATATAGATCACCAATGCAATGAAAGATCTGGACAGATTCTGCTCACTCACTGTACCACAAGCTGTGTCATAATCTTGCCGTCTCTTTCCTGGTTTGCAGCGAGACCGCCACCATTAGATTTACGGGCCTTATCCACCATCAATGAATGTCCAGCCCATCTGTCCCTGACACGGACGCTGACAGAGCCTGGGTGAGCCAGAGACATGCAGAGTTGTCCTCTGTCCATTTCGGATCTTCAGTGAAGGGGTAGCAGAGCCAATCCATCCAGTTCAGGTTGCTCTATCTGTGTGAGCGATGGGCTAAGAAAATGAGCAGGGTTGGGTGTCCCTGTCCGGCCAAATTCATCAACCTCCTGACTCATTTCTGTTTTATTGGTATGGTTGACAGAAGCTGACATAAAGCTACGTATGTTCAGATGACAAAAACTCAGAGTATACATTATGATGCTTAATCACACCTACTATAATCTTTCTTTTAATGTTATACACTCTAATGTTGTACAAGATGATGCAAGTATATAATTAGCATGCCTTGTACAGACATAGGTTCAATACAGTACACAACATTACACAAGTACAGTACAATTGAACTTTGAATTGCCTATTCTGACTGTTTGGGGTTTGGATTCCAACTAGCATTAAATAACCTACCTATTTTTATTCAGACAGGGGTACTTACAAAGCATTTCACTCTGTAACTGCAATACTATTGCTCCTTACATTTAAGTTTTGCCATGTTTTCCCACATGTACCGGCACATTACATTCCTGTTCTCTCAAGAGTCCATACAGCTATCATACATACAGTAATTAGCATTTTCATTAAAATGTGATATTCCTGAAATTCTATCTTGGGAATGGTAATCACATGTTATAACAACCTTTTCTTATCACAGACCATTTAAAATGCTAAACCGGCATGTTAATAGAGTTCTAAGTGTTTTTTCTGTCACAGAAAATCAGCTCATTGGTTCCCAATGGATAGAAGACCTGGCATAGCAGGGACCTTGGGGGATCAAGAAGACAGCTGTCTTTTGGGGGTAACTGAAGTTCAATGACTCTAAAATTAGCCATAGAAGTCATTCACAAAATAGCCTGTTTCCATTGAAAGGAAGAAAAAAAAAGAAAGAAGGAAACAAAAGAAAGGAAAGCTATTACATCAGCAAAAGACACAGCTGTCATGCTGTCAGAATCATTTAATAGCAAAAACAGCCTGACGCTCAACATGCGATGATGGGCATGACAATGAACACTGCTATTGTGTCTTAATAGTACCAAACGTGTTAACACTGACAAATTTCTGAAGGAAGGCATTCTGTTTACTGTACACTAGTGACAATGAGCATCCTTTTTTTTTCATAGCTACTATTAATAAATTAGACAAGTGTACATTTACCAATCTCACCTGGAAAGTCGAGCTGGCACCAGGGAATTTCCAGGGAAGCTTCTTTAGGAAGGCAGCTTCAATATTTCAAACATACAGTACAGCAATGATACTAGAACTCAGATATGAGACATGTTAAAGTGGCATTTTAAAAGGTAACTGGTTTGCAGGTGAGTGCAAAAGCTTCAGCTGTAGTGCAAAGAGTGTGTAGCAACTGAAGAAGCACATCTGTCAAAACTGGGGAGAAAATGTTATGTACAGAAGTTTGACTTCAGAAAGGGAGACAGAAGCTGTTATCCCAGTCTGTGGAGCACATGTGACAAATATGATTGCTGCTCATCTGCACAGATGTCTGTACAGAGTGAAGACGATGCGCGGCAGAACCCTGCTTTACATAACCAGGGCACTGCCCAATTCCCTCAGAGGCTCCAGATTTCAGTGGCCCTGAATCTACATTTAATTTCTCATTCTTATTTTCTGCATCTCTGGGCTGCTTCTCATTTGACATCTTAATTGGATTCTAAGAAACGTGTGTAGGACCCTGTCTCCTGCCAAATTTACTCAATGTTTTTTTTTCCTTCACCACTCTGCAAACCAAGTCATTTTCAAAGAAGAGCAGGGGACGGAGAGGAAGGGAAAGTCTATTACTGAATACGACACCAAAGTAAAACTCGAGATAAAAAGCACAGCCGATTGGGAATGATTTCCTGAGGGCCCTTATGAAAGATTAAGTATACTGGCAGTCACCTTCCTCTGAAATGAGCACAGCATGTCCCTCATAGATCTATGCAGAGCCTGGGCAAGTTCAGCCTTGGGGAAATCAGATTCACCCAGCCATTCACAGACTGACACATCAGAGCTTTACTTAGGTTTGCCTATGGGAGAAGCTAATACGGTCTGTCGTTTCTCTTAATCACAGGAATCCAGGAATTTGGTACCTGCTAACGGCAGCACAGCTCTCTGCACTCCCAGGAAATCAAATCTGGACTACCTGTCACTGGACTTCAATTCAGCCTCACCTTCACCAGTACAGAAGGTGAGCAGTAAACAGTAGACCTGCAAGTTTTCCTGCAAATGTTGTACCTTTTCTGGTGTGGTCCGGTTGTTTCTTTCGACAAAAGTGCCTGCAAAATATAATGTAACGTAAAAGTGTTTAATAAATAGTTGGCGTGACATGTTTTGGAAAAGTTCAACAGAAGTAAGAATGATAGGGTTTAAGCCAATTTAATATGTATTTATTGGTGAATTTTATCTTTCATGAATATCAGTGCACAAATTGAGATTTATAAAACTTGAAACCGAGGTAAAAATGTTCTTATGCGTACAGAAACTTGAGAGTGTATGTACTTTCCCTGATAGCTCTACTGGAGCCTGCAAGCTGTACTGCATTTATTTCAGGAGAGAATATTCCCCCATCCCCTGGAGGGGAACAGACTATTAGACCACATAGATTTATTTTTGTGATAAGCACTGTGAGATGCAATATTGTGGGCCATTACCTAGGATATTGCTGCACTTCAAGTATCCAAAACTTATGAAAGTAGAACAGCCTAATAATAATAAGAAGAAGAAGAATAAACAATAATAATAATAATAATAATAATAATCATGTGTATTATGATGATGATGATGATGATGATGATGATGATGATGATGATTATTAATAATAATAACATAATTTCACATAATTATCACCCAATAAGTATTTTTTCTGAATTAATCTTCCATTGCCTCTAATTGGCATAGATGAGCTCCAGTACTCATACTCACTGGAGTCCTAACATAGGGCAAATATAATGCAGAGAGTAGAGTACTGCGTATCTGTAAGTACTCTGAATTAACTTCTGTCTGGACTACCTTCATCTCCCTGGATATCTCCCTCTTCCAGAATCTCACCTTTGGCCCCATGTTACATGTTAGGTCAGAGCACAGAGTACAGTATGTGATATTCCTCTGAAGATATCCATCTGCAACTCCATTTACATTTGTGGATCAGCCTGTTCTCGTGAGCATCACGGCTGTATCCAGGCAACTGCGCCTTGAGGGCCGAGGCAGCTTGCCTGTCTGACTTTATCCTGCAGGAGTGCTTACACGGTCGCCTCTCTAGTATGCATGAGTGTTACACACACATAGCCTGTATGCAATACCCTGGGAGGCTGCTCTGAAGCCATCTTACCTGGGAAGCACTTTTAAAATATCTTACCATTCTACAGTGCATCTCTCACAATAGTATTCAACCTTATCCTTGTGAGGTTTCAGTATGAATCCATTAGAAGAACTCAAACTTGCCTTTAAACCATAAAAACTCATCTGCAACCATCATATGTTTTACACATTATGTAGTAGTTCAGAAACATGTGCAGTATTCTTGCATTCGGTACTTAAGCATGGACCCAATGCCCAGTAACTCACATGGACATTTGTGCTTATATTTTTTAAACCAGCTTCCTTTTTTGTATTGCTTGTAAAAACATGAAAAGGAAGGTGATAAATTATGTGAATTCATGTAATGGAAATTATCATTATTAATTCATTATCATTAATTATTATTTTGGAGATATTTCATGTGTAGATCTGCTCAGGTTATGGCAACCAAGGCACAAATACATCAAATATATAATCAAATATACAATACAATTAACAAGTAATATGTGGGCAAGAAATGCACTAACCATAACTTGCTTTAAAGTAATTACAGATGTGCTTGTTAACATATACATTTATTTACCATATTTGTTTCCAGTTACAAAATACACTCAGATAGCCCTTTATTGGGTATTTATTCTTCTGCTGCTGTAGCGTATCCACTTCAAGTTTTGACTTGAAATCCTTTTCTGCACACCACTGTTGTAGAGATTTTTGTGCATAAATATCCCAGGTGATCAGCAGTTCCTGCCGTTACTGAGATACTCAAACCTCCAACAATAATTCCAAGGTGGTCAAAGTCACTTAGATCACATTTCTTCCCAATTCCCCATGAATAAGCTGGTGTACAGGTCTATCTAATAAATTGATCACTGAGTGTATATGCATGGCTCTGCTTGTTTTCAACAATAACTGCAATTACACATCAATTGTAAACTGATTTCTCAGTTGAATAAGCATGTCTTGAGCTTCGTGTCATGACATTATGCGATTTGTTTGCTAGCAATTATTGTTCTGGGAAACTAGTGTGATAAAATCCGAATGAACTTTAACCATGAATTTTCTTGCATGTAAATGTAAAATTCATTTTCAGACTGAGAATAAGGAACGTCAGGTTAGTCAGGGAGTGGTCATTACCTGTTATCATATGTATTAAACAAAAGGTTCAGCGGTACAGGCTGTGCGCTGCTGACAGCTTTGCGTGGGAGTGACTACCTGCATCTGCTCCGCAGGGGACAGATGGACTGGCAGCAATACAAATCATTTTTCAGCACTGAAGCACTAACACTACATGCTGGACCCTTGTCCGGAACTAACATCTGTTGTGATGCAGAATGTAACATTTTTCAGTTACCTGTTTTAAATATTCCTTTTCATTTACCTGAGAAACTTTTTGGGGCATTTATCACCCTTACTCCCCACCAGCCCTCCCACCCCCAAGCTGTGGGCTCCCCTTTGCTGACTTAAACACAAAGTAATTGTGGTTATAAACTGAGCTACAGCCCTTCTGCAACTGTTCAGCAGATTTTCTTTTTCCTTTTTCCAGAAGGCTCTGCTTGCTGATGAGCACCGAGTAGACTACGTACAGGTCGATGAGAAGAAGACCCAGGCCCTGCAGAACACTAAGATGGAGTGGAAGGATGTCCGTCAGTCAAAAGTGTAAAGCAGGGTGGGAAGGCAGGAATGAAAGAAACAAAAACAAATAAATAAATGAAAAAGCAACACCCTCCCCACCCCCCATTCACACCAATGCTATAAATGACAACCTAAGGACCTGTATTTGTGATTTTTCATCTTGAATGAGGTGCCATTATTTGTTAAGACTCCATGCATCAACTTTTTTTAATACAGATAATGATATTGCAGTGTTCGTAATCAACATGAGTGCAAGTAATTTCACATTGCAAAGCACTCTGTTAACCTTCAGAAACTATAACAGACTTTTATATGGTGGGTATGCTGAAGCACATTTCAGATCAGTGTTGCCTATGGTACTTTGCTTTTAACAAAGGCTTTACTGAAAAATAATAAGAAAAAAAAACAGCATGACATGTTTACAAGTAATGTTATGTGTCCTTTAGCTTTTGCCATTTTAAAGTTTGTTTCATAGGTTTCATGTGGTACCAACAGATAAAAACATATTTCATGTGTTAAAATAGGCTCTTCTGTTCATTTTTTACAATTATTATTTTAGTAGCTATGTCCATGTCATGTATCGGCAAGGTTGTATACAAATATGGCCTTTTTTCAAATCTGTAGTTTATTTTGGGTGGTGATTCCCTAAGGAGTGCAATGGTTACAACAGGTGTTTCTAATCTTGCTTTTTTCTTTTGTGAAAACCCAAAATCCACTTTAACACTATGAAGTTATCACTGTGAAGAGGGCTCTGTGGACTTCCTGCGCTGAGAATTCTTTTGTATGGAGAGGTACTTACATTTTATTTTGGGGTCCTGTGGTGTGGCTTGATTGCAGTTCAAATCTCTTTCAAAAATCTTGCCAGTTCCAATTTGCATTAAAGATTTTAAAGACTTGGTTGCAAATATAATTTGAGAATATAAAGAGGCCTACAGATACTTTCCACAGAAACCAGAGAAAACAAACAATAAAGAGGCATATTGTAAGATGGCAAACAATTTCCTTCCTTGTTCATAGAAAGACTTAGTAGCTAACACTGGTTAACTAACAGTGGTCATTTAATGAAAAACACTTTCATGAAAAACACAATTACAGCAGTTAATTATAATACCTATTAATGAACAGCCAGATTGAAACTAGGTCAAAAGAAAGATTCACACATTTGCGATAGCCACCTAATCACCTACAACTGACCACTGCACTGCTCATTCATCAAAGCCACTACATATGGCTACAGACGCTTTCTCCTCTCTGTAGGCCCCATACTGTATTTTACAGGGATAGCGTCACAGATTCAGCAGCTGGTTTGTTTTTTTAGGAAGAGGTCTATGTGGGAGTCATCTGGGAATAACCATATCATAAATGATCATAATCTATTCATAAATGTAATCATAAACTCCCACACTCAGGGACTCATGCAAATCTGTTGGTACTTGTACAAACAGATTTGTTCTTACACAAATGTCCTGAGTGAATTATATTATTTCATAATTCTCGTGAACACACACTTATTTAAGAGCAGTGGGGATTCTGTGGTTTTTGAAGATAGGAACACTTGTTCAATCTCATATGAGTCCATCATACAAAAAAAGTAAGAGAAAGTCAAGATAATAAGAAAATGTTCTTGCATGAGGCCCATTGTTCTGTGTCAACCTGAGGACATGTTTGTTTATAACTGCTGACTGACTTCAGTGTATGTAGTGTTACAATCCTCCAGCTTCAATAGGACATTCAGTAATGTAGTGGGAAGGTATGTCAATGTCAGTCACCAATCACCACATGTCTTTCTGAATGGTGTATTACTCATTTCACCACATGGAATTATCTCAGACATCTCAAAATGTCAGTTTTGCAATACAACAAAATAAAATGTTTGTTCACTTAATATAATTACCCTTTCACTGACACAAACACAAATTAAGTTAAGTGTTGCCTGCTTTCTATAGCCATTTCAATGCACTGTGATGCACCAAGTCTCTTGACACCAAATATGTTGATGTATTTGTTGCCTTTTTATTGCCTTGACCTTAATGTTGTGTGTGCTTCATCCCCCCGGCAAGTGCTAAATCAGTATGTAGTGCTGGCCAAAGGGAAATAATAATAATAATAATAATAATAATAATAATAATAATAATGTATTATGAGTAATGTTATTATGATGATGACACTGATTATTATAATTATTATGATTATGATGGTGATGATGATGATGATGATGATGATGATGATGATGATGATTATTAAAATTATATTATTATTATTATTATTATTATTATTATTATTAGTAGTAGTATTATTATTATTATTATTATTATTACTATTATGTCACCTGAAATTAAATATGGGATTTTTTTTTACAAGAGGGCTATAAATAGAAAGATAGGTAGTTACTGGTCTGAAACATAATATTAACTACTTTATCAGGGTGTTCTAATATGCACTGTGACAGCACTGTCATATATATTTCAAAAGGGAAGACTTTTCAAAGTCATTATTTTTGTGAAATTCAATCACTGTGTCAAGGCCTAAGTACTGCCAGAGACAGACATGCCATGTCTTCTATTTGTTGTTTGTTTTTATAATAATGCTGTACAATGCTGGTAAAAGGGTAAATTTGTCTTACAGTATTTGACTGAAGGCTTTGTGAATATTTACATATATACATATGTGGCCACCATTCAATGTGCAACAAGGGCAGATTAATTAAAAGTATGTACAAAGATGAACTCCAAAGCTATGAGTTTTCCTTTATGTTTATTATATTGTCTCAAATTATAAGTCTCAAATGTCTTAATATTATTTTCTTTGAGCCTAAATTATGTTCTGTACAACTTTTACAGCTTTTAACTTAAACATGCTATTCCATCCATCCATCCATCCATCATCACCCGCTTATCCGGAGTCGGGTCGCGGTGGCTGTAGGCAAAGCCGGGTATTCCAGGCGTCCCTCTCCCCAGCAACGCATTCTAGCTCCTCCTGGGGGATCCCGAGGCGTTCCCTGGCCAGGAGAGATATATAATCTCTCCAGCGGGCTCTGGGTCTCCCTCGGGGTCTCCGCCCAGTTGGACGAGCCCGGAAAACCTCCAAAGGGAAGCGCCCGGGAGGCATCCTGATCAGATGCCCGAACCACCTCAATTGGCTCCTTTCGACGCGAAGGAGCAGCGGCTCTACTCCGAGCTCCCTCCGGATGTCCGAGCTCCTCACCCTATCTCTAAGGCTGAGCCCGGCCACCCTACGGAGGAAGCTCATTTCGGCCGCTTGTATACGCGATCTCGTTCTTTCGGTCACTACCCAAAGCTTGTGACCATAGGTGAGGGTTGGGACGTAGATCGACCAGTAAATCGAGAGCTTCGCCTTCCGGCTCAGCTCCCTCTTCACCACAACGGTCCGGTGCAACGCCCGCATTACTGCTGACGCTGCACCGATCCGCCTGTCGATCTCACGCTCCCTTCTACCCTCACTCGTGAACAAGACCCCGAGATACTTGAACTCCTTCACTTGGGGCAAAGACTCGTTCCCAACCCGGAGGGAGCAATCCACCGGTTTCCGGCAGAGAACCATGGCCTCGGACTTGGAGGTGCTGACTCTCATCCCGGCCGCTTCACACTCGGCTGCAAACCGCTCCAGTGCATGCTGAAGGTCACGGTCCGATGAAGCCAGCAGAACCACATCATCCGCAAAAAGCAGAGATGCGATTCTGAGGTCACCAAACCGGACACTCTCCTCACCTCGGCTGCGCCTTGAGATCCTGTCCATGAATACCACAAACAGGACCGGTGACAAGGGGCAACCTTGGCGGAGTCCAACACCCACAGGAAACGTGCTTGACTTTGTGCCGAGAATGCGGACACAGCTCTCACTTTGGTTATACAGGGACCTGATGGCTCATAACAACGGCCCTGGTACCCCATACTCCCGCAGTACACCCCACAGGGTTCCCCGGGGGACACGGTCGAAAGCCTTCTCCAAGTCCACAAAGCACATGTGGACTGGATGGGCAAACTCCCATGACCCCGCCAGCAACCCTGCCAAGGTAAAGAGCTGGTCCACTGTTCCACGGCCAGGGTGGAAGCCACATTGCTCCTCCTGAATCCGAGGTTCGACCGTCAGTCGGAGCCTCCTTTCCAGTACCCTAGAGTAAGCTTTCCCAGGGAGGCTGAGGAGTGTGATACCCCAGTAATTGGAGCACACCCTCCGGTCCCCCTTCTTGAAAATGGGGACCACCACCCCGGTCTGCCACTCTACAGGTACTGTCCCCGACCTCCATGCGACACTGAAGAGGCGTGTCAGCCAAGACAGCCCAACAATGTCCAGAGCCTTCAGCATCTCAGGGCGAATCTCATCTACACCCGGCGACTTGCCACTGAGGAGCTTTTTGACTACCTCAGCAACTTCCGCCAGGGATATAGGAGCAGATTCCCCCGAGTCTTCGGGCGCTGCCTCTTCCACAGAGCACGTGTTGTTCGGGTTCAGGAGCTCCTCGAAGTGCTCTTTCCACCGCCCGACAATATCCCCAGTCCGGGTCAGCAGTTCTCCTCCCCTGCTGAAAACAGCCTGAGACAAGCCCTGCTTTCCCTTTCTGAGTCGTCGGATGGTTTGCCAGAACTTCCTCGAGGCCAACCGAAAGTCCTTCTCCATAGCCTCCCCGAACTCCTCCCATACCCGGGTTTTTACTTCAGCGACTGCCGAAGCCGCAGCCCTTCTGGCCACCCGGTACCTGTCTGCTGCTTCAGGGGACCCCCGGGCCAGCCAAGCCCGAAAGGCCTCCTTCTTCAGCTTGACGGCCTCCCTCAGGTTCTTGGGTTACCGCCCCGACAGGCACCGATGACCTTCTGGCCACAGCTCCTGCTTGCCGCCTCTGCAATGGAGGCTTTGAACATGGGCCACTCGGACTCCATGTCCCCAGCTTCCCCCGGGAAGCGTGAGAAGTTCTTCCGGAGGTGGGAGTTGAAGACCTCGCGAACAGGGGCCTCCGCCAGACGTTCCCAGTTCACCCTCACTACACGTTTGGGTTTACCGGGTCTGTCCGGCAGCCTCCCCGGCCACTTGATCCAACTCACCACCAGGTGGTGATCAGTTGACAGCTCTGCTCCTCTCTTCACCCGAGTGTCCAAGACATACGGCCGCAGGTCTGATGATACGACCACAAAGTCGATCATCAATCTTTGGCCTAAGGTGCTCTGGTACCAAGTACACTTATGAGCTACCCTATGCTCGAACATGGTGTTTGTTATCGACAATCCATGACCAGCACAGAAGTCCAATAACAAAACACCGCTTGGGTTCAGATCAGGCAGGCCGTTCCTCCCAATCACCCCCCTCCAGGTTTCTCCGTCATTGCCCACGTTAGCGTTGAACTCGCCCAGCAGAACTATGGAGTCTCCGGGTGGCACCCTTTCCAGGATGCCGCCCAGTGACTCCAAGAAGGCCGGATACTCTGAACTGCTGTTTGGTGCATAAGCACAAATGACAGTCAGAGCTTTCCCCCCAGCGACACGTAGTCGCAGAGAGGCGACCCTCTCGTTCCCCGGGTGGAACTCCAACACAGTGGCGCTCAGCCGGTGGCTTGTGAGTATCCCCACACCCGCCCGGCGCCTCTCACCTTGAGCAACTCCAGAAAAGAACAGAGTCCAGCCCCTCTCCAGGAGTTTGGTTCCGGAACCAGTACTGTGCGTGGAGGTGAGCCCAACTATATCTAGTACCGCTCCGCCTCCCGCACTAGCTCCGGTTCCTTCCCCACCAGAGAGGTGACGTTCCACGTCCCCAGAACCAGTCTGCGACGCCGAGGATCAGCACGCCTGGATCCCCGCCTTTGCCTACTGCCTGTTGGGCAAAGCACCCGGGATAAGGTCATGGGATAAGGCCCGGCCACCAGACGCTCGCCGACGAGCTCCCCTCCCGGGTCTGGCTCCAGCAGGGGGTCCCGGTTTCCCTTTTCCGGGCGAGGTAACTGGGTCGTTGTGTGGCCGTATCATGGGAGTCTTTGAATCGCTCTTAGTCCGGCCCCTCCCCCGGGACCAATTTGCCTTGGGAGACCCTACTGGGGGCTAACAGTGCCTCCGACAACCTAGCTCCCAGGATCACCGGGACACACAAACCCCTCCACCACGTTAAGGTGGCGCTTCCTCGGAGGGGCATGCTATTCCAACTTTATAATATTCACCCTGGCTCAGAGTAGATTGCTTGTGTACCCTGCTGTAAAATCCAGCTATGCCATTTTGACCAGCTTGAAAATTGAGCTGGTCAAGCTGGTCATAAACTTGGTATGAGCTGGTCTATAGGGTGAAGTTTTATTTTCAGTAATCTGCCATTTCCATACAAGAATTAATGACTGTGAAAGTGAACACTTAATTTGGGTGTTTTTTTCTGGATATTTGGAAGGGGTAAGGCTACATTGGTCACTATTTGAAAGTCTACACAATCCAAATACTTTTTTTCTGGTAACAGCTAAACAACTCAAGTCAATTAAAGTAGATGGCAAATTATAATGATTTGAAAATGATCTGAGAAAGAATAGTACTAAAATCAGTCAAATTAGCTACTAAGTTAGCTAGCTTGGGAAAATTCAGTCTCCCAAGATGAGCACGTGTCATGGAGGTAGCTATGGTAACAAACAACATTGTGTGGAAAGTGGGGGCAAGCCATAGTTAATTGACAGTTTTCATTACCACACCCAGACAGTGTGGGAGAACTTTTATAGTGGGAGATTTAGGCTAAGAAAAATAAGTTTTAAAATACATTTAGATGACTGAATAAAAAAAAAAGAAAAATTATGCACATTTGTTTTGTTGGATAACTGGCAAGTCACATTCAACCACCATGTTACTCCTTTAAGATAAACAGTGCATTTCTGGAGAGTTAATTTAGCA
Organism: Conger conger; assembly: GCF_963514075.1. NCBI lineage: Eukaryota > Metazoa > Chordata > Actinopteri > Anguilliformes > Congridae > Conger > Conger conger. The sequence goes on along the minus strand of NC_083762.1, from coordinate 21,477,857 downwards.
AACTCTAACCTTTTCCAACACCACTCTAGGTCCATCGTCATCTATGCAACACCTGGTGTGATTTTGATATGTTGCTTGTTTCATGCTTCAGCATTTAAATAAAATAGAACGTCCATTTTATTTTGAATAGGGTATGTGTTGTGTTTGCAAAATTTCATATGAATAGACATGCCTGCACATACATCCATCAGTATTACCCACAAAATATTTTTTTCCAAAATAGTCATCACAAGAGCAGAAGATTCACGCAGGTAAGAGGTTGATAACGAATTGCATTCACAGGGCTTAATTTTCTCTGTTTCACCAGCACCCCATGCATTTACCTAGGGGAGAGCTGCTGCTATTCCACAAGGCTGGTTCTGGCACTGGGGATTCTGGGAGAATGGATTTCAGACTCACTCAGCTGTTGCAGGTGAAGATAGGCAGCCCACACTCCACCACTTCCCAGAGCCACCATCTGGATTTGTTCCATTTCGTTCCATGGCCATCTACTTGCTTTTATTTATTTTCCTTTTGAGTGTTTGAAAATAGACCTTCACAAATGATAACTTTTCTAATGCCGAGACATAACATGTCCCTAGATTGACTCTTGTATCTAAAAGAAAAAAAAAACATTTCAGGCAGTTCACAGAGTTTATTATGAGAGCAAAATAACAATGAACTATTACAGAAAACACAATTAAACCATCGCCTTAAACTTTGGGTTTTGTATCCAGAGGAAAAATGTACTACTGGTTTTTTTTTCTCGTTTCTTTCAAAGTTAACTGTATCAAACTTAAGGTCTGTTTATAACTGAAGGTGTAGTATTTTTTAAAAAAAGGGAATTTCTCCAGTAACACCATTTTACAAAAAGAAATATGTGATTATTTTGACACCTTGCATGTTCACAGTAGAAATATATCCTCATTTTTTATTTCTTGAATATTGATTTCAGTGAAATAAAATGGTGTAACTCTTAGTATCATGTATGCAGTGGAATACATATCAACACAGGAATATTACTGAAATTCAGTGTGTGCCAGCAGAATATCTGTCTCTACTGTACAGTACACTGTACAGAAACAATGATTATTTGCTCAAGTATGATGCAGGGAGTAAGATAAGTAAACATCTAGGTATGTTAATGAAGTGATGCATATCAATGATAGGTATTCCTTATTTATTCAAAGATTATTTCTGTACCGTTGATTGTAACATTTTGTCTTGTATGAAGCTGTTCAATGATCATGAAACAAGAAAAAGAAAAATAGCCAACTTAATTATGTAGAATTTATTCAGTCAGCTTGGTGATTGCTTTTGATATAGAGAATTTTATGTATACAACACTGATAACAGTTGACCAAGTTACAAAATTTCTATATCTAAAATTCAAAAACGAAAAAATAGAGAACATTTTTTTCCTGTAACATTACAGCACCAAGCAGACATATGGTTTAGTGTGCAGTTATGTACAAAGTACCAAAGCTTACAAATGGCTCTTGAGATTGTGGAAATTGAATGTATCACCATATAGGGTCATTTCAAGGGGGAGATTTCAAAAATGATCATGTGAAATGTGCAAACTATTATTTAATTATATACCATTGACAAATTTACTTCGTAATAAATGACATGAAATTACAAGTACAGTGCTCCCTATATTATTTATAATTTGTTAATAAGGCTATTTTTTATTGTGTACAAATCTGTGATGTTTCTTCTTCAATGGTCATCTTTATGTCTACGTTCACCTTAATTAATAATACTATGTTTGCTCTAAACCAGTAGACAAATGAATGTCTTAAAGGAGACATTGACTATTTATAAGTATAAATAAGCTAGCTAATATCTATTTATTTAAATATACTGTATATTTTCTAGTTTTTTGTGGAGAAACCATTTGAATGTATAGTACTAAGAAAAATACAAAAGGACCATGTGATTGATTGGCAAGAAAGGAGTGGCCATGTGCTTTTCATCGCTGTCGATTTGAACTAAAGCTGTCTCTCTGTATTATGCACAGGGCTTTAGTCAACACATTTATAGGCATTTATTTGATTTGAATTTCACAATTTGTTTTCTTATCACATCACCTTTGGTCATTCAAAGGTATTAGCTTTCTCTTTGTCAGGAACAATACTATGACTGGTATAGCTGCTACCGTATTTAAGTTGGCGGATTGTGTTTGTGTGCAAACTATAATGAAAACATTGCTTTTATAAATAAATGAAACCCTGTTTCAACTTCTGGGTATTATTATTATACTGCTGTGTAACAGTGTGACTGACTATAATTAGGAGAAAACTGTATGAGGAGAGAATAGCAAAGCAGCTTGCCTATATAATCACATTAAAACTATTGCTAAAAGTCGCATTAAGATAAACATTTTAATTGGACTTTCCCTCTTCAGAAACAGTGGCGAGATAAAGCGTCAAGTGGAGAATAACAAAGATGGACATGAACATAAAGCCCCAAAGTGGTCAAACTACACAGTTTATATTTCAACAGAAATACACATTTCATTCACCGGATTCAAAGTGCATTTAATAGGGGGAGGGACTTCAAACATAGAATGAACTGCTCTCCTGAGGTCTGAAGATAAACCAAACAACTCAGAAGACATATTCTGTATATTAAAGAAAGGAACAATAATACACAAAATAGACTTCATACTAGATATATTTGCTTCCAAATAAAACCTACTCTTTCATTTATGTTGTGTGTATCTGTACTTCTGCAATGTGCTGTTGCAGTGCAAAAGCAGCTATGCAGCTGGTAGGTGGCACAGTTTAAGTATTAATTATAAGTACGTGTTACAGAAGACTGTGCTATAATGTCCCAACTGACACCACAATTCAGATTACAGTGCTCTTAATAATTACAATTAATTACAACTGATGTTCATCAAATAAAATGCACTTTTTACACCAATACACAACATATTCCCAGTGCTTCTGAATACACCAACACATTTACATAGACTGGTGGCCTCCCCAGGGAAAACATTAATTGCAGCTGTCACATCCTGGTAACTACCTGTGCCCGACACACGGCAGGGGATGTTGTGTCTATTTGGAGGTCAGTGTAAAGAAAAAGAAAATCTATTATATATTTTTCTCTTTAGATTGTATTTTGATTTGAGAAAAAGATATTGTATTATTTTATTCGGGGTGGTGTGACTACTGTAATACAACTGCAACGTGGGCAGTTTAAAAGCTACATTATATCATTAGCAAATTTTCTTTGGAGAGCTAAAATGGTAGTGGTAATGGAAGTTTTTTTCTCAAATCATAAAATAGAAAGCACATAAATAAGTGAAATCCCCCCTCCCAAAAAACCTAAGAAAACATAAAATCTGATAGTTTCTTGTGTCATGCAGAACCTTTGATGCCATTAACATGCGTCCACTTGAAACAAAACCTAGCATATAACTTAAATAATACTGTATCTGTCTCATACTTAAAATACCAATATTTAAATATATGATCTGTCATATTTACAATATGTACATGGTGTAGCTGCTAGTTGTAAGATAAATGGGTGTCAATTCATTTTTCCCACCATCCCATTTTCTGGCAGGAGTCTGTAGTATCCTGGTCTTTCTGCTGGATGTAAACTCAAATGGATGCTGTGTAGGATCAATCAAACAGTACTGTCATGGCAACTTTCACAAAATTCCATTGTGTTGGGTTCTGCAAGTTTCTCAGAAACTAACATTTTAGATAAATACATATATTTAGGAAACTCTTACCATTAAAACCCCAAATCATTAACACTGTTATTTCCTTCCTTAAACAGCAGTATAAGTTTGCCAGTTGTTCAAAAAAAAAAAAAAAAAAAAAAAACATTATTTAATAAATTTGTAGCATAAAACTAAAAGGATAAATCCTCTCTCAATGGTCACCAATATATCCTTCACAGCAGTCTTGTGGTGTTATTTGAACAATTGTTGGCCAGAATTATGCCATCCAAGTACAATTTGTCAAAATGATATTACCCCAACACAATGCTCAATCTGATTTTGTATTTGTCTACCTGAACTAAAATAGTAATAGTTTTATCCAGCCTTCCCCAAATGATCCAAATTATGATTCAGAAAAAAATGAAGTTGTGTACACAGTAAAATGTTCAGTGTTAAATCAACTCTCACAGAGTATATGGCTCCAATTTTATGCATGTATGACATGTACTCTGTTAGACTTGAATAACACTGTGTAGACATAGTCAATGCACAGAGAGCAAACACGGGACTTTTGGATAGCTGTCTAGATCATTCAATCAAACATCACAAGTAAAATGCTAGAAGGCACTGTTAGATGGCATCTATGTCTTTCAATCTGGAATCTGATAGCATGCAGCAATATTCCAATCTAAACCTGAGGTTTTCATTCACTATGAGAAAAAACCCAATGTACTCACATCTGACACACCCTGTTTTCAAGAGCATCAGGATTGAAAAAAATAAAAATAAAAAACGTATCTTGTGCCAGAGATAGAGGGACAGGATTAAACACTCACAAACCTAGCAACTTGGTATGTTCTAGTATGTTTTCCATCTTTTTGAAATCATGTAGGGATTTTCCACTTGGCAATCTTGTAAATCCAACCTCTATTGAAGCTATACTTATGAATTAGTGCTGTAAGTTTTGATTTTGTGTCACAAGGATATACATGGCAAGGGGTTTAAATCATATCACACTGCACCTTTCAATTTTGAACCTCTGCAGGGACATCACTTCATATAAACTGTTTTATGTTGAAAATACACTCACTGAGCACGTTATTAGGTTTTTATTAGACTAACTTTTAGAAGTATTGGTTTTCTGCTGCTGTTGTCTATCCACTGAAGAGGTTTGACTGCTTATGTGTTCAGAGATGCTCTTCCGCATACAACTGTTGTAATGCGTGGTTATTTGCGTTACTGTCACCTTCCTGTCAGCTTTGACCAGTCTGGCCCTTCTCCTCTGACGTCTCTCATTAACAAGGTCTTTCTGCCTGCTCACAGGATATTTTTTTTGTTTTTCACACCATTCTCTGCAAACTCTAGAGACTGTTGTGTGTGAAAATCCCAGGAGATCAGCAGTTTCTGAGATATTTACACCACCCTGTCTGGCACCAACAACAGTTCCACAGTCAAAGTCACTTAGATCACATTTCTTCACATTTGGTCTGCATGCTTTTATGCGTTTAGTTGCTGCCACATGATTGGCTGATTAAATATTTGCATTAACAAGCTGGTGTAGAGGTCTACCTAATAAAGTGCTCGGTGAGTGTATATTTAATGGTCCTCACTAATGTATGAGGTTGCTTCTTTGTCATTTACATTATGTACTGATTGTGCGTGCTGCAGGATATTATACTACAGAAGTAGACTTTAATCAGTAGCATGTGTTAGAATCTTTTCCTGCAGCATTGGCGGTACATGAGAAACTGTCCGATATTGACATAAAAGATTTATCAACAGATGTTTTACCATTTTTGTGGGGTGCTGTTTATGGAGTATGAGCTGTGGACAATGGGATAGCAATGGGAAGCAAACTGCTGAGCTTTAAGGAAGAAGAGACAACTGTCCCCAAAGGGGATGCTGGCTGTTGTGCACCAAAACACAGAGCAAATTCAGCTTTTCAATTCAGTTTAATTTCAAGTCCCTATTAGCCAATGAATGAGCAGCACTGTGGTCGTCTCTCATCACATTTTGCTCTAGGACTGTCATGTTTGTTTACCTGCGCATATCTCACTTATGTTATTCCTCATACAGTGGAGTCTGTAAGTATTTGGACAGTGGGACAATTCCTGTTCTTTTGGCTCCATACTCTAGCACATTGATTTGAAATTAAACTATGAATATTGAGGTTAAAGTGCTGACTGTCACTTTTAATTTGACGGTATGTACATCCACATCAGTTAATCCGTGAAGGAAATGCATCCCTTTTATACATAGTCCTGCCCATTTTAAGGGAACAAACGTAATTGCACAGTTGGCTTCTCTGCTTCTAGTATCAGCTGTATTATTTTTACTCCAGTCTTCTGATTGCCTTTGGAGTCTGTTATTGGCATTTGTCAACATTAGGGCCAGAGTTGTGCCAATGAAAGTCAAGTAAAGTCAAAGAAACCAACACTCGTAGAGATACATAGAGACATAGGCCAAGCAACAGGCTTGCCAAAAAAAACTGTTTGGAACATCATCAGGAAGAAAAATAAAATTTGGTGTATGTTTGGGATCATTGTCTTGCTGTGGGATGAAGCACCGTCCAATGTGTTAGGAAGCATTCGAAATCTGAAGTGAGCAGATGAGATACATCTGTTCACTTCAGATTTCATTCTGCTGCTGCTATCAAGTTATCAATGAAGGTAAGTGTGGCACCTGTGGCAGCATACCCAAACTATAATACCCCCACCACCATGTATCACAGATTGGGGGGGTGCTTAGGTTATTGGGCAGTTCATGTCAGCCTCCACACTTTGCTCTTGCCATCACTCTGAAACAAGTCAACCTTGGTATCATCTGTCCACAATGAGTTTTACCAGAACTCTGAAGGCTCTTTTTCGCGACTACTTACCAAACTACTTACCAAACTGTAACTTGGTGTTTGGGGGTTTTCTACATTATGACAAGAATTCTTTGGTCATGAACTGTGGAGGACTACCAGTCCCATTGCGCGTGCTGAGCTCACCAGTGCTCTCTTTCTTCTTAATGATGTTCCAAGCAGTTGATCTTGGCCTATGTCTATGTTTCTTTATTTCTCAGCCCATCTCATTGCCTCCTTGACTTTCATTGGCACAACTGCTGTCCTCATGTTGACAAATGCCAATAATAGACTCCAAAGGCAAGAAAAAGCACAATCAACACAAGATACTGAAAGGTTTCTTTTACCTGCACTAAGGAAGTCATCGTGTACATCTGACTAATCAGAGAAGAGAAGCCAATTGTCCAATAACTTTTTGTTCTCTAAAATGGAGGGACTATATATAAAAAGGTATATAATTCCTACACGGATAACCCTGTATGGATGTGAATACCGTCAAATTAAAGGTGACAGTCTGCTCTTTCACCTCAGAGTCAAAAAAACTAAAGTTGTACCACTGTCCAAATACTTACGGACTGCACTGTAGTAGTGTACTGTTTAGGCATAAGTGTTTTTGATAAAATTATGACATTTTATGAGCACCATTAATGCAATGTCCAGGAAATAAATACAATTATTTAATAACTGAGGTTGAAATGAATATGGTTATAAACCCTGTCACTTATGGCCCATCTGGGCTATATGATTTGAAAACAATTACAAATAATATTCAGAAAAGTTAGAATTGTTGCTCAAACAGAAATTACTTTAATATATGCAACAAAAAGTTACTCTGGTCCACAAGAAATAAATACCCTGTCAACAGCATTAAACTGGAGTTACCGATTCTGATTTCTTCCATCAACCAACAAGAATACCATGGCATGTTATGTAACTGCAGGTGAACAGACTTAAACATGCAGCAATCAGGAGAACACAGGAATATAAATTTTACCCGAAGAAACCCTTGCTGAATGATTGACCAGATGGACAGGCTTTCATTTACAGAGGGTAACCCTGGCAGATGGTGCAAAGCACAAGGACAATGATGAGAGAGACCACCAGACATGCCCACTGATATCACAGTGAACAACAGGGTGGATCCTGTCGTGGAACAACCGGTGAATGGTAGTTACTTTTAGTTTTCGTTTTCTTCTTCCACCGAAGAGCATTTGTTTACTCAGTTTGTGCTCAAGAAAATGATACTCAGTGTTAGCTTCCAGTTTGAGGGTAAAGCCAATAAAAACAATAAAATAACACAATCTTTACAAAGCGGGAGATTTGCAGGTGATTTTCGTCAAATATTTCTTTCTTTTTTTGTACAGGATCAAATGATCTGGTGCTGCAGTTGTAGTAGTAGAAGTAGTATGAGTAGTAGCAGTAATAGTAGTACTAGTAGTAGTAATACAGTAGTAGTTGCTGTAGAAGCAGTAGTACAAGTAACAGTGGTAGTAATTGTTGGCTGTCAGGCAAGATAGAATTTTGCAAATTGACAGCATTCCAAATGTCATTGGTCCTTTTTTCCTCTTTGTTTTTGTTTTTCCTTTGTGTCTTAATAGATCATTTGTCATATAGTGCTTCTCAAAAAATAAGGTAGTCCTTCTAAAAATGTCCTCTAGAGTTCCTCTATTTTTTAAATGGTGTTAACCTGCTGAAGTTCTGCCAGAAGGGAGACTGGCTCCTCCTGGGCTCATGAAATTCAAAGACCTGGGCTTGTGTGCCATCCGGTACCATGTACTGTCCTGGGTTCATGGGGTCCTGGGGAGGTGGATATGAAGGGGGCATGGATCTGCTTTGGCCTACACCTGGGCAGAAGAAATGTAAGCACATAGAAACCAGCAAGAGCCGAGGAAAGAGAGAAGGGGGAAGGGGAAGGCGGATAGACCAAATGAATGCTGCCGTTAGTTCAGGGCAAAATGAGAATAACGAAACACCCATGCCACAACAAATGGACAAACGTGAAAACTGATACGACACACATTGTCATCGTATCCACCGGGGCCGCATGTCATTGCTTTCATTGGACACCGGAGGTACGATGCACACATTGCTACATTTAAATGACAACAGTTTTTTAAACCATAGAAAAACATCTTCTCAAGGGGTGATTTTATCCTCCTTCATTGCATAAGTTTGGACATGAATATCTACAGTGCTTAAATGAAGGTCACAATGCAATCCAGTCATCTGAGCTTGCAAAGACCCAAGCTCTTAAGTCAACCAAGGACTGTAGAAGTAGCGCAAAATTCTTGGAAATTAGATAGGAACAGCTTTCTACTTGAATCTCAAATAAGCCAAAAAGTACAGATTTACAATTACTAGATGAGACATTAATCTGACAGCAACAGTAAATGTATACGAGCTTACTGACTATTGAATTAATAACTGTTTCCACCTGGAAAGATAATGACACATTTTATAATAAATGTTTTTGAATATGCATTACAGTATAATGAATATACACACCTGTCAATCTACAGTAGGCCTACATGCAAGGAATTGGACCTAGCGGAAGAAGATTCATGTAGCCTGCTGTAGTACAGACCTGCCTTTTCTAATCATTGCACACTGCTGAGGTGAAGTGGACATAGCTGTCTCTATAGGTGCACCTTTCCACACCATATGCAAAACAGAGATTGCATGTTCTTTTAAAATCTCCATTGCCAAAAGACTCTAGCTAGATCCATACTCTCAGAAATAAAGGTATATACATTTCTTATAAAGGTACAGAGGCTTGTCGCTAGGGCAGCACCCAATGGGTGCATACAATTATACCCCTAGCCAGGAAGGTACCTTTTGTACCTTTTTTTGCTTGGAAAATGTCTAACTCATTTGTACCCAAAGAGAACATGACTGTTCTTTCAGGATACATTTTGGAATTTTGATCCTTGAAGAACAAAAATGGACCTCCACTGTCACTGTCAATTTTAGCTCTTGGATCGGTACCACACAAACCTACCATGAACCAATTATTTTCTCAAGCAATACTGCAGACCATTAGCTGGTCAAAAACTTTCACTGATATTGCATCAGCACCAACAGTTTCTTTCCTTCAATACTTCAGATACTGGAATTGTAAGCAGCCCCTCCCAGCTCATCCTATCTTCATGGTTTTAAGCTAGAGAGTTTAATCAATGACTAGTTTGCTATATGCTGTACGAAAATAATGTTATAAACGAAAAAATTGTGCAAAACTTACCTCATAGCTTAGAGAGAAAGTTGAATAAGTATTGTTTGGACTAAAACACCAAGTACTGTATGACAGCAAGCTGTCCAGTTAACTGCTGCTTTGCTAGCTGAACCCGTTTTTCTGAGAGCGTGTGGAGTGTGGACACTTTTATAAATTTGAAATGGAAAAATTACATTGTACATTTGTAGGTATCGTTCCCAGTGGAAACAGGATGAATCTAATTCTAAAATTGAACCAGTTTTGATTGATAATCAGTCACTTTGCAAGTGTATAAGTTCAGAAGACCATTCAGAATCACAGTGAATGTTATCGATAATCTAGAAATGATAAAACCTCAGTTTGTTGATTTTGTTATTTTACATAAACAGACGGCCAAATGAAAAATACTGTAGGTTTAAAATACTGCTTCACATAGAGTCTTGTTATTTTTGTAGCCATTGAATGATGGGTATTTTAAAAGTAATACAAAGGTAGGGGTTTAGGATGATGATCAAAGGGATTTTGCATGTCATTAGTAAAGTTTGGGTGTAAGCAACCTGCCTTTGGATGCATGCATGGTGAAATATCTGTGCTTGTCTGCAGTTGAGATGCTTGAAAACCTTAAGACTGAATTGCACTGATACATGCAAAGCGCAACAAGGTCCCAGCAAATTGCATCAAGTCATACAAAGATGACCAAATGCTTTGCGGCTGGATTGAATCACCCCCTTAGATACAGTAATGGCACAAGAGGGCAAATTTTAAGACTCCAGATTTTTGTGATAAATTACTGTATTTGTGATACTGCGTTTCTGAAAAATTACTGTTTGGAAATCAACACTACACTAAAGCCAATATCAGGTAAGAACAACAGAAATTTAGATAAATTAAAAACTGGAATAAAAAAATATAACAAAAGTTGCCATGGCATCTTGGTAAATACAGTATTCCTTTGATTTTAAATTTTATTACATATCTTGATCATATAACATTATTTCCATAATTCCTCCATTTCCATTTTCCATTTTGATTTTATATTACACATGGACATAAGCCATATCAAAGTACATTAACGCAAATGTCATAATGGTTGCATCAACAATACTACAGTGATGTTTTGGCTTTTTTCTCTGCACTAAACATACAAGATCTATGGATTTATACTTATTTCAGACAAAAACAACTGATTAAGAGCAGACTCTACTTTGGCAATGAAAATTGCCATTTCAACAGTTGCCATGGCATCTTACAGAGCAATTTATACTCTACTTAGTGCTCTAAGAAATATACCTTTAATATTTTCATACCATGTCCATATAAATTGTCCATCTTTCTCAAGATGATATCTACAAATGAATCTGAAAATTTAAAAGAATACTTCACCTTGTGTTGCCCATATATAAATAATTATACACATATTTAATAATGACAATAGCAAACTGCCCTAACAGACATTCCAGCAGAAAGGAATCAGACACTACTGTACATCGGCATTCATGAAGCAAAAAACACAACAGTGTGAGAGTCCCAGATTAATTGTTTTAGCATTGCTATTACTATTATGATTACTATTATTACACCTTGCTTTTCATTAATAATATACGGTGAAAGAAAATGGAAGACACAAGGAAATACAACGAATGGGAGCAAGGCCCTTTGCCCACTTTACAGGTCTATTTTAAACATCATCGAACAGTCATGCTGCAGGCCGACACGGCATTCTGTACAGATAAACAGGTCCACCAGGTCTTTTCATTGCTGTTTCAATGATCTCAATGTTAAGATGAGAAGGGTACCGTTTATTGTCTGGAATGTCATTAGACTACTCAACTGCATGAAGAGGAGAATGACATACAAGGCCGTTTTAAAAGTCAAATCATTTTCATTTAGGAAAACAAAATTATATTTAATAATGTAAACAATTCAAAGTAAATTTGCATTATAAATGAACACGTCTAACCATTTGGAAATTGAGGTATACTTTAATAAATGATGGACTTCATATGTATAAGTATAAGTGTATATACTGTCGTCCAGGGAGTGTGTTTGGTTGTTCACAGTAAGCATGTACAGTGCAGTAAACTGTCTTTAGACTGCAACTTTAAAGGGGCTCGTTACAGCATTTCCAAGCTCACAGATTCACACAGTTTGCTTCTTTCAGTGAACAAAAATAAGTGCTGCCTTCATACATGCCTTTCATAAGCGACGCTGGGAAACAGTTTTTCATGTAACACAACCCTGGCGGATTTTCTCCCTGGATCCTTTCGAAATAAAGGTTATCATCAAATACACCAAAAAGAAATGTGTGATTCAAAAGCCTCTAAAGTCAGGTGTAGCCTATTCCTGTCACAGAAACAGCAGTGATGAGACCTGAAGATGATCATTTAAGTGAGATCAGAGAAAGTTTTTGGGGATCACCTGGTGTCTCTTTGTTGCCTCACCTTTCTGTTTGGTCACTTTCCGTACAGTCATGGCAGCCTGCCGCTTCTGGTACTCAGATATTTCAAACCCTGCAAAGAAAAGAATGTTGAAAAGCATACCCATATATCCACATTGATATAGCAAGACTTTTCCTGTTTAGACCAATGGAAGCATTCATCTAGTTACATAAACACAATGCTATTATTTCACTGTATGGGTACTATCAAGACAATTTGTGAAATAAAAATGCTTATCTAATCCAAATGATCTTCCACACACCATCTGTTAGTTTCTATATTTATGAGAGAGGTTTCATGAAACCCACAACGGGAAGAGCTAAAATAAAAGGTTTCTGCTCTCAACAGCAAAACACAATGTTTGGGTCAAATCTGTGAGTCACTGATAGCAGGGTATCTGTGTCCAGTTTTAGGTTCATGACACATTCGTGCCACTGCAAAATGTATGAACGTTGGTTCGCTTACCTATTTTTTCATCTTCTTGCACCATCTTGCGTTCTTCGTGAAAAGCTCTGAGCCACCTAATCTTCTCCTCAAGCTTCTTGGCCAGAAAGAGGTGCACCTCCTCCGTGTCCTTGTTCTGTAGCTTGAATGCATTTTTCACACTGACGTTGAAGTCCTCGTCCCGGCCTTCATCAGCGTCCACCACCTCGTACCGGTCCATGTCGATGCGGCCCTTGTAGTACAGGATGTCTCTGCGTATCAAGTCCTGTGGGTGGAAGTACAGTTATCCACCCGTGCTAATCAGATATGGGCAGACTGCATTGCTATTATCACTGTACACCACTCTTTCTCTCTTTAACCGTCTGAGACCCACCTCTGAGTCCTAATCAAACGGTAAAAAAACAAACTTGAAAATTCTTCGCGCATTTTCTATCCATAAAATGTGTTTAAAGGCTAAGATTCTCACCGAGCTGATGGTTTTTTTCTAATAAAGAAAGCCAGTCCTTTACAAATTCAAATAGGGGTGCAGTTCACCATAAATCTACCAATGCAAAGCACTTCTTTGGTCCGTAACTTTCACTGACAACATCATAGAGGCAATAGGAGAGTTCCATTGAAAAATTAATTCTAATTAAATTACTGTATGAGCTTGTTCATGTAGCAGAGAATGTTCTGGAAAAAATGAGCCATGGCTTCATGGTAAAGGTAAGTGCAGCCTAAATTTATGAGTTAAACTAAGAGGAGGAGAAATTGGCCAAAACATGCTTAGGTCTCTGAGGGCTAAATATGCCGATTTGTTTTCAAATAGTCTAGCATGCCCCTGAGTTCAAATGAGGTATTGGTCTCATACTGTCCAACCCAATTAATCATATCTCACCGAATGCTCAAAATAAACCATTCTAGAGACATCAAAAAGCACCATTCTTCAGAAAACAGAAAATAACAGCCTCAATTTGTTTTTCCCATACAAGTCCTAACTACACATCTTCCAAATAAAATACTTATTTTAGCTCATTGATGAAAATATAAATTTTATCTTCAAAGAAGTTCAGACCCTCAATTTCCTAAAGCTTTTTTTATGTTCTTTGGCATTTTTCTCCCCCAATTTGGAGCGTCCAATCCTAAACAGCTTCAGCCCTCATTTCTGCAGCCTACACTATTAATTTGGGACAGCGAAGACAAATATAAAATGTTCCCTCCTCCGAAGCACATGTCAGCCAGCGCTTCTTATCACACAACACTTCACAGGTTTGGCCCACACAGACACAAGTTCCCCCTGTAGGCCCACTGGCCAAAGTAGGCACCAGCATGGCCTGGATTTAATATCATGTACTAGAACAGTGTTTTAAAGCAATGCACTACCCAGCAGCACACCCTAAGTCTAAAGAATTTAAACCTCAGTCATGATCACATAATCACTCAAACACTTCCCAAAATTATCTGAGACAGGAATGGCTGCAATAATCTAGATTAGAAGTCCCATAATTGTTATGCGCTTAAATTTAAAATGCAAAAGACAGAATATTAGTTTAGGCCAATTATCATACTGGAGTCTGCTGACAAGACAGCAGTAGTCATCTGCTTAATGAATTTTTTTTAATCAGGCACATTGTTGCGTGACGCTGGATTCTTATGGGAAAACTGTTCAGATATCTTAAAATTATGCATGAGAAAATGAGGAGCTTCAAACAGATGTGCTTGTACAGTAATTAAACCAATCATGATGCACCATGACAAAAATAAATGGCCCATCAAAATTCTTGTCAAACTTTGTCCGCACAGTATGTATGATTTTGATTTATTTATGTATTCATTTAAGGACATTTAGGACATTTCAGCTGCAAAACTATCAACATTAATGAGAAAACAGAATCTTTATTTATTCAAAATCATTGGCACCCTTAATATAAATTAAGAAAAAAGGCTCCATATAATAAAGTTCATAATCTATAAATTATGTTCAAACATATGGGAAAAATATGGTATATACTTTTATTTCAATACAACTGTCAAAATTATTGGCACCCCAAACAATTCTTGTATAAAATCAAAGTGAAATTGGCGATAAAACATTACTTAATTTAGTTAATATAGTTCCTTTAGACTGAGATTGTGTCATTCCACCACAAATTAGGTAACAAGCATGCATAATTCCTTTGTCATTCATCAATATGGGAAAAGACAAGGAACTGTCAATTCAGAAGAGACAGATGGTAATTGACCGTCATAACTCTGGTAATGGGTACAAAAGAAGCCTTACATGCTTAAACATACCACTTAGCACTGTAAAGGCAATTATAAAAAAATTGAAAGCATATGGAATGACTGCAAACTTGCCATGTGCACACTGACCCCACGGATGGTGAGGAAGATGGTGAGAGAGGCCATAAAGAACCCAAGATTGGTAGCATCTTGGGGTGACCAAGTCTTCATAAAGTCAACCATAAAATGGCACCTGCATATCAACAAACTCTTTGCAAGGGTGACAGGAAGGCAACCCTTTCTGAGTACAATAAGAAAAACCAAGCATCTGGAGTTTGCCAAACCTCATTGGAATTATGACTGGAAGAGAGTGCTATGGTCAGATGAGGCCAAAATTTAATGTTTCGGCCATACACACCAACAACATGTTTGGCGGCAAAATGGAATGCAAACAGTACAAGGTGAGGCACCTCATACCTACTGAAAAATATGGAGGTGGGTCATTTTTTAGAGATGTTTTGCTGTCATGGTCCAGGGGCAGTATTTAAGATCAAAGGCACAATGAATAACAAAATACCATGAGATTTTGGCAGAAAATATTTATATGTTTACCTCAGCTATGAAGCTGAAACTTAGTTGTAATTACATTGTCCAGCAGGGCAATGACTGCAAGCAGAAATGGTTAACAACATTGACCAATTACCTTATCTTAACGATCTTAACAATAAGACATTAACAATCTCAGTCTCCAGACTTAAATCCCATACTCTAAACTAAATATCGGGTCCATAACCGCAAACCCATTGACGTCAATGATTCTGAAAAGTTCTGCATGGAGGAATGGTCAAAAATCCCTACAAATGTGCTCTCTGATCTTATCACAAACCATAGGAAAAGACTCTTGGCTGTGACCTTTGCCTGGGGTGTTTGCACAATGTATTAAACCAGGGGTGCCAGTGGGGGAAATACTTCTTTTTTTATGTTAAACTTTGGTTGATTCCATTGAAACATTATTAAAGGACACTACTTTACACATGTTGGAAAATAAAGCTTATGTCAATGACAATTATTTTTTAGTTTACAGTATTTTTGTGCATATTTACCAATAATTCAGGAGCACACTGTATGTACCCATTTAAGCAAATTACACTAATAAAAAATGAATGGGTGTCAAAAGATTGGCATACCAAAAATGTTAACTGAGTGTAACTGTAAGAGCTCTCAGTTTCAGGAGGCCGATATGAGTAGTTTTCATTTCCATGACTATCATGCGTGTTGAGAGACCTTTGAGGTGACCATTACAGCACCTAGGCATGCAAGCTTATATGATGTTATTTACATGAACACACATCTCTTGTAGTAGTGGAGAAGCTGTTTCAAAATTTGACGTGAGACCTGGTGCGTATCCCTACTGATCAATGAAGCAATAGGAGGAAGAGGAAGGAGAGGAACAAATAGCCTGCGGGTGCTCATTATACCATTGCTATTGCTAAAGCCAGAACCAAATTGAAGAACAAAGACAAAGCGGTAAATAATTAATGATGTCCAGCAGACATGCAACTAGCACAATTTCCCACATTGGGGACCTGATTAAGACATGCCATGTTATTATTGTTTTTTAATTGTAAAAAATTATTGTAAAATTGCAATGGAAAAAAATCAGTGTTCCTCTGCAACTGCCATTTTCATGGGCACAGATTAGGCTTATTCCTGGACTAAATTGTGTTTTCTACCATATCGCCACTTAAAATAACAATTAGTCTAGGATTAGGCTTAATATGTATCTGTAAAACTGTCCCTGTATTGTCTATTTGACACCTCCAGCTACCTAACCATTATGTGACATAGAACCATGATAAATCACAAAATGTCGATCAGGGATATGTCTCTACCATCAAATTTCTTTCCATCCACTTCCCTTCCAATTAACATCACTGTTATAAATGTAATTGCATTACCTTTGCGATTCATCCAGTTTGGTCGATATGTCAATGTTTGTGTATCACCCTTACACAGACAGTGAGTCAACAATCAAGCAGTAGCAATCAAAAATATCCTATGATTTATTATGTAAAGAATTCTATATTTTTATTTATTTGCCCAATTACGCAGGCTTTGAATGACATGTGCATATTTAAGAGCATGCTTTTAATAAGCATAACTCCATCAGGTGGCAATTCCTATTTTTTCCCTTGATGGGTGTGCTGACCTGTCATCTCAATGTGAATACAGAACAAAGCCATTACAAAGGCATGGTATCTTAACTCCCCAGTCTCCACAGTGAACTGTCTCCCCAAGTGTGCTGACTCAGTTATGGTCCTGAAGGGCTATGCTCCAACAGGGCTTCCATTCTCTTTAAAATAACTGGCACCCTCACACCCAGAAAAAGGAAATCAATTTTTTCAACAAAGATAATACTCAAGTGTTTCAGCACCTAGCTGGAGTGAAAGTTTGAAGACGAAGCAGATATCAGCCACCAGCCATCTAAGACCAAGACTGAGTAGCCCTGGGGACACCACAGTCCTTAAAGACCACAGCTGAGTAGTTCTGCAGACACTATGACGCTCCAGATCCCAACGCTGCAGCCCTCTAAGGCTAGAATACACTTGCGCTGTAAGTTCCTGTGGAAAAGAAAAAATGTATAAAGTAAAACTAACCTTTTTACACAGGACCATCTGGTGGTCAAACAGGAAGAAGACTCTTTGTTGACTCCTTCCATATGGTTGGTAAATCCATGACATCTCACCAGTGTAAATCAGCTCTGAGCTCCTGTCCAAAATGTCATCCCCCTACACAGGTAAAAAACAAAAACAAATAAAGGAAAAACAGAGGAATAAGCCAGTACAGTAGTTGAGTCATCCAAGCAAGAGAAAAACAATTGTCTGAAGAAAAGAGTTTGATACCTGTTCAAAATGCATGACCTTTAAAAAAATTTAATTCAAGTTATAAGTGGAAAAAGAGCAACAGAAAACTATGTCCTTGCTGCATGGGTGCCCTGGCTGTCCTCTTTCTCTCCTTGGACTCTTATGTGATTTGAGCCAAGTTCAATAAGTGATTTCATTTCATAATGTATAGCATGATGGTGAATGATGCACAAGTTATAGTTACAATTACAGTATACTTAATTACTGTCATTCACACCTGATAAACACACTTTCCAATTGTGAGCTAAAACCCCAAAATAAAATCAATTGTATGATTTTATTTTTACAAAACATAACACACTGAAAAGTATGTGTGGCATGTATCTCATAGATGCTGTTATCCAGAAAACCATGTGAATCTGATTGCTCTGCAACACATATTCAGCAAGAACTCTGGATTTCAAAGGGATATTCCTGGAAATAAGATGTGTGAACCAGACAGGACAAAATATCACCATTCTGAATGACTAAATTAAATCACTTATGGCATTTTCAAGTCAAAAGCATGTAGGTATTATTTGCAACTTTTGGCTGATCTGATTCAAAGATTAAAATACAAGCCAGAACTTTTAATTGAAGCCATCTTGCCCTGTGTATTTAGTATACTTAAAAAAAAATCGAAACAGAAACAGTAATTAGCACAGAGGAAGTCATTTGATTTGGTGAAAAGCAGCTACCTTTCTGTGGAGGGTTACAGATGTGAGATATGCTGAACAACAGCCGCAAGCTCGGCTTTGATCAAAACTGATAAAGCTCGGTTTTCACTTCAACCCGCAAACACAGACACAGATCTCCTGCCGCACTCAAAACAATCACACAATTTCTTCACGGTTTTGGCTCCATTACACATCCTTATGAACAGTGCTAAAAGCAGTGTAGAACTAGCTAGAAGCTAGAAGTTAGTCATCTTAAAACTAGACGACATGACCTTGCAATAATTCACAGCGACTGAAGATGCAAAATACAAAATCATATATCTATGATTTCCACCATTCCACCTGGTTAAAATTGGACAAGGTAGATGACCAGCTTCTTTCAGTATGGAGTAACTGACTATCTTTATTAGCTGCCGTGCAGCCAGTAACAGTGGTAAAACTAGACTATCATTACTATTCCATGACACATTCATTTCCTTAATTTACTTATCAAATGTGTTTGTTTATTAAATGTTGACAGTAATCATGCTCCGCCCTGACTACCATTATTTAATGTTGTATGTCATTATTTATTAGACTATATTATATTATTTTGCTTCAAAGAATATGAAATGAATTTGTTATAATTTGCTAATAATCAAGTAAGCACATGTAAATAAATGCCATAATTATCGTGGCTTTATTCCCCATGCTAGTCCTATCTAAGGGATAAGTGTCACTGCTGCCTCCCCAGTCCTGCTGGGGTCAGGGCAAATGATTGATGTTATTATCCACCATGGACAGATTTCCAATGCAGGACTCATGATCGACACTCACTGCAAAGGTCACCTTCAACCTTTGTTTGAATGCAGAGTGTGTGTGTGTGCATGTGGGTCTGAGTGTGTGTGTATGCGTGTGTGTGCTTTGTATTCGCCTCACATGTTTTCCCATGTCACTTGAAGTCACACACCACTGGTGCCAGAGGGAGTTGAGGGCATCTGTTCCAAATGTTTTAGCATAAATTAATCAGTTACTGAACATTGTGCATTCCAAGACTACCGCAAGTTCCAGCAACTGCACTTTTTTAATTCCTTCATATCCATATTTTTAATCCACATTAAGATGGGGAAGTAGAGACAGACTGTGTTCCTTCGACGGCAAGCAGACGTTCTGGAGCTACTTTGAACAAAGGTAGTGAAGCGTAACTGAAGGGATGAAGTCTCACTGTGAATGTTATTCCCTGCCTTCCTTATTTGTACCACAACATTAGAATTTCCATATGCACACACACACACACACACACACACACACACACACACACACACATCCAAGAGTTACTAGCTAGCTATACTAATCCTCGGCAGGCTGCAAAATAATCAAAGCAGAAATCATGAATGTCATCTTCTTATTTTTTCATCTCATTATTGGGTCCGCAACTGTAACCATACATAAATACAACATTGTGAACATAAAATCATCATTAGCAATAATATGATGATAGAAAATGGGAATCAGGGGGCATATTCTAAACTAAACAGCATAGCAATGAAATTCAAATCTGCTAAAACCCAATGAAACCATTTTCAGTCCTTGTAGGCTTGTTAGAATAATCAGATGTGGTTGCTTGTTCAAGTGCGTGTGTGCATGTGAGAGCGTGTTTGTGTGAATGTGCTTGTGTCTGCAGTATGTTGAGTTGGCATGTGGGAATTTCATGCTGAGCCAAGAATTTGCCCAGTTTGCCATGGGAAGTTTTCTATTAGATGGCATTACAAACTTCAGTGCTTCCTACATTAACCACCAGGTGGCATATATAGTCATAACAATAAGTACATGTGTGTGCATGCATGTGTGTGTATGTCTGGATGCGAGCAGTTGTGAATGTGTTTACATGTGCATGTTTGAGTTTGTGTGCCTGTGTGTATATACAGTACAGGATGTGGACATGTGTGCATCTGTGTGTATGTGCCTGTGTTTGCATGTTCATCTCTGTGCTCAAATGTGTGTGTGCGCGTGCATGCATGTGTGTGTGTGCATGTGTGTGCGTACATGCATGCGTGTGTGTGTGTGTGTGTGTGTGTGTGAGCGTGCGTGTGTGTGTGTGTGCGTACATGCGTGTTTGTGTTAATCTCCATTAAGGCTTACTGTCCTCACAAACCTCTCTGTGTGTCTGCCTTAGGCTTGAGAACCAGGACAGCGCTCCGCACAGTAGTGTTGGCCTGAATGCACATGAAGATCATGACCCTAAAGGCCTGTGAGATTACTCAATGCTGCTGACGCATTTACAGCCCAGCACAGGGAGGAACTGCAGGGAATCATGGGTAATATCTCCTGGCCTGTGAAATAATTCTGCAACCTCTGGCTTTCCCTCCCCATTTCAATTAAAGCATCCCGTCGGGAACAAGCCTCCACACACTATGATGTAACCAAATTTGCTTCCAAAGCTGGTATTGTACGCACATATTCATAGCTGGGCTGGACCCTGCAAGACATGGCTTCTGAATACAGTGAAAACTGACATTATTTTCTCACTTCTCACTTTTAAAGCATTACCAATAACGCTGCTTTTTTATGCTGAGTTAAAAGTTTCTTCATGGAGCGACGGTTTGGGAGGGAAGTCTATATTCAAGCTTTAAGAAACAATTACGTAGGATAAAACGCATGCCAATTGTCCATTTCCTTTGAGATGATGATTATACCTATATACTGTACCTGTAGTTTTTCTTTCATATTTACAAAATTATTATCATCACCATCATACCTTCCGGTTGTTCTGTTCCTCAAATAGTGAATCCAATAAACATATATTTTTAACAATTCATCAATTAATTCACCTGGCATGACACCATACATCCACGTGAAGCATTTTTTGAGAGATTTTGTGACCTTTAAGGATCTGCCTGTCTGGGGGGATAAATGGGTTTTGTGATGACAGCGCTATGAACCTTTATTGATTTGTGCTTGGAGGTGTGTTGAGTGAGGCCAAAACCCCAGATCCCTACCTCCCAGTCCAGGACAGAGGCTTGCCACTGTGCGATCTTATCGATGTTCTCCAGCCTCCTCTTCCTCTCGTTGATCTGCTGGGTTACGTTCCTCATGACGGCAAGGGCGGCAGCCACATAGCGATAGTCACTGGAGAAGTGGGACACACAGCCCACGTCAATCCACACATTCCCAATATTACAACTCCTTACCCCTCAGCACAAGCATAAATCACCACGGATCATGAAACCAAGGGTCCAGGGATAGCATCCGGTTGGACGTCCATAAGTCATATTCACTTGCCCATGGATTCAATCAAAACTGCCGTCATCTTACATGAAAGTGATACTCGGCCATCTTGCCTCGTCAGAAATGTCATATTAAATCATTAATCTTTGAACGTCCAACTTAACACTTTCATTGTAGCTCATCTGGACTTGTTATTTCATTTTATTTTGTCTATTTGGTGAATAATGTTCACTTTCTATTTAGATGCTATGCACTGATGCACTCTGCAGTTCTCATATGACGTTAATTGAGCTCGAGTGGAGTGCTGGCCATGCTGTTCACAGAGCAGCACTTGGACCATGAAAGTTCACCACATGCCTCAGCACTTGGACATGTTTTTCATTGCATTTACTGCAAAAAATCAGTTCTTCTCATCAGCATGTATTAGTGCTGGCATTTTCAAATGAGGATGTGTTGAAATACAATTATTGTAGGACAATATCATGCACAAGATTAATAAAAATAATAATTACCTTTTGCAATCTACAGGTAAATGTTTCGCGCAAGTCTTAAAAGGCAGACAAAGATTTTCTGACATACCGGCATTCTCCACCCCAAAATGATTCCCCTCACCGGACTTCCCCGGTAACAGAGAGTCATATTTCGCAGCATATTTAGAGATGAGACAAGGTTAAGCATTAGAAGAAGTCAACATTTTACTGATGACATGCGCTAAGGAGATATGGTGCTGAGGCTCCATAAATGGCCATTTTAAAAGCAAAGACATTCAAAAGCATAAAGTTGAATATTCAGTGAATAACATTAATTTTGCAGTCGCACGATGTATAGTTTGAGTGGTTGCTCTCTCATCTCTGAGAGACGATGGATGATTCAATATTACATTCTAGCCCAGGATTCCCTACAGGGTGACAAAGCGCAGCTCTTTCAGGCATTACTCACTGGGTAACCACGGCAACCTACCACATCACTTCCTGCAGAGAATCCAAGGAGAGGCTAAATCCGCAGAAAGGGGGGGGGGGGGGGGGGGCTATTCTGAGGCGCATTGGGCAGGCAAAATGAAAGCAGAAAAAAATTCAAGGAGAGGTATTGTTAAGACATGCTCCTGAAATCTCAGGCCGGATATTTGATGATCGCTTTAGGCCACTGTGTTCATCTGCTGAAGATATCAAAGAGACTGGCCATGTAACAATAGAGAGAGGCCACATCGCAGGACAAACTCTTCCATGAATAGCATGCCGTATCTGGCTGCTGCTCCCAATTTTACGCTTTAAGAAGGCACAAAGCTATTCATGTGATTAGACGTGACAACAGGAAATTGAGTCTGTTAGATTTAATTACGAGGCATTATTTCTGCTGCTCAAACTGGAGACTGGAGAATTTTTTTTATTGTTCTTCTTATTTATTAATTAATTTTCAATTATTTTCTTTGGTGAAAACAGGCTAAAAATATCTGACATATCGGTAATGAAATCAGGGACCCACAATCGGTGAAAGCCACATACTGCATGTCATAAAATCCAGAATCACCATAACCATAGGGCTGCAGGACCAATGCTGCTGCTTCTTCTTCTTCTTCTTCTTCTTCTTCTTTTCTTCTTCTTCATTTTGTTCTTCTTCGTCTCCTCCTCTTCCTTATCTTCATCATCTTCATCCCCGTCCTCCAAAGGAAAAAGTTGTTTCTGACGCACAATTCACTTGAAGTGTTGGATGGATCATTGATGGATCGATGAAAGAATGTGTGCAGTTACAGTCGAAGTTAGAGACACATGGTGATTAAATCCAGGGAAAAGGCATCCAGAATTCCCAGCAATATTCATGATATACTAATTATCCTGTACAAGCATACACATCTGAATCCAGTAGCAGAGGAGATGTGCAGTCCAATCATTTCACAAACATAACACTTTTTTGGCCAAAGAAAAATAATCAGTAATTATTGAGCAAATTATTGAGAAAGCTGTAAAAAAATGAAACATCACGTATTATATACTTATATTTATTGTATTTTGAAATGGCCTCAATCGTTTTATTTTGAAGGTTTAATTTCAAGCTTCACACAAAAAGTGTAACACATGCATTTATTTGTAAGTCAAAGTTAAGGACAAACATTAATCAAATCTGGGCCAATGACTGTTCCAGAATCCCCAGCAATATTGAAAGAGATATTATATTACTGACATTGAAGCCTATAAAAATAAATCAAATTACGGGCAAGATATTACAGTACAATCTCATTTAACAGAAATAATACTGTTTTGCCAAGGGAAGATAATCAAATCATGGGCAAATTTGGTCAGGAATAACGAAATGATGCACCGAGCATTATGCTTATGTCGTACTGCTTCTGGGGTTGATTTTAATCATTTATTTTGAAGTTATAATTTTCAAGTTTCTCTCACTAACAAAAAGTTTACTCCCTAATGAATGTAGTAATTAAAATAATGATGAATAAATTTGAGATGCAATAGTGGCTGTTACAAAACCTGCTCTGGTAGTTAACAGCATGTGAAACTACACTGAATAATCATAGCTCACTAAATGTATTTGAATGGATTTGACTAAATAAACAGAGTAATCTGTTTGGTGGATATTTGAACAGATTAAGCTGCCTTATTAAAATTTCAAGGCGGTCCATTTCCTCATACCATTTCTTATGATATTTAGTTTCAGTGAAGGATAAATAAGACTGGTCCAATGTGACACACACAAAAGCAAACTTTAAAAATAAAATAATTATGTGAACTTACCTTTTTTTAACAAGCGCATCATCTAGTAATAGGATACTGTTATGCAGCGATGGAGCAATATGTACAGATGTTGAGTTAATGTCAATACACATTACCTGCTCCAATGATTCTTTTTCTGCAATGACACTACTGGCGGCATCCATTAAGAGGCACATAGGGCAGCTCCCGCATGAAAATGAAACCCAGAAAGAGTGTTTGGTTGGACATACCACAGAACGAATAACAAGTGGTCTCCCCCCCACCCAGAGGGACCCGCTCAGTAAATCCCACCAAACACAGTCCCTGGGGTTCATTTTCAAACAAGTCTTAACTTTCTTCTCCCTGACCTGACCTACAGCATACGTCTGTCTCTGGCTCAGATTGGACGATAGCAGGCGGAAGCCCACAGAACTGCCCTAGGTGCCCTTTAATGGCGGTGGAGGCCGGCTCGGCGCTGTAGTACACTGTACCTATGCTCCTGGGCAGTGTACTTCAGCAGCTCGGCCAGCTGAAGCGGGTACTTGCAGATCTTCTGCACGGGCGTCAGCAGGAAGCCGTCGATGGCGATGTCAATCATCTGCTGCAGGAGCCGGCAGGCCTCGAAGAAGTGCTGGTAGCGTCCGTCCTTCATCAGCTTGGACAGCTCCATGCAGGCGTCCAGGTGGTTGTTGCAGTACTCCGAGTAGATCCAGAAACCGTCTTGCTGCACGACACAAATAAGACGGACGAGTGGGTACGATTGGACCAGCGGGTGGTCACCTCATATCACAATGGTTGGCCTAAGTCTATCTGAAGCTAGACGTTGTACCATAGCCATAATAAACTCGAGCAAGATGCTGAGATATACAGGAAATTGCAATGGAGGTTATATTAATATCATACAATTCCCTTGTCAGACCTGATCTAGAGTACTGTGTCCAGTTTTGTACACCGCACAATAAGGAGGATGTAGAAGCTATTGAAAAAGTACATGGAATGACAACTAAATTGTTTCCAGATGTAGTACCTAAAAGTTAAGGAGAAAGAATTAAGACACTTAACCTCTACATGTATAAAGTACTCTTTCTCTGCTCTCAGAAATAGGTTTTCACATGTATTTTACAAGGGATGTGCATATCAGAAGAAGAGATCTTTGATTTTTTCAAACCAGCCTTGACAGTGATCAAACCTCTTTAGTAGGCAAAATGAAGGATCTAGATTGTCTGAAAGGCCTGCTGTCATCATCAAACATGTTTCTGTGCTTGTATGGGGGATTTCTACGGAACTGTTGCAGGTTGTATGTAATGGCCACAGCTGCCACAGGTAATGAAAGCCTACAGATAACTGAAACAGTGGCTCAGAGTGTGACATGATGATTATTCTGCTCGTTTATTCTTATTTGTGCTGACATTTTAACAGTTGAATCCAATATTTCAGGCACTGCGTTTTGTGAGGACTATATCACATTGTTAACATACAATCTTTTTAACACTTATGGCACCAATTCTTTTTTTGCTCAAAGTGAAATATCAGCTTTCAGAGAGACTCCAGTGCATACAATAAAAATAATAAATACATGGAGAAAGTCTAATGAATAATAAATATATGAGATGGACATACTGTATGTCTATATAATATCATTTTTATAGTTATTTTCCTTTCATCTTGCCCACAGGAAAGGTCCACAGCCCTGAAACGAATGCATTTCTATATAGAATTTTTCTGCAGAATGTTAATTCATGTTTATTAAATAACATATGAAATGGTTCAAATACACAATAAAATTAAACCATGACCCAGTTCCAACCACCCTCTCATAAAAGTGCAAATATAAGAATGTCTCCTTATCTCTGCATTGTTGATAGCAATGTCTAGATCAGAAGACCCTATATTAAACAATCTTTCATTTTAGACTTTCAGCATACAAGATGGGAGGCATTGCACATAATGGAGCAGAGAACACATACTGAGCACTGAGCCCCAGGACCCCACAGGAAAGAGGGCTATCCTAAATTCCTGATGCTTCACATTTATTCCTAACCACCGTGCATCTGCAGGACCTTTAAACTGGCACAGGGCCAAAACCCTGTTTGACTAATCAATACCCCAGGTACCAGTCCCTCCCAGCTCCAAGGTATGGTAATGTGGAGACAAAATGTCACTCGTTACTCCAGAACATAGGCTTCTCCCTTAACTATTGTCCAGAAGGTGTTACTATTACTAGATTTATTTCTTCTTTTTTTCATAAGAAAAGATATACCTGTATGAATCTACTTTTGATTTGGGCCTGCATGTAATTAATATTTACACATAAGACACATTGGCCATCCAACAAAACATTAGTTAAGTGTACAGTTTACATTTATGTGATGTTCATTAGACACAGGGTATATTTTGTGCTACATACACAGACATCTTCCACACATTTTGAACCAAGAAACTTACATGTTCAAGGAAGCAAGGCCCAATTTCACTGAGATGAGGGTCCTCAGTGTTGTACTGCTTCTCCAGGTCTCGAACAAACCCCATTTGAAATCTGTAGATGTCCTCAATATTCCCAAATATGACTTTCAGCTGGTCATCATTGAACATATCTCTTCTCTTCCTGCACTGCCTCAGATAGCCCTTAAATGAAGGAAATGAAATTGCAAGTCAGAAACTGCTTAAGGAAGCAGAAAACCATAATGGCACTCTAAAGGGAACATCCAACTGCAGTTTTGTATGCACTTGTTATTATAAAGGAAAAGGATCTTTTATGGTGAAAATCTCATCTCATTTGATGAAGACATTATTGGACTGAATAGCATGTATGCTTGCCCTCCTAACAAGATTTAGATGGGGGTCGAATCACCACTGAACGCTGAACGATCTCATCACATTCTTTTTACGCCTGGCAGCTCATTGGCTCCATGAATATTTCATTTGGGTCTGTGGGGAAGGCTGGAGACAGTGAGTTGTCCGGGGGTCCCCATTATGTAATGATTCCTGCTTTTCACAGAGGTACCTCAGCACTCTCATCGTTATTACACTTCATTTACAAATAAGCCAGATGATTTCCACACTGAGACACTAAAATAATGTGCTGTGGCCTTCCCTGCAAGCTTCTTGTCACTTTATATTATGCAGATACTCTATATATTATGTTCATGTTTCACTATTTCTTTCTTAAATATTTTATTTCATACATGATACAATATTGTCCTTCGGCAAATACACCAAGTACCATTTTGCTTACTTTCATTAGGTAAATTTAAGTAGCTTTGCATGAGGTTGTAGAGGCTGGTGACTCATGGGGTATTCAAAATTGAAACTCCATTAACAATCCTGGCCAGGTTCTTACCATATTGCAACCAATGCAACCAACTACCATTCAATAAATGGGGAGGCCATGGTTGGTGGCAAAATCAAGGATAATATGACTAGATGATTGGGGCAGCCTAGTGGCTAAGTTGCTTGACTAGGACCAGGTTGGAGGTTCAAGTCCCAGTGTAGCCATAGCTATTGGGCCCTTGACCAAGGCCCTTAACCCCACATTGATCCAGGGGGGATTGCCCCCTGCTTAGTCTAATCAACTGTAAGTTGCTTTGGATAAAAGCATCAGGTGAATAACTGTAATGAAGCTGACTACTAGACAACCCTCACGCATCTGGTTGTTGGCAACACAAATTGGAGTTGGAGCTGAAATTACCCTGTCAGACTGTGTTAAAGGGGGCTGCTTGGCATCCGTCCAACCCTTGAGAGTGTGGGATCTCCAGAATGACCAAAGGACACCAGAGTCCCAAAGGTTCTATTTCTAACAAATAAAATAAAAATAAACTATCCTTCTTTGAACCTGTGGAGTCTCCCTGAGACAGGGCCTTTAGAGATGAAGTGCTTGTTACTATATTCGTCAGAAGAATTGCTTGGCAAGAAGTCCTGGTGAGATGGAAAAGTTGCTATCCTGAAGCTTTGTGCTACAAAGACTGTCTTTCTCAATTACTGTCTTCATAAGTCTAGCATCTGATTTAAATGATTCTTAACGGCATTAAAAGGTCACCTTTCTTGTCTTGTTACAGTATTACTGGCTGACTGAGCTTAACCATTTCACAGGGTCACCACTTGAATGTGCATCAATATTATAACAAGGGTTTGCTTCTTATTTAGTGCATGAAGGTTAAATTAAGAAAAACATTGTACATCTCATGGTCATTTAAAAAATATTATTCTTCAGTAGCCAGCTGCTTAATGTGATAACTGTTTTATCATTTGGAAAGACTGATGCAGAGCTTGTTTGAGAACAAGCAGTTACTGACACAAGCAAGGGCTAGCCTTGCAGTAATACCGTTCTCACAGTTCAGGCACCACAACGGCTCATATTGTGTTTTAATTGAAGAGACAACAGGGTTATGCATATGCATACTACCTAATATTCCAGTCAAAAGTGTTATTGTCACAGGAAATAAGTAAGCTTGAGTAAACTGCTACTGATCAATTTCAGTAAATATTTTGAAATAAACAAGGATTAGGAAATGGGTTTCCAGAACACAGATCAAAACTTACTATAAAATATAGTTTCAGTTTCATCCATTTAATTGAAACTCTGTTCTGAATAATATTTTAAATATTACAAATACTGCATCAAACTGGCCTAGATCAATTTAGACCCTCTGTGTCATAGACTTTTGAAGGACAATTCCATATAAAATAGGCAAACAATTCAGAAAGGTATGACAGAACAATACTTATCATGGATATTATAATAATACCACAGTTTTCCTTTCCTTTTGCACTTCATGCACCCCATTCCATTTTTAAATGTATCAAATGCAGATGAAGTATATGTGAATAATAATATATTTCATAAGAATAAAGCAACTGCTACTGCAGATTCAGTTGATATACTACTGCAGGAGCACTATGAAATCCATATCTGAGCAAAATGCATAAACTTAATGTTGCTCTGTTGATTTATTTCATCGCATTTCAAGTGCACCCTGACTGCATTACCATGGTGGTGATATATGGCCAACGATCCGGTCGATATTTTTTGTTGGGGGGTGGGGTTTATTTCTGTCTGGTGGAAATGATTTATTACTGGAGATGTAGGCAGACTGGAAATGAACCTTACATCCTCGTCTCTGTGTTGATGTCACGTAATAGAGGAAGGGTTCTCAAATCCAGTCCTAGGGGACCCATGCCATGTTGGTTTTTTATGGGTAACATTACATTTTGCATGCACAACATTTATTTTATTCCACAAGATATTTTTCTTGCCACAACTGACTGCATTGAATGCATACAAGTAAATTGTGCTTTACAGTTTATTGACAAAATGGTAAATGTACTTTAAAAGCCTTGCACTCTTGACTTTGCGCAGGGCTTTGCATATCCCCCAGACAGCACTAGATCCACCTAATATGAATATATGAATAAAGCTGTTGTGATGTTTGAATAATTATCTTGTATTTATTTTATGACCTATACTTTGATGCATCTGACTTTGATTTGTTGTCTCATGTTGCCTCCCATCATGTAAAGTCTTCTAAATTCAATTATGATTATGAATCATGAATAACACAAATAAAAGGGTATTGCCTGTATCAGTGTAAATACTACTGAACTGATTATTGCTGATTAAACGTTGTGAGAAATATGTTTTAATAATATGTATAGACTGAAGAATAGAAATAAAATAAATAAATGTGAAATGTGTTTGGTCATGAGAATTTAGTGCTACAATAATATTCTATTGCAACAAACTATGGATTTGTATTCCAAGATAAATGCTTGTATGGAATACATAGGCATATGAGCACCCAAAGTTAAAATAAACTTAACATTGTATCTCTTACTCAGAGGCAACTGCCATTACATATGCTTACATAAGTATGCTCTGTGTTTCATATACGGGTCATTAAGAGCTACAGTATGTTAAACATGTGAAGGCTCAGCATTAATCTTGGAGGGCTCAAGGAGTAGGTTACCTCGCAGATGTCCTTCAGGTGTTTGATGTAGTGTCTCTCTGTGCTCATGATTTCGTTGATGACGTTGGCCCTCATCTGGTCCCGGTTCTGAAGCGGCCGGCCCAGACAGAGGCAGTCATTGCCCGGGTCCAGGTGGCCATTTTGTACCTCGCTGGTGCCCTCGGCTGGCTCCGACGCACCGTCCTCCTGGTTCACCCATAGCTGGCAACACCAGAGAGTACATGTGAGCAGGGGGCCTGCAAGCAGCATTGTCAGCACCTACCCCTCAGCATGCCGGAGATGCTGCTCTAAATCCACCATGGTGACTGTTTTCAAAAAAATACATACGCAAAATAAATATACATTAAATGTTTTTTTAATTGTATTTGTCATATAAACAACATAAAGAAGGCATGTATGAGGAATGTAAGAAAGAGCAGAGGAACCATAAAAAATTTGAGAACATTAAATACACAAGGATTGGTGCCTGTCAACGATACAGAAATATTCTGGAAACAAAAATGAAAAAGGCAAACACATTTTGTAATAACATTGCATTGAATTTTGTATTAACTGATGAAGACACCCCAGACAAAAGTGCTCCTTATGCTTGAATTCAAATGTGCTAGAGAGCACAGCATGAGCAGCAGAGTGCAGGTAAGACTTCAGCAGATTCTGGGATGAAAGCGTACGATGCTGGCAATGAAACACCAACACCATGGTACACCACACACGGAGCAACACTCAGACAGCGGGGGCAAGGCCAACAAAAAAGCACACAGAATGCTTCAAGTCTGAAAAGCTGCAGTCATTATGTATAACCAGCGAGTGTTCTGTGTTCTGCGTTTGCATTTCAGCACTGTCAATATTTTCTCAGAAATCTCACCATGAAGGAATCTCTAGCTCAATTATGATGACCTCTTTTGATTCTCTGATTGAACTGTCATGAATCCAGCAAAGTGGGAAAATGACTCATCAGAGAAATGCTCAGTGTCTGCCCATCAAAACAGGATGTCAAAGCATAGCGATGTCAGGGGACCACTTCACATCCATTCGCCAGAGCTGGGGCCTGTATCATGAATCAGGATTACTGAGTTTGCTGGAAAACTGCACTGAGTAAAAACTGGGACAGCTCTGTTTACTTTAGTCCATGCTCCATGCTTTTCCAGTGGGTTTTGGGTCTCAGTGCAGTTATCCAGCTAACTCAGTAACCCTGCTTTGTGATACAGAGCTCTGTTCTGGGTCTCAGTGCAGTTATCCAGCTAACTCAGTAACCCTGCTTTGTTACAATTCCCGGCTACAGTTTTATTGACCTGGTGGTCCTGTCAAAGCTGTGTCGAGTTTAAATGAATCGTCTGTTCTCTAACACGATAATCCAACCACCCCCAAGCACAGCCCATCAGCAGTGACTGAAATTCTAGACGCCCAGATTAAATAAAGTGGAGTGGAAAAAATGCTGTAATTGTAAGACTTTCAATTCATTATTCACTGCATGTAACACCAGCAGGACAGCATTCCCCCATTCAGACATCCAGATTAAACATGGGTAATCAATATCAACACAACAAGCCCACATAGTCCTCTGCATCTGATTTCTCTTCTTTCGTAATCACATGCCAGCCTTTCAACATACTGCTAATCCCAAATAAACCTTGGCAGCAAATCCCCTGTATTTGCCATATCATCTAACACATGTGGGCCTCTATTAATTGGGAGAGAAAAGGGCAATTTGAAAGAGGACACACAGAGACTGGTTAATGAAAGCACTCACACGGTTCAATGATTTTAGGATTAGGACCTGGGGACTGAGAATCTTAACCAAACTTAGATTGTTTGAGCGTGGCTTTCGTTTCTTTATCCAAGGTCTCCACAACTTAAATGTCCACAGAATCATGTGAACTGTGAACCTTAAGTGTGGCAACACTTTGGGAGGACAGTGGTATGGTAAAGAAGCATACTTGACTGCTGGAGAGGTCAGTTGGGAGTTCCCAGCATTGTTGGTGACACTGTACACGCAGTGATCCTTACATAAGGAGGACAGCATCTTTAGCAACATCACAGTGCAAAAGTGGCGATGGCAGTACTGAGGTGACATCACACTGATCAAATAGTCAACCTCACATACTTACGTATCCTTGCTATGAACTCCTTAAATTGAGTCAACTCACACCTTGCTTTAAATTGTAGTGTCAATTTGAATAAAATAACACAATAACTCTGCAACAATGTGTGTGTTTACAACTTTTATTGATTAAAAAAAGACTTATATTTCAGACAACCGTGTTTGGTTCATTCATTCTAAATCTCCTAGCACTGTGTGGACCAGAATGTTCAACTATAGCCTGTGCCAGGTGTAACCCAGCAAACACTTTCATTAATCAACCTGAAATTGAAATTTGCTCTGTTGGTAGAATTTCAAACAAACTCTGTGCAAACAGGAGTAGGACAAATTGGCTGAAAGATTGTCTAGGATTTTAGTGGTATTAGTAAAGTAAAAAATGTTATAGTTATAAATGTACTGTCTGAGATATTGAGTTGCAAATCTTTTCAAAGAAAATACTATATCCCAGTTCAGAGGCTTGAGTTTAAATTGCATGGTCATGCAGTATCCAAGCTGCTGGATCCAAGAGCTTAATATAGATGCGTGTGATTAACAGTCAAGGAAACTCAAGAAACGTCACTTTGCACAGTCCTCAGGTCTGTACCTAAGAATAACCTCAATACATAACACAAAGAACTTTAGAGGAAAATTGTGACCATATCTCCACATTTCAATGAGCTTATGGCAGCAGCATTACACTTCTGCTTCTTGACATAATTTTTATGGTCACTACATGTCCTGTACCACTGGACAAAATAAATAAATAAATAAAAAGGCATGGTGCAGGAGTGCCAGATATGAAATATCACAATAAGAACTATGTACCCTGAAATTAACAAAACCTGGTGTAGAAATACAGCAATGGTGCATCCCCATAACTTTCCGCCAAAGGAATGGATTTTTGTATAAATCCATTAAGGATTGTGGTGTGTCCATAGACAATTGATAGTCATGGTATTACGTTATGTTATTGCTATTCAGGACATCGTGCATAGCTTTCACAGAATCAATACAGTAATCGTTGAAATGTTTGAGAGATCAGCAGTGTTGTGCTTACAAACGACAGGGCATCATTAGGATAATGTGATTCACTGTGGTTGCTGTAAAGCAGTCTGTCAGCAATAATGGGATTGTCGACAGAGGTTTTCATGTCATTCATGAATTGCCACATAAAATGGTCAGCAGACTGAATAATAAGGACTAAAGCAGGCGAGGGTAAAATCACTGGTGGATTAACAAACATGTAATATTGTGTATGGATCCTGTAATCATTTGTATATATTTCTGGAGGCTATCTACTGTCTGAGCTGCCAACAGTAAGGTTAGACACACACTGTAGTCATTGAAGGTCCCATAGCACTTATTAAAAATAGTAGTGGTGTTCGCCCTGCTGCCAGTCCGAAAGTCCATTACATTATTTATTACTAAAGGAAATCCAGCAAGCAACTCATGTTTAGTGGTAATATTATTTTCACATTTTTTTCAATGCTAATCAGGAGATTTTTGCTATTTACCGTTTGAGACCCATCAAGTTGACTGGTCAGCGTGCAATCCTGCAGTTTATATCTCTGAGGTTCTGCAGCATAATTCAACCAGCAGCGTCCATTGAGACTGCATTTGCCTGTGGCACACACAGCCTATCAATATCCGCCCTGCTTTCACCGGTTGCTGCGAGGGGGTCAAAGGTCACTGGTAAGGTGCAACCAAAAGGCAGGCAGCAGCCTCCTTTCCCTGTGGTGATGACATTTTCCTCCAACTCCAGAGTACTCAACACTGCTAGTATTCTCACGCGACCCTTTCCATGTACCATACAATGGCCTTCAAGCCCCAGCACAACACATCCAGAGACTCTAAATGTGATCCAGAGGGGTGAACGAGCAGTGCTTCTATGAACTATTAACTTCTTTTCATAGCAAAGGTTATGGTCCTTGTATATGCCTTTGCATTCTCAACTCATCTTATCTTAGCTTGTTTTCGGAGTGTTTATCAGAGACACATACATAGCAGCTTAAAATGTAAAGCAACTTCACAGACATAAAAAAGAACATAAATATGTACGCACTGAACGAGCGATGTTACACAACTACTTTGTGAAATGATGAATGGATAAGGATGTGTTTAGAGTCGGCTTCAGATAAATGAATAATATATTTAACATGTAAAATCTGAGGAAACATGGTCAATGTCAGATGTGTATGCAGTTTCCAGAAGCAGTCTGTCTTGTCAAATCATGTAAAATACCTGAAAGCACATATAGGGCTGGTTTCACAGATGCAGATTAAGCCTAGTACTTGTCTAAAGTCAGTTTTGTAAAACATTAAAACTGTGCTCTCTAGACTTTGTTCCATATGTCAGGATCCTTTTGAAAACAACCTTGAGCACAAGATGCACAAGATTCTTAAAAATGGTTGTTGTTTATTTATGTATTTATGTATTTCTTATTATTTTAATTATTATTGTTGTTGTTATTATTTTAGCAATAGATGAGCTGCGGTTATGGAGAGGTCATGGGAGGGTCAAACGCGCAGGGATGCTTGTGGACGAAGACATAACGGTTGCCATGACGAACCCAAGGGACCGTGATGATTTATGGGCAACAGAACGCACCTTTGTAGCTGTGTTTTGGAACCGTGGAGTTGCTATGGGGTTGATATAGAAAACTTGTTTTGTTTGAGGTTGAGGAGGGTGCGGTTCAACCTTAGAAAAGAACAACAAAAATACACTTCGGTTCAAGAGCTAGTATATATGACAATATGGATGGAGATGGAAGAGTGGTGGTCAGAGGAACACTACATATAGTTAATATCCTCCTGCATACATACATCCAATTTCAAACAAATGAATAAATGTATCCAAAGGAGTAGAAAATATAAAGATAGGGAATGTCCTCAATATCCACTGGTTAGTTTATATTGGGTATAAAACACTTTTTTGAACAGATTTAAAGTAAAAAAAGTATTCACATGATTTTTTGTGGTGACTTCAGTCACTTCAGTCTTCAAAATACATTTCTTCTATTTTTGTTCCAAAACTATAGTTAAAACTATAATGGAAATTATTTTGTGCCCTTAAGTACAGAACCCATTCCTAAAATGAAATTATGATAAATGGACAATGGACAATGGCGTAGAACATCTTGATTTTCTTTCTTCTTTTTTCACCTTTCCTTGATGGAACATGATGAAGGTGTTGGATGGTTAACAGAAAAGACCTTTACACTGCTTTCACTCACCCTCACAAAGCTGGCCGGAAACCACCCCTCTTCATCGTCGATTTGCCCCCACCACCAGTCCTTGTTGGAAGCATCCAGAACCTTGATGACGTCCCCCGCCTTAAACGCCAACTCTCGGTCGGCCATGGTCACGTGATCCCATACTGCCTCGGCGCTGACGATAGAACCTCCGCTGATCAACTGGAGGTGAGGAGAGAAAGACGCTTTTCAGTTCCCAGCATTCCCCTTAACACAGTGTCTGCAGCTCTAATCAAATTTAAGCCAGTGCTGGCCAAGGGAGGAGGGAGAAAAATGACTTAGAAAAGCTATAAGTCTACGAATATCCTTCATGCATTCCTGACTCATTCCTATCAAAGAGAAGGCTGTTGATCTTGAAAATGCAATGCAATTTTGAAAGCTGCCTTAATGGCATTTAAGAACTTTTGGGGAGGGGGGGTTGTACATTGTAGGTATCTTTCCACATAAATTGAAATAACTTTAGATTTCAATCATTATGGATGTTTGGACATGTACACAGAAAGTAATATCAGAACAAGAATGTTAGATGCGGTATACAAAGTGGAAACAGCCATTGACAAAACAGCGGCAGTAAATACGGACCCAAACATACATACAACGACAGCCTGAGACACAACAGGGCCAGCTGCGAGAGCAGGCTGGATTAATAGCAGCAGAAACTAACACACACCAAGTGAATATGCTAATATAAGTAGCTGTGCAGGTAAGAATGGCCTTTAAAGTTTTGTTGTAGGGGACAATTTCTTAGCAAAAAAACATCTCATGACTTCAATAACCTGAGCAACTCTGCGTAATGCATGCCCAAAGTCTCAACAACATAGAAAGATCGTAAAAACACCTACTGTTGTACTGGCATCATCTATGGTGGATCACACACAATTTGAAATACTGTGAACCACTGTGCTTCTCTTCATTATGCATTTACCAAAGGTTATTTGAAATAAAGTTTTCTCTCAGAAACTATGTTCCTTTTATTTACCGTTCTTAGCCTCAACTTGACAATCATATGCAAGTGGAACAAGGTACTGTAGATCCAAGCACATCCCGGAAGAATACATCCGAAAATCATTTTTGTTTTATTATTTTTCCCGACGGTGCTGAAAACATTTTCTCCTCAGTCCGGATGAAGAAAAAGTCAGAAATACATTCTTAAAACATTTAAAAAATATTTTCCCCACCGTTGTTACCCTGCTGTAGATAGAAGATATCATATTAAAATATATAACTTGGCCATAATATTAATTAACATAATATATAGCAAGGTATTAACAACTAGAGACCATATCCGTGAACCAGCCTTATGCTTTCTCCAGCCTTTTGCCAATTATTGCAATCATGTTTTGCTCAATTAGCAACATCGTCCTGGTTATTTAAGCATAATGAAGTATGACTGATCCAATTACACAATTTATTTTTTAGGTGAAGCAGAAAAAAAAAAAAAAAAAGATTGAGCTGTTAACGGCAAACATATACTCTTGGCAGTGCCGATGGAAAGTCCAGTTTCTCTCCTGCATATTGCCTGCAAAATTCTGGAAAGCTCATGGGCCCTCAACCAAAAGGCAATGCAATTACCGTAAAATGTTTTTCTGCCAACAAAAATCACATGAAATGTTGACCAAACCAAATTATCTTGACCATGTCATGAGCATCCAAGTGTGACTGAGATAATGCAATGAGCAACAGCTCTCGTGAATGAAATAGGCAAATCACATTGCGCTATTTCTTAAAGAAGGACCACTACAGAAATAAATCCACTTTAAATTTCCAGGGTTACTTTTGTATAGTTCTGCTTGTCACATGATTGGAAATAGCTTTTAAAACAAGGGGTTTCTTTGCAATTTTGTTAAAATTAATGCGTGGTGACAGCTACTTCAATGCTGATGCATAAAACACATGATTACAGCATTGAAAAACACTTCATGTTTCTGTCAACCATGTAACAATATAAAGCACTCGTGTTAGTTTTTTATTTTTTGGTTTTGAAAAACAAGTTTTGTTTTGAATAAACATAATAATCTGTGAAAATATGCATTATGTTACAAATGCAAATATATTAAAAAAAAATTTGAACACAAATATCTGAGCACATCTTGACTATTAGCAATTATTATACCACGGCAAGGAAAAATAACCAAACAAAATATGGCATTCTAAATGGCCGAGAACAGATCAAACAGGTGTGTAGAATTTTTCACAGCTAAAATGTCCAACAAATATCAATGTGTGCAACATACACTGCTGTTTGCAATTCATTCTTAATTCAAGTAGTCTGGTTATCATAGCCAACCTGGTAACAAAAATGTTACTGTAGGCTACGTATTGAGTTACACTTTGCATTGTCGGAAATATAAGCATGGGAGATGTTTCAAACGTATTGTAACTGAGAGATAGTGGCGGCTTGGTGGTGATACTGGATGGAGGGGGGGCTAAAAACTAAAAGTCTAATACCCATCAATAGCTCACGCTCCAGTATTGCATTTGAAAATATGCCATTCGAACATGTGTCTTGATGAATACTTTCATTCGAAGCACCTTAGAATACCATGAAAATCTCGATAAATTGCTTACCATTATTTTGCGAGCTAACTATAGTTAATAGCCAAATGTTATAATTAATTTGGGCAATGGTGAGCTAGTGAACTTTCCTTTGGTGGTGATGCAGTTAGCTTTTAGTCGCAGCAGGCAATTTAGTCTAAACTATCCCAAAGTACAGTCATTGAATAAAACTTATTTGAATTCCTTACTTTTCCTTTTGAATACACAGTTCAGAAATGTTTTTTCAGAAACATTTGAATGTACTGTATGAGTAAGTCAAAGTTAAGTTTATGATATCTAAGGCCTATATTTCACTAACTACTGGGGTCCAAGGTTTCTTCATAGGTATTTTTTTACCTATAATTGGATGGAAACCTGCTTTAAAATCTAAAATATTTTCTCTAACAATATTCTGGCACATTGCTATGCTTTTGACAACATATTTCCACTGAGTAAATGACATTGCATAAATTACTTCGGTTCTTAGAGCAGTCATATTGTTGGCAAATCAACCACCTTTCTGCCAATGCACACATAGCCCAGGTTGGCAGTGACTAAATCCTTGTTTTTCCCCTAAAAGGCAGATTCTTAAAAAAGGAAATCAGTGAACAATGTCAAACAATTTGTGTAAAACAACCTCTGGATACCTGAATAGTGAAACAGCCTTAAATGGAAATTTCTCCTTAGAATAAGTGAAGAGACCCATTTGGAATGCACTTCTGGAGGTGATTTTGCCTAAAAGCATCTGCTAAATGAATAAATGAAAAATTGGAAACAGTGATGATGGAAACAAAGCTTGACCTATCCTTTGAACACTGCAGTCTACAGAAAGCAAAACTTTATTTGTGCCTAGCAAAGCACTCGCCAATAGAAATCATTACAAGAAAATAACTATATACAGTATCCATAAGTATTTTTGTTGCTTATGGACATGACATGAGGGAATTGAAATGAAAAATTAAGGTTAAAGTTCAGAATGTCGGCTGTTATTTGATAATATTTACATCCATATTGGGTGATCCGGAAATACAACCCTTTATGTACATAATCTTCCCATTTTAGGCGACCAATAGTATTTGGAAAAATGTATCTAATTTGAAATAAAGTCACCATATTTAGTAATTGGCTGGAATCCTTTGCATTTTATGGTTGCCTGAAGTCTGCAAGCCATAGACACCAGGTATCTTCTCTGCTGATGCTCTGCCAGGCCTGTACTGCAGCCATCTTCAGCTCCTGTTCTTTTGGCCTTCACCTTTGCCTTCAGCAAGTGAAACACATGTTCAGCTGGATTTAGGTTGGGTGATTGACTTAGCCAGTCAAGAGCAGGCCACTTTTTGGCCCTGAAAAACTGCTTTGTTGCTTTATCAGTATGTATTGGGTCATTGTCCTGCTGCAGTGTAAAGTGCTGTCCAATGAGTTGAGACATTTGGTTAGATCTGAGCCAATAAGATGTGTCTATACATGCCATAATACATCCTGCTGCTGTTGTCAGCAGTCACATCATCAATGAAGTGATGGTAAAAGGTCTGCATTTTGTTCTTTCATCCAAAGCAATAGAGGTTCCTCATTCACCCATTGACACACACCAACAGCGACTGGCTACCATGCAAGGTACCAATTGAGGGCTAGGTATCTTCTCAGGGACA
The DNA here is from genome assembly GCF_963514075.1 of Conger conger. Taxonomy (NCBI): domain Eukaryota; kingdom Metazoa; phylum Chordata; class Actinopteri; order Anguilliformes; family Congridae; genus Conger; species Conger conger. The sequence continues at coordinate 21,438,093 of NC_083762.1, read as the reverse complement.
CCTCGACACACCTAGGGCCGGGATCGAACTGGCAACCCACTGACCGTCAGACGGCCGCTCTTACCTCCTGAGCTAACCCCAGCCACACATGAAAGAGTTTAAATTCTATTAAACAATTCTGAAGGTGAAATTCAATAGAGTGCCAACTTTAATGGCTGTATAAAACTTGGAATTACGAAGTGAGAGATGACATCACTGAGAGTAAATAAATAGGCACCTGTCGAACTGACACACTCACTGAAAAGCTATACTGATATTTTCAATGCTTGACAACTTCCTGTTATTTCCTGTTTTCTTTTAAAGAAGCTCCTTTTTCTCCACAATGTCTCTACACTATATTAAACAAAATCCTTAACAGTGGCCTGAATGTCCAAAACACACACACACACACACACACACACACACATTTATGTATTATACCCCCTGCATATTAATAACTCTCCCCACACACAGCATCAACATGTCATACTGTATCTTTATGGCCCTACAATATTTTAGTAGATAAGAGTAAATATGAATATGTTAACAAATCAGCTGCATTTAAACAGCTTTTCACACTATTTTGAGCATCCTAATGCATGCAAGCTGAAGAGCTGGGGGAAGGTGACTCACTTAAACCCCTCACCAAAAAAACTGCACCCACCCTGTGGATTCACAGCAGCCATTTTGTTGCAGAACACTCACTGCACATCAGTTGAGAGGGGAGCTGGGGTATTATTAGATTGTCGAAAAGCATAAATTAATCTTAAAAAACAGATGGTAAGTGGGAAGCAAATAGGTAATAAGATTTCCACTTTGGTTTTTGGTGTGCCACTTGTCTCAGAATGTGACTAAATTGCATTGCATAGTGCAGAGCTGTGGGACCTTAAATTAGCCACACACACACAGGTATGCATGCACACACACAGGTTGCAGTGGGTCTCAGCTCTTTTAATACCAGGAGGTCGGGACTGTACACTCCTGCATGGTATAATTTCCACTTTAGCAAAATAACAAATAAGAAAATGAGACAGTTTTTACCTGAGGGGAAAATAATATGAAAGTGATTACCATACCCAGCGCTGTATCAATTCAAAATAAAGCTTACCATCGTTCATCACCAATTCCCAGTACATATACTACATGCGGTGCGCCATAATGGATAGGGTAATGGGCTTGTAACTCAAAGTCTGTGGGTTTGATTCCCAGCTGGTGCAATGCTGTGATACCCTCAAGCAAAGTGCTTAACCTGAATTGCTTCAGTAAATATCCCGCTACATGAAGACATTGTATGTAGAACTGCAATCTGTGTAGGTTGTCCAGCATAATGTTGCCAAATGCCCAAATGTACTGTTACATACATTTACATGACGCATAACAGCACATAGCTGAATGCAATTATCAAATTATCAGTCCCGATTAAGTTTGGTTTAATTAACTACCATTATACTACTTTTATATTGTTTATCTAATCTAATAACATGGTGCTACTTAAAAAAATCCAGAAAGCACATTCAGTATGATAAGTACATTTTGAAAGCACTTTTTAATGTATTTGCAGAGTCTGAAGGTGGAACCTTGCTCCCCATTTAATACATCCATTAACTACATCCATTAACACTATCCATTTACAACATGATCAATGCCTGTTTGCAACCGTCTTAAAAAATGTAAATGTAATTCATACTTGGGAGTCTATTTATTCATTGCTTTATAGCAGAATAAATAGGCCCTCACAAGCACAGTAACAAAGTTGCAGGTATGTACCTACAGCTCCAATTCTTGCCCAGGTCCTGAGGGTAGGTCTGGCCCGGCTGATTACAACATCAGACATCCTTTTCATTGGTGTAATAAAGTCTTTGGAGGATAATTGTCCTGCCGGCATTAACGCTGTCAGACTGGCCTGTGGACTATCCTGGGCTCCCACAGGCTTACCTGGCCTGATGTGTGTCAGATAATTCTCCATGAGTGTCCACTGTGACCCCGACAGAAGACTAATGAACATGGAAACCCAGAAGCAGCTCTATCTGTGATCTCTCACACAGGCTCATCAGGCCAGAGGGATATTTCACATGTACTATATATTAATGAATTGGAAGACAGCTGTCCTAAGTCAAATTAGATGGCACAAACGGCAAAAGGGAAATTGGTAGGGACTCATATATTTTCTTAAACTTCCAGCTCTGGTTTGTATGTAAATGACAAATGCTTCAGTAGCTCATCCATTTAAAGGGATATTTCATATTTCACTTTGGAATAGCGAAAGTTGTTTTGTGGAGCTTATCCCCAATTTATTTGCATAGAGTAAGTATTAGCAATGTCAGCTGTCCCTGTCGACGGTATCGCCTTATCTTCACATTGACCTCATCGAAATGAAAAACAGCTCAAAAAACGTAGACCATTTGATGTTAGTCATCTCTTTTATCGATCTCTGTAGTTACTGTGTCCTTTAAAACATTTGTGACCTCGCCAAAATTGATGGGAGCTGGAAGAATGGGAAATATGGCAATGTCGGATGTCAGGGACAGCTGATGGTGCTAGTATTCACTCTATGCCAATAAAATGGGATAAGCTATCCACAATTGCTATTACTAGTGTTACATCAAAGTGAAATAGCCCTTTAAATGCTTACAAGGCAAGTAAAGCATCTGTTGCATGCCTAGCTGGCAGCAGGCCACGGTGTTTCTCATCTATGGGTAGAGTGCATCCTAAGCCAAGGTTACTGGTATTGAGCAGATTTTCAGTCATACCATGCACGCAATCACTTGGGGTCAAATTTTCACCACTCAAATTTTCCTTTGCATACTTGATAAGATCTCATTAGAATTTAAAGTGGCAATCTATGATTTTTCAACCAAATACCATATTCGAGACATATTCCCACTGGCAATTTCTCACGCAATGGCCATTGAGATCATTTCAGTCATTTGATCATTTCATTTCTATATGTTACAAATTTAAGTTAGTGGAGGGCCTGCCATTCCCGGGCTGTATGGAAAAGTATGCACAGAAACCACAGAAACCTATGAAAGAATCGAGTGTTGCGAGTACAGAGACGCATAGTGTGCATGACACATACTTCCGGCAAAGGAAAGTTTGAGCGGACTTCGAGCACGGCTGTCTTTGCTTGCATTTACTTTACAACAATGGATTCATGTATAAGTAGTGAAGTGACCAAAAAAAGGAAAAAGGAAACCAACATGGAAAACCACGCTGTTGTGTTTTGGAGCGTGTCCTCATGTCGTGGGGAACTATGGGAATCAGACCTGAATAGACCTGTTATGACCACCAGCCACCATGGGTGGCCACTAAATCCACCAAAACCAAGGAAATGGTACATTGCCACTTTAATATCAAACTGTCTCTTGTGCAACATCAGTAGCGGGATGATTAGGTGGCCTAATGTAGACAATCAATATGTAATTTTGACCAGGACACCAGGCTTAACAATCTCACTCTTTCTAAATGGAATGGGGCTGTTAATGACCATAGAAGGCCAGGACCTTGGTTTAACGTCCATATCAACATAATGCCATTTTCTACAGCACAAAATTACTTTTTATTTTTACTTGGTCCAAAAAGAAGAATTCTACCCACCAGCATCATTTCCAAAAGCACAATTGTTTTCCAAACCAGTTTCGCTTCAGCTGTTTGAGGGCTGCTAATGAATGCACCTTATTTCTGACTCTGACCCTACTCTGCCAGAAAGTCTAGCTAGCTTATGTAATGTGACCTGAAATGTCCAGGAAAATGGCAAAATACAGTTGGAAATGAGGTATAACTGCCTTTTTTTGAGGTGAGAAGAAAATGGGATCAAGCCTCCGCAGCTAACCATAGAACATTCTGCTGTGAACTGGAAAGAATATACAGGTGGAATTTGTATTACATCGCTTAGAAACAAGATGAATTGGATGGATTTGGACTGTGTGACTGCATGTATTTAGGATTTTTCTGTTTCGACGAGGCTCTCCTTCCCCTGACACCATCCACCCCTGAATATTAGCACCCATTTTCTACAGTGAGTGTTCAGTATGTGTAGGTCACACGTCGGTGAATCCCACCCCACTTTAGTTTTGTCATGCCACCTCTTTTCCAACCCTGGACTCTGTGCCACCAATTACAACCCTGACCTTAACCCACAGAAAAGGAGGCAGAGGATAGCATCAGACCCCATACACTGCTCTTCCTTGTTTTTTTTGTTTCTGGAAAGAAACGAACAAGGCTCAGTATAGTTCTGCAGGTGGTCAGAGAGCTCATTAGACAGGATCTGCTGCTCAGGATCATTTGTATTCCTCTGAAGCGGGTTTTTTCATCCACCGGCTGTTTTCGGTGCCCGTTCACCAGGCGGAGCCCCCCCCCCCCCCCGCATTCTCCGACACACAGCATCCTGAGGAGAGCCCCATTCCAATCTCACCCCAAAAACTGGCACAGGCAGCCCTGGAACGGCACCAGAGTGCTCAAGGTCCTGATGTTTTTCGATACAAAGCATCTTGTTTAGTAGCACTGATCCAAGCACAGCTGGGTAGTTGCCCGGATCTGGAGTGATTCAGCGTTTCCTTGTAATTTTATCTGTCTATGATACTCATTTTATGACATGTTATTATGTCTTCCTCCTCAGCCTCTGAATAAAAAGTCATTTATATTCAAGAAAGCTGGTCATTAATTAGACAGGATGGCCTTGCAGAACATGAAAAACATACTGCAAGGCATAGTTGAGTATTTATGAAAAAACTAATAAAGAAAAATATATAAGCTTGGAGACTGACATCCATCAAGCATATGCTTGTGCCTTGTAGCCATATGCACGTATGACAGGCTAGCTCCACTACTGGCTAGTAGAATTATGTCAGGACTCTAAAACTCATGAGTATGTACACTAAGTGTGTAGTGCTCTGTCTTGGTCCAAATCTTCTCGTGTGTGCATTGATGACTGAAAGACTGAAATATAAATAATCTGTGAAATATGTTGTTATGTGTGGGGTCGCCCATGTTTTCAATATTGGTTAGGATTTGAAAAATCCTGCAGTCCGCACCAGGCATAACTAAGGCTGTTAACTAAAGGTTACACTTCATACTCTGATGTCTCTAGTAGTTATGTTACACTAGAGCCCATGCAACTGAGGAGCTCCTGGGAACAAATAGCCTCAGCTGTAATGTCAACAAAAGCCCCTTGTTTTATATTCTTTGCCTCTTCCCATCAAAGCATTTTTTTTCTTGCTGGCAGAATTCCACATTGATATTTCTCGAGCCATTTCTAAAAACAGAGATTTTTTCCAAAATGCATGGCGTCAGATAACAAATTCTGATATTCTGGTGAGAGTTCACAAAAATATCAATAATCTCTAACATGTGTTGCAGTAATTGCTCCACAGCAGAAATAACAACAACCTTTGACAGGTCAAGTTTCACATCACCTGGCCAGAGTCTCACACAGCTCTTTATATAAAGACAAGTGATCAGCAATGCACTTGTAATTTTGTAACTTGTAAATTTGGTACAATTCATCACAGACATGCTCAACTTCTCATAACAGTATATGAGTGAATCACATAGATCAGTTCGTGCATTGAGCAGTCGTGACTTCCTGGCATTCTTACAGTTCCTCACACATACTATCACCAGCTTGTGTCTCGTCTAAACTAAAGCACACAATACATAAAAAAATATAACAACCAATAATCAGACACAATAATACTTTCAACCTAACGTGTTCTGTTTAATGCATACAATTGAAAAGCTATTGCTAAAATATTCTGTGATTTAAACTGCTGTGGACTCAAAATGTAATTGCGCGACTTAACATTTTCATGTGATTACATCATGTAATCTGTGCCTGAAAATATATATTATGTATAAATTACTTCATGTAAAATGGGCATTATGGACAGCTAGAGAGTTGCTATACAGCCCTTTTTATCTTAATCTTAAAAATGTAAGCCATTGGCTAGGCACTTTTCATCCTGGTTTTGCTGATAAATGCACTGTATCATCAGTGGGGTAAAACCACTAGACACAAATGAGTTCCATGAGGGATAGCAGTTTAAAATATAACCTGGAATTCCACAAATGTGTCAGTAATTGGCCAGCTCGACCCTTTCCTCTCCATCTTAGGTGATGCAGTCAGTGTTCTGGTATTAAAATGGATACTGTACAACAGTATGGAAGACATGTGCTGATTTTGATAAATCATATCCCTTTCACCACGGAATTTTAAAAACATGAAAAGTCTTCTTCTATTTGTCTTTGTCTTCTGCTTCTTCTTCTTCTTCTTCCTCTTCAGTTGACTGCTTTATTTTAAGCTTAATCACCTAAGACTAGACATGTACAGACCACTTCAGGAGACCACACTGTAGACAATTCATGAATACTGAGGCAACCCACAGGATCTCCAACAATGGAGCCACTGTGATTCTCTATTCCCGAGCCCAAGTCTATTTCTCCATTGTTATGCATTGAGCTTTGCAATGCACTGGGCAACAGTGTCTGCTATTTTGCAAATTAATTCTTTCCATCATCAGAAAACATCAGAAATATGAGCAAACGCCAGTTTTTACACTATTAACATACTGTATACTCAACACAGTTGAGAACATATTGCAAGTCTTTTAGATGCACAGTTACACCTATGAGCAAATTGGGAGCACCTGGCAGATACTTTTCTCTTACATGGAAATGATGTCTAAGAATCAGAGAGGCTGGCAATTTCTGCAGCATTACTTTGTTCTACATTATATTGTCTTTTGACTCACACATCAAATTCACGAATCATGTATCAAAAAGTTTATTACAGTAAGCATATTGTTTGGCATATTTGACAGTTTTTTTCTTATTTCTCTGCCTCATAATCACTTCCTTGACTTTCATTGGCACAACGCTGGTCCTGATGTTGACCTATGCCAATAACAGATTCAAAAGGCATTAAAATCTAATCAAGATTGAAGGTTAGATATTGAAAGCTCACTTATACCTGTTCCAAGGAAGCAATGGAACACACCTGAGTAACAGAAACATTATGAAGCCAATTGTCCCAAATCTTATGGTGCCCTGAAAGTGTGGAGTAGGTAGTAATTTCCACGTGCTGAAACCAAAATGCCTAAAAATACTCTTTAACCCCTTCATGCAAGTCCCCAAGTGGCCATGGCACCAGCTTCATGAGACTGCTCTGCTCATGAGACATTCAGTACTCCAGCGAGCAAACTACAGTATGAGTGGGTGCTCTAGCTTCATTAGGAAGCAATGCACAAGGACATCCTGTCCAGTCTTAGGTAATTGTACTTTTTTACTGTAATTAGTATTATGGACAATTTGTATTTTTAAGTTTGTATACATGTACTTTCACCCAATTCAATTTCAGAGAAAAATATCATACTTTTCAGTCCTTATATTTTTAATTTACTCCTTCAAAGTACTTGTTACAAATTTCATAGGTCCAACCGTCCAACTTTTTCTTCTCTGGCCAAAATTTCAATCCCTGTTTTTATCCAATCAAAGCCATATCAATGGTTAATGAACCTGCCACACCAATTCTGATTGTAGTCCAGACCTGAGAATTCAAACTTTGAACATTTTAGCAAGTTATCTGCGACATTACATTCCAGTCTGATTCCAACCATTATACGGAATTTTTATGCATGGTAATGACTAAAAACTCTTAAACTAATGTGTAACTGATGTAATCTAAAATAACATTGAGCTCATTTCAATGCAAAAACAATGTGCCCTCTGTCCCTTAATTCCAGCCTTGTATATCCCTAGCAATTGAAAAGTTAACTTTTGACTGTGTAATACTTAAGTACATTTAAAAACAGATACTTTTTTATTTCCACTCAAGTATATTTTTGGCTGGATACTCTAACTTTTAATTGAGTGAGATTTTTACACAGTACCCGTACTTTAACTTAAGTATCATTTCTTGGTAGTTTTTCCATCTCAGTTAAACAATAGCATATAACAGTATGATACATATGAACATTTGTACCACCAGAAATGAATATTCAGTATGCAATTGAGAGTCCTCTGCCGTATTTTGAAATGAAATGTACACATAGTAATATTGGTTTAAAAATAGGCTTTGCAATAGCCTAGTCATTCTTGAAATGTTCAACATGGCAGTAAAACTTGGATCACTTGATCATGGCTCAAATTTGGCCATAATATCCGTATTCTTTAAGAAAAATAAAGACCGCACATATTGTGCAAACTGCAGATCCATTTCTTTAATAAATTCTGATGCCAAGCAATATGCAAATGTTCTAGCTAATCGCATTGATAGATATATAACTAAGCTCATACATCATGACCAACTTATGCAATGGTTCTCACAAATAATATTGCTCTCCACAGTTCCCCATTTCTAGAGGCATTCATCAGAGTTGTCCACTTTCACCCCTGTTTGCTCTTTCCTTGGAGCCACTGGCTCAGTCAATTCCCCAATCGATATCCATCAAATTGATAAGTGTTAACAATACTCAACATAAAATATCCTTGTATGCTGATGATGTCCCGTTACTTATTACTGATATTACCACTTCAATACCATATATTCAATCAACTTTTAATGAGTTTAGTGCTATATAGTGATACAAAATAAACTGGACAAAATCTGCAATGATGCCCCTTAACTCAGGGATAAGTAAAAATGCCCTGCCCTCACATATACCACATATTGCCATGAACAACTTTGAAAACATTTTTCAACAAATAGAGACTGAAGTCAAGAAATGGTCCCATCTTCCAAGCTAGGGTCTCCATTAATAAAATTGTATAAAGTGGACATGTATACATTTCCTTGCCTGTATACTATGTATACTATGATTCAACGTCCCCCTCCCGATAAAGTTCATACTCTAATGTCAAATTTTATCTGGAAAGGCAAATGTGCCAGAATTAAATTAGAAACAATAGAATGGGAAAAGTGATCTGGACTGCTTTCTTTACCCAACTTTTAATTTTATTGTTGTTCTTTTATTTTACGCTTAATTACAACTTGAATAGATCTTAATGTGTCGGTCTCCTGGCGACCTATTGAAGAATGGCTGGTATATCCCCACAGACTTCAGGATGTAATCCAATCAGCTATTCCTCTGCGACAAGCTAAATTGTGTTCCGGGCCCATAATCTCATATCTTCTCACAATTTCGGAAAAAGTCAAGAAACATACAAAGACCATCTGCAAATGGCATTTTGCCACTCCCATTTTTCATATCTATATGGGTCTGTCAACTAGACGAGTTAAGATAGTTAAGATTACTCCCATGATTGCTCATTTTCTCAATGGAGAACACAGGGAACTCATACATTTGCTGATATTTTTGTGCAAAATGGCCTCCATGTACTCCAGGATTTCAAATCATTATATGATCTACCTGGTACATAGTAGTTATTTTTACCTACATTTGCACCTGGCAATGAAAACTTATGGGGTCCCCTGGGGAACACAGATTCCTACACATGCAATACATGCCATCCTGGATAGGAAAAATATATAAGGGGTATCTCTTCCCTTTACACACTTCTACTTAGAGCCTCTTCCAAACCCCTTGCAATCCAATCATGAAGATAAAGGTCTATCTACTAGTAATGATGTCATTCTCGGGGATACCTAAAAATATATCTAAAAATCCTGACCTTCGGCTCATACACTACAACATTCTTCACAGAACTACAACATTCTTCACAGAACACCGAGAAAACATTGCATCATGAAGCTCGCTCATTCTCGCTCATTCTCAGTCCTCAGGGGCACAACAGTGCATATGTTTTGGGATTGCCCCACTTCACATAAAGAAAAGGAAATAATGTGTTAAAATGTTTTGTATTGAAATTGTTTTGAATAAAAACATTTGATTAAAAATAATAGCAAAGTTAGAAAATCAGTAGTCAGGCAGCCTACTAGCTACATAAATCTGAGAAAATTGTGAAATTGAGCTGTCTTCATCATGCCGTTCTATAATTGCAAACCAATACACGGTAAGTGTGAATGACAAACCAATAGATGTCAATGAGAGTCAAGCAATATGTATGCGAAGCAAACCAATATAGATGACAATGAATCCAATAGATACGTAATTAACAAACCAATATAAGCATCAATGATAATCCAATATATGCACGAGTAACTAACCAACACATGCATATGTCAAATGAATATATATGTGAAGCAAACGCAAGTAGGCATATGAAACCAGTATACCTGATAATCAAACCAATAGTTTGTAAATGCCAAACAATATAAGAGCACAGTTAAAAACCAATATGTGCGTGAATAACTAACCAATGCATACTTAAATAAAACCTATATATGTGCAGCAAACCAATGTACTTGACAATCAAGCAATAGCAGACCGATATACCCCTGAATGACAACTGTTAGCCTTTGATAATAATGCTAGGCATGTTTGTATCGGGGGCTAAGTAGCTGTTAGTATAGGAGCACGGTAGCATACCGAAGGCAATAAAACCAAACAAATTATTACATATTTAAGTATGTCTTTATTCTACCTTATTTTTTTAACTACCAGAATATGCAAATATATACGCTTTATAATGGTCGAAAATTTCTGAGGTGGTTTTGGATTGGTTTTTGGACCCCTAGATATCCTAAAACCCTATGCTGATGAAAGGATAGTCATTCCCACTTGGAAATGATGCAGAAGTGAGTTTCATAAGTCAAAACAGTTGATTTGTAGTAAAATATAAAATGACTCTCAGTATTTAATTTCAAACTAAAGGAGAACAATTTCATTTTTGCATTTTCACCTAGATTTCACCTAAGCACTTCATACCTAAATTACAAAAATAAACTAAGCTATATGTGAAGCTTACACCTGAGTTATAAAGAGTTATAACACCTTAAATAGAACACCAGAACACTTATGTAGGCAAGGATTGGACAGATATGGCATCTGCACGTAGGGGTTAATGAAAGCACTCCACTGTAACCATCCAGAAATGGTGTGATTATAACTCTAAAATTGTTACAGATTCAAATGAAACTCACTCTATATCTTTCAAAAGTTTGGAATCACTAGCCCCTTTTCCACTGCAGGAATCATTTCAAGAACTCAGGAACTTGTTTAGGAACTCAAAAACGAAAGCCCTGTTTCCACTGGAGGAACTAGAGCCAATTCTGGTTACTGGGGTAGTGGGGGATGGTTCTTGCACCCCTTTTTAATCCCTGCTCACATTGTATTACCATTCTTAGTTACAGGAACTATGCAGTGGAGCTAGCAGTCCTGTACATCGCTGATTGGTCAACCACAACCTTCTTGTGAATCATCTTTTGCCAAGCGAACAAACAGCCATATTTAAATGCCAGGTAGTGGCAAATTAGTTTAGAAATGTGACAGAAATTAATTTAGGACAGATTACCAAACTACCAATATGACTTGACGTGCTCACCAATAAGTAAGCATTTACTTGTAGCAGCATATATTTATATATATGATAGCACAATTGTTTTCAGCTGTGCTTAATATAAAGGGAGTGATTTCTCTAGTACCAAATTAGCACATAAGCAATACTACTTAAGGATGAGGTGACAGAGTGTGTTGTTACTGGAAGAAAGGCTGCTGAAAATGGGGCTTTGCAATAAAGATTCAGTTGTTGTTTAGATCAAACATCAGAATGGGAAAAAAATGTGATGTCAGTAGAATGATTGTTGGGGGCAGATGGGGTGTTTTGGGGGGGGGATTATTTTGATGCACAAAAGTCTCTAGAGTTTACAGAGAACGTGCACAAAATAAATAAAAACACATCCAGTGAGTGACAGTTATGTGGGTGAAATATGCCTTGTTAATGAGAGCGGTCAGAGGAAAATGGCCAGATTGGTTCAAGCTGACAGGAAAGCGACAGTATCTCAGATAATCACGTTACAACAGTGATATACAGAGGAGCATCTCTGAACACACAACACATCAAAAGTTGAAGTGGATGGGCTTCAGCAGCAGAAAACCAATATGTCCAAAAAAAGTCTAAACGTACCTACTAATGCGTCAAAAAACCACACTCAATATGTAAAGTTTACACACATAAACAAACAAAAAAACACTTTGGAGTGGGAAGTAATCTATGCTATTTCAAGTAATTTTGTTTTCGCATGTGAAAGTTGTAGATCACATTGGAAGAAGTCAGTCACGTGATTTTGGAAAAAAATTGGAATTTTACGCTTTCATGTCACGTTTTGTTTTCGCATGTGTACATTTTCATTCAGTGAAAATGTTCAGCGTGCATGTGACATTTTCTTTTAAATCACATGTGAATACCTTAAATTCATATGTGAAATCGTGATTTTAAATGAATTAAAATTTCACAAGTTTTTTTCGTGAGGGAGAGGAAGGAATGTTTTGTCAAAAGAAAATGCAAATACCAAAGGTCATGCGTTACACTGCTAAATAAATCCACATGCATTCAGCTGGTATCCCAGCAACACAAATAAAGATAAAAAAACATTCTAAGTGACTGTAATCACCATAGCATAACAGTTGCAATAAGCATAAGAGCAAGTTGTTTGGAGAAAAGAGAGCTCTTTTCAGCATTGCAGATTTTTTCTGAATCTCTAGCCTGTCTGGCAAAATGTTATGTAATAGGCTTATGCCCAGAGTATGAAGGCCAATCAAAGTTGCTTTGCTTCAAGCCAGCAGGAAACACACGCAAACACACTCACAAATTGCAGTGTGTATATATTCTGCCTGATTGCTGCATTTTCTTGCAATTTTGGAAAGAAACACCTGCTATGAAGTATTTGAAGAACTGCAGAATTAGCCTGAATATCCAGAGAAAAGCAAAAATGCTCAATGTAGAAAGATCTCTGAAAACAAGCCACCCCCTCCCCCAAACATACACACAAAACCTCTCTCTCTCTCTCTCTCTCTCTCTCTGTCTCTTACACACACACACACACACACACACACACACACTAAAGCAACAATACATGATCCCAATGTTCCGCTCGACTGTGTTAAAAATCGGATTCACCTTTGCTACATGTTCCAGAAAAAGGGTATATTTAGCACCACATGCAACTGCATGTGACAGCACCACTGTCTGCATCAAATATGCATGCCAATGCTCTACTACAACCACCCGCATTTGCCCTTAGACTAAGATCTACTGAATGGTCCTGAGAAAATCTATGTTGTCAAATCATAGATAGTTGTAGACTATATATACATAAAAATATCTAATAATTATATATGCACAATATCAATGCAATATCACAATGACAAGACATCTTTGAAAGTGGTTCATTTTGGTTTGACTGTATATTGATGAGGATGAGGATATCCTTTGGGTAACTTATGGGTTTTCTTCACACTTACCAATTTTATATATGTGAATGTCTTTACTCGCAGTATTAAGAGAATAGTTATTTAAGATACAGGTTTTAGGCCTAATCGACGGAAAGAAATCTCAACCAAATTAGGCAAAACCCAAGATATGCAAGCTATCATAGAAAGCTCTCATTTTTATTTACAACCTGGGTCTGCATGGACTTAAGATGTGATCTTATTTTTGGATAACAGAGCTCGGTCACAAAAAATAGTTCAAGTTCTACTGCAAATGCATTTACTTTCAACATGAAACATGTGAAAATAAAATATGGACACCAAATTGGGTTAAAAATACTTGCTGGAAAAGAGAGCCAACTTATTAAGCAATATAATGATTAAAATCTTTTTGAGAGGACTGTACAGCAGTATTGGCAGTGTAGCATATTTATTATGGCATCATAGACTTGCTACGTTGCTAATCAGAAACACCCCCGTACACACCCGCACACGGTTCAATATTTGTAACAACTAAAAGCACCCTTTTTGGCTGCCAGGAACATCCTTTGACTAGATCATTTTCACTTTTAAACCAAGAGAGCAGAACCAAACAATACACAATGCTATATAATCACATCTCTGCTTTTCTTATTGTACAGCGTTTCCGTAATAATACCACATTGATATGTGATAGCCTAATCTGGCATGGGCCTAACTCATAAAAAGACAAATTTGCCAATTAGGCTACAGACTATGCTCCGTTTATGTGAGGAGACTAAGCATGCAAATCAGATCAGCATCTTTGTCGATTACCACAAAATAACAACGTCAGGCCACATATTTGTTAGATCATGCGAATGATATTGAATCGATTCACAATACGAATACATATGAAATAAAACATTTTATATGCACAATATAATCTGCACACAAACGAATTAACAACACAGGGAGGAGAGAGATAAGAGAACGAACACACACGATAAAAAGGTGCGTTATGACAGCCGTACCACAAGCGAAACCTAATATATGTATCACAACGACAACCACGACCATCACCTATACGCTTACAGACATATTAAAAAGACAAGACAGGACAAAGGATTTAGGGATAGATATAAGATACCAACGTCATTCATATCACTGTGTGGCCATGTCGGAGCGCTGGGAGTCCCCCCGCTCTGAGTGAACGCGCACTCGCTCCCTCACTTCCACTGTATAATTGCCGTATGAATCTCAGTGCAGGCAGGCAAACACTGGCCCAAGCGAAAAAAATCCATTTAACGAGAACCCAAGAAGAACATTAAAATGACGTTCACAATCAGCAGCCCCACGACCACGGTAAATACAACCACCGTTTGTACGTCCAAGGTCATGGTGCAATGCAGGAGACTGAAATAATCACGATGTCGGGCTGGCAGGTTGTTTTCTGTTGTCAACCTGGGTTCTGTGCAACTGTCCATACATCCACCATTATAACCATAGAAGGGAGGAAAAAAAACAATACCAACAGCCTTTTCTGTTCTCATATAGCTTTTCTTCTTACTCTTTCTTATCGTAGCTCATGTTTAAATCTCGCCAACAGAAGCATCAACATCCTCACCATCATCATCATCAGATTCAGTACCGTTAATGTCTCTTCGAGTCTAAACCCGGCGTCCGCTGGTTTCCCGACTCGGGGACTGAAACGCAGTGAATACAGTAGATTACAGCCACTGCGCGAACCTTGACGTGCACTACTCTGACGGCAGCGCAAAGAAGCTGCGGCCGCTACTGCATCTCCCTGTGTGTAGCAGCGAACAGCAGTCTAGGCGGCCCCTCTTGAATGCTAATCAGTAACCGGCAGCTAGGCAGCGAGGACTCAGCCGTCAATCATACCAAAGGAGGGGGAGTCTATACAGTTGCACAGCCAATATGTAGCGATCAGGTCCAAAATTCCAAACCCATTATGTCATCGAGTCCCCGTTCAAAAAATAAATCTGACCTGGGTATAGTGTCCTACGAATTAAGTACTGTTTTCTTCTTATTATCCTAAATAAAATGTACACTTAGTAAAATAACACAATAAAACATATTCTTCTTCTCCTGCTTCTTCTTCTTCTTCTTCTTCTTCTTCTTCTTCTTCTTCTTCTTATTATTATTATTATTATTATTATTATTATTATTATAAACTTGAGAAATGTAATTCAACTTCTATGATAATGTATTCAATCTTTCATGACAGAAGAAATGTTCACATTTTGATTAACAGTACCAATCTACAGCTCCAGTCTACTGCTGTGTAGTCCCTCCTGAGCATACTTTTTATCTCCATCCATCTTTTACTTCAGCTCCAATGAAGTCTGAAACTGATGTATCGTTAAACAGCCGCTGGTTTCATTGGGCTGAAGGAACATATTTGCACACACTCGTGCACACACTCGCGCACACACAGACACACACACCCACACACACACACACACACACACACACACACACACACACGCATTCACACACTCACACACATTTCAAAAGGCTTTCTTTTCTTAGTCATTGCAATAATGTCATTTAACAGATTTCACAATGTAAAGTAAAAAGGTTGTGAAAGCAATACAACAGCAATTGTTCAATTCAACAAGGTTCATATAAACCTGCTAATGTTGCTACATTAAATTACAATAGGATACTTGTAGGGGGAATCAATTAAATAAATATTAATCCTATAGATATGTAGTCACATTGCCATCATGACCATATCTAATGTTAACTTCAAAACTATATTTCTATTTCTGAAAAATAACAAACATGCGGGGAATTATTCATTTTAACAGATGACTGTGCTAAAATGATATCTACAAGATATATACAAGATTATATCTACAAGAAATCTTAACTATAACCTTTGACCACAGGCCGTCATGGTCATCCTGTGGTTCCTAAATAAAAAGTCATTCAAGTGTCTTTCAAGTATTGTAAAATAAGAGTTTACATGAACATCCATTATATGTATACAGATGGTGTTGAATCAAATGGCATTAAATACAGTTTGACCTAAATGATACAAAATATACAGGAATGTGAGTCATCAAGATATCTGAAATATTTTGAACGTTTCAAACTTTTAACGTAAAATACAAATACACCAAATTTAATAGGTGTAATTTCTTGGAATGGTAACCTGCATTATTCTGGCCTTTTTGTTTTGGAGTGCATGATATGGGAATTGTAGGGCCAATATAATAATATTTTATTGCCCAATGATGAGGTTTACTGCCGAGGTCAATGCTGGTACCTATTGTACTTGTTTTACATTACAGCACAAATGCAAACCAAATCCAAGTGTCCACATTCATGGAAGCAGTAGAGGAAGAACATAGGCATGTGGAAAAAAATGTATACATTTTCCTTTTTTTAAGAAAATATTTAAATATACTGAGTCTCTGAACAGCTTTGCTTGTAGGTTTGGTTTGTAGAAGTGTTAAATAAAAAAAGATGACTGATTAAACTACTTTTTCAGTGTTCAATTTTCACTGAATTTACAGCATCAATGGCAAATAAAATGCATTGTCTCTCTGGTCCATATATCTTGGCACATCATACTGGTCCATCATATCAGCCATAATATTTGGTAATTGGCCAAACTGGTTAAAATGAGTTATTTACCAACTGATAACAACATTGAAAGACACAGTATAATGAGATAAAACAAAATAATTTATAGGTAAAGGCATACTATGCAAAAAATATTATAAAACAACCATGCTCTGTCATTACTGTTGTACAGGTAGCAGTTGAAATTGTACTTACCTCTAGGGTCTTTCAGCGAACTTATCCCTGGTTATGGGAATGCACTTTGTTGTACGTCGCTCTGGTTAAGAGCGTCTGCCAAATGCCAATAATGTAAATTACTATGACATACTGAGACATGTCTGTATTCACTTCTACCCAATACTTTGCTTGTTATCCATGGGCCTCTTCTGGGCATGGCATTTTTTATTTCTGTGCTGCATCTGACAAGCATGTGTCCAATACATTGAACTCATGCATTCTATGGTCCAATAGAAGGAGGGCAAGAGGAGACCTGTATGGATTGGCTACTACAGTGATGAGCTGGGTTTGCAAGAGATTAGCCGTAGTGGCTAACCATTAAGCAAGTGGCTGGCTAGCATTCTTTAACATTACAATAGGTAGCTGCCGTAATTAGCTAACTAAATTCAGTTTTATACATCAGCTGCTGGGCCATAATAGCAGGGGCTCACTGCAGAGTACTACTGTTTATATTTTTGGGAGATTCTACCTGATTATTTCCTCTCCTGGGCAGGGAGAGATGTCTGATGAAAATAAAAGCAACAATGAATTTATGTGTTTGTGAGTATGCATGTTTATGTTACAGAAGTGTGCTTCCTTCCAGGCAGGCTAGCTACAGCAGACTGGAATATACTGGTGTTAGCAGTGGCTAGTATCACCACTAATGACATTTAGCTAAATAAAAACATAAGTTAGTTAAAATGCTAGCTAAATGGCTTGTGTGCATAGCGACTAATATAGCAGATGTTTTATTAATCATATTAGCCGACGGTTTTCTGAGCAATTTGCGATCACACCATAGTCTGCAATGGCCAGAATCATCTTTGGGGTGTCGGAGGGTGGGGTTGAGAACATAGACGTTTATTCTATGTAAACAAAAGGCCAAATCAAGGCCTAAAATTCTGCATAGTTTTTGCCTTTAACAACTGCTTGCACAAAAATGTTTTGTGTTCTCAAAAACAAAACAAAAATCTAATTTGTAACTTGGCCATCAGTATAAGTAGACTCATAGAATGGGGCTGGTTTTGGATCTGTTTTCCAGCTGGTGCAGCAATGTACTTAACCTGAATTTCTTCAATAAAATATCCAGTCATATATGCATTGTATGTAAAATATTACAATTTGTACAAATGTACAATTCACTCTGATAAATGCCAACTTGGAATGTAAGCTAATATCAGAAAGAATAGAGCAAATATGTGTCAGCTACAGAGAAACTGAAACCAGAGTAACTTTGGCTTTTGAACAAAAAAAGCACCAGAGATACAGCGGGAATTATAAAGCCAGCTAGGAATGGTCCTAGCCATTTCATAAAAGACTCAATTTCAGTGAGGGATCACATGCAGGATGGCTTCTGACAACCCATCTTGACTCAAATTGCATTGCACCGTAAATTAATAAATACATCTGTCAATTATTTGAGAAACACAGTAAAACAAAAGTTTTCTAGACTGTCGGCTTTGTTTTATTATGCCACTCCTTCTGAAGGTCCTGCCCACAGCTTATAGATGGACCCAATATGCAGTTAGAGATAAAGGTCAACTTCCAGTTTTTAATCAATGGAAAGAGTTACTACCTATCATTTGATGCAATTTCTTTGCACCGGTGATAATAATAAAAAAAAATAGATGCATTGGATAATAATGTGCTTGAAAAGGCAGAATGATGCAAATGGTGTTTCTGGGTTCATACCATGTTCTGTTGACCAGTCAGTCCGTAAATGTGAGACTCATGTCTCTGAGAGTCCATTGTGTGATTATATAAGTAATAATCCTCGATGAGGTGGTCATTACATGGTTTTAACGTACGGAGGGGGGGGAAGAACCGGAGCGCTTATCTTTTCACTCTATCTTCACTCCAATTGTTTTATATGCATTAGGTGGAGCCAGCAGAGACATGGAGGGGCTTTCAGCCCTGCTGACAATGTGTGGGCCCTGACCTGATCCACCCTGTCAGGCCCCAGCATCGACATGACAGCTTTCAGAGAAGGGAAGTGCGTGTCTCAGACTCTGTGACCGCGCATCAGAATGCAGAGCTTTCCTTCCAGCTCATTTTCAATTCCATATCTGCCCTTTGAGGGCAAAGCCAAAGCAACGGCGAATCCAACAACTGTTCAATCAAAAAACAATAATTTATCATCATCTGAAGAAACTTTCGTTTTGAACAGTAAGGGTATTTTCAAATGAATCACATGCGTACTGCACATCCACAGTACAATTAAGCAAATACCTCTGAAACCATTCTTTAAAACTCAAACTAGACTTATGATAATTACAACTCGGCAAGTTCAGCAAAACTCAGTTGACAACAGCTAACAACACTCAGCTAACAAATATATAATATTTTTGACATGTAGACAGGATATTAATTTAGATATTTAAATCAGATATTAGCTATACACTTTTGATATAATCTTGCCAGCGTCATGCCAGTACTACAAACCATTGTTAATGCTAGAAGCAATAAAATAGTCACTTTCATCCCAGAGCAGAAAACCATATCTGAGCAGACCAATGGTGGTCAGAATAAAATCAGCACTACTTAGAGTAGTTCAGAGGGAGAATTTTCCCCCCATGTAAACTGTCAGGGGAAATTGTCACTAAAACCCCCTGACATGCACAGATTAGAAATGAGATATTTCATCTACATGTAAGGATCAAGAATTCAAGTCGAAGGTCACTGAGAACAAGAACAAATATACACACACTCATATTATATTCCAGCAATAAGTCCTGTCTGTACAACCTGATTATTATATGATGTTCATTCATTTACAAGGATCTTGTTTTTTTGGCAGACGGAAATGAGCAGAGACTGGATGGCTCTGTCAGGAGTTGGGGGGGCAGCCAGGACCACAGCTGTGAGGATGTAGCACACCCACAGGATCCTGAAATGTGACTGCAATGGGTCACCTGTTTCTATGGTGAGGGCCTCATATCCCACACTATGCTACACTGAAGAAGCCCCTGCACTAACAGCCCATACAGACTAAACTCGCACATAACACTCTTATGTTACCACTTAGGCCTATAAAGTGTGCGTAAGACCTGAGCGTGAAGTCATATGCAATATTTTCCTTTATCCTAAATTCTATATTCTACTTCTTCTAAATCAGTTATTACATTATTGGCATTTGGCAGACGCTCTTATCCAGAGCGACGTACAGTTGATTGGACTAAGCAGGAGACAATCCCCCCCTGGAGCAATGCAGGGTTCAGGGCCTTGCTCAAGGGCCCAACGGCCCAATGGCCCAACGGCTGTGCGGATCATATTGTGGCTACTCCGGGATTAGAACCACCGACCTTGTGTGTCCCAGTCATTTACCTTAACCACTACGCTACAGGTCGCCCTGATATCATAATTTACATTTTTTTACTTCCATTAATCAATTCACACATGAATGGGTTATTTAGATATTCAGGTGTTATATACTGTCCATACACAACCATGTATAGCATATTAGTCTATACAATTGGGAGTGACTGAAAAACAGTACATTTGCATAATGAGGTTCGAGACTGGCAAAGAATTTGCCAAGATGTCTGTTTCCTCGGATGAAGTCATTATGATTGACGTCATTAGACTAGGGTGGCGGGGGGTTCCCTTTTCCATACACGCCATCTGTGTTGTTCCTACACACCCCTCAGATATCAAAGACCCACCCACCTCCTCTCACACACACACACACACATACACACGCGCACTCCCAACTGGCCATACATTTCATATCTCAGAGTAACTGCGCACAAACTGCAAGTATCAAATGAATCCAGATCCAATTAAGTGCACCTTCCAGCATGACTTTAATCTGATTTAAATAGATGATGTAACTGTAAAATCAGTTTAGCTTTCACAGGGATACAGATTTAATGCATGACTGAATCACAGCCACAATGCGCTTGCATTCCCCTAAAAACACTTCTTCTTTTCTCCCCTGTGAAACAGGGCACTCTTATGTAAGCTCTGAATTATGCCCAACATGATTCCCCGTGCTGCGATACCAGCTCAGCTCTTTCCTGACATTTAGATGCCAAAAGGTCACATCTGAAATTTTAAATTTACAAAGAAGACCCGCAAATGCTAATGAATTCATGAATATAAGTAATGGCAAAGGGTGACTTTGTCAAAATGTGTTACCTCTGGGGACACTGCGGTCAGCGCAGACTGAGGCAGATTTTAGCTGTGCAAGGTCAACTGGTGTTACCAAATATCAACCCATAAATTAACTCAGCACACCTTCCTCACTTTTACTCACCACCGCTCACCTCTTTGTTGTGCGACTGTTTGAAAATGATTAATTAAAAGCAAAGAATATGGATTTTTCAGTGTTATATCTAGCCTCTTGGCCATCTAGCCTGATCTTGGTATTTTCTGGGTAGCATGATATGTCTTCCATTTTGTTGTTGCTTGTCATGTGATCTTTTTAGAAAATGAAATACACCAAGCCAAATGTATGCTGCCAATGTAAAGGTATTACAAGTAGGAATACATGTATTAATAATGTAATTTTCAGGGTTTTAGTTCTAATGTTATTCTGAAGACATATAAATACCTTATTTAATTATAAATCAAAAGCACTAGGATACTGTAGATGGGGAGTTATAAAAAAAAAGTCGAATTTTTTCATTTGGCTTTCTCACAGCAAGACAATAAATAATCAAATAAATAAATAATCAAAGTACGTCCTCATAGCACAGTACTTGCTCACAGAACACAAAAAAAATAATATTAATAATAATAATAAAAACACTTCCAGCCAACTACCGCCAACATCCTTTCAGGCACAACACCCCTAATTGCTAATTAAAACTCTGCCTGTACAATGCAGTTATTCTTAACCCTTTAAGCGGAATGATGCAATTTGCCACACCGTGGTGGTGAAGCGGTTAAGGCATTGGACTTTGGTTCCCTGCAGTTGCCCACCGAGGACCAGGGTTTGTGCCAGATCCGAGTAAGGCCAGCACATGAGGGAGCGGCAAAAAATTGGGCCACAAGTCCGAGGGTAGGGGGTTGGGAGGTGGGGAGGATCATCACAATCATGTGGCAGCAACTCGATGCATAAAAGCATGCAGACATGGTCAAGAGGTTCAGTTGATTTGTGATCTAAGTGACTTTGACCGTGGAATGATTGTTGGTGCCAGAGAGGGTGGTTTGAGTATCTCAGAAACTTCTTATCTCCTGGGTTTTTCATGCACAACAGTCTCCAGCCACACATTACAACAGTGGTGTGCAGAAGAGCATCTCTGAACACACATCGTGTCAGAGCTCTTAAGTGGATAGGCTACAGTAGCAGAAGACCAATAAGTCTGAAAAATAAGTCTAATAAATATCTCACTGGTTGAACCATTAAGGAATTTTCTTCAGCATATTTTATGTGTTCATGCACATTTTTGTGATGGTATTAGTGTTTTCTTTTCTCCAAATGACCTTAATGACTGATGTTTTTTTATATTAGAGTTTCTACTGGACATGCAACTTACACCATGGAAAGATGAACATCACCTCACCCCTGAACACCCACAACAGACTTGTGTGATTCCTTGTCTGCCAAAATATGTTCAGTGTTCATATGCCTATATTAGTAATGCCACCAAAATAGCACAGAGCACCAACATTTCCATTAACAGATGGTCTGACGCTGGGTGGACAATTGGACACCAAACTGGGATAGTGTTAAATGTTTTTTATTGGCCCATCACCACCAGCCTACCAAACCAAGGCAGAGATCAGAAATCTGTGAGGGGGGAAAAGGGAACATTTATAATTAGAGCCCTTGTAGCAGTGTCCAATGTGGCTATGTTTAAAACTAAAACCTTTAAAATAACACTTTCTCAATGTGCAGCTTGGTTCTCTGGGGGTTTGAGAATATATGGAATGTGCAAGGGCGCAAGGAAAAAACAGCTTGAAGCTCAAAAGCCCCAGTGGTTCAGAGAGGTATTGCAACTAAAAAAAGAAAACTGTAAATGGACTGCATTTATATCGTGCTTTTATCCAAAGCACCTTACAATTAATGCCGCTCGTTCACCATTCACACAGTCACACACCATCGATGAAAGGCTGCCATGCATGGCACTAATCAGCTGGTTGGTGCACACCGCAGAGATACACTGGCATGCATGTCTGCGGTGTGCACCCACAAGGAACGGGCATATGGCTTGTGAATTGAGCAGAAGGAGGCCTTGCTTTGTAGCTGCATGCTCAGTTCCAATGCTGTTGATTTCATTTAGTGGAGCAAGCAGATTAAAGGTTTTTATATGTGTGATCTCTCCTGAAATAGCTATTTGCAAAAACTATTTTTTTGGGGCAATAATCAGTCATAGAAACCTGCAAGGTTGTGATCCAGTTTCTGGAGACAATTTGACTCTTGTGCTACCATAGCCCAGGACACCGACCTTAAGTGCTTCATATGCTCAATAAGGGCTAAACTGATTCCGGGAAGGTTGCAGAAGCATTTATCTTAGCTTCATTTAATAATTAGCATTACAGTCTTTACAATACAATGCAGCTGGCTAGCCAGCTGAGCAAGGGAAGTCATAAAAAAATTAACACTGATAATATTTTACACACTGCGATTTATGTTAAAATGAACAGTTCAATGGGTATAAAAACAAATCTCCTTCCAAAACCATGCAAGTTATTAAAGTAAACTTAATGCATAGGATTTTCCTGCGCTAATGAGGAAAATATTCATGCATGACATATTGTAGAGCTGTAATGATTCACTTTTTCATGCATGTACTGCATATTACTTGCTATACATACTATGCATATGGATACAAATACATTGTCTGCCATTTAGAATTGCATATTTATCTAGAGCATAAAATACAGTGCTCCCACATTATACCATCGGTTATGAACCAAGGGCCAGGGCCACCAGTAAAAAACCAAGTTGGCAATAAGCAGGGGTGGTGATAAAATGGGTGCATAAAACTGCAGTGCATTATATCTTAATACGACATAAATATAATGTAATAGTCATGCTGACAAACACATTCCTGGTAGATTGAGCAGTCTCTTATGACAAAGGCACTCACAAATTCATGAGCCTCTTGTTTTACAAAAGGTCTGTGGCAAACCTGAGGCCCACATAGACATGGCTTTCTCCAAAGAACGCTTCTTCTGATCATGACCTTCAGACATAAGCAACTCATCTTTCACAGAACCTGTTGCTGACAAGTTGTGGGTATTGTTGCATACAAGTTATGCTTATTAATTTATTTCCTTAAGGTGTTAGGTGAGTGCGATGGCCATGCTCTTTATTCTTTTGCTGGTGGTGTAAAGCAGTTAGATTATGCATTTGTACACATTAGCTAAGCTTGGAGAGCTGGGGAATGGAAGATTTGGTGGGCTGATGGTGCAGGGAGATAGGAATAAACAATGGCTTCCTATGGGAGAGAGCTTGAGGAGCTCCATGTCTGGAGACCCAGGAGCCTGAAAGGCAGACGTGCTGCTGTAGACGGTTCCTCAGCTGGCTGGCTGAGACCCAGGTGCACTGTTTCACACATGGGGAGATGCAGTGGGCACAGCACAAAAGGGTATCCACTGACCGCATAAAGCCAAATGTATCCAAACACTACTCCTTGTTTTAATGCCTCAATACTATTTCTCATCTATTTTATTTGTGGTTCGACTTGTTCTTTCTAATTTGCTCAAGCAGAGTGCTTGACCAGCAAACATCTGTCTACAGACAGTTAATGTGTGAATCACTGACACAAAAGTACTTAATACACTGCGACAAGCAGTGAGTTTCCTAAAACTCACTAAATTTGCATATTGAAATGCTTATGATTTTGCAGTGGAACAATTATAATGGCTGTTGTTCAGCAATTTAAAGACTGAAATTAGCCGTGGCATTTACAACATTCAGTTGGCCACACAGTAAAAAAATGTCCAGCGTTAATTCTACTCTATCAGTGTGTGAGTACAGTGTGGACCATATGGACCATATGTACTTTGTAAGAACTTGAAAAATAACATACACACTACATAGGCATAAACACCAACATGAAATAATGTGTTGCATTAATTTTGTTTCTCCATTGTCTGTCTTTTGAAAGAGAACAAAAGGAAGACATGCATTAACTACTACAACTACACCAACTGTAGTAACTTGGAAAGTACAATCAAATATTAATTTTCATCTGATATTGGGATTAAAAACAGGCATTTCCTTTTGTAATGAATCCTCCCAATTAGGGAACAAGATGAGAAGAAGTGCAAAGATGCTCAACAACAAATTATATCTAACAGATTCTCAACACCCATATTTGTATGATTTTATGCATTGCACTGCTGCCACACAAATGGATGAATGGATAATCGGATGAATAAGTAGGTATACAGGTGTTCCTAATAAAGTGCTCAGTGAGTGTAGATCAATACTAGAATTTGTGGCATATTTTCACTGCTACAAAAATCAGTTAATCCAAAACTCCAAGCCTTCGATGAGTAGGTGGTTTCAAGCCTATCACAAAAGAGGGATTGTTCAATGAAAGAAAGGCATCATTGTTAAACATAAATACTTTCTTTTAGTGATTCATAATTGATGAAAAAAGTGGTCACTGAATTCTCAAGAACCATTGCAGCAGCATAACATGATGGACATAAATCCATCTCCAATATTTCACTAGACACCCACACTCAGCATTTGTCCTGAACAATACAGTAAATACAAATTATTATTAACAAATTAATGTTTTTGTTTCTGTTTATTCTTCACTAGTTTGGTAAATTGTTTTTGGTGATCACTGAACTTTCCAGATTGTACTTATGATGGGCTAACATTTACACTTGTGTATAATTAAAATTAACAATACATTTTCATTGAATCCAGATTATGGCCTTCACTGCCTGGGAACTTGACATTCAAGTTAACCAGACACTTGGAACTGTATGAAAACATCACAAGCATTTTACTCTTCACAAGGGAATTACGTGATCTTCTCACCCCTGATTTGATAATGGTAGGGGTGGCAGAGGGAGACTACCCCACCCATTTCCTCTCTGCATAGCAGTCTTTTTCTCATTTGCTTTTGTTCCAGATCTGTCTTCTTCTACTTTTCCACACCAGCTTCCTGTTTCCTGCCCGGAGGCCTCTCAGGCCATCGACAACATCCTAAAAATAACAATAGCAGCCCCTCTCCAATGCAATCTGTCTGAATGCTAACTCGTTCATTCCCTGAATTAACTGGACACTCAAAAGAAAGCTGATTGTTTTCCAATTTCTTTTATTATGACCTTCAGATATATTGTCTGTATGACAAAAGTTTTTATTTTATGATTTAGATGATAATCAATAACTGGGGAGCATTTTTTTGTATTTGGTGTACAGACTAGACATGACGTCCATGAATATGACTGTCAAGTGCAATCACTTAGGTTAACATTACATAAATGATGCACTGTTACACTGCTCTTCTCCAGTTCCATCGCTCTGGAAAAGACCATATCCTAAGTGATTATAATGTAATGTAATTAGCATTTTATCAGGTGCTTTCTTTAAAGACTTCCTTACTTTACATTATATGTATCATCTGGCTACCTAGTCAAATACTTGATGTTGAATAAACCACTCTAAGATGCAATGGCAGTTCTCATTGTAGAAACTGAGTCTGCAACCTTCTGGTTGCAAACCATCAACCAATAAAAAGCACTGCTGCTCTACAGAAACTCTTCAGCAACCATTCTCAGTATGGCTTTTGATAAAAAAGGTAACGCTTTATTTTACAGCCAATTAATTCCCCAGTATTTACTGGGTAAATACACAGCTTAGGTAACTACTTTGATTTCAGTGGTAAGTACTATGAAACAAAGTCAGTGAGTATTATGTAAATGCATTTTACAGCCAGTTTCATAGTACTTACATCTGAAATAGAAATGGTTACCTAATAATACCTGTTTTTTACCCAGTAAATACTAGGTAATGAGCAGGCTGTAAAATGAAGTGCCAAAAAAACCATACTGGTTGAGTTTTTGGATTCGTTACCAAGGAGACTGGCACATGCTTGGCAAGGAATGCAGGTAAGAAGACAACAACAGCCTTCCCCTGAAAGTTAGCAGCAGATTCCTATAAACATCCAATATGCAGCAAGGGTAGCCCACCACACATGGGAAATATATGTCTCTGTGCTGCTGACGTCAGTAACTGCCAGCCTTTGATGTGGAAACTAATTAGCCAGGTTGGTAATTACATAATACCGGATGGATATGAGGAGTTGTTCTCAGGGCTGGCTCAGAAAACCACTGATTACTGGCAATTTTGAAAGAGTTTCAGTTATATCCATTTGAATTAGAAATGTAATAACGTGATTTGGGAAAGACATTAATGAACAGATGATGAAACGCACAAGGCGATGCTTAATTTGTTTAAAAAACGGCATCTGTGGGACAACATAATAAAAAATAAAACTCATTAAAAGCAATACAAAATCACCAGGATCCTATCATCCTATCATCCTTTTACCCTTCACACGTGTTTTTGTCATTTAACAATCAATCGCAAGTACTGTGAATCCTTACAGTACTGAAGTCCTGTAAATCAAAGGATACAGAAACTAATCCACAAGTAGTGAGAATGTGTGTAATTGAATGTTGAATGAATGCTTTAAATCTTCTATCCCTTTTTCTGGTTTCTCAAAAAGATATGAACAGGGGCAAAATGACTTTTGAATGAAAGCGTAATAGCCTTATAATCTATTTTATTTGTAATATCCGACAGCTTCAGAATAGTAGTCGTGCAGATAGCAGGACATTTGTTTCCCCAGAACAGTATTCTATTTACCTTGCTCAGGAGAGGTTGAATTATGGCACACAAAAAAAACTCCTCGAGGCAGAATCAGAGTGGTGTTTTACTACAGAGACAAGGACAGAGGTTAATTCAGTAAAGGCAGCCAGAGTCATATGAAATGGCAGAAGCTCCCTAGGGTTTGGAAAACTAAAAATGACCCTGTGATACACGTGTCATAGACTCCCACAGGGCCTTGTCGACTGTTCCTTCTCATAATGGAACTGCTGGTATTGGTGCATTCATGTGGCAAGGATAAAATACTTTACTCAACAGTTTTATCTGCTTCAATCAACACAATCACTGGAACCAGTCATTCTGTTTTGTCTCTATTAATTCTAGCTTAATTTTCTGCAAACAGCATGCAATGTGAAAATGTGCGACATGTACAACAATTCTGCTTACTTGTCATTATTAGAATTGTGGGACTTAAGAGAAATCCCATTGAGGGAATCAAGAGACTGCATATACTTGCATTTCATAAAAAAGAAATTATATTGCATAAATTCTTTCCAATCAATACAAGTCCTATTCATATTCTATAATTTTGTACCAAAACACAAGTTATTTTTACTCCTGCAAAAACTGGATATCAGATATGTGGGCCTATGACAATTCTGTAAGTTCATTTACAGTATTGGACTAAATGGCTTATCTTTCTGAATATTATACCTTATTAATACCATTTATTTTACTGCTAGGACATTTCCACCTGCAGTAAAATATTAATAGTATTTCATTTTCTATATATTTGAGATCACATAAAATGCTTTTCAGCACATCATGAGATTTCAAAGAAGCAGGTAGAATAACATTTCCTTTTTCTACATTGGTTATTACCTTTGATCATGCCAGTTCGGAATGAAATGCCTGTGGGTTCAACCAAGCCAAACTAGCCACACCGTACATTTTTTAGTGTCAATTTACCTCTAAAAGAGTTTATAAGCATCCAAGAGCGATCAAATGTATTCTATGAG
Organism: Conger conger; assembly: GCF_963514075.1. NCBI lineage: Eukaryota > Metazoa > Chordata > Actinopteri > Anguilliformes > Congridae > Conger > Conger conger. Next base: position 21,409,297 of record NC_083762.1, on the reverse strand, counting down.
TCAAATTAACATTTGACTCTGAGTTTTTTCGGAGCTTCTAATTCACAGGACTCCACTGAACTGTGAAAGTAATGGATCTTAACATTCCCCTTACATTACATTACATTATTGGCATTTGGCAGACGCTCTTATCCAGAGCGACGTACAGTTGATTAGACTAAGCAGGAGACAATCCTCCCCTGGAGCAATGCAGGGTTAAGGGCCTTGCTCAAGGGCCCAACGGCTGTGCGGATCTTATCGTGGCTACACCGGGATTAGAACCACCGACCGTGCGTGTCCGAGTCCTTTACCTTAACCACTACGCTACAGACCGTCCCTCCGTCCCTCACGCTACAGACCGTCCCTTCTTACATTGAAAATTCAGTTGATGAGGTAAGCTCTTCAATCTTTTATTAAAAATGAATCTAAGTCAATTGAAGACAGCAGAGGCCATCGCTGCCTCTGCTTAAATTTTGCTTCTGCAAAATATCAGCAGTAATTAGTGACAATTAACCATTTGCAAGCTTTATAATAATAATAATATTACATTTTATTTGTAAAGCGCTTTTCCCAAGCTCAAAACGCTGTTTATGTGCATAATTAACTATTTCCATTAAGATATTACCCACTAAATAGTTTCCTTTCGAAAGATGTTAAATTATTAATGCTGTTAACATCGTGGATACAAGCAACATCACTAATACTTGGAAACCAGGACTACACTGTAATAAAGTGTATTTCTATGGTAAAATGTTTGGTAGTAAATTTACCATTGTCAAAGTCATATGCAGTCTAACTATCATATCATATACAAAGTTATCCCTTAAGATACCAGGCTTTATACAGTATTTCCCTTAGATTAAATTATCCTTAGATTAAACAGTGACATGGGAAATTTCACTGCCAGTCAAAGTCTTTTTCTACAGAGCACCTTTGAAAACTGCATTATGATGGTGTCATTATTGTCTCGTAAATCATGAAATAAATCAAATTAACCCCTGAGATTCACAAATATTTGTGTCATATCTTTCAAACAAAATAATTTCTTAAAAAACAAAATAAAACAAAAACAACATTTGTTCACAAATATGTATTTGCACTCAAATATCTCCCGGACAGACAAATGTATTAATATTTTATTCACTGAGTCTACTCCAGCCAATCAGATTTTCATTTTATTACTGCAATTTATTGTTATGGTTAACACTTACACAGTGGGGGGCTTTACTGGTGTGAAGTGACCTGGAATGTGTTTCATTCTGTGACTGTAAAGTCAGATTTATTGCCATTAAAATTTCTCCACCAAAGCATATGGAGGAAATGGAGCCATAAAATGCTTCGTGCCTTTTGTTACATGAGCTTACACCACGTCTTCTTGAGCTCATGAATCTGGAAATCACACTGTCCTGTACAAAGCTAGTCTACTCTAAGTCAATTCTTTGTAATGGTGGCTGTCATTGATACATCACTCCTGTATAAAGCCTAATAAAAAGACAGGATCACTAGTTACCCAAAGGCTGGGTTTATGTGGGCAGGTCAACTACAGTAAGCACTGCAGTCAATGGTAAATAACATGAGGTGATGTGAAAATGAGACCATAAAATCACTGAGATACTATACTGCACATTGTTCAGACTCTTGGGTTGATGATGATACTTAATAATGATTTATCTCATTAACATGCCTGCCTTCTTTTAAAAACAGGCCAATTGTTCCAATGGCAATTATGAAAGGTGCCTAACTTGTCAATATTTCTCAACAACACGAAAAACATTGGCATAAAGCTCAGAAAGTCTCAGCTTGTCCAGACTGTTCCGCCACAATGTTCCCATCGGTCAGGGAAACAGATGGATTATTGATTTTCCGAAGCCATTTGGTCGTCCGGGCTGGTGACCGCAACTCATAAGATTGTCATGTAAAAATGTTGTAATTATTCAGTCATGAAGACCGTCTTTTCTGGTCAAGGGTGATAAAACACTAATTATAACCACCCATCAAGCACTCAAGATGCTCACCGTGTTACTCTGAAGAGAGAACTAGAAAACAGGGAAGGACAGGGGGACTACTACCATACGCTATGACTGCTGCTCAACTCAAATTATTCAGAACCAATGAACGGAAACAGCAGACCGAGTCAAAGACCAACGGCCGTCGGTTAACATCCCCTTCAGAAAGTTTGCCCGATCGGCCATCACGCTTGACCAGGGTAATTCTGCTGGCAAGGCATTGTTTTATTTCATTATTTATTGGACAAGAAACAGTTATCTTATTAGAGCAGCTGGCGTAATATGAATCACTGTCCTTTTTTATTGAGCTTTATTGCTGTTGCGGAGAGGCTTGGAGGAGAGAGGCAGAGGGTCGCAGATTTATCGCTGCACTTGCGCCGCTGCCTGCGCTGTGAAGCAATCTTGGAAGTGAAAATTAAACACTCCCTTATAAGGGCGGAGGAATAACCTCAGGCACACATTCCTGACAAGTATTGGACCATCATTTTAAGCTGCCACCTTATTCTCTCTCTCTCTCTCGCTCTCTCTCTGTCTCTCACACACACACGCACGCATGCACACACGTATGCAAATACATGTGCACGGTTACTGTCCTGTCTGGCTTCTTTTAACCTTCTAATGCACGCAAGGTTGTTTTTGTTTAATATTTCTTGTATTTGATCATTTTTTTATCCTCTGCGGCCTAGTACCGACTCATTCCCAGCTAAGGAAAAAAATATTAAAACCACAGCAGCTAAGGCTCCATTCAAACATAAAATAATAGATTAAAAAGTTGCTGTTATACCAGAACATATTCTTTAGCTATCAATCTGATAGCTGGGCTCATATTACTATAAACTACATCTGCATTGACAAATCCGCCTATTAAACAATCTGTACAGAAGATCACATGACCAAATAAACACCAAGTAAAATCGCATATATATTCAGGGGTGAAAAATTATGATGGGAGATTAAGTGCAAGTTCTCAATTTCACAATAAACGTATTCAAGATTTTAGATGGCCAGGAAATGCAATAAACCATTACCATTCACAAACAGGTATTATGTTTCTGCTGCATTCTCATTATACTAGTAACAAATATGTAGTTTTAGTTCTATGAGACTATTTTTAAGCATATTATTTGCACATCTGCATAATCTATCATCATGCAGCCCAGCCGGCACCGGATACTCTCTTGTGTAAGAAAAGCAATATTCAAAAATCCTGTTTAAAATCTCATCACTAATTACAATGAGGGGACAGTATTGGCAGGGGTGGTACTGAGTGAAGGTAATAATGGTGAAATGAAGATTTATTATCATTATTGATTATTAGAGATGTGTATTACATTTCCAAGGTGACCATTAGGGATTTGTATGTGCGCAGAATGTTTGCCACAAAATGAATGTCAAGTCAGATTGTAACCCAATAAAATTCATGTTCTTTTTTCAGATTCATTAAGTTGCCATTAAAAGGCCTTCTACTTTTCAGTGTGAGACTCAGTGTCTGAAGAGAGACCTTACCATGACCTTCTGCTAGCCACAATCTCACAGAGCCATTATAGATAGCCTCGTGATCAATAGGGGTGAAGTAAGCCTTTTGAAGCTTTATCTTTAGTGTTAGAAGGCTCTCTCCGTTTCCTTGGCACGTCTCTCAATCCCCGGCGAAACCTTGCAGTGACCCTCGGGTGAGCGATGATTTCGCATCATTGTCATGTACTCCAGGAATCGATACGAGGGCAAAGATATGGAAATGTATCTGCGCAGTATGTAAATGAGGCCAGCCCCAGAGAAGGGGGGAGAAAACAGAACTCCCTGTGCTGGGCTGCTCATCCCTGGCTTTGCAGAAGAGAGAATCAGCACATTTTCACTCTCCCTGGAAGAAGAGATGTTCCAACTGCTTATCAGCCCAGTAGGGAGCCATTCTTTCCTCGTCTACAAAATGGGTGGCCAGTGGACATCTTGGAACGCGCATCATTCTCACAGCTGTTAGAAAATAAATTGGGGTCAGTTTCTTGAACGCTTCATGCACAATTTCAGGATTTTTTTCAAAATTTCACGTTTTCCAAAAGATAACATGAAGATACGTTTTCAAGAGTTACTCTAAGAGTTACCTGAAGATACAGTGCCCTTAATTGTTTGCAAATTGTCATCAAAATGACATTAAGAGGTCTGTGCTAACGAATTGCAGTTTTATAGCATAATTGAAACTAGGCAATATACTATTTGATGAGGCAGTAACTGCTTCTGTAAATTTGCAGATGCAGTAGCACATAAGATAGACATAAGATAATGCTCATGTCTGAAAAATGCACATTTGTGGTAGGCTAGAGGAAGTAGTTTTAGATTTATAATGGTTTAGATAGAATGGAGGTAATTGTATCAGGCTAACCAATTTGTCCTTTATCAGGACAAAGATATTTAAGATGGTACACACAAGACTTGAAATCACGCAACTCGTCCCAGTATGTTATTGAAAAGTGATTTCACATAATACTTCAGAAGTGACATGTTTTGAGGAACACTCGTAAAATGAGCAAATGTCTTGAAGAGATACTTCCAGACATTTATACCGCTACAGCATGCTTCAGGAAACTCACCCTACCAAATTTGGCACCATACTGTTGTTGTTCACTTTGGACCAGTGACTAACTAGGAGAGCTTTCAGCAATGAGAAGCTATGACAATTCCATCGAATTGCCTAAACTTTACGGAATTGAAGACAATATAGGACCATTGCATTATTTTTTAGCGTGTTCTCGCTTCTGAAATGTAACTAATGATTATATCTGGTACATTTGTAACTATTTCTGGTAAAAACTACCACAGCACCCAGGACATTAGTTGATAATGTATTACATTTGTTCTAATTAGCATAGGAAATCTTGGGGCGGCCTGTAGCACAGTGGATTGTCTGCAGCTTAGTCTAATCAACTGCAAGTCACTTTGGAAAAAAGTGTCAGCCAAATGACACGCAATCTTAGTAAATAGCATTCTGTATTGAATAAATATCATGGCAAATGTAAAATGAAAAAGAATTAAGCCTGGCCAATTATTAGCCCCAATTGTTCACTTAAGGGTAATTTCAGAATAGCAGCAACAAACACCTTCAAACCACAACACTGTTTATCCCATCCTTCCCTGTAAAAGACGTTGAAATGCCATTGGCTGTGGCAATCAGAACCAATTTTCAACCAATGACCTTGAATTATTGTAGTTATACAATGTTTTTGTACAGTGTCGGGCCGTCAACTGCATATTTTGACGATAAACACAGGCAGAGGGTGAGTCAACATGTCACTCAGCCTTTTTCAATGATAGGGAGGGACTTAGAATGGTCTTAGAATGGCTGGATTTGAGGGCCAGATTTGATGATTACTGCTCTGACCAAAAACAAACACATAGTAAACTAGGGGTAGCAACCAGTGAAGCAACAGAATTTCTGCAAAGCCTGCTATCATATAAAGGATCTCCAGTCTCTCAATAATATTGGCAGCACACACACATACATGTGTACAGTGTATATGTCTATTTATAGGAGGAAGCCTGCTGTGCCTTCTAGCTTCAACATTTTAAACATCCCTTCCGCAAACCCCGCAAAAAAAGGTCCCTGGTGGAGCGCTGCACGCTGCACAGACACATGCCGATTCTTCATACTGTGGCCATAAAGAATGACAATGACATAATGATACAAATAGGGCGATTATGTAACACAAGAGAGACGAGGCAGTGATGTCTGCTGAGGCGAGATGTACATGAGAGCACACAGCCACACAATCTAAAAAGATTTCATCTCTAAAGATAAGAGTGCTTCAAAGAAACCCAGAAATATACACTGGGCCAGTTAACAAAAGACGAATGGCATAAGCAACGTAGGTTTTTCTAACACATCTTGCTGTATGTACACTCAGTGAGCACTTTATTAGGTATTTATTAGACTTATTTTTTTGACTTTTTTTACTTTTTTGGTCTTCTGTTGCTGTTGTCTATCCACTTAGAGGTTTGACGCCTGTCTTCAATGATGCGCCTTTGCATTCCGCTGTTGTAATGTGTGGTTATTTGGCCCTTCTGGCCCTTCCTCTCTGATCTCTCATTAACAACGCATTTTTTTCACCGCTCTCTGTAAACTCTGGAGACTGTTATGTGTGAAAATTTCCAGGAGATCAGTTTCTGAGATACTCAAACCACACTGTCTGACACCAACAATAATTCCATAGTCAAAGTCACTTAGATCACATTTCTTCCCCATTCTAAGGTTTGGTATGAACAACAACTGAACCTCTTGACCATGTCTGCACGCTTTTATGCAACAAGTTGCTGCCACTTGATTTGCTGATTAGATATTTGCATTAATGTAAGGTCTCTCTTGCTGGTGTACAGGTCTACCTCATAAAGTTCTCACTGAGTGTATGTGAATTCAGTGTCAGGCTATAAACGGGTTGTGGCGGTGCCCAGAGGTACAGTATAGCAGACATACAGCTATAAATCTTTTCCACTGTACAGCTGGAACCAGATTGGCTCATTGGACCCCATTTCATTTGTGCTAAAACAGGCTGGTTTGTTATACTGAAAAGGGGTAATGAGACAGCTTGGACCTAGTTGTACAGTGGAAACGGGACATTGGAGAATGTGGCATAGTTAATGCTGCCACCTCTGCATCGGTACCATTTACTGTAGTTTGCACAGAATATGTGACCAGAGCCATCAGTGGGACTCCCATTACTCCCATTTCTGCCCACATTCGCTATATCTTTGACCATTCCTGCATAGGTTCTGCCCAATTCCCACCTAACTGTGACTGCACCCGCCCACAACACTGATAATGCTGAATCTCTTAACTTTAAGAATGAAGCATGTTTTTAATTTGAATTAGAATATGGGTTGAAACCTGATATGAAACTACTTAGCCAGCCAAATAGCAAGTGTTCACTTCATATGGCTAACATTAGCTATAGGCTACACTATCATTAGCATTAAACCATGGTATTCCCCTCCATTTGGTTTTGAGAATAGGTGAATGTCACTTCAGAGTTGTATAGGTGGGCTCACAGAAGATCTGACCAAAGTTTCAAAACCAACAATGCATAGCTAGCCAGTGCCAGGGCTGCACTGAAAGTAAAATGGTTTGCAGTGACCATATCAGATGGTATTCAGACGCATGGCGCATCACTGAAGTGAATATGTTGTAACTCTTTAGAGACTGAAGATTACATCCAAAGATACTTTGGAACACAAGAACAGGTTGCCTTAAACAGCCAGCTGTTAGCACCCAGGTTCTGCACCAGAAGTACGCTGCAATGCCACAAGAGGGATGATTAATATGAATGAGGCCTACAGCATGGTGTAGTGGTACCTAGGGATATTTAGCAGACACCATGGGCTCCACAGCAGAAAGGGTAACTTTTCATGTTGAAAAAACTAATTTACAAATATATTTGCTCTAGAGTAGGCCAGCCTGTGACTTGGATTTTCTTTTCTTTTCTTTTCTCTTTTGTAAATACCTAAATGCAAAAGGCTAACAAGCTTAGTTCAAACACAATTATAAGAGAAACAAAGTCAGTGGATATGCCTCATCACCCAGACATAATAATCAGCAATAATTTCCATGGTTTAATGCTGAGGAGTGTGTCCACCATCTGTCTATCCTCTGAGCAGACATTGACTGGCGTTAACACTGAAGCAAGTGTTTGAAGGGTCATAAGGCCATGCAGCAAGGGCAAGTGCAGTGTATTCTGAGGTTTAAATGAACATATAACACAAAATAAAATGCATTAAATATTGAGGGATGGCTAAATTAGTACCACAGACTAATCAGGTTTTTGCATCAGTTTGCATCAATATATTGAGACTTTAATTGAATACAAAAATGAAGTTAAAAGGGTAGACACAAGTTAAACCCTGATTCCAAAAATTAATTGGCTCAGCATTACAGGATAATATTGTAATAGAGCCTCTACCTATCCATAAGAGAGCTAAAAGTCTAGGAAACAGTACAAAGCTTTTAGTTCTGATCTAAGTACCTTGTTGCAATTATGTTTCACATTACCCTGATGAATGACTTGGATTAGCTTTCCATTCCAGAAAATTGAAACAAACTCATCGATGAAGACGGGAAGACAGGCAAAGGGCATTGGCTGTCATACATACAGTTAGGAGACAGCTGGTGAAGGACATTCTCTTGAGTGACACAAAGAACGGTACATACCTAAGGCAGGAGTGTGTTTTCTCATAAAATAGGGGTTTACAACTGATAAGGACATAGCAAAGTCCTTTAAAGTGCTCTGTAATCTGAATGGTGCTGTTCTAACAGATCTGTTGACATTGAGTTAAAATTGCATCCCTCACAGTAACACAATAATGTGCATGTGGCAGACAACACCAGGCGTCTATATCCACCATATCCTCGAAGGGTCCCATCCCTGGATATCTGTGTCAACTCCTGGTGATTTGACAATAACATACCTACATATCTAGGTGTGAGACACAATAATACAGAGGTGGAATATCAGCTTTTTTCCCATTACAACTGAGCCACCGTGTAAACACATGAAATGTTCTCACAGTAAACACCTCGAGCTGTTAAACCTCAAATAACACTTCAGTGGCATTAATCAATCCACGACCCTATTCCAGTTGGCTATAAAGGAAAGGCAGGTGCAGCTGGAATCACAGAAGCAAATCTCTACAGACTGTGCAGAGATCCATTTGTCGGCCGGGAAGTCATAACACGCAATGATAAATATGATGCAGGTGCATTCTGGATAACACCATAGACGCATATGTAAAAGGCTCCACAATAATGTATAAGAACAGAGCAGATGCAGATGACATGTCAGGTATTTTAAGGGCATCATTTACAATCTGCTGCACTCACCCAGCTAATCTAACCAAAAATCTATTTATGTAAGCGTGAAAATAATGTGAAAGAAACCACTGAATTCTGCAATGCTTGAAAAAAACTCCAGCACCCCACAGCAGTCATGAGCCATCATCAGCGAGAAAACAGATGAGCGGGCATTGAGGGGGGAGTTTTTTTACAATGAAAAAACTCTAGTAAAATAGGACACTTGTGTCTCTGGGCCTATGGATATTTCTGTTAGAGGAGTACTGGGTAAGCAAGTTCTGCCAGAGCCATGTCGATTGAACTTTGCCTTTTATCTCTAATATGTCTTGACAGGGGAATCAATTCATATCCTAAAATAATTATCCTTGTTTCTTTAGAAAAATAAAAAAACACAAAAGAATACAATTTGGGCATGCTATAGGGCTGTTTCTGTAACATTCACCGCCACTGTTAGCAAGTGTATAAAATTATCAAATTTATTAATTTAATATCTGTGTCGTTGTTACCGTGCGCAGCGCTGCTCAGACAGGCCTGCAGTAGCACACTCCACAACGCACAACAAGTAACAACACTGATCCCGATATCCAAGATTTCACAGAGATTACCTTGCAAGACATCATAGCATCGTTGATGAAGAACTACTGCCATGGCCCGTTCCGACCTGCTCACAATTTTATAGATCTAGAAACCCTGATGAGGCCTCAATGTTAGACTGAGATCAAGAAAGGACAAGCTAATTTTACATAATATGAAGCTCAAAATTAAGCTTTCCTATTCTTTCTTTTCTTCTTTCATTTCTTTTTTCTTTGTAGCTAGATGAATATTGCTTGAGTAGCCTAGATACCTTTACTCAAAACAGCTGATGTGAATGGTGTTATGTAGTCAAATTACATGTAGCGGAGCATATGCGATAAACAAAGTCATTGTGGCAGCCTAATTTAAAGCTTCTAAATTGGTCATCTCACAATTCATTTTACAGTTTGCTTTATAGCACTACAGAAAACTGTGCATCGGCTACTTTAAAGCAAGGCTATCTTTATTGTTCCTTTGTGTCAAGCTAGCTTCATTTATTTCTTCCAATCAGACAGATTTGACACCAGTAGCAATGTGTCGCATTGCAAATATTAAGCCTGAAGTAACCTTTAAATTGCTAAAGCAACCTCTGGGGAAAAATAACACCAAATTTAAAACATAACTGAGTTATTCTATTTGATGTGAATATGGCTAGCACTTGTCGAGTAAGAGTCCTGTGAGTTCCTAGTTATACATGGAATTTCATCTTCACATCTTTCATACAATGTGAAATGTTTCATGGAACCTATTTTCCACAATTCCAAGTAGCAGAAAAATTACATTCTGCCTTTACGAATCTAGCAAAAAGCATTGAGTCCAGTTCAGATTTAAAAGAGCACAGCTCAGTATTGTTATACATTTATACAGAATGTTCAAGATTCAATTTGACAGCCAGTTTATTTAAAGCCACTCCACTGGTGTACATCTGCCATCAAAACATCTTTAGATCACTATCCAAAGGAGACTTAGCTTTTCTATTTTCGTCTCTGCCATCATTAACTATCCTGAAAGTTCAAGAAAAGGTATGTAAATATTACTTGCAATGTACTACAAGCAATTAGACTGCATCAATGTCTATGTGTGCCATTTGGAAGACAGCAGTCAATGCACTCAGAATAAATTACTTCATCATCAACTTTTCACTAGCACTGTTGTAAATCACCATTAAAACATGTTGTTAATCCTAATATCTGTCATCTGCAATTGCTTTTACAATACAATTTTCAAAAGCTAGTAATTTTAATAAAGTGTCTTGAGGTCCAACACAGGTCTAAATTAACAACACACTTCACTTAAAAGATAACTCGGTTTATCTTAAATTGTGTTCATGCATAAACAGGCATAGGTTTTAACTGTGGGGATGAAAGAGAGGCAGTCACAATGAGGCAGAAGAGATTTAAGATTAATGTCTAATTAGATGCATTCATGGCTTTTCGAACTTGGCCCAGCAAGGGCAGGACAGAAGGGTCACAGATGTGCAGATCAAAGAATTCTGCATGGTAGAGCAGGCAACAAACACAGTTGAGATTTTTGGAGAGGAATATTTTCAGAAATCTCAAATATACCACAGCTTATCACTTTCTGTGCACATCCCAGTGAAGGTCACATTTGCCAGTCTATCAGAACCAGAGTGACACTTTTCATGCTGTCTGAAAGGGGAACTCTAAGTAGTGATTGCCTTTATCTGTCATTCAAAAGAATTCAGACCCTTGGACAGTTTTCACTTTGCATATGTTGAAAATGCAAAAATGAATTCTTTCAACAAACTATTTTGAAAAGGCTTATTTATGTGCAAAATATTGTAATTCACTAGTTACAGTATTAAATATTATTTTTCAATATGAAAATAGGCATAAAATGAACATGCAACAATGAATCAAATAGTAAATATAGATACATGAATTTAACTCATCAGCGGCAATATTTCAAAATTAGCCTGCGTGAAAAGCAATGACTAGGAAACAGGTTGCAGGCTGTCACAGTATAATTACAGTATATGAGGTGAATTTGTTCACTGTTCAGAAGAAAGCACATCAGCATTCTGAAATTAGAAAAAAATCATTAATCCTTGTTTGACAGTATCAAAAAGTCAATGACACACAGCTGTGGAGGTCCACTAATCCTAGCTTGCACCAAGTGTGCAAGTACGGACATGCTATTAATGTAATGCACTCACATACTATTTGGCACTTTGCCAGGCTGTCAGTCTTGATGAGAAAATGACATTTTATGTGTGTGCGTGCGTGCATTTGTGTGTGTACAGCCTTCCCTGGCATGCTGGGAAAATTTAAGTTGATCCTGCAGTCTGAGCAATGTTCTTGCAGACAAGATGATATCACTGGATCAATACTACTCTCCACCATTGGTGGGGGTCAGTTACCCACCCATCTGACTGAAATATGATTACCAGAACAATGCCTTCCTCATTTATATATGCCAAGCCCACTTACCACTTAAACAGTCCAAACATGTGAGAGCTATCTAACAAATTACTTATTGCTTGTTATGTTTTGGTAATATTGTGTCAAGCAAGTAAGGAATAGCTTTGAAAAATCCCTAATTAAAATAGTATACTGTGAAGCACCAAAAGTAACAAAATGGGGGGTTTAGTGCAGTGATGTAGACTATGGTCTGAAATCAGATCCAGATGATAGCAGTGAAGCCTTAAATGAGAAGTATTGGTAGATAATTGCATCATCCTCATAACCCAGGGGTGGAGGGTTTTAGTCAGAAATAGGGTCAGTTTTTCTGGCACAATCACTGTGCATTTCACCTGCAGCATTTCAAATAGAAATGAAGTTGCAACTGTAGCCATACACCTATGGACAAATACTTCAGTGCCCATTCCTGAATGTGTTTGGTTCAAATGTAAACCTGTAGTAGTACAACCTATTCATATCAGTTAACTGAATAAATTTTTTATTTTATTTTGTGTGATTATTTATTATTTATTTGATCAGACATTTTGCCATCAAATCCAAACCAACACAAATAATTGAATTTGGGGCTCATGTTTTTCCTTTTCTTAAATCAAATACAACAAAACATCCTAACATTGAGTATCCAGAGATGATGTGATACAGTACAGTAGATACCAGTAGCCATAGCATAGGATGGCCCACTATCACACAGCTATCTTCAAATATTCAGAATGATTATTTGTGAGATGGGGGAGAGGAACATGAGCAGGAGAAGGGGTGAACAGTCACTGAGGATGTTTCAGAGATTACTCTGGTACATGTATCATGAGTAGCTAGTATACCTTAAACTAGGAAGTTTAATCTTTTTTAAATAAAGAACTACAATGCACAGATGACACAACTAGATAGTTACCCAGCTCTGTGCCAGCTGAATCTCAAATACTATAAATGCAAGTTAACATTTTAATTAAAACTATGCTTGAAGGACTATTGGAGAATCACTATTTAAATGAAAATAGAGAAATATAAGCATGTAAATGTTATATACAGTGGGCTGTATAGGAGGCTTCCATTTAGAAAGTTTTGCAGTTTTACAATAGTCTTCAAAACTATATAGCTATATAAACAATGAACATAACTAGAAATTATGTGAAAAACCACATTTGTACTGTTTTGGACCCTACATGCCCTGGAGAAAAAATAAATTTACAGAAATCCTCATATACATTAGCATAGTTTGAAATTTGCACTTCTCTAAACAATCAGCTCATGAAGAAATCTTCACACAGTGGTATAATTTATAATTTAAGTAATACCACTGTGCTGGGTATCAACACTTAAAAATATGCAATCGGATTCAGTCAACGGATGCGGTCAGGAAGTGGTACAGGAGTGAAGGGAGCCAATAACTAAGCACTGCACTGAGAATCAAATCGAGCTCAACAGAAAGCACATTATTATGCACAGGGCATATGTCCTTAACACGTCAAATGAGGATTAGGAGGCTGTAAATACAAGGGAGCGTGTGAGACACAAAACAGGATGACACTCACATCGTGAGAGAAACAAGTGGAAATAAAGAGCAGCGCCTTACCGACTGCCTCTTAGCCAAACAGTAAAGAAGCATCCCGAAACTACACGGAGTCGTCACAGGAATGCGCACGTTTGACAATTTAGTTTCACGGTGATGTTCTCCCTCGGACAATAATCCTATTTTCAGAAGGGACGCCAGAGTGCTCAGTGTCTGCACTTCAAAGGCATTTCGATGGCCTGAACCTCAGAAACACGACTGCTCCCGTCAGGAGGCAGGCATCACCTTAACATCTGGGCAGCGGGCTATTAAATTAACACGCATGAATAGAAGAGAAGGGTTTTTTCCATCCCTGTGTTTTTTTTCTTTTCTTTTTTTCCCCATCCTCTGTCCCGTGTTTCTTTGTGTGCTGCTGACTCATCTGGTAATAAGTACAGTTGCATAATATGATCACCACAGAAACAAGTTTAATTGTCCTTAAATGACTCTGTGAAACTAATTAAAATGAATAAGTGCTAAGTGTTACAGAATCTAAACACAATTGAACAAATTCCAAAAACAAATGTTCTGGAGTAGATTGAATTTAAAAACTGTGGTATACATATCTCAATCTTGGAATTAGCTCTTTTTCGCTCACTGTACAGCTGAGTGCCCGCTCAGGACAGCTCAGGTTGCCAGGTTTGTGGAGCAATGAAAAGGAATGAAATTTAAATGAAAAAATGTCTCCCTCTCTTTCTTTCTCTCTTGCTCAACCTCTCTCTCCCAAACGTCCACACAGGAATTCTAAAGAAACACGGAGAAAAGAAAACAAGGCCGCTATGTCACGGCAACAGGGCCTCTTTGAGAAGTAGGTAATCAGGTGGTTGATAAGTGGAGCTCGTTTGTGAGTCAGGTGACCAGGGAACACTGTGGGGAAGGGAGGAATTAAGTGTGAGCTCCTTTGAAGTGGCAGTTTAAGACAGGAGATTAGAATGAATAAAGCCACAGATGGTGGGCAAGACAGAAGTTACACATGACTAATGCTTTAAAAAAAACAGTACTATTGTATGGCAGCCACTTCAGTAATGATAGATTGGTGTGGTGTTGTTTATTTCCGAAAGACCTTTAAGCTATGCTCAATCACTTAAATATCAAATACAGCCAAGGCCTCCATCATGAAATAGCTTTTATTGCACACACACACACAGACACAGGCATGCGCGCACACACACAAACAAATTGCAGATGTGCAAATCTGCAGCAGCACTATGAAAAGAGCCCTTAAGGAATGTTGTATTTGCAAATACTGTGCCTCATTTGGCAGAGACGCTGTGAAGCATAACGAGTTGTTAGGAAGCTGCACTGCATTCTGGTGAGACGGCAGTCCCATCGATTTAAAATCGCCCAGCCACAGACGTCACAGTAGAAGAGAGACCAGGGGGGTAGAAGTTGCCTGTGGATATCATGTCATGCAGAATGACCCTCCACTGAGTGATGTATGTCAACAGGGGGGGCTCGAGGCTCACCTTCACTACCCAAACTCCAAGGTCACCTTGACCAAACTTCAGTCTAGACTCAAGACTAATGCCAAAATTTGAAACATACTTCTTAAAGAAGAGAGCAATGGGGAGATAAATCTCACCCACACAATATCAAACCCTTAATAAATATTTCAAAAAGAGAGAAAAGTCTCTACTCGCTACCTCGCAAACAACCTGCATATACGTATTAAGTATTCACAAGGACCAGCCATTGCACTTGCTTGGTTTGAATCCACTCAGTGTGCTGTAAAAATAGGATCAATTAATAATGTTCCCCTGCATCCTGAGAACCACCTCCCCAGCTATTTTTGAACTGTTGCTGGCATGTTGCTGGCCTGAAACGGGACGGGTGAGCAGGAGTTGGGGAACAGTTATTTGGGGGCAGTTCTGTGACTGGAGATGGTGATCTGGGGTGGGGAACAGTGATTTGGGGGCAGTTCTGTGACTGGAGATGGTGATCTGGGGTGGGGAACAGTGATTTGGGGGCAGTTCTGTGACTGGAGATGGTGATCTGGGGTGGGGAACAGTGATTTGGGGGCAGTTCTGTGACTGGAGATGGTGATCTTGGGTGGGGAACAGTGATTTTGGGGCAGTTCTGTGACTGGAGATGGTGATCTGGGGTGGGGAGCAGTAGGGTGGGGCAGTTCTGTGACTGGAGATGGTGATCTGGGTAGGGAGCAGTAAGGTGGGGCAGGACTGACTGGAGATGGTGATCTGGGGTGGGGAACAGTGATTTGGGGGCAGTTCTGTGACTGGAGATGGTGATCTGGGGTGGGGAGCAGTGATTTGGGGGCAGTTCTGTGACTGGAGATGGTGATCTGGGGTGGGGAGCAGTAAGATGGGGCAGGACTGTGACTGGAGATGGTGATCTGAGGTGGGGAGCAGTAAGATGGGGCAGGACTGAGACTGGAGATGGTGATCTGGGTGGGGAGCAGTAAGGTGGGGCAGGACTGTGACTCACCATGTTTATGTGCAGTTGTTCTGACCCGGGCCGGAGAAGCCTCCTCCTGATGGTGCCTGTGTGTCCACCGTGCCAGGTTGCATCCGACTGGAGTTTCAGCGCAGCACCTACAGGAAGGGAGGGACATGGACATCACAATTCAGCACTGCCTAGTCAAAGCAAGAGCCATCTTATTACCCACAGCCCCAAAAAGTACGTAAAAAGGTACAAATGCTTGACCCTGGGGTGGCACCCTATAGGTACATACAGCTGTACCCCTAGCCAGCAGTATATAATTAATTTGTGCCTTTTTTGCTGGGAAAACGTACTCATTTGTACCCAAAGAGAACATTACTGAACTTTCAGGTTACATTTGGGAAATCTGATCCTTGAAGAACTAAAATGTGCCTCCACTGTCACTTAATTTATTTTCATATTTGTGACCCTCTGTGGCAAAATGAAATGAGTGCTGCATTGGGAGCAAGTTAAATTCTGTAATGAAATATCTAAAAAATGAGAAATGTAAAAATGCATAGTGTATTGTACAAATAAACTAGAAAATATTTGAAACATATTTGTTTACATATTTAGTTTATTACTAGCGCTGCAGGACTTGGGAATCTCCACCCATCACCCTTTGGGCTGCTGCAAGCTCAGAGTTAAGAGGCAGAATGTGTTTTCAGCAGCGTTACGATCATTAAGCCCGTAGGTTTCAACAAAACAGCTTAACTCTCCATTCCCCTCACATTGCACCTCTTTGCATATGCATGTACTTTAAATAGTGCTTAATACAGTATGTATACATACCAATGTAGAGAACTATCATCATAATATATCAAATATAGTATAACTAGCTGCATTTAAAATGTTTATTTTCCTAATATTAAATATTAAATATTAGAGTGATGTTAGGATAATTATAAAAGTCCCATATTGTACACTTTTCCAATGCTTAATTTTAGGTCCTGATATGCATAAGAAGCTTTTTTTATGAGCTGTTTTAGTGACTGTGTCTTTAAGGCTTATTGATATCAATGAACATCT
Source organism: Conger conger (assembly GCF_963514075.1). Lineage (NCBI taxonomy): Eukaryota > Metazoa > Chordata > Actinopteri > Anguilliformes > Congridae > Conger > Conger conger. Next base: position 21,392,458 of record NC_083762.1, on the reverse strand, counting down.
GTTCTGATTCTGGCTATAAGGTGGGTTGTGCTGAAGCAAACAAGCTTATCGTTGTGATGCCCAAGCACCTTGTTTAAGTACAAATTGTCTTGATACAAGTGTTTTTATAACCTTCAACTCCTTTATAATCCACATAGTAAGGGAAATGTCATGGGACCAATATGGGGTGCAGGGATATGTGCTGCAGGTGCAGTGACCTGGCCTTGGTGAGCTGGACGTCCAGCCTGCTCGCTCCAGCCCGCTGGGAGTGCTCTGGGAGAGGGGCAGGGACTGACACCGTTGCAGAGTGGCCCTCATAGGAGGGTGCCGTGGAGACAGCCCAGGGGGGCGGGACATGGGCTGAGGGTCACAGGACAACGTGAGGAGCAGCTCATGATCAAAATGTAATTACACATGAATAACAGACAAATTTACAGATGTTAAACAAAAACAGACAGAAAGACAGACATCGACAAATAGAATTGAACATAATCGTTCATAATCTCCCGCAATATACCGGTTAAAATCAATGGTCAATATACCCCTTAATATTAAATGACCACAATGAATTTGGATATAGCATTCAAATACACAGGTACAGTGAGTTCCAGAAAGCATAAGGGTCAGTGATCAGAACATGTGCTAAGGCAAGTGCCACACCCTGACACACAAACTGTGAAATCACTCATTTATTTCCAAGCAGCTGATTTTCTGGCTCGATACCCCGGGATATGGAGGATGAAGAGATGGAATGAAAGCATGAAAGTGATGAAAGCAGCAGTGTGACCAGGAGAGAGGGGGATAGGTGACAGCACAAACCTTACAGCGCTTCCATTTGTGCAGGCATCCCACTGCATGTACCGTTACAGTATGTAAGTGCTAGTTTGGTGTCTCCTCATTACTGCAGCTAAAGCCTATAGACGTGGATTCATCAGCAGGCGATGCTATATTTGTCAGTGAGTGGGCGATGGGTTGTGGGCAGGCATCTCCATTCTACTGCTTTCAGTCTGAGGTTTCATATTTACTGTCGAACAGTCACCTCGTATGGTTTACAGAAAACCCGCCAGGTTTTACAATAAAATCACAGTTTTGCATTGCAATCTGGATGCAGTTGGTATTGACAAAATAGACTCTCAGATACTGTATATAGAACACAAGCTTCATATGTCAGAACTCATATTTTTAATAGCAGAGAGATACTCATTTGTAACAGAACAGGATTATATGTAGATGAAGAAATTATAGAAATCATTCATTGCATGCATTGAATTTAAAATGAATGTGGTTGACTGACAAGGATAACATTACAGTATACTGTATGCCATTCCTTCATTTTCATATGACATATATGTACTATTTAAGATACATTTCCTCGGAACTGAGTCTATAACAACTGTACTGAGTTAAAGTAAAACTAAGGATCGGGGTTGCTGCTTGGTTATCTTTAATGCAGAAGTTAGCTGCACTGCATAAACATTGACTGAATCACATCAAATGCACATGAAATGTACATGAAGTGATGAACCGAGACATGGGTCTACATTCTTATCTTACTCGGCCAGATGTTTCTTTGAATAGAATGTATCTATTATGTAACTTTGCTGAAACCAAGCACCAAGATGGTCGCTGCTCTAACCCTCTCATGCCGAGTGCATTCTGAGACAAGCACAGGATGGAGAAGTCTTTCCAGAGGCTTAGAGCTCCTGGATTGTCACATCTTCACTGGATTATACAAAGCGCCGAGCTGGGAGCCTTAGAATAAATATCTGAACAAAAGCAGGGCTGCTTTTGCACAGAAGTGGCACCTCAGGAAATGATTGTGTTTTGTGCTGAGGGTTCAATACTATTTATATTTTTGTTTGCTAAGTTGGAAATCAATGATGGATATGGGGAGGTGGGTGGGGGGTGACATAATCTCTTAATACCTTGCAGTTGTGGATGGGAGGCATCTCCTATTGAATGGTCAACAGTGAGGCATCTGTTTCATGGGTAAAAATATTTTTTTGCCAATTGCTATGGAAACGTTCATTGTCTGGGCCTGATGTGAGGGAAGCGGACAGAGCAGACAGCGGGGGGAAGGATTCTGCCAACGGCCACACACCAGGAAGAGAGTAGGGTAGGGGACACGTCTTACTGTGAGAGGGTGCATGGGCTCGGTCTCCATGGGAACATGTCCGTCTATCACAGAGTGCGGTCTCCTGCGTGTCACCGGTCGTCTCATCACCGGCTCCCCCGGCTCACAGGGGCCAGCCCGCCGCTTCCAGAGCGGAGAGGAGGGCCCATCTTGCCCAGAGAACACAACCCCTTCCTCCAGAACGGGGCACTGCAAGCTCAACTGCGGGGTATAGACGGAGACCGGGCGGCGTTCCCTCCACGTCGGAGAGGTGGCTGCCACCGGGACACCGCCCAGGTCAGCAGGACTGCCCCTCCCTGAACAAAGCCCAGCCGGTACATCCTAGTGTACAGCCAGTAGTTAAGGGAGAAAAGATTACCTGCTGAGATAACTACTGTACACAGGCCCAGAAATGAGACTGACTTTCACTATGTCTATACTGGCACCAGCCACCTGTCACACCTGGGCTTGGTGGTTCAAGCCCCGGTGTAGCCATGATGAAATCTGCACAGCTGTTGGGTCCTTGAGCAAGGCCCTTAACCCAGCATTTCTCCAGGGGGGGTCTATACTGACACTTAGGATAAAAGCTTCAGCTAAATAACAAATTATTTATTCTTTATTTTTACATGACACTGTCTATGTCGAGCTGCGGCCATTTCCTTGGGAAAAAGTCACATTATGCGCAAAATCATATACAGCAATACAGGAGGCAGCCGACATGTTCTGGAATGCAAGGTGACAAGGAACGTTCTGCGGAGACCCAGGTGGCCAGGAAGTGTGAGCCATTCTGACAGAGCGTCTGGGCCAGTTTTCCACATCCATGAGCAGCCACCCCGTTTAATTACAGTGAGATGAGTCGCAGGGGCACCAAGGCGTGAGGACCGAGGGCAAACACCTGGAGAGCAGGACCCGGCACTGAGATAGCGGAGAGCCTGGTTATGCTGAACACAAAACGAGTAGGTGTCCTCACTGGTCCTAAACAACTACGTACACGTTTGTCCATGGGTGAAAAATTGGCAGGGGGGAGGTGTAGGTGAATGTGGGCTAGACGTTCTTTGTTCTGATTTATATGCCTGTACTCTCCAGTAGATGGAGCAAAATTATTTCTGTAAGCATTTAGGATCTCCTCAAATTTAACTCTAATCCTCCTTTTTGGCAGTCAATTTAAATACAAAAAGTCTGTAATTCTCGCTAAGGTAATAACGTTACACTGAATGGTTAATATTTGACAGGGCTGACGAGATGCGAAGATGGTGGAAGAAAAGCAGTGATGAGACAGACCATATCCAGCAATGAATGGCAGAATGTTCTGCAGTAATGGGATGAAGAAGTGATTCCATTAAGAGATGTAATGATGCTGTTCATGTTCTGAAAATGAGGTGTCGTAAAAACGGCCACTCTCCTCACTGCCAAATAAAGACAAATTGGCCGTTAATTGAACAGCAGAATTATTAGATCGATCTGCTGGACATCTTTACGATGTTCCTCAGGCAAATTCCATTTTACTGTATTCCAGCTCTGTACAATTCAGACTGAGCAGGGAACTAATATCTATGGCAGCATTAGCATGGAAGCTGTCTCTAGGGGCTTTTGGGGCAGCTTTTTTTCACAGAAACAGACATTGCCTGACAATAGTTAGTTCCTTATGGAAAAATCTTTATCTCAGAATTTTGCCACCAGGGTTATTGTTATTCTACAGTGCATAAGTCTAAAAGGAACAGATTTTATATTAAATTAGCACATACAGTATTTCTCAATTTAGTTATGCCAGTAAAATAATACCACCAGTAGACCTCCAGTGTCTCACTGATGTGTAGTTTATTTTTAGATTATTTTCTGTTTCACTGTTTTTTGTTTTTTTTTACATTAGAGAAAGGATTGATTCTTGTGTTCATTTACCACATAAATACACATGATTTAAAACATATTCTTAATTGCATTCACAATAAACAGCATGGTGGCCAATATATTTTACTAAAGGCATTGTTATAATGCAAATCACTACCCCACACTCTACCCTAGTTTGGATCCCTGTACCCTGAACCCTGTTCTTGATCATGTGCTCTGTCATTTTAAATGTCATGTATCATACAGTATATGTTGACACAGTATTTATCAGCATTTCACAAGGCAAAGCGAAGATGGAATATGTGTATTAGCTACATAATTGTTTTTTGAGGGGGTATTTGTTTTGCTGAACTGGGTTTTAATCAAATGAATAGAGACAGATAAATATAACCCCTTACCTTTAGTGCAGTCATTAAGCCCTCTGATGCATAGTCTGTATTTGAGCAGGTTTCTGTGCCTCCTGCATCCCTTTGATTCTCTTGATCCTGTCTTGGACCGGCAGAGACCGAGACAGAGATATCTGCAATATTCCTATAATTTCCTGTATCTTCTGCGTCCTCAGTAGTGTTGCAACTTGACCCAGTTTCCATCTCCAAGAGAGCCCTGCTCTCTGGAATCTCACACCTAACATGGTGCTCCACTGGGGACTTAGGCGAGCAAGGTGACCCAGGCGGAGATCCTAAATTTACCGCAAGGTCCATGAGGTGGCCGTTGGAGCCTTGGGAATCTGAGCAAGTCTTCCATGACCTCAAGACCACCTGTGGAGAACCTTGTTCAAGACTGTCAAGAGACAAGGCCTCACCTGAATTTGAGTTCAGGGACATGGCTGTAGCACCCTTGTCCTCGTTCCCTGGGTGTAAAGGCACGTTATGGGCAAAAAGTCCAGACCTCTGAGAACAGGGGGAACCCAATTGGGACCTCTCTCCCTCAGGAGGGGAGAAGGACTGGGCAGAGTTCCTCCACTTCCTGGCTGTCTCAGCCACGCTACTGAAGAACCTGAAGAGGCCTCTGAAATGGCCACCTTTGCTGTCAGCAGCAGGTGCTGCAGGTGGAGGGCTGTGATCTCGGATGCACTCGAAGTCTGCGGAGGCACAATCTGAATCGATTGTCTTGTCCAGGGTGTGAAGCTCTGAGTCAAAACTTTTCCCAGACATGCCAGAGGATCCTTTTCCCATGAGGGAGATTTTTCTCAGGTAGCCCCAGACATCAGCTCCACGCAATCTCCTCCCACCCTGGGGCGTCTTGGGGCAGTCCCTCCAAGGATGCTCATCATGGGCTGATGAGTTGTTGCTGTTTGAGAAGTTGGGGTGTGCTTTCACCTTTGAGTTGGGCGCCCCTTTGCTTCCATTCTGACTGCTGGACATGTCGTGAGGCAGTTGTTGGTTGTTTTCTGAGGGCCTTGTGAGGTCCACATCCTCGAATGAGCAGTCAAATTCCTTTGTTCGGCCAGCATAAGAGTGCCTTTTGCCTTTGCTCCTGAAAGGTCTTCTCCGAGAATGTGTTTGGCCTGGGTATTCCCGGCTGGGAGATTGGATATCAGGGTCATCTTTGAGAGTACTGCCACATTTCACCCCATACAGCTTGAAGGACCTCTCCTTGAAAATAGAGGGGGGCTTCAGCTTCTTGAAGGACCTGACTTTGTCAACAAATGACAGTTGCGGGGAATTTTCCCCAGGGAGGATCATGGAGTGGGGCCGCCTCTCAGACCCAATTGTGGTTTTCCTCCGCGTGAGAATCCTCCAGATCCCAGCTGTTCTGGGCTTTCTGCCAGTTGCCACCCTCTCCCCATCCTCCTGGCTTGGACCGGAGGCTGGGGCGTCCCCCTGCCCAGGGTCCTGGATCTGCACTGCGCCTGTCACATTCTCAACATCCAGGGAAACATTGAACACCCTGTTCACAAATCCATTTGGGTCTTTGTGCTTAGCGATGGGGCTACACGCTTCTTCCATCATCACATCTTGGAGGCGTTGGTCAAAGAAGTGCATACAATTCCATGACTGACATTCGGAGGGCTATCTGCACACAGAGAAAACAGATGGCCTTCAGGATCAGGAAGTAAAACACACAGAGTTCAGCAAAATATATGCTATCTACACCTCCTTGGGGATAGCAAAGAAACTGCTGCTTCCTTTTATTGTATCAGTGCCTTTTCCAATGCATGCAATCATAAAAGTTCACACCCTCAATTGCACAAAAGCAGCATATGTGGTTAAGTAACTGCAATAAAAGAAAAATACCGTACCCACAGTTTAATGATCTAGGTTAAAATCTGGTCAAAATGTCTTTATGGCATAGCCAATACATTTCACTTAGCAGCATTAAATTGTCAGCCAGATATTTTCCCTTTCTTGATTCACTACTTGCCAAGCACCAGTGCTGACATTTTTGCTGTGTACATTGCATGCTTGGCTAATTAATCTGACAACATATGCTGCCAGGTCTTAAATCTTAAGAGTTTGTAGCCTCAAACAAAATGCTTACATTGAGACGAACACCTGACTCCGCATAAACAGAGGCTAGAAATTCTACTAAAACACTAACAGCACAAAAGTCCCGAAATCATCTGTTTATCTAATATATTTCTGTTTTCTGGTAAGTAACAATAACAATAACCCTGAGCTTGTTTTGCATCTGTGTGTGCAGTTTCTACTGCTGCACTGTAGACAGGTCACAGGTTCACACTGCACATACACTGAACAAAAAGACAGTCGCCATTATTTCTCAAGGTCTTGGCCCATTTCTCCACAGCCCTGCTGAGTTCTGCTGTCGGCGGATCCATCAGGGTCCCTGTGTATGTCACGGGCCTGCTTGTGCAGCTGGGTCATGGGTACATGCCTTTGGTCACACAAAGCAGCCTGTGTTTGCAGCGGCTCCATGCTGAATGCACAAAACAGCAGCAGCCGTGTTCCAGCTCAGCTGGCCAGACTGCATGGCAGCTCCTTAGCTCTTGCTTACTGCTATGGACTAACTCAGGAGACATGCTGGGCCCGTGCTAATCATCATGTCATGGACAGCTTGTTACCGCACAGCAACTGTGACACAGGCTTTGTTGGTTCAGATAATGATTGCACAAACCCACACACACACACACACACATGCAAACAGGCACACACAGACACACATACACGCACACAGACAAATACACACACAGGCAGCTGTGAACACATATATACAATACGCAAACAAAATAAAGGACAGTAGTAAATTCATCATGGTAAACATTTGTATAACTTCTGTATCAATTTATGGTAATTTATTGGGACAATTGATCTGGACAATTTGTGTGCCTCATCATATCACCCATAAAACATAATGATAATAATTCACCTCATAATCCCCTTTGAAACTTCTCTCTGTGATAACACTCTGTCAGGATAACCCAAAATCCCATTACTCTTGTCTTCATATGACACCCAGGAATTTCTTTGTTCTCTCATTGATGTCATGCAGTTCTGCTTCCGAGTCAAAGGTTGAAGAGGAGCCACATTCACTGGCTTGAGAAACAAGCTAACAAGCTAACAAGCATCCTTACTAACAGCTAAAGAACACTTTGCATCTCCTCTTTGAACTCAATGCTAGAACCCAATGCTAGGATTAGTTATATCCAACAAAAAGACCCTCTATTAATCCTTCACTCAGTTTAATAAACATGCCAGCTTGCCTACGTACAATTTTGAAATCATACTTCTTTGCTATAACTCTTAAAAAAGTCAAAAGGCATTTCTTCAGAAGTCACTAAGGGGTGGATGATAGCATTCTTTGTATGCCTGTATTTTGTTTCTTGAGTTTTTGACATTTGATATCTGACAACTTGCTTGCTTTACTTTGAAACATTCACAGGTTTACATTTAAAACAAAAAAAATACTACTTCGAAATACTATAGGGATATTATGTTTCCAGACTTAGTACACATCAGCATAATATTTTTGTATACGTATAGTGTATACTCACAATTATAAACAGAAATATACATTTTTATATTATGCCGGTACTTTTGAATCTGAAACAAGGGTGGCCTGGCTGCAGGGGAGAGCTTGAAGCTAAGGCTGGAGCTTTAACTGTAGGCCTCAAGCCAACGTACAACAATCTGAACAGAGGAGAGAAGGTTTCTGTCAAAGGATTTACCCTTGTCTCATTACTCAAGAATGACTCCTCTAGTCGATCTGGCACATTGGGTCTGCCTAAGGCAGCTGGGCATGAAGTGTACTCATCTGACTGCACAGGTCAGCTAATGGATTGCAGTGAACAAAGGAGGACAGCATGTGCCTTTGTGCACTCTCCCAAATCGACAGATGACATTTTAGCGATGAGAAGGGTTCCTGAATACAACTGGCTTTTCCATATTGGGAGTAAAAGAAAAGATTGGGGTTAAAATTGGTTTAGAGGAGATCTAAACCCTCTACTTTAATTTCTTATTCAAACCTTTAATGGACTTGATTTGCTCTTGTGCTCATCTCATCAAAAAACAGTTTTGAGTATAAAACAGTACGTGTACTAGCTTGAGACTTGAGGCACCTACAATCACCTACAACATTGCACGCAAATAATTTTTGTGTTATATCTCTGTGGCACGTCAGGAAGACCATTCACACCAGAATAACTTCTCCTGTATCCAAAATTGTCTCTCTCTCATAACCTACAAGAAGGGCCAACTATTTTTTGCACCCTATTTATAAAATAATATGAGTGAAAAAAATATATAGACCAGACTGGCGAATCTGGGTACTTTGAAGTACTTTGTAGTACATGCCCCTTCTTGGTATAACATGGCGGGAATAGGATATTTTACCTCTTTTGACAACAAAATCCGATGTTTTTTTATTTTATTTTATTTTATTTTGTATTTTGAGCATTTCCATTGTGAGAATCCATTCAATTGAAAGAATAATAAATAATAACTATGCATTTTAAGAGTGTCTTTAGATGCAGTGTCTTTAAAATGCATAGTTATTACTTATTATTCTTTCAGGAGAATAACATGACATATGCTGACTGGACAATCTCAATTTCTGATGCATCAGACTAATACTTTTTTATATCTATGGTCAGCAGCATTTAGCCACTAGGATGTCCACCATGATGTATCTAATAAAATGGCAAAATATAAAGTCCAAAAATGAAAATTAGAGGGAAGCTAAAGAAAAAGATATTGCCGCAGTAAAGCGAATCTGCGGAAACAAACTAAAGAAACAAGGGCAAATTGCCCTCCACAGAGCTAAGAACAGGTCTACTGAGAGAACCCACGAAACGGTGCCAAAATCTCACAGATATGATCAACACTGTAACTTCTGCGGATCTGTGCTCCCCTACACACTAGAAGGAAGACAGAGCATAGTGCTCTGCAGCAATTGGTAATGAGTGCACAGAGCCTAGGAAACAGAGAATATAATATAGAGCTCACACAGCTGAAACTCATCAGGGGTAATTAAGTTCAGAAAATCCAATGCGTGGGAGCCTCCCAGTGGCCCAGAGCAGAACCACACTGGGCCCCCACCTCACACCCGTAGCATTAAAAAAAACACTCCTATGTGAAGTAGAGATTCAGTAAAGACAAGCAGAATAGAGAAATCCAATCTAATCTTGCACAACTCTTGTCAACTTGCTGAGTTTGCAATATAACTAAGATTGTGTCAATTGTTTAAATTAGAAGGCTCACAAAAATACTAGCTCTCAAAAATGCTGATTACAATAAGAAAATGTTTCTTCACTCCTGTGTTAAATGGCTATTAATAAATAACCAAGTGTAAGAAGGCAAATAGAATAACCTCATGGTGTTACGTCACCAAATAACATGATTATAGGAAGTAAACAGTCTATTTAAAGGTCCAGAGACAGCTGAAGTTTGTTAAAGCAGATCGGAAGAGCATTCTGAGGAGATAGTAGCAGTTCAAGAGTCAGGGCGCCTCATGACTTATCAAGTCGGTTTCGTATGTCAATGGGGAATCTGTTCTTCCTGCCCTCTTGTGAAACTTGTAACCAAACATAAAACAAATCATCCTCATGATCATCAAAGCAAGTTGACATTTTTGTCCGTTTTTGGGTGAATATAGTTCAAATATATTTATATAAAGAAATTCTGTTAACAAATGAAAACAGCTTTCATTGAATCCATTCATAAGGGTGCTCATGTACGTCTAAGAGTGAGAGACAGGACAATAGTGCACCTAGGAACAGAACCTGCCAACTTCTTCTAACAAGGCCAGTTCCTTTGACATTTTCAGGAGGTCCCACACAGGTTATGCTACTCCCCTTGGTCCACTGGTTAAATGAAAATTATGCAACAGATCAGACACTGAATATGGCTCTCTTTGGCAAGCTAAAGCAGATACAGTACCAGGAATTCAACAGCAACTCAGCTTTAGATTCAACAAATTGTCAAAAAGTGTGGATGCACAAGCAACACAACTCAATGACAATGTAAGCTTAACTGGTTGACTGCAGAATGAGAAGGAGCAGCAGCTTCACATCAGATTTCGGCATACTTGTCCATGCTCTCCCAAAGTGACAGATTGGGCAGCAGTGATGATCTCAGCTTTCCAAAATTGTGAATTCCAAACAGAAAGAATTGATATGGTATTCTCAACAACATTGGTCACATTAATAAAGATCTCATTGACAATTATATAATCTGAAATGACATCTAAATCATTAAAAATCTTATACATGCTTGGCACTGAGCTGTGAAATTCTTATGCATATTGAGACATGTCATCACTCTAAATTTGGCTGATGGTAGGCCAATTCTTTATTGGAGGTACTAATGGACCTTCTCTGATAACCTTGGCGAAGAATTTTAACGACTATCAAAATATAAAGAGAGCCCACATTCCTCCAATGGACCTATTGTGAATAATAAAGAGTTCCATTAATATTCTGCCCATGGAAACTATACTGCAGAAGAATGTGTGAGAGACATTTAATGGATCATCCTCACAGACACAGGACCGGACCAAGAGCAAAAGAGTCAGCTTGTCAAAGGATACATTATGACAGAAAACCAGTAAAGACCCTATTAGAAGGCTTGTGTTGATATGGACACTTACGGTAGTGATTGTTAATCAATCTTCACTGGAAACATCAAGCTGTTGCAACTTCTGAAGATACAGTCAGCTCCATATCTGCAGACACCGCAACCCTCCAGGACTGGCGTTAAGAAAGATATTTTTATACACAGTGCTGTGAAAAAGTATTTGCACCCTTCCTGATTTGATTTCTTTATCATTGCATATTTTTCACACTGAATGGTTTCATACCATTACACAAAATGTTATACATTGCAACACATTTACAAAATATATATTATTTAATTGACTTAATTAAGTTATCAAACATCTATATCACCCCTGTGAAAAAGTAATTGCCCCCTTAACTTGAATAACTGGGTCACCATTTCCTATTATTTGCTGTGGAGGAAATTTAACCCACTCTTCTGCTTTAATAAAGACAAACTAGTAGGTTTTTGAGTTGGATTTGGTAGGTTGTGCCACAGTATCTCTATTCGTGTAAACACAGAACTTTGACTAGACCACCCCAAAAATATTGATTATTTTAAATCAATAAGATGTAGACTTGCTTTTGTGTTTTGGATTATTATCTTGTTACATAACCCAATTATGCTTCCACCGTCCTACTCTCTCATGAATCCCTTCCCTGCCCAGTCTCTTTATTACTGTTGAGTTCTGAACACTGCAAGTTCTTCTGGGAGGGACTTCCTGGATTAGTTGTAACAGTGGATTGGAGGAAAATTAGTTAGTATTAGTTAGAATTCCCTAACAGGAAATAATGGGTAAATGATTCCAAATGGTTCATCGTATAAGATTTGTTAGCTGCATGAGATACTGAAAATACTGCCACCTCCAATTGATTGGCTCTACATTTTTTAATGAGAAACTATATTGTTATAATCCATTGATAAATGCGTACATCACAGATATTTGAAATTTTAATATTAGGTTACATTCCGCAAGTTTTAAGCTGTGATGTAAGTTCAAAACATTTCAGAGTAGCGGCAGGTTACATCATGATTGGTGTAGGAACTAAGGTGGGAAGCAATGCTAGTGCCCAATTCTCACCATGTGGGTTGTAAGCACTTTGCAGTCTGTATTCTAACCTGAGAACAGCAATTGGGAAACTTATAGAATGGGAGGTACAGTGGTGCTCAGACTAAATAACATCAATTTTCTCTGTCTACCCACACGCCCACTGGTGACAGAAATCTGAAGTTATGGGTTGGTGGGGCATAATTTACACAGAGAGTTTACAACTTTTCATGGTCTCCAACAGAAATTGCCATAATGGTCACAGACTGTAACCTCAAGCAAAACACACAGAATTCAGATACAGCCTCACAGACAGAGGTGGAACCAGAGGGGTGGCTGGGGGGCACTGGCTACCACTGAAATTTGACTGGCCACATTGGGTGCCACCCCATATTTCTATCATGTAAATTTCTATCAAGTAACTGACTGATAACAATGATTATCCATCCCCCAAGCAATAAACAGTTGAGGTTTGTTCAGTGCGCGTTTCAGTCACCCACACATTCCGTCCAGTGGCAATGGATTCAAAGTTTAGAAAGTATGTTTTAAAAAAAAAATCTGTTTTAAAGTTGTAGTTGGAGGGTGTAATCATTCTTATCGGCCAGTTATGTGAAAGAAATTGACATATTTGCGGTACCTTAAACTATTTAGATAAAAGAATGTAGCAAACTTGTACTAACTATAGTCAGACAGTAGTTCATTGAACTTGGGCTTTGCTATCTCACTTGTCAGCTCACGTTAGCTAAAAAGCTACTTGTGGTGTACTTTGCAAAGTGGTGAAATTGTGGAAAGTATTTTCAAGAGGCGATCAATACTACAAGTGGAAATCGAATAGAATATTAACGTTACTAAAAAGTTTCCTGTTATCCACACTCTCTCCACAGACTGCAAGCTAGCATGCTTTCATTCATTTGTATTAAACAGTAAGCTAAATTAATATATCAAAATTGTTCAAGGTTTTTCCAGTTCTTGAGGCACGTTATATCTTAATTGTGGGACCCCCTAAAGTAACCCCTAGGACACCCCATTTATATAATTCTAGAAACGCCACTGCTCATAGAGCCACACAATGAAGCCCATTGGCTACAGCAAATTAAGTACCGATAGTCAGCTCTCGCAGTCTGGATTCCATACAAGACTGTCAAGCCTATCCATACACTGTAATATTGCAATTAATAAAAAGATTATCGATCTGATTTGTTTGTTTACTTATATTTTAGCAGTAAACTAAATAAGGCCCAGAACCTAGGTTGTGTAAAGTAGGAGCTGTCCGCAAACAGAAAAAGAAAAAGTATACAATGTCTCACTCTCTGATTCTCTATTTATCTCTCTCTCTCCTTCTCTCCTGTGATGACACTGTGATGATGATTTACAGCAGTCCCTGTAGCTTCCATAACCTTTGGAATTTGTACACATGAGTACAGGCATGAACTCGTTCAGACTCATGAGCTAAGCAAGCTTTGGGGGAAAAAATTCCCACCCTTGTCATAATGTCCTCTGGGACAATGCAGTCAGCTCAGCTTTTGACAAGAGCAGCCCTCACAGAGGATATCCGCAGCTTGTGTTTTGTCTACAATTACACCATGTGCAAGAAGTGGCTCATGTTTTGCCACTTAGCCAGTGTATCAACACACCCTTATTCACAAGATAGGTATATTTCTGTTCTTCTTTTTCACCTTTCACTGAACCAGACTCATACACCCATTCTCACACATTCAAAAGATCTCCAAATTCCTGAGTTAAAGCTAAAGTATGAAGCAATACCGGTAACCATATCAGTATTAAGCAATACCTGTGGCAAAATCTGTAAATCAGATGACTCCTCCTGAAAACCCACAAATACATTGTCAAAGAACTGAATCATGTGGCAGCAGAGCAATGCATAAAATCATGCAGATACGGGTCAGGGGCTTCAGTTAAATGGCAAATGGCTGGCATTTATATAGTGCCTTTTTCCAAAGTGCTGTACAATTGATGCTTCATTCACCCATTCATACACACACTCACACACACATACACACATATACGCACACACACACACACACACACGCACCAACAGCGATTGGCTGCCATGCAAAGCACCAGCCAGCTTGTCAGGAGCATTTGGCAGTTAGGTGTCTTGCTCGGGACACTTTGACACACCCAGGGTGAGATCTAACCGGCAACCCTCCGACTGCCAGATGACTGCACATACCACCTGAGCCAATGTCACCCTTCTAAGTTAATGTCCACATCAACCATCAGAATGGGTAGAAAATTTGATCTCAGTGATTTTGACCGTGGCATGATTGATGGTGCAAGACGGGCTGGTTTGAGTATTGCTGCTGATCTAGAGTTTGCAGAGAATGGGGTGAAAAACAAAAAACATCCAGTGAGCAGCATTGTGTGGTCGAAAATGTGTTGTTAATGAGAGAGGTCAGAGGAGAAGGGCCAGACTGGTGAAAGATGACAGGAAGGTGACAGTAACGCAAATAACCACGCATGACAACAGTGGTATGCAGGAGAGCATTTCTGAACACACAATGAGTCAAACCTTCAAGTGGTTAGGCTATCGCAGCAGAAGACTTCATAAGTCTAAAAAATATGTCTCCTAAATACATAATAAAGTTGAATATACATAACTGAGTGTATATTCCTTCAATTGGTGCAGGGCACTTCATTTCAGATTGGTTGCAGAGAATGTTTACAGTGGCTCAGTCAGAGAGGGTGGGGAGGCATAATAAGAACAGGATATGAATGACTACAATCTTCAAAAAAAACAAAACACACGCCGCTGAAAACGTCACAGGACACCAAAACCCAGTTCTGCTCCATTGAGGTATGGAAAGTAAATGGTTAAAGATGTTTAAATAAAGTCTGGTCTGGTTTGTTGTCAATTAAATTGACCAAAGCAGCGCTTCTTCAGAGAGCAACACGTATAAACTTAAGCAGAATGCAAACACACGTGTAGTTCCCTTTTCCCAGGACAAAGTTCAAACAGCGCATGTTTGGGGCTGCGTACATACAAACCAAGGGCACTATAGTTCTTAAGAACAGGAACAAAAAACTGGCCACCAAACTCAAAGATAACTCCAAGTTAATGATTCAGCTCCGTTAATTTGTTCTCACTGGTCCACAAAGTTCCTCTTCGTTTTATGACTGTTAACCAATTCTAAGCAAAGTCCAATAAAGACCTCGAGTTACTGTAGAACACACGTGTTTCTGAAGATCATGCGTGCACAAATCTGAACATTCCTGAACAACTCAATTATTTCGTATGCTACCAAATTGGACACAGGAAAAACGTGTAGCGAGAATTTAAAGTAGCAGTCCCTCCCGAATTCCCAACTTTAAAGTAGATGCAATGATTAATGTTGACTGGTTTAACAGAGGACTATTGATCTTAATCAATAGGCTATATTGATTTTGAGGAGGTAAATACGAATAGGTTAATATATCATAATATTCCAGAATGCAGCCTCAACTTATACACAAACATATACATATATAAACAAACTTTTAAATGAAATATAGGCGGATACTCTGTTTTTAAAACAACTAAATTGACATACTATTCTTCATTTGATACATTCATATCCTTCAAATTACATCACTCTTGAAACTACTAACAGGAGAACTTCTAATTAGGCTAGTCTATGGCATCATGTTCTGCTGTCTGTGTTGTTGTTTTTCTTAAATGCTGAAATTCCAAAACATACCCTTTTCGCCCAAAAGTACCACTAAACCTTTTCGTTTGTCATTCAGAAATTTCACACAGCGACCGGTTTGTTTAAAACGCACACAATGTAACACATATTCCAATGTCCAACGATTTTCCGTGTTCCGCGCAACAGTTATTTCAAAGTTAGTCAAAGTACCGATATTCCACCTCACCCGTTTTAGTCTTCATTCGGGTAAACCAGAGTCCCAAGGTTCCCTTTGTATAACCGAGACATTGACTGAAGTCACTTATAATAGTTCCAAATTGTCAAGACTGCTTTACTTTAGCGGCTCGGTAGCCCGGTTACTTCAGTGGACTGAAGAGACCACACTGGGTTATCGTAAAACAGACACGCATGCTCTCATACTCAAGACCCGACCGGTCAGCGCGCAGTTCATAGCCGCATTCTCTGCACCACTCGAATTGAACAAAAGTCCGATGAATTCCCAACAGGTCTCAATTTTAATCCCAATAAGTGTGGAACTACACATTTAAATCTGATCACATATTTCTCGGGTGCTTGGCAATATCTATCGCAGCAAGCATAGATGATCGAATTCAATCTAAATAAGCATCGCTACTGACACAATAAAAAGGAACACAACCATGGAGCACACATAATTTATCGTTTACTTTTATGAAAACTCCAGTACAAAACTAGGACTGACAAAACATGTAATTTACCTTTTAAGCTACATGATTCAATTATATATATATATATATATATATATATATATATATATATATATATATATATATATATATATATATATATATCATTTGAAAGGCCACTGGGGTCTCTGCACGCCCAAATTTCAAAAATCATATTATTGTCTGGTTTGTTAGACTTCCTTCCTGGAGATCTCTCAAAATGAACCTAATTGCATGGGAGGAGAATTCTTCCGTTTTATCTAAACTGGCTGTTTGATGCACAAAATGTCTACAAAAAAAAATCAACTTAAATAACTGACAGACAAAAACAACAGCAAAACGAATGTGAAACATAGCATTGAACGATTGTGATATAAAAATATACAATAGAAACGTTTCCTATCTGTTTTGAGGCTATTGTCATCATAGAAACAGTGTTTCCCCTTTGTACACAAAAAAAGGAACTCTCATACCAGTGGGTTGAACGTTTGACAAAGGAGAGGAGCAGTACATTCAGTATGTACATCGTATGCAAAAATCTGGGCACAGAAGCAAACCTGAACTGTAAATTAACCTTTAAACATTGAGAATTTTTTTAAAAGCAAGATTGCTCTTTATTTTCATTTTTAGTGTTAAATGATAAAAAAGGAAAAGTTTGGGAACCCTTTTGGATTATTCTGTGTTACCTTTTAAAAAGATGATTACTAAGGCCCAGACCCAGGTTTTCTTTGAGTCAGGTGAATATAATTCCAGGGCTGAACTTTTTATTCTGAAGTAACTTCATGACTTCTAAATTATCGAACTGCAGTGGCTGTTCCGTCTGGTGATACAACCAAGGGTTTGTTACTCTAAATAGTTGTCAGAATGACGATGGTTAATTTCCACCAAGAAAGAAAAGGTAACAAAAACTGTCTCAACATTTCAAACTGCCTATTTCCACTGTCAGCAACATTATTAGAAAATGGAAGATAACAGTTGAAGTCAAGGCAAGGTCTGGAAGACTAAGAAAATGGTCAGATAGAATGCCCGAGACCTGGTGAGAAATGCTCAGAAGAACCCACACGTCACTGCAAAAGAGCTGCAAAAAGGAGTGGCAGGCACAGGTCTAGCTGTTCACGGGACGGATGGGGGGGAATTCCAAAAGCGAGAATTGAAAGCTGGCTACAGAAAGTGTTTGCAAGCTGTTATAGTTGCCCAGGGAGGAGTTACAAAGTACTAACTGACAGGGTTCCCAAACTTTTGCACAGGGCCTTTTTGTTAGTGCCTTGACCAGCTTGAACTCAGTGAAATAATATATGTATACATACATGCATACACGACTGGCTGTAAAATCTTCCTGCAAGCCACAGCAGTAAAATGTCAGTATATCATGGTCTCCTAAGTGAAACAACAGGAACAGTTTCTGTCTGCTGAATTTCTCATACCTGTCCCTGTAGAAATAGCATGTGGCATTGTACACATGTACACCACTGTTAAATTTGTCATCTTCTCTCACAACTCTCCTTAAATGAACTGAAGCCCACAGTGACACATTTAGCCATATACAAAATCACCTGGGCTAATACAAATGGCATATAAATGTTTCATATTGTAGGCTACATTATGAAAAAATTCCATTACATCTGTGAAGAGTTTTCAGATGATATCAGAGGTTTTCTCATTGTTCAGAAAAATGAACTTCCTCCCTGACTTCCTGTGAGAAATTCCTTGCCATGTAGCACAATGCAGTTTGTTGGAACACAAGGTTTGCATGAACATTTTGGTTCAGAACAAAGAACAGCAAGGGCGAATTTAGGTATAAAATAAATGAGGCATGTATTCAGTCTTACCATTACATTACATAACATTAATGGCATTTGGCAGACGCTTGTCCAGAGTGATGTACAGTTGATTGGACTAAGCAGGAGACAATCCTCCCCTGGAGCAATGCAGGGTTAAGGGCCCTGCTCAAGGGCCCAACAACTGTGCAGATCTTATAGTGGCTATACCGAGGGTCAAACCACTGTCCTTGCAGGTCCCAGTTCTGTACCTTAACCACATAGTTAGATAATTCTATTGAAACAAATTAAATCCCTGTGCGTCCAGTACAAAACTATGAGACAATATTTACAGGCTGCTTGCTAACTGTACCACCACTATGAATGGCTGCAGATGGAAACAACATTAGCTTTGCCAACTAGTAATGGAAATACATCGTCCAGCATCTTCAAAAGCGGAGTTATTTGCATTGGTATCTTGCCTGTTTATAACAAGTAAAAATAAAAACAGAGCTCTTAGTTGTTGTACACGCAGCTAAATTCAGAACTATAATTCAAAAGTAACTATGTATTCATCCACTGCTTGGGTGCAGTGCCACTTGAAGCATGAGTTTGGCATTGCCAGGTATGCAGTACTATTGCGCTGAAGGAGTGGCAGTGGGAGCACAAGTTTACAATAAGTGGTACGCATATTTTCTGGCAACCCCCAGCTCACACTTGTATTTCCGTCACTTCACAGCAGAGTTAATATTGCTTCCATCTGCAGTTAGTATACACACCGTAGATATTGTCATATATTTTTGTATTGAATTCACGAGGATGAATTGTTAGACCACAACTACACAGTATAATGTTGTATAATTGTAGAAATAGATGCTACAATCTTAAATTAATTTCGCACAGGTAAGACAAAATAATATGAATAATTAAGTTGTGCAAACACTAGCTTGTTAAATAATAATTCATGACATGAGGCAATATTTAAATACTGGTCCTGCTTTCTCAATGATAACTAGGGCACAAGCAGGCACTGATACAATGCCACCAGAAAAGTCATACATTACATGCTACAATACGTTAATTGATATGTAATTGTGCAGCAATTAGACCTTCCACAGAAGCCAGTTGAAATTTAACCAAAGCTTAATTACATGCTTTTCAATGGGCTAAGCCTAGACATCCATAAATAAAATGTGTTAATTGGTTGTCACCAGACAAAGGTGCACAGATTGGCTTTGAGCTCAGCACTGGTGTCCCACAATGTGCAGTAGCAGGAGGGCAAGCTGTAGCTGTCAATTTCAGTTTTTCCACATACACTCAGTGAGCATTTTATTAGGTATTTACTAGACTTATTAACTCTGCTGTAAACTCTAGAGGCTGTAGTGTGTGAAAATCCCAGGAGATCAACAGTTTCTGAGATACTCAAACCACCCTGTCTGGCACCAACAATCAAAGATGACATTTCTTTCCCATTCTGACATTTGGTCTGAAAAACAGCTGAACCTCTTGACTACGTCTGCATGCTTTTATGCATTTAGTTGCTGCCACATGATTGGCTAATTAAATATTTGCATTAACAAGCTGATGTACAGGTCTACATAATAATGTGCTCGCTGATTGTACATTGTCAGGCCTGTCTGTCAGTGAAGAAACTGCAATTTCCAATTCCGCTAGACCTCAGGACTCATACAGGACTGATCTGTATTCTTTCTGGTGTTGCTGTACATTGCAAACAAAATTGAAGCTTTAAAATACTGGGCCATTTATTGAGTCAGCCATTATTGTTGTTTAAGTCGTGATTTGTTTCAGTGGTGAGCATGGAATTCTACTTCTGAGAAATCAACCAGCAGTTCTAGCAAGGGTTTCACCTGTTAGCAAAACTGAACAAATATTTACTGTTAGATAAGGCACAGCAGTTGCTTAATATGACATTGTTCCGGATTTGGAATGGCTAGCTATATATGCACAACCTCTGCTATCAATTCAGTTCATAAGTCAGGCTGGCACAGACATGACTTAGAGGAAGATACAGTTTTTGGTGCGCAATGAGAAGATGTCATCCCAGCTGACTGAAAACCCTCCCATCTGTGGACAGCGCTACCAGAAAAATGTTGGCTGGTCCTCACTAAACATTGAATCCATACACCTTTTTGTTTATATCTTCCTTTTATATAATCTCTCTATTTAAATTATTTTATATTACTGTTTTTATAATTTTAGTGAATTGTTGTAATTTTATTGTGGTTTTATTATGTTGTCATTTTCCCCTTTTGCACAGGGCACATATGTGTCCTTGGTGTGAAGTGTATGATCCCTGTATAAAAAAAACATTCATAATTATAATCATCATCATCATCATCATCATAAAAATGGTTAGTTCTAATTCTTTATAAGACTTCTAATCCTAATCACTCACAGCATTCTACACTATTTACTCCTACTCATTGTTTTCACCAAAGTTTGAATGTTCAATTTGTGTGTGGTCATGCTTATCACTGCAAATTCAGCATTCAATTCAAGAATGTCCAAACAAGCTTGCACTCTCTTCTAAAAAGTGTGCTGTCAGTCTGCTGCTTCTGTTCACACCATTCACCAGTTAAGCTTGTGCAGACATTGAGTCAGAGAACAGTTCAGTTACAGCTTCTGGACACAGACTGCGGCAGCCTGACTGACACAGATTTCCCACTGGCTGGGTTTTATGCCTGCCAATTAGACACATTGGCCTGTGGGATTCCCAGCCACAGCTGGGTCTGCATTGTCTGGATTCAAGACCAAATAATGGGACTCATCCATCCTCAACAGTGTTTTAACTGGCCACAGGAAATGGTCTTGACTCTATATTTGTCTCAAAACTCAAAAAAGGAAACAATATGATGTCAAATGCATTTGCACCAATATGGACTCAGTGTATCTCTCCATCCATCCATCCATCCATTATCTGAACCCGCTTATCCTGATCAGGGTCGCAGGGGGGCTGGAGCCTATCCCAGCATACATTGGGCGAAAGGCAGGAATACACCCTGGACAGGTCGCCAGTCCATCGCAGGGCACACGCACCATTCACTCACACACTCATACCTACGGGCAATTTAGACTCTCCAATCAGCCTAACGTGCATGTCTTTGGACTGTGGGAGGAAACCGGAGTACCCGGAGGAAACCCACGCAGACACGGGGAGAACATGCAAACTCCGCACAGAGAGGCCCCGGCCGACGGGGCTTCGAACCCAGGACCTCCTTGCTGTGAGGCGGCAGTGCTACCCACTGCACCATCCGTGCCGCCGTGTATCTCTCTATATAATTTATTTATGAGTAGAATATACATTTGATACTTACAGGTATTGCTATGATGATTTTTCTGACAAATCGGGAGAACACAAACGGATTATAATTACACATGCACAATATCATTTGCGTATTTCTTTCTCTAGTCACGGTCAAACTGTGGACAATTTGAAGCTGTTTGTGCACTCTCAATGCAGTGTCCTTTGCGGGTTGCCATGAGTGGCAGTGCATTCATTTGGCCCTTTCCTCCACGCAATGTGTCCTATTGTGCTGTGAATAACTTCAGGCTCATCTGCCTCACTGAGCAATGGTCAGTATTTGTGCCTGTTCTATTATTTATCTGCTCCAGGGCTAGCATGAGTGGAGGGATCATCCAAATGGGAAGGGCTGCCCATCTAGGGTTAAATATTTAATTTAGAGTGCCTGGAATGCTATTTTGTGTGATAATACATTCTATTTATATGATCACGTATTGGGACTTACATTAAGTCCCACCACCCACCACCCTCCTCACAGAGATTGCTATGAGACAGAAATGTAATGTAAACATCCCATGGAAAATAACTGATTTGCTTGCACCGCTGCAAAACAGACAGGAAACCACTTTTACAATTCCTGTTATGTCAAGTAACTCAGGCTATACACTTGGAAGGATATGGCCACGTTGAAGGTATGCATTTCCTAAAAAGTGAATAAATAGCTGAAACGCAAGGCAGGAAAACAGACTGATTTCCTCCTCTTGCCTCAAGTGCTTTTTCACTGCAGTAACTGGAGAGTTCAGCAGGCATGTGCTATCAGAGGAAAACATCAGAAAACAGGAAAATCAGTTACAATAAACAGGATCAAAGACAGAAAGCCACAGTTAAACCAAGCCCGTTTCCGTTTTCAGAGATAACTTGGAAACTACATATTTCTTTGGAATTCTAATTAAAGACAATTTCATCATCAATCTATAGCCAACAAAGGCAACAGGAGCAAGGTTTTAAAAAGATTTGTTTCATAAACCTGTATGCCATGACTCAATGTTTAAGGTGGTGACACATTACAGCTTATTGCACACTTTTGGACCCAAACGTACACTTACGTGCAATTCATTGCACATTTCTCTGTCGGAGCATACCAAGGGATAACAATAAACTTAAATATGGAGATGGGACTCCACTCCATCCATCCATTAATGTTATAAACCATTCAATCCTGGTCAGGGTTGTGGGGGGCTGGTGCCTATCCCATCAGACACTGGGTGAATGGCACGGATACTGCCATTAATCCTGGATCCTGCAGAAGTCACCAATCCAATAAAGAGAGACAGGACCGGTGTGAAAAATAATACCTTGATCATAAAGCATCTTGAATTACATTAGTGAATCCTATGGTGCCTTAAAGTAACACTTTATAGCAATTATATTGTTCCATCATGGACAGTTGGTGTTATATATGGGAGTACTCAGAGTCAGCAAAATATACACCTGGTGAGCACTTTATTAGGTATTTATCTATTAGGATTTTTTTTTATGAAGTCTTCTGCTGCATTTAGTTGCTGCCGCACAATTGGCTGATTAAATATTTGCCTTGAGAAACTGTACAGATCTACCTAATAAAGTGATCACCTAGTGTGTATATTTTTTAGTTATGTATTGAAGCTGTTTAATTACTATAAAATAATGAAGAGCTTCATCAGCCTCATTGTTGGGGAAATTATATTGATGTTTATCCCCTGACTCACAGGGAGGTCTGTGAGGACATTTTTCACCAGGGTCTTCAGCCTCTGCCTCTAAGCCTGCGGTGGAGGTCTCTTGGTCAGTTCAGAGATAAATGCTCTTACTATCCGCATGAAGCATGGGCTTCCCAGTCCGAAAGGATAAATCAGTTCTCCACATAAAAGCAGAACAACTCTTGAGGGAAGGAAATGATGGAACATTTGACTTTCACCCAAAATCCTTAAAAACAAAGAGAATTATTCACATCAGCTATGTGGAAAAGTAGTTGATTACTTGAATTACTCAAGAAAAGAGCTCCCTTGTTCTCAGTCTGAATTCAATCATTTTTATTTTAAAAGTAGCTGGAAAACTGTGAGTCACATTCCACACACAGCATCAACCCACATATGTCATTTACAATGAATAAATGCAAGATAAAATTCATTGTATCCAATCAAATACTAACTATGATGCATATACATGTATTTTTCCTATTTATTTATTGCTTGTGGGTTAACCCTCGGTTTCACGTTTGGGGTCAAATTGAGCCAAACAGTTTAAATAGAGAGAAAATTATTGTAATAGAAAATTGTCGCGTTGTGTGTCGCCTCCTTATTTTCTTCCAAATGACTAGCCTTTTATCCATAAATATGAAAAACCTGTGAAGAACATTTTTAAAGCCTAAGGTACAGTAAGTGAAAGTTTGGCACCTGTATGGGAAAGTTCCACCAGAATCATTCACAAAGAAATCTGAGATAAAAATGGTTGTATATTTTCTTACAATTTATACAGTTACAGAAGGTCAAAATAATCCTAAACAACACATTTAAAGGCCAAGTTGGTACAGGATTTAGCGTAGCATTATGTTTATTGCATGTTTACTATTTAATCCCACCAAATTATGTATCAAAATCATACAGCATAATAATGAAAAACAATTGGTTTTGGAGAGATGTCAAACACTGAATGGGGTCGAATTAACCCAAAACATAATACAAAGGTTAATTGTGTTTTATTCCATGTGCTAATTTTAAGGAACTTTCCGAGTGAAGACAGCAAACACAAAGGTGTTAATGAGAAACCATGACAACTTGATGTATTTCTACAATATGTGTCTCTGTCAGTGATGCAGTGGTATAGCTCACAACCACGGGGCAGCTGCATTGTTATATTATTATGCCTTTAATTAAACATCCAGCCCCTGGTCTGCGGCAGTAAGGCCCCCCAGCACTCCAACCCCCCTAACTCCACCCCACCTGGCCTCTCCAGAGATATCGGGGGCCAGCCAAGAAGGAGGTGTATTGTTCTCTCCACGTGCACTGCGGTTCACCTCCAAGGGGAACCCCTGGGAAAAGTGTCTTGCGAATGCCTCCACCAACTGCATCCCCCTTGGGAAAAATATGACTAAGAGCACTCCTCCTGAGGTCGGCAGAGCTCCTGGCTGCTGTTTTCTCCTGACCCAGTTGGAGAGAAATTATGTAAGGCCAAGAAATCAACCCCGTTCTCCACTACAGCACTGTACTTCAGATGAAAGCATAGAGCAATCAAGTGGATTTATCTTGTTTTTTTCCTTGAAAACTGTTGAAGTGAAATGGGTTTGCACGCAGTCTAATTACCGTGAATATCATCAATAATGAATAATCCCATTTCTGCTATAAAGACTGGCAGAAATGTCTCCCTTTTGAGATTTAATTTGCTCTAACACTACATTAAATAGTAATCAAAAGGGGAAGGGATATTTACAAGTCCAATCTTTGCATATCTGGCTTGCAGCAAAGGTTCATCAATTGTTTTAATTTTTTGCAATCAAAAAGTGTTCCATGAGGTAAGCTTCCAAAAGAAATGTATGAGCTCTGTAGATATTTATGAATTGTCCTGCACTTTCATATGATACATTACAGTCTATAATTTTTTTTAAACCGTACCATAATAAGGTCATCCATTATAAGTAAGGAAAATTACGGTAAATGTTAAATATACAATAATTTAAGAAACACATGCAGAAGTATCCAAAATGTTTACTTTTGGTATAATGCCATACATGTTATTTTGATAAATACACACTGTAGCCAAATGTAATTAGTTAAAAATGTTCTGATATGAATTTTTCTCTATAAGGATCTCATATTTTCAGATATTTCAAATCAAACAATGACAAGTGTAGTCAGTGACAGACAAAGAGCATTCCTAAGAGTGTTCATATTGAACTAAAATGTTTGTCGCTTGCGCATACTTTCTGTGGGCTCTTCTTTTTACAGTCATTAATCATTCATTTTGCAGCCATTCAAAGACATATAAAGACATTCATCCACACAGCCATTGTCAAATTCTTTAAAAGTTTCCTCTGATTCCCAAGCACATTACACCCACTCAAATATGAACAAGAAGAAAGCAAAGGAACATTAAACAAATATCAAGCAGGTGTTGAACAATGGCCTATATAGCTCTGCCCCTTGTTTTTCTCAGCTGTGGTTGCAGTAACAGAGGAGAGGGCTTTCACCTCTGTTGCTCGCATGATTGGAACAGCCAGTGTTATGTAACATTTCCCTCCGAAGACATATTTCAGTGCTTGATTGAGCTCTTCCCCTTTCCTGAGGAATGATCAAAAAGGCTGAGGTGCCTCACAAATGGTTCATCCCTTTCTCTCTTTTATAGCAGCAACCATTCGATGCCACCAGACTCCTAAGTGAGGAAGAGAGCTGCTGCAGTGGGGTTTGTTTCTGTGGCCGCAGCAGATCTGTTTTATGCAGGTGAGGAGGAAGGACGTTGTACTTTCTGCTTATTTCATGGCCCGTTTGAAAAGCCTCAAGGGTCTGTTACTTATCTGCAGAGAGTAGCAGAGCTGTGAATTATTAAATAAATATGTGTTGCAAATTGCAGCAAACGGTCAGTGATGTTTCACACTCCTACAGCAAAACTAAGTATAAAATAATCTTTGGAATAGCTCTGTGTCCAAAACTTGGGAAATGCCAAGAGAACAGCCCAAACAGCATCAGCTTTAGGGGCAGGCTGTCTTAAACAGAACTATTTTCATTCCAAGAACACTGCAGGAGCAGAACCAAAAGCAAGAATGCAGCCGAAGGGTTTGAACAAGTGACAAGAATGCTTTGGTTGTTATCATTCATTTTGAAAAGTATTATAGTCCAGCAGACACAAACAAGGTGTGTGAGGCAAGTTCTCAGCCAGATATAAACTTCAGGAAATGTGAAAGCTGCCTTTCTTGGAATACATTTCAGATTGTTGCCTCTTACCACTGCTAGAGATCGTTCACTCACTTACTGCGGCAGTCTGCAAAAAAAAAGTAGTGTATGTGTACAACAGCTGTTTTAATCATTACAAGAGTGATATAGAGAAGTTAAGCAGTGAAGAAGAAATCAGCCTATTGTTAAGAATGTTAAGGTGCTGTAGAGCTTTGTAGGGGTCCTCGCACGGGACTCCAAATTATGTAGGGTCCTCGCACGGGCCGCCAAATAACGCAGGGATTTTACTCTCTACGAAACCGGGGCGCCAGTTAAACGTTGTGTAGCAGTATAACTGCAAAAAGTAATCAGTCTCATAAAATTACTATTATCAGAAATATCTAACCACAAATTTTGTATTTTAATTAATAATTAAAATAACTAATTTTAATGATTAAACATACCGATAACCTGAAGGTTGGAAGTTCTTCGAAAGACTGCTTTAACTCGGCTCTCATGTCTATGCGATTCCAAAACGGACACCGGGGTTTAATAAAATATATTTATTAAACAAACATACAAACACATAACAGATAAACTAACGGGAAGTTAGTAAGGAAATTTAGTTGGGTATGTGTGTGTGCGTGTGTGTGGCGCGCGCAAGCGCGCGTGTCGCTAGAGTTCTGGGTGTGGTAATGAGTTAGAGTTAGCTGTGAGAAGGGACTACTTGCGTAGTTTTACTCTATATATGCGCAAAAGACGGCGAATCAATTCACGTACATATATATGTAGCTAACCAAACACATTACAATGGTTGGATGGTAAATATTGAAACACAGATCCACAAAAACAGTTAAGACTAAACTAAACACTGGCTATGCCTGAATGTTTGTTCTCTTACTGAGTCCATACGCATTGGATCCAAAAGACGTGCTGTCCTTATAGGAGCCGCGATGGTGCTGTGAATGCGTGTCCTGGAGAGATGCGCAGGCTGGGGTGTTCCCGTCTTAGCAGCGCGTTGTCGTCTGATCCGCTGGTCCTTTTCCAGGTGTAAAAGTTCGTTGCTGTTTCGTTGTTGAGCTTTATTTGGGTAAACTGATGTAGCGTTCCGCGTACAACAATTTCCACTCACTATAGGCCACGTAGTTACCGCGAGGTAACTGGGTGTGTCCGTAGGCCTGGTAGTGCGCTGTGCAGCATTCAGCCTCTGTCCGAGTCTCGGAGCAGATGAGCTGAAGCGACTGGCCAAAAAGGGTGCGTCGAAGAGAAGAAGCAGAAGAGGCAGAAGAAGCAGAAAAAAGCCAGAAGAGAGATCCCAAGAACGTGTCTTGCTCTTATACGGGACCGTTTATTGCTCCCGCCATTACGGGATTGGCTGAACCAAGTTAGACGTCATTCGTGGTGGACGTCGCAGAATTTTCCTGTGGGAATGCGGAAGTTGTAGTCCCTACATCCCCCCTGTGGTCTCAGGATGCGGCTGAAGCCAGTGTTCCTTGAGAGCATACAAGTCAGTTCACAGTCCACAGGTGAAGTACATTGGGTCGGTAACACAGTTCACAATTGACTGACAAACATCCAGGCATTTATCAACAATTAACTAAACTGGTCTAAGACACATGATACAAACAATGTGAAACACTAAGGTCGAACAGTGAATACATTGTCACAAAACAAAAGAAACCTTGGTGAAAGGGTTAGTCGTTTTGTTAGTTCAGGTGTTTTGTTAGCTATTGGATGGTGTCCAGAAGGTGGAGCACCAACAGGAATAACCCAGCCATGAAAATGTTCAGATGATGTAGGGGTCTAGGATGGAGAGGCTGTAGCCTTTTTGGAAGTCTTGTTCAGACTGACCAATTGTTCTAGTCCCTACAGTCAGGTTGCTGACGAGGGTTGTCATCTGAAATATGTGGGGACATTTTCAAATTAGGGCAGCTTTCTGTATCCAAGCTTAACCTTATGGCTGTGTCATCAGGAAGGAAATAGAGAGGTGGTCTCATTTCTAAATGAAGTGGTCTTGTCTTGCTTGGGGAAGAGGTGGAGTAAGGCACACTGGGGTGTGGCAATATACTTGTAAAGATTACCCTGTAGTTTCTACATGCAATACTTTACGATGGTTCAGTAGGTGTAGAAAGCAATGAACATTTATGAGTTATAACAGGTGTCGGATTTAACTCTACAGTACCTACTTACGATCTGCGTTTGCTGCTGCTACATGCAAATCTAAGTGGCTGCTATAAACTACCTGTTTATTTTGCCACCCCCCTTTGGTAGGAAAGGTGTGCAAAAGAAAGTGGTCAAAGCTTCCGCTGGGAGTCTGCCTGTGAGGAGACCACGGCTATAGATCAGTCTTATTCAGTCTTTTGATGGAGGTTGAACAAGACCAGATAGCTCTTGAGTGGTTACTCGAGGCATACACACTACTGAACAAAGGTTAGAGGCTTTAGTTGTCCTCAGAGGAACTGAAGAAGCTCTCTTCAGACAAGGTATCTTCCCTATCAGAGTCATGCTGGTGACTCTGAGGCTTGGGCCTACCGGGTCGGTCTTCTCTCCAATTCCGGCTGGAATCAGAGTGTGAGAAGCGACCACGGTGGCTCTTAACCGGGAACTTACTCACATGCCGTTGTTTTGAGCCATTAGACTTTAATGGTGCACCTTGGGAAGTGCCGGCGGGCTTGGTTGGAACAACGTGCTTAGCTGTTTCCAATACCTCGTTCCTGGGCACAATCCTTAAAGTGTCCCAGACCATTTGGGCTTCATTCCTTAATTCAAGGGCTGAGTGTTGGCCCCTTGAAAACAGTGAAACATGAGTTCGGACGCAGGGGTGCAGGTTGTGCACAAAAAGGGATTTGAAGGCTTGATCTTCATCTAAGCCTGGTCCGTTTCTGCCCTGGAAAAATGCATGTTTAAGTCGTTGGTAAAAGTCTTTTGGTCGTTCTGTACGGCTATGTTTAACCTCCACAGATTTGATCATGGCTGTGGCCTGATCAAACCGTGGCAGGTACTCAGCTACCAACGCTTCACAAACCTTGGGATAGCTGGAACGAACCTGTGGTGGAAGTTGTTCCATAAATGTATGGATCTCTCTGGTAGAGGTTTTCCATACAAGTCGTACCTTTTCTCGATCGGTTGCCCTGGGCAGATCCAAGAGACAGTAGTCAACTTCTCTCAAGTAACTCTGAATGTTAAATTCGGAGTCCTTGGGGTCAAATGTGTGGACATACTTCGCCATGGCCTCTAGCTCCTCAAAGCGAAGACCATGTGAAGTTGCACTAGTCTGCCTGTTTGGAGAAGGAGAGACTGAAATCACATTTGAATGTGAATGCGTTTCATGCGGAACTCGACGTCTTCGGTTTGGTTTAGGGAGCGGAGCTACAAAACAGTCATTCTCACAATGGTTGGCAGAAGATGAATTGTCGCTGTCAGTGTACTGTACAGAGCTGTCACCTATCCTCTCAGTTATAAAGGGAAAGCTAGCGGGATTAGCGTTGCTTTTTGTGTGCCCAATTAATAACGTTAGATCTCCTCTACCGTGTCCACGGGAGGGTTCCCTGACCTCCTCACGAGAGGGGTGGGCATGGAAGGTGCAGTCCTGTACTTGCCTGACTGTTTCTCCCTTGCGGAGATGGACCACCATTGGGATGGAGTCCCCCCTTTCCCTCTCCAGGGAAGAGGTGGGCAAACCATTGCATGGGTGGTCAACAGCACTGCAATCTGAGGAGACTGACGAGTCTCCATCAGAGCAAGCTGTGGAACCGGGATCTGACAAACCCGAATCAATTTGTGACCCCCCTTCCCCCGCCTTGTGGTGTAAGGAGGAAGCAGGAGAAGCTGGAGTTGGGCATGCCTGAGAAAGCAGGCTTACAGAAGAGAGTGGATGTGGTAGCTTATGGCATCCACTCTTCAACTGAAATAATTCCTCTCTGTAGGAACAAAGATCTGATTCGGCTGAATGCAGATCACGCAAGTATTGTACTGCTTTCTTGCCAACAGTTTGAAGCTCAAGTAAAACACTGGTGTGTTGTCCTTTGAGGTATGCCATCTCTGATTCTAAGTTTTTGTTGCTCTGAAGAGCAAGACTAATCTGTCTGGCAAAATTCAAGACCAGACAACTTAGAATTGGGTCTTTTGACTGGGTGGGGGAGTGACCTTTCTCGTTGATTAAGGAGAACATTTCTTTCCTACAATCAGTGAGGTTCATCTGATTCAGGAAAGCTACGTAGCCAGGTGCTAAACCTTGGGCTAAAAAGGAAAGGTACTCATCAATAGATATGGGTTCCATATCTCACGCCAAATAAAGCTAAAAGCTGAATCAGTAACTTAAGAGGGTACTCTTGAAGTTAACTATTTCACAAGGGCCTTGAGCTCCTAAAAGTTGGCAATGAATTGTTCACCAAAATCACAATCCAACATACAAGTTGTGATGAAGGATAAATAATTTAAAACGCTCTTTGAATATTCTCTAACTATAGTACAAGGTAGCTATAGCATCACACAGGGACTCGTTGCTAGTTGCACTAGCGGTACTGCAATGCAACAACAGCAAAATGACCGAACATATGGCGGATATTCAGACCGTAAAATAGGAACTGTGATGCTGATCACATTAATCCTAAATACCAGAATGTGATTGGTTGAAATTACAATTAAATTTGGATTTAAATGTAAAATTCAATTAATTATTAAAATTACTTTGACAAAGTAATTATAATTAATAATACAGTGCGGCTAATAATACTATTATTGATAATACGTATTATACCGGAAGGTAAATGCCAATCAACAAACTACCGTGTAAGATTACGAATGTAATGCCACAATGTTACACGAGGGGGCAGTATATTGAGAAAGCGGCTCATGCAGGCTTTCAAAAATGGTACAAGGGTGACATCTAGCGGTATTTTCAAAAAATTGCACTGGTGGCAATTTAGCTGAGAAAGAATGCCGAGAATTCGTTCTGGAGTCACGTGACATGAGCCAAAGCTCGTCTTTCTCACGCAGAGCTCCAAATTAGGAAGGGGAATTCGTTATGAAGTCACAAGACATGAAATTTGAGCCAAAGCTAGTCTTCCTCACACGGGGCGCCAAAATATGTAGGGGTCCTCGCACGGGACTCCAAATTATGTAGGGTCCTCGCACGGGCCGCCAAATAACGCAGGGATTTTACTCTCTACGAAACCGGGGCGCCAGTTAAACGTTGTGTAGCAGTATAACTGCAAAAAGTAATCAGTCTCATAAAATTACTATTATCAGAAATATCTAACCACAAATTTAGTATTTTAATTAATAATTAAAATAACTAATTTTAATGATTAAACATACCGATAACCTGAAGGTTGGAAGTTCTTCGAAAGACTGCTTTAACTCGGCTCTCATGTCTATGCGATTCCAAAACGGACACCGGGGTTTAATAAAATATATTTATTAAACAAACATACAAACACATAACAGATAAACTAACGGGAAGTTAGTAAGGAAATTGAGTTGGGTATGTGTGTGTGCGTGTGTGTGGCGCGCGCAAGCGCGCGTGTCGCTAGAGTTCTGGGTGTGGTAATGAGTTAGAGTTAGCTGTGAGAAGGGACTGTTTGGGTGCGTCGAAGAGAAGAAGCAGAAGAGGCAGAAGAAGCAGAAAAAAGCCAGAAGAGAGATCCCAAGAACGTGTCTTGCTCTTATACGGGACCGTTTATTGCTCCCGCCATTACGGGATTGGCTGAACCAAGTTAGACGTCATTTGTGGTGGACGTCGCAGAATTTTCCTGTGGGAATGCGGAAGTTGTAGTCCCTACAGCTTATAGTCCTTTTCAACTGAAGAGCTGAAACCAAACTGGATCGTTTGAACCCTTTTCCGGCCTGCTCATTACACAAATCTTTACAGAAAAAGAGCCCCTTTAACACACGCTCCAGGTGCTTTTACATTAGTGCTATGAGCCAAACTGATCTTGTCTGTTCAGCTTGCTCTCATTACCAAATTACACTGTATGGGTAGAGTCAGTACGCTTCATACTCTATTACCTCAAGCAGAAGTGAAAATCGTGAAGGTAAGCAAAGGAACCTATTACCATTGCTGATCGTTATATTTATTTTGCTTTTCAAATAAAGGAAAAACAAGAGTAAGAAATTCAAGCTCAACCATTGTTACCACCTGGAACAATTTCCTCTCTAGTGTTTCAGAGGAAATAGCTCTCCGCAGTACCACCCACAATGACATATGGCTGTAGGCACGCGTGACGTCATCCACTGCAGCTTTGGCTGCAATGGAAAAAGCAGTCATGCCATACTGGCCTGGTCAGCTTTGGCTCCAGTTCATATTAACCAGGTTTCAGCTCCACAGTGGGGAGGAAGCTGACCTTTGAAACAAAGAGCAGACTGTTTCCATAACACAGTATGAAATGTATAGACTCAATATGCAGCATTTTGTATCATGCATTTCACTGCTGGACTTTTAAAGTAGACCAACAGTGGAGCTATTGGTAAATATCAAAGAGAGTTCCTTCCCAAGAAAAATTGGCATGGTGTGAAGGTTGAAACATTTAAAATGTGCAATCATGGTAAATGAAAACTTCTGGCACAGAACAGTAACTTGGGCATGATGCTGAAAGAAAGCTTGACGGCAGATACAAGGGTATTGCAGACATTGTCAGTATTGTCTGTCAAATAAATGTGAAATGTTTAAAGCCTTTGATTTACCTCACATTATTCAATGGCTTTCTGAATGAACTGCAGATTAATGTGTAGAGATGAAATATAATCTGGGTTTTCAAAGGAAATAAATATACAACTCTGACAGCATCATGGCCATAAGCACTGCCTTGAATCTGAATGAGGGCAGCCTGTAGCATTGTGGTTAAGGCCCACAATGTCAGTGTTTGATCACCGGTGTAGGCATGATGAAATCTGCAGAGCTGTTGGGCCCTTGAACAAGGCCCTTAACCCCACATTGCTCCAGGGGGATTGTCTCCTGCTTATCAACTGTAAATCACTGTGGATAAAAGGGTCAGCCACATGAAATGTAATCTGACATCACACTGAAGATTTCAAGAAAAGTAGTACAGCCATCAGTCTTATTATTGTCATGTTGAGAATAATAAATTAGTATGACCTCAAAGTTCACTATTACTTAATTCTGTTTCAGTGATAGTTTGTCATTTAGAGCCAAAACTTTGTGCTTTTAGCAAGTGAATCTTGACAATATGGAGAAATTTAAGGACATATCAGGGGCCTGTATCACAAAGCAGGATTATTGGTTTGATGGAGAACTACATAAAGTAAGACCCATATAGTAACAGCTCTTTCTAATTCAGGCCATGTTCCAGATTTGAGCTCCTGGTTCAACTCACTGCAGTTATCCGGCTAACTCAGTAATCGTAATACAGGCCCCAGATGTTCCTTGGGAAAGATTTTTCTATTATTCATTATACATTGGGCTTCAAAATATTTATGAAAACTGGTAATTGGAGCAATAGTAATAGCTCAGCTTTCCTGACAGATGGAATACTTTAGGGTTTAAGAAAATCTCACAACACACAGCCATATGGGAGTCACAGTTGTAGGTGCTTCTTTAAAATCAATGTTAAAATCAATGGACTGAATAGTTCCCTAGGAAATAATTCAGCTCTATTGGACACTGAATTCTTTGGAGAAGTAGGGAGGTCCCTGAAGGAGAAGCTACTGTATTTACATGCTGTGACACTACAAACCCACCCAGTGCAAAGAACCTGGTGAAAGCCCTGCGCACAGAACTGGCTGTGTATGGGGAATGATAGCAATAA
Organism: Conger conger; assembly: GCF_963514075.1. Taxonomy (NCBI): domain Eukaryota; kingdom Metazoa; phylum Chordata; class Actinopteri; order Anguilliformes; family Congridae; genus Conger; species Conger conger. The sequence continues at coordinate 21,358,441 of NC_083762.1, read as the reverse complement.
CTCTAACTGTGTGTGTGTGTGTGTGTGTGTGTGTGTGTGTGTGTGTGTGTGTGTGCGTGTCTGCGCAAGTGTGTGTGTGTGTGTTTATTCTTATTCTGTGAGTTTGTTCTCCTCTTTCTCAGTAATCTATGGTACTGGGATCTGCCAGAAATAAGAAATGTACTTAAGTCCTCATAGTCATGGCTGAGCAGTCTTTACGAATGAAATGACAGAAGTACGCTAAATGCTCAGTGTAAGGAAGCTACCATCATCATCTAAAAAAAAACAAGTTTAAATATACATGGTTGCCGTGGGAACAATCCTCCTCAGCAAGTGCTGATAAACACAAGGAGCTACCTTGATCTATTCTCAAAGACTTCAGTGTCAGCTAGACTTGGCTGTAGCAAAGACAAGCAAGAAAACTGCCTAATAAATGCAGCATAGGCTCTTAATTTCTACGTGTTGTCATTCAACTAAGAGGAGTTTACAGTTCAATTTCAGTTTAGCTATCTTAAAATGGTTTTATGGTCGCAGTTGGGTATTTTTGGAAAGACATTCTACCTGAGAGTCTCATCCCACTTTGCTATAGAATGTATTAGTATCAGAATTTTATCAGTTTAAAAAAAGATAATTGCTGCAAGTATTTTTAATGACTTGCTACCATTAATTCCTATTTATTTGTAATCTTCAATGAAACACATACATTAATCTACATGGAAAAGTACTATGTTTGCCAAACAGCCAGTGTTGGGCTTTTAGTGTTCTGTATTATGGTAGCTGCCTGTACTTGTCAATGTGTTCTACATTTTCCCAGTCATAATTTCTGTAATCTTAGAATAAACTGATTCCAATTAACCACATAATTCTCAGTCACAACCTGTATTCCTTTCAGCATGACCCGTTATAAGCATTCATTAAATAAACAGGTGCTGGTTGAGGAAGTAAATTTGTCTGTAAAAGGGTTGCATCATCCAAGGAATCCTGTCAGTAGGTGCCATATTTCCCTAGAGATTTTGTACAAATACTGGTACAATTCAGGTTTACAACAATTGTTAGTACTTGGAATAATTTTGATGCCAGGGATAGGAGTATTGCATTCATGGCAAGATGACATAGGTGTGACAAATTATTTTGTTTCTTGCTGTAATAATGCCGTTTGCTAATATTTAAATGTTCATGACATTTTCAGAGAGCTTCACTGACAAAGAGTGCCACCAAGTGGTTATAATAGCATTGTACTGAGCCAAGGGAGAGCAATGGGCCCATCCAGTAGATGGCAATATAGCATACTCACTGCAATGTTTCAAATATTGACAAATTATTACATGTAAACAGGAAGTTAACTAATTAAGACAATATGCTAAGCAATTATGCACACAAATACGTATTACAGAGCTATATATTCTGCAATTAGTTTAAGTCACAACACATCATTTACAGGAAATGGTTTCTCAGAGCTTCCTCAGACAAAGTGAATTTAAATGTGTGTTTGTAAACATGAAAATTGTCTTGTGCTGAATAATATGTACTCCATTAAGGACACCCATACCACACACTCATATTTCATGCCACAGAGACCTGATTTCCTTACAATTAAAAAAATAGTAAAACGTGAATGTAATGTGATAGTGTTTCAGCAGTTAATGGATCAAAAATAGAAGCTGAAAGAGATGTGTATTGCCTCCACAGGATGGCAGTAGAGGGAGAAGGGGAGGCAAAGCAATGCGTTTACTGTCCAACCTGTATACAGCTGTCAGACACTAGGCCGGGGCAGCTGATGTCAAAAGACTCAATACTCACTTCTTGGCACCAACCACTGCCAGAGCTGTGCCAGGCACAGTATTCCACCAGATGGCCATTATGCAGGAAGGACAACCAACAAGGCGGAGGGAACCTCATGTTATTGAACAAGGACCGCTCATATGGCAAGTGATCGTGAATGTTACTTATTATACGGAAGGGTATACAGTCACACAGAGAACGATAATGGTGAATCATGCCTGTATGTTCCTCTCTAACTCAAGTCGTGTTGTTAGTCAGCATGCACTCCACATCAGCAACTTGAGCTGGTTTCCATGGAAACTCCAGCTTTACTGCTGTTGTGGTGAAAAGTGTCATCTGTGGGCGGCTTGGAAACGGTTTCAGTCATCCAGAGCGGACAATGGATAGGCACGTCCCAGGTCACATGACTTTACGCGCAAACCTACGTCATCACACTGTCTAAAATTATATCCCACATCTCAATCACTATGTGAAGTATAATTCTCTTAACCTTCCATGCGCACAGATAAACTCAGATTACCAGAGAGTGCATATTTATAGGTTCTAGCAGAAAGAATGCAATTAGCCTAAAAAGCAACAGTAGGCACTACCTCTTTGATGTTTTTGGGGTTTTTTTGCTTTCATTTCACCTGTCAATTTGAGTGTATACAGGATTATATCCACCATATGTACCACAGTAGACAATGTCCTCTGGTGTCCAACAGGGATGTTATCTCAAAAAAGCCACCCGTAACACCGACTGCCACCCCCCTCCCCACAATTCTTCCTGTGACTAACTGCTTGGCTCACAAACATTTATCCCATTAAACCAATCCATCATATTACAGCAGCAGGCTGGCGGCTCTCCCAGTCTGCCAGAAGCTGGATAGTTCTGGAATAAATACTTAAAATCGTGAGATCTCCCATAGGCTACACCATGCAGTCTGAGTAAGTAGATGGAAAGGTCCATTTTGAACAATAATATTTACACAGCATGTTATCTATTGCCTTGTAAACTGGAGAAAACAGGATGAATATATTTGTCATTGTCATGCACAGAGCAAACCTGTCTAAGGTGGCCATCCAGTGGAGTAATTAAAAATGGCTGTCATGTGCGGACACCCTTCGCAATTTTCCAAGCTCTATTGCCTCGTTAGTGTAATGTGTGAAGTCTTAAAATACTTACAGGTTTCACTGTACATATTTATAATTAACTCATTTTCAAACTTTCAAATAAAGTCAGTGGAGAGGTATTGTCCCTGTTTTCTTTTCACATCTGCTGAGGTCACAAACTGTATTCCTTCTTTGCCCTGATCTCTGCAACAGTTTTTCCCTTTTCAGGAGGTAGACCTTGTGCCCTCGTTAAGATTCTTTGGGCATTCACTCAATCTATCAGACACCCTACCAGAGCTGGTCATACCTCATTAATCTTGCTGCATTCATTTGCCCCTAATTGAGTTTCCCACTTACATATAATCCATTCATACAACGAACACAAATGTTCTTTTGTGGAGAGGCCCAGACAGACTCCATCCACACACCAGGGGGCTTTAACAAGCTGTCCTGTCTCCAGTGATGGAGTAGCTCTGGCCATCTCTCAGCTGCAGGTGTATTGCAGTATCACCCACTACCTCATGTGCATGCACCTGAATGACATTTAACAAGCCCATTGTTAGCCCTGCTCTAATGTTGCCATCTACACAGTTTTTAACTCATTCAGACCTGAATCTTTTCCAGCCAGATCTTTTTTCTTACTAATTTTGCATGTAGAAATGAGGCTCAAACTACATTTTTTAAAGTTATTTTATTTCATGTCCATTGCCATGGATGTCAGGCCCGAACACTTGTGAAAATCGGTTGAAATAATACGTCTGCCTATTTGCCTATCCATCTATATGTCTATTATTGATTTAGGTTATTTATATTCACACTGGATTGAATAGTGACAATAAATAGATTATATATATATTTAGGTCCCACACATATGTTAAATGTTATTCTGCAATCACCAACTATCTCAATCTTGGCTGTCAGAGGCACACCTTCATCATAATTCTCATCCATACTACCTCTTTTGCTGAATATGAACATTTTTGGTCAAATATTACGTTTTTGTACTATGCCAATACATTGCTTTTCTGTGCCAAAACTTAATTTTCACGATACACTCGATATTAGGAACACCCGTAAACCTATTTATTCCTGCGATTATCTAATCAGCCAATACTAAACAGCCAATCAGAAGACTGTTGTGTAAATCAATCATTATCATTAACAATACCAAACGTGGCGGCACGGATGGTGCAGTGGGTAGCACTGCCGCCTCACAGCAAGGAGGTCCTGGGTTCGAATCCCCGTCGGCCGGGGCCTCTCTGTGCGGAGTTTGCATGTTCTCCCCGTGTCCGCGTGGGTTTCCTCCGGGTACTCCGGTTTCCTCCCACAGTCCAAAGACATGCAGGTTAGGCCGATTGGAGAGTCTAAATTGCCCGTAGGCATGAGTGTGTGAGTGAATGGTGCGTGTGCCCTGCGATGGACTGGCGACCTGTCCAGGGTGTATTCCTGCCTTTCGCCCAATGTATGCTGGGATAGGCTCCAGCCCCCCTGCGACCCTGATCAGGATAAGCGGGTTCAGATAATGGATGGATGGATGGAATACCAAACGTGGGTCTGAAGGGGTTTAAATGTAGGCCCTTCACTGTAGTGGTGGCCGGTAAGCTGTACAAAAAATATCTGATAACGGTTAACATTTCCATGAACAAGCGAGGCAGTTTTAGTAAGGATCATTAAAAAAAGCATTACTACCAGCATTAGTAGTGAAGTCTCAGAGGCCAAAGAGCCCTCTGCTGCAAGAGTGCACTTCCCACACAGTCCGTTTAAAAGGCCCCACATCTGAAAAGTGGTGATTATGTGACTGTAATCAACTGGCTTTGCCAAAACAATGTGCCCAGACAGCTGAAAGAATTGTCACGACTACAGTAATATTCTGGGAAAACCTTTGAATTGAGTTGTGCCTCCAAGTAGAATTTTGGAACATGGAAATGCTGAACGAAAAATTAAAAAATGTGTCATTGATTTTGGTGGAATGTCAGCAGCTGTTTTAAAGGACAAACGCCCAAAAGTTTTGTTTTACATGGCATGGCATTTTCAAAAAATATGATTATGCATGAAGAGGCAAAGGGGCTGTTTAGACTCTTACAGAATTGGCCACATTGATTTTCCAATTAGTATTGTGCCACTGTGCACCTCTTACCAAGCACTTACATTGAATCCGGTTGTATCATTTGTTCACATAACCCATTATTATCAATGTCATTTCATACATTTTTACCTAAAATCATAAAATCGCCCGAGACATCTCAGGATGTCTTTGAAGAGAATTTCATTTAGAAATATATACCTGTCAATGAACACTGAACATGCCTTGAAGTAGCATTTGGCAGCTCAGGTAGAGACAGCATCTGGTGTAGCCCTGGCACCAGCCTGCTTGGCCTGGCAGACACTCAGCGAGCCAGCATGAAGTCTATTTAAGCTCTGGACGCTGCTTTTGGTGGCACATGGCGTCCAATTTTTAGCAGACTTGCATCCTTTGCGAGGTATTCCTTTTTGATTATTCTAATTTATGGTTGGCCAAACGCAGACAAATGTACAATTTATTTCCCCTGATCAAAAACTATTCTGACAACTCAGCACAAAGGTTTATACTGATTCCTCCTGCTGGAGTAGGGTGGGCTTCAATCAGCTTTTTCCAACAGGATTCCTCAGATTCCTGCTGCCCAAGAGCTGGAGTTCACAAGCTACTATCATTTAAGCCCCAAGCAGATGGAGTGTAATATTGACAATAACATGGGGGGGGGCTGTTGGAGGAGCCCAGCACAAATCTGATTCAAAAAGTGCCTCTAGCTTTCTTGTCTAATGAAACTGTACATTCTCCCTCATTTTATTTTCCTTAACTGAGGAAATATACCACAATCACATGCATTCCTTATGTTACAAAAGACCATGATGAAGTAATTTTGTTCACTGTGTAGTTTATTTTTTTCAGCTTCTGCCACAAAACCCAGCGCAATCCCAAAATATTTTCTCAAAATTGGTGTACAATGTGCCCATCACAAAAAAAATTGGCACTTTCAAACAGGTTTCAAGAAATGGATTGTGGTACCAAACAAATGTGTCCATTAACATTTTTCAAAATGCTGTCATAAAAAAGGTCTTGCTCTTATCCACCAGACACATAATTTCTCAAAATATTTGGTAGCACCTCACCTCAACAATAATGCTGTCCTACACAAGCAGTGAGGAGTATTACTGGTACAAATGTGATATTTTACCTGACTTGCCACCTAGGGTTAGTATATTTAACAATAACCATCCATCTAGAAGAAGCTAATTGGCTAGTTGTTACAAAAAGAAATGTACAATAATAATGTAACTGTAATCCTAATAACTTCTGCTCTGATGAGCACCCAAACATTTATTGACCAGTTTGTGGGTTCTTCTGGGCCCCTTTAATACCATCATGAAAAAATATTCAGAAGACCACCAGCACCAGACATGCCAGAAAAAATATTGTTTTAAATCTGAACATTTCAAGTACAACATTTCAAACATGAGTGTCCTGGATGCTGTGCACATTCAAAAAGAAGAAGCTTGAACACAAAATAGGAAACGCATTCATATAGTGAAGACATGCTTTATGAAACATCAAAAATGCAGGGCATTCACCACAATCATTTTAGAAGCTCCTGCTAAAAAAACAAACTGAATGCTCCAGAGAGAAAGAGAAAAACAAGACAAATGCAGCTGTACCTTCATACTTACAAAATATTTTCTAAAAGCAAACAGGTCAGCATTTCAGCACAAAGATGTTGGCAAGAACTGGTCACAGAAATTAATTTTATATTAATATTCACAGGTAGAAAATGAAGCAAATAATTTTGTAAAAAGAAAGGCTGCTGTTGGTAAGTATAGACAAATAAATGACAATATGCATAAAATAAATTTCACACAAATACTTTTCCAGTATCAGTACTCAACTCTACATGACAAAATGTATACAAACAACAAATCAGTACAATAAAAAAAGAACAGGGTAGGTTCATAAGAAGAATATGAAATGCTTTACATTAGCATGTAAATGAGACACTTCACTGATTCTATAGACTAACCAGATAGTCAGCTCCACAGTCTAAAAATGGGAAGTTATTGTTGAAGGTGAAAGTTCATTTTATATTCACAAAGGGGCATTAACAAGAACAACACAGTAGTAATTCTCTGCCCTGCAATTCACTTTATGAATATTCATTAACTGTTGTATAGCGTACTTCTGAAAACTGCTGTTATGAACAGCCACTTTCTAGACTGGAGTGACAACCCTGTTCCTTGAGTGCCAGATACAGTCCTGGTTTTAGCACCACCCAGAACACAAACGACACAGTTGGATTCGTTATCAGGTTTAATGTAAGCAGGTGACCTTGTGCTGGAGGTACTTGGCATTGTCACCATTCAGATTCATTCAGAACATTCAGGTTTAAGGACCATAATTTATCAAACTGTGCCATTAAGCTCAAACAGAAGCATCACTGCCATTTCAGGCCAGAGTTTCCTACCTCTTTCTTAATCTAAGAATGCAAAGAAGACAAAGAATGAGCTAACCATCTTGTTGGTACGATCTCGAATAACACTGAGAAGGCACTGAAGCCTGGCCTAGCAGCAGTGATTTAAGGCAGTCTGAAGCCCTATTAAATACAATCTTTCCCTTAAGTAAGGATACCAGATTGACAATTAAACCTTAATAGGATGTTTACACATTTCCCGTAGAGCAGTCCAAAGCTCAGTGCAGCTCACGGTTTAGCTAACTTGGCTGTGTGTGGTCAGTCCATGCTGTGGTTAACACAAGCATACATGCATCACTTGGTAAGTGCAGGAGACCAGCTCATACTTCAACAGGGCAGACCTCTCACTGAGATGACCATCCTGCATTGTCACTGGGACAACAGCTCGACCCACGGGTCAGTGAGGAGGGGCATGTGTGCATGTAGGTAGCATGCATGTTTATTTGTTTAAGTACTGCTGCATTAAATGTAAGAAATATGTCTAACATTTACATAATTGGGGAGAGACCTGGGGGGATTAAGTAATTGAAATGCCCTGTGAGGGCAAAAGCCTACCCTGGGTACCTATCACTAGCTGCCCATGAAAAAGTAAAGGTATGTTCTGCGTTTGCTGTAATAAAATAAAAAATGAGCAGCAAAGATCACAAGCAGGGGAGCTATCCAAATGTAATCATTCAGCAAACGGGCAGCCAATCACACTAAAGTGAAGTTGGGAGTTAAACATAATTATAGTCTGAAAGTGTAATAGTCCCAAGCAGACTGGCAATCATGTTTGTTCAATCAATGATGCAGGTAAAAACAAAAAAAGGTTAACCAAAATGTAAACTACACCAGGTCTCATCCACAGCACATAAACTATTCTTGGCAAATCCTAAAATACTTCTACAGATAAATACAGATAAAGCGCTAGTGCACACAAAGAACCCAGAGATATTACTTCAGCAGTGCAGTGAAGCATGTGCCCGTGCTCTGAGATACAAGTTAATACGAGTTTATTATCAACAGTAAAATTACATTTGTCTGATTCCATGTGTCAATTCATATTGTATAAGATTATCTCTTACATGACAACCGATATTTTATGACACTGCTTTGTCATGTACGTTTTCAAGCTTGTCGGTCAAACTGCAATCCAGGGCCGACCACGTCATCTCCTTGGCAAAACGAGAAGTAAAACTAGGTGTTCATAAATTGTTTGATATGTAGCAGTATAAATGTCTGTAGTTCTAGGCTGACTAAAACTAATAAATGTCAGTAGATTACGAACATTCAGTCTACTTCCAGACCGTCCAGCAGCCTGGGAAATTAAAAAAAGCACAGCTTGTAGCAGTATTTTTAGAAATGAATGGTACACAATAGCAGCAGGGCATTCACAACTAAAAAAAGAACAAGGCAAAGACACGTACCTAGATAAATGGGTAAATGTATTAAAGGGTGGCTTAATCAAAGCACCATGAACCACCCTCCAAGGAGAACCCTGAACTGAAATAACCAGCTCAAGGTCTGCAGGACATAGATGTATGAATCATAAAAGCATCAAGTATGATCTGCATTTGAATGCTCTGGTGAGGTTAATCTACAAAGAGCACATCAAAGCATGACAGGTAGACTTGTGCTGCAATACAAAATACAAGCTTGTGCTTACTGTGACAGCAATCTGAAGACTAGAAACAGTACCATTTAACAGCAAATGCATAAAACAACAGTTTTATGCACTACCTAACTGTAGATTCTAAAAGGCCATTTCTTGGATTCAAGACTACAAATAGGATTAGATACGGTAATTTTAGGAAAGAAAAAAAATGCCTAATCATCCACAGAGGAAAAAATATTAATTATTGCTTTTTACTCCATTTAAATCCAGAAACACAGAGGGATCAGTTATCCTAGCAATTAACAATCATGGTGAAACCTTAACACATTCTGGCAAGAATCCATCAGAACTGCTGTTCTTCAAGAAAATAATAAGGCTTCATGGTTAAGCTTTGCCTAGTATGGCACATTTTCAATAAAGACAAGTAATAGAAAATTAGTGGTCGGTGTTGTGTCTGAAAACTTGTAAGATGACCATATTGGCATACTGGCAGTACATTTTTATAATCCATACAAATACTCGACTGGAGAACCTTCAAACTAATCCAAGCTCTACACTGAGTGCTTGTGAAATCCAACAGGCACACTCAGATCTTCTCTGCCTTTGCTGGTACATTCTCTTTGTTTCTTGCAGTTGGAGTTTCGATTTGTGTCTGGACGGAAATGAGGCATCCCTCGAGTGATTCCCACAGGTCTGATCTTCGAAGGTGGTTGGATAGACTTGTGGGGCTGCTCCGCACAATGTTTCTGTGGGAAATGTGCTTGGTTCCTGTCGTCTAATGCGGTTACTTGAGTGGGATCCCTGCATAAGAACTCTCCTGGGGTGCCTGACATGGACGGATCAGGTTGAAAGCTGTGGGGACCACATTGTACTGGCAGATGTGACGATTTGACCATCTGTCCGGGGCTCTGCAGTGTTGAATTACAGCCCAATTTCTCCTCCACTGCACACTTGGAAATCTGAGGTCTGATTTTGCATTTAGTAGCTTGGCTTATGTGCTGAGATTGCGGATGGAATGCTGGCTTGGCCCCTTCTAAAACACTCTGCATCCAGCCTATTCTTTTCTCATCAGTTAGCGAAGGCACCGAGTTTCCTGAAGTCTGTGGTTGCCATGAGAGGGTTGTTTCTGCTCTGCCCTGCGTTTCTGGGTTGGCTAAGTGGCCATTAGTTTTCAGGTGTAGAGGGGATGTGTTAATGGAACGTTGTTCAGATTTCGGAAGATCAATCAACACAGGCTTCGGCTTTTTTGTCAGACACAAGTCACTTATTTCAGATTCTAAGGCATCTGTGTCTAGGGACCTGCTCCTCCTCTTTGCGGATAGTGCAGCAGGTACAGGCGGGCTAATACCAGCAAGACCATAATACCGTGGAAGACTTGCAACCCCCCAGGCGTTATTATAGAACAAACTCCGGTCAAAGTCATTTAACATTTTGTCATCCCATTCTGCAAAAGCATCCTTCTGTAGGTAGCTTTCATATGGTGAGGACTCGTAGGGAGACTCAACATCATCATCTGTACCCTCCATCTCCATCTCCATTTCCATTTCCATTTCCATTTCCAGCTCTATCTCCGTCTCCATCTCTGTGTGACGATCACATTCACCCTCATTTTCTGTATCAAATACATCAAAAGTTACCATAGCTGGAAGAGCCTCCATGTTCTGGGCAAACACAGAGCCAGGTTCAGGACTCCGCGAGAGATTACTGAAAAGCTTGGCGTTATTCGTGAAGTTCACAAGTGCTTGGGAATAGCAAACAGTCTTGCCACGTTCTGCTTCTACCTCAACATTGCTTGAAGGATGTGTTTTCCCTTGATTCTCTGGAAGGTCCTTTCGCTGACCTTGCACTGCATATGAGGATAAATCTCGCAGTGGTAGAGCTGACTTTGGGACAGCAGTGGTACAGATGACATCTTCCACTTTTGTGTCATCTAGATGATTGTCTTTTATTTTCTGAAAGTAGGACACAATTTGACCATTCTTGTTTCTGTCATTAAGGCAACCATATTCATATGAAACACGCTCTCCTTTCAGACTTGGTGTCCATGAAATAACCTGCTGCTCCTCGTTTTGACAAGCTTGTTTTTTATTTAGCCTTGTGATACACTCAGTGGGACTATTTTTAAAACAGAATTTGAATTCAGCCTGTTCCTTGGCAGTTGAATTCTGTACACCCTGCTGTGCACACTCCTGTCCAGGGAGATGCTCTTCCTCAGGGGTCTGAGATGTCAAGCACAAAAAATCTAAAGAGTCCAGTGTGGATGACAATGTTTTGATGGAGTGCTTCCCCTCCAGAGGGGGGCTTGTGAGGGGGTCCTCTGACTCATAGAGCTCATAAAGGGCATCACCGCTATAACTGTCCCTCGGAAGCCTTTCGTTGGCAATTCCAACAATATTGTCGTGTCTGTCCTCATCTGGACCCGGAGTGGTAGAATCATAATAGCCTTCATCACTGTTAGGCAGTGACCCCTGCTGGTCACTCTGAGGTGTCAAGGCAAGCACTGGTGCATGGCCAGTGCCAGTTACATGTTGTAAACTACTGCCATTGCCACCAGCATCCATATTGGAGGAGGGAATCAGTGGTGCTTCAGCTAGGCTAATATCACATGGGTGCTCTCGGGGACAGCTGCCCACCTTTCCAACTATATCACTTTCCCACAGTCCCTTAAGATAATCTACACTGTCAACCTCATCAGGAGTGGCCATTTCTTCCCCTCCACCTTGGTAATTCACATAGCTGGAGCTCCGCTTGGCAGCACAGCGGCCTTTCTCTCCCAGAACTGTCCTATCAGCAATGCTGTCCTCATCCTGGTCGGCAATGACATCACCACAACCGGTCAGCGAGTCAAAGCTTTTCAGAGAGGCCTCATCCGCTGATTTCACCCCAATATGGTCAGGTGGCTGAAACTGTTTACCCTCCTGTGTTAGTTCCAGCCTGGCTACAGGCGTAAGGGCAAGGTCAAGATCAACATTTGAGCAAAGAGCCTCACCTTCAGTAGCAATATTCAGAGCATCTGATGCTAGCTCTAGAACTGCACCTGTCAGTGAGTTCAAGCTGTCTTGGTCGGTGCAGTCAATACTGTTTTTAGACACAAAAGCCTCCTCATTTACTTCACATGTTATAATTAAAGTATCTTTGACATCAGAAGCAGGAGGCTTGGGTTCAACTAAATTACCCACACTCTTTGGGTCGTGGTTATCAATCTCAGACTCAGTGGGACGTATCATGTGTTCACTGATGTCTCCCGACATTTCAAAAGCCTCACGATTTCCAGATTCAGCATTTCTGTGCTTTTTGGGACACCTGAGGCTGTTAAAGAAACCTTTTAGTCCTCTCTTTGGTCGGCGGAAGGGCAAGGACTTGTCCCAAAAGGCTTTATGGTCACCACTGAGTGACGGCAGACAGGAGGACACACGCTCTTCAGAAAACTCATTCATAACCTGTGAACTCTTGCTGCTTGGTAAGGCAGAGTCTTTTTGTGTGTGGTATTCAAAGTCTTTTGTTGGCATGTCCCCTGCTCTACCTCCATCTTCCCAGCTCACCTTGCTGATGCCATCGTGGGTTTTGCTCTTGTTTATCCCCTTTTTTGAATTTCCCTTTCCATGACATTTTCGACCCCTAAAGAAGCTTGGCAGACTGCATATGCTTTTTCTGCCCCCAAAGAGCTTGAGGGCAGTCCACTTCAGTGACCTGGTTGGTTGTGGCTCTGGAAGGTTCACATCACATGACTCAGATGAAGACATAACCTCAAGATGGAGCCCCCTCACAGTTTGTCCAGAGTCCCCAATCAAAGGCTCTGTCACACCAATGGGCCCACTTTCTTTTCTTGGTTCCATGGTGATTATATCTATGAAAGGGTTTGCTCAAATGTGGGTAGGAAAGCTGACATCAAAGTCAAAATGGAGACATCTTATGTTCTGAAATTTCAACAAAAAAAAAAAAAGAGAAAAAATGTATTAGATCATTGTCTTTTGTACATGTTACCATGCCCATTTTCAAGCCTGTTCAGTTCAAATAATAGTATATTTTATTCAGTTTTTACACAATTACAGGTATGGGGTCAATTCACAATGGAATGTTCATTTTTGAAAAAATAAATTATTCACCAGGAATCCAAGGATTCCTTTCCCTTCAATCCACATCTACTCATACTTATAATTATATTTGTTGATATAATAAATGTTTGTATCCTATTCCAATTAAAATTCCAACCAACTGTGTGCATTTAATTCAATTTGGAATTGACACCAAAACCCAGAAAATTGATTTGCTTCTATCAACAATTAATATTAATGTACAGATTTCATGGCCAGTACCTTCCAACTAAATAAAATTAAGAAACTAGATATGCTCAACAAAAATTTGGGAACACAATCCATAGTCCATTAAATCATGTTTATACAATAGTGTGCAGGTATGACTTTAGAAAGGATGTTGTGTTTTTCAGGTTCCCTCTGTTCATTATACCAGAACATCCAAAACATATGAAATGCAAGTATACAGTACAGGCTTGTTTCAAAACAAGACCAAACACACTGATGTGACACCACCATAAATCCATCTTTACCATGTCCTCTGAGATCAGGGAACAGACCCAGTGTGGATGAAAAGTGTACTTTTCTCAAAGTACAATATTTGGAAATCGGTATACTATCAAGTGTTCTGGGTGAAAAATCAACCAGAGGTGTTGGAGTTGACCACTCCAATTTTACATCATATCTTTGGCATTAAAGTAGGGAGAAACCAGAAAACGTGTAGTGTGACACAATGAGGCTAATGTTTTGGATGTTCTTTATTGAATATATAAAGAACATTTAGCTACAGAAAGTTTGAGCAAAATTGGAGAGGTCCACTCCCACACCACTGGTTGATTTTTCAAGGAATAACCCTACTTTCATTTCCTTTTTTCATTGCCGATGTAAACAGTTATGTGCATCTCGCTGCCACTGTTTTTCTTTTCCTATTTAAAATTCATTCGAAGTAAGAATTTAAGGAAATTATATAGGTTCAACAAAAATGCTCGGTGTTTGACTCAGCACAACTAAAACAATGATGCTAATTAAACAAAACTAACGTTGGATTCTGACAATAGACAATAATACATTAACTTAATCTGAACCTGTCGCATGTTGTCTCAACCCGGTCAAGTAGCTACCCCCAGTAAAGCTCTGCTCCAATGAACTGAAGCTCGGCCTACTCCAGGAATAACACTGCAATAAAACATGCAGAAACTTATATAGCAACTTAAACGGAATTCGAGCCAATCCCGCAAAGCCAAAATGGCAACACGACTGTCATTGGTTTTACAGTTTGTTAATCAATTCCAGAATATTCATATTTGTCGGCATCACCACAGGAAGCTAGCGAGTTACACGGCTAGCCTACAATAACAGAGAATATCTCCAGCAACTCTATTCAGGAGAAAGCAGCCAGGCTACTCAGATGAATACAGTAAACTGGCTGATGTGATGGAGCACAACATTGTTCAGCAACCTATAGACTAATGCTTTAATCAGTTATAGGAGTGCAGTAATTCTCAGATTGGCTGGCTAGTTAGCTAACGGGTTAACATAGTATCCAGTATTTCAGCGACAAATCAAACGGTTGCAAAAAAGTATAATTTCAAAAGATTAGTTAGCAAGCCTGCTAGCGGACTGGCCACAAAGCACAGGGAACTCGATAGCTAGGTAGACTTGATGTGCTTGTAGATGGTTTTTGCGCTTTGATAATGTTACAGTGCTAAAGAACACAAATCCACTCACCTTTAGGCCACAGGTATTACATGAAGCTACAAGTTAACAGCATGTTAGCGTTTTGCATCCTGTTGAAACAAGCCGTCGAAGCTGTACATACTTGTTACTAGCAAACAAAGGCTGGACCGCTTGCGGCAGAAAATGAATGACGGGTGAAGGGTCCAATTGAAAAAGAGAAAGGAAACTAGGGAGCAAATAGTATGATAGTGGTGGGTGGGACAATCTCTGAGAAACCACGCTGCTCTTTCTGTGTGTATTATGGAAGAACCATTGATGCAGTTTATTAGAAGACATGCTCTTTGGTTGCTTGTACAATGACACAACATTATACTCCTACAGCCTTTCATGTTTACAGCCAATTTCACAATATACACCATAAATATACTATTCCTGATTTGATTAAAAAAGAAATACCTTTGTGCCATTTGTATATGCCTTAAGTATACACATTTTGGTCCCAGAACCTCAACTATGTCTATGACCAACTCACTACTTACACTAATCAAAAAGTATGCAAATGCAGAACAATATGTTACCCATTTACAAATCTGATTCCAGTTGTTAAACAGGTTGACGTCAAACCTGAGCCACGCAACTGATTTCATGCATTATCCAATAAGAGTGCAAATGTGTGGCACAAGGTCAACCTCTGTCTAAATAGGAGTGCTTGATACTCAATGTCCAGGCCACATGACCAGTTTGGTCAGCTGACTTCTTAATTTTAAAATTAGCATGGTGAACTGATTGGATAAAGAAGGCATATGTTTTTCTTTCATGTTACTTAAACATCAGTGTCACTATCAAACAGTAACATAAATTACAGTGCAGACTGGGTCATTAATTTCAGAACACTTTGATTCTTGATTTTAAATCCACAGGTCCTGTTGATTTGCTGGACAGGTTCTGCAGACATTCTGGTGTGACAAAACCCTTCCCTGGATCGTATTTATTTTGATGAACATTAATCTTTTATGATGACATTTCATATATATATCAATTAAAGCTGGTTTGGTTAATAAAAAAACAATCATTGCATAATTACTTAGATAGTATAAAATAATTTCACTTGTGTACAGTCTTATTAAATTAACACATCCAGCAAAAAAAAAGCTCCACAATATAATATTAATAAACTTGTATTCAAAATGCATACCGGCAGAAAATTGCATGCAGCTCTGCTTCATGATTTAATTCAAGCCATTTTTGACACTAAAAACCGTTAACCCTTTAAATCATTGGATAAACCTCAATTAAAGAAAATGTATATGGAATTAAATTCTTCTTACAATTATGCAGTGTTAAATGCTGTATAAGAGATGAGCTATAAAGTACCCAGGTTCCTACACAGAGGGTTCAGAGGACAAGAATGACACAACTGTTGTACCTTTGAAGGAGATTCAGACTTGGATAGACTTGTTTGTTTTTACAATACAAAATACGAATCATGAAATATGTCTACAGAATATTTCTAAGAAACACAGAAAGAAATCAGTTTGTGTTCAGTGTCCTTTTCCAGTGTGAGGAGATCCTCATACTAGTGTTAATTAAAGTGACATCATGTGACATGTTTCAGGTAGTTTCTCAGTATTGGGGGGATTTCCAGAAGGTCGAGGGAACGCATGTTGTTAGCTGCGCGTAGATATCTTCGGATAGCAAGTCGTGTTTGGGACATCAGTGACTTGGGGCAAACTGGAAATAAACACAAGAGTTTACGTTAACTGGAATTTGGTATCACAAGCACCAATATAGATTAGGTTAAGTATTACATAGTGATTAGTTATATAGTGCAATCCATTAACTGTAGAGCAGGCACTACAGATATGAAATGAATAACTAGAATAGTCTTACCTCTCTCTTTGAGTAGCAGCAGCACCGCTTCGTTTTGCTTGGTGGTTTTGTCTATAATGAGAGTGGGGAGGTAGACATTTGCCCCAAAGTCTATCAGCAGCTGGATATACTCAACACCACAGCCATACCTAAGGCACATCTCCAGCACGGTCTTAGGCTGCTTGATCCTGGCAAGCAGCTTCTCCTCAATGCAGTTGTAATTTGGATCGCTGCCTTGCAGGAGGAGCAGCTTGAAGCAGTCCAGGTGTCCGTAAACTGCGGAAAGGTACAGGGGGCCAGTGCAGGCCGTGGCGTTGGTTGCCCACTCGGGCACCTTCGGCCGGACGTTGACCTCCGCCCCATGCAGGAGGAGCTCTCTCAGGATGTCCACATCCCCTTCACGGGCGGCTGTGAGTACAGGAGTGCAGTTGTTGTACACGCTGCCGTTGGGGTCAGCCCCAGCTTTCAGGAGCGCCGCCACGCAGTCCAAATGCTTCCCACTGACGGCGGTGAAGAGCGGGGTCTGGGCCTTCACATCCAGGCTGTCCACCTCTGCGCCGTGGGCCAGGAGGAGCTCCAGGCACCGGAGGTGGCCCTGAGCAGCCGCCGTCCGGAGAGGGGTGCCAGGGATCCCCCAGCCTGTCCGACTGTTGATGAACTTCCTGTACTTCTCCTGAGACAGCAGCTCAGCCAGGAGTCCGGCGTCATCATTGGAAACGGACTGGTTCAGCAGCCTGCCCTCGCCAGAGTCTTCTTCATCATCCTCCTCTCGGGAGTGGAGCATGGAGAAAATCTTGGATATATCCATCAAGCTCATGTCCATGGCTTTTCCGAGCACCATTATTCAAATGAACTTCTCAAAACTCCATCTGGAATTGCAGTGGTTGTAAAAATATATATATATTATGCACAGAAATGAAAAGAAAAAAAAAATCAGACCGGATGTAGGCCCATCCATCACCAAGCAATAGGTCCTAAATGTAATCTGTTATACATTACACATTATCTTTTTACAGTTCCAACAACATGTTCATTAAATCCATTTCTCTTCAAGAGTGGCTGACATTCCTGTATCCATGCTTATGTTGACAGGTCCTTGGTTGAGCTGCAAGATATCACCAGAATATTACTTATTTTTCCTTTATTTTCTTTGAGGATGGGTTCCCACTATTGGGTCTATTTCCTCCCAGGCTTTCTACCTATTTGCTCACCAATGGATGTGAAGCATATTATGACAATGCTTTGGAAACTTTGCAATTTAATTCCATTTGTATTTCATAAAGATAAAAAATATATATTTGTCTTGCCATATTTGCCAAGCAGAAAAGACACTGAAAGAAGACACTTACCTCAGTCAAAAATCCATACTTCCAATGATGATGCAGTTGGTTACCTAGATTTATCCTGCCCTCATTGCTGCAACAGTAGCTTGAACAGAAGGAAAGTACTGGGAAGGGGCTGTTTCCAGTGGACACAGACATATAAGCTGAGGCACAGTGTCACCATCTGACACAGCACTGCCACACAGAATGGCCTGCTCGTCAAGGGGGGCTAATTTTAGGCAGCAAACAGATCTCCAACAAACTTCCATTCTTGGAAAGCTTGAGCAGGAAAGGTATATTTAGACGGGTGATGGGCATGTGCTTTGCCACCATCTTAGTTGGATTGATTGGCTGGCCTTGAATTCTCATGCCTCAAGAACAAACAAGTATCCATGTAAATATTTATCGTAATTGCTACTGTATTTTGAGGACCCCTCTCTCTCTCTCTCTCTCTCTCTCTCTCTCTCTCTCTATTCTGTCTGTCTGTCTGTCTGTCTCTCTCTCTCTCTCAACCCTCAA
Source organism: Conger conger (assembly GCF_963514075.1). Lineage (NCBI taxonomy): Eukaryota > Metazoa > Chordata > Actinopteri > Anguilliformes > Congridae > Conger > Conger conger. The sequence continues at coordinate 21,340,074 of NC_083762.1, read as the reverse complement.
CACAGTTTTATATTGTAATTCCTACCACACAACAATTCCTCTGAAATTTGACGTTAACCTGCTTTGTGTTAACTTACATTCATGTTTCACAGGGTTGTCGTGGTTCATGTTTACATATCACATTTGTTGTTGCCTTCTTGGTCAAACCTGTTGCAGTCACTTTCTCAGGGGCTGCTGTAAACAATCAGCTGTCCATGCACTTCCCAAAGTCTTGTGTTCATTTGACAAATACACACAGCCATTCACAGCATGAACACTGCAAATCACTTTGTTTCCCCTTGTTGACAATGTCATTTTGAATTTCATGGAGCACATTATGACAAAATAAACTCATAAATGGAAAATAGAAGTGAAAGAATTATTTGTTTATGACAAAACATTCCATTTAATTCTATTGTGTAATAAACATGCTGTATGTACGCTATGTATGCTCTATGTAAAAGATACTTTCCTTTGACTGGCAATGTTCTGTGACTGATTGTTAACACAGTAGTTTCCAAAAAATATTGTTTACAATAAAATAAATAATGCAGACCATGAAAGATCACTAAATGTAGTTGATAACAGATTTTGTCTTTGACTGATCGGAGGCTTTTACCAATAGAAAAGTGGTTCATTTTATAACACATATTTGAAGCAGCTGTTAAAAATGCATTATTTTGTGATGTGTATTTTCAGTGAATTAAAACATTATTGGCATCTGCCAAATGCCTGTAATGTAATATAATGTACCAAGGAAGAAGCTAGGCTTCAATTAGTATAAAAGTAGGAATTTGTAATCTGCTGCCAGAGGAGCTTTCACAAGATCTGGTTTCAGGAAGCTAAAGGTGCTAACAAATGGCAGCATAGAACAACATGAGGTGTGGCAGACTTGACATTTCTCAAATTCTATGGCAATTTTCTGTTGCTTTGTGAAATGCATTGTCTATTTGAATGTATTGTTCAAAACAATAACCATAGATTTAACTGTGGTGCTTTTCAGGGAACTAAAAGTACTTTATATTGAAGGAGGGATACTCACCTCAAGCACGGTTAAATTTAGTGTGCCATACTTAAGCCGTTCTCACAGCATTCCTTGAGCAGCTGTGATGATTCAGACAGTTCTGACTATATTACTTACCTCATCTTACCATCTTATAACGGATTGCCAGCTTACCTTTTTATGCTGCAGAAATATCAACCCATATTTTCAAAAATATTTAAATGTACTTTATTTGTTCAGCTCTTTTCTTTCAAGTGAGTAAACTCAATCACAGACATGTATACATTTCATATAGGAAACGACTGTGATCACACTGGTGAAGAATTTAAATTCCACATTCAGGGCTAAAATGGAGAAGCCAACTGTGCATTCCAGCGTATGTGTGCCTGCATGTGTGTGTGCATGTATATATGACAGAATGAAATATATGAATAGTTAACAATGCAGACACAAAGTTGCTGTTTACCTTGAAGCAAGAGCAGACAGACAGCATGGCTGTGCATGGACAGTGTGGGGACATACTCTGTGCCCTGACAGACACCTGGGGGGGTGATAAAGAGCACCAGATGGGAATCCTTCTTGTGGATAAGAGTGTGTAGGAGTACTCAGTGGTTAAATAAAGCTTTTCTGACATTCCTCGGCTTGTCTGTTTGGGGTGCAACATATAGACTCTTGAGCTGAGCTGTGTAGGCATTTGCTGGTTCAAATAATTCTGAGCCAAACAATGTTCTATTTATCCCAACCACAATAGCTTTGGAGCCAGAGAAGCCCTATAGGCAGTTTATATGTACAGTCCAATTACATATTCTGTGCTCAGCAACAGGGCCATCTGTTAATCTCATTCAGGTTTTCTCACTGAAATTCACCTCTTCACTGGATGTACTGTTTTATGTAGTCACTAGGGGTCTCTCTGAAGCAACTCTGATACCTGTTGTAATTTTCACAAGACTGTGAAACATTGACTTCCAATTAATATAAGACAGTAAAGAATAGGACGTCACAATTAATGAATGTATAATATAGCAGTAAACCCATCACATTTGTACAATGTTTTAGTTATTTTCAAATGCATGAGTCTTTGTAATCTACTGTTTTAATAGTCTAATATGAATAGATAAAATCACCAGATCCTTAGCTCTTAAAAGGTTACATTTAGCTTTTAAGTAAGAAAAACAAAGGTGAATAAGCCCCTTACCTTAATTAGCATCAATTTCCTTGTGGGTGAAATCTCCTTTTGCTAATCTCTATAGAAATGGCATTGTCATGTAGCACACCTTTGTGATTTAAAGTAACCTCTAGCAGAAGAAGAGTGGGGGCTTAAACCTCATGACCCCTCAATCACCTCATTCCTGTTTGTTCATGGCTTACAATTAGCATAGGTAAAATTAGAAAATGAAAGCAAGGCAACAGAAAAGATAATTAGACATAATCTCATTCCCCATTTAAAAATGTTTTCATTATTTCTGTTCATTAACTTTCAACTTTTTTTCTGGTTAACTTGTGTTTTAAATCAAGGTCTACAATGCATTAGATTTTGGTAAAAACTTGACGATAAATGACTATTCATAGCTGATTAGCACATGGTTGTGGTATAGTGAAGGTTGCTGTGTAAAGGGAATTGTTCAATTGTAAGGCCTTGTTCTATTTAATTGCAGATTTGTATGTAGTATTAATAAGTATATATAGCATTCAACACTTGAAAATGTGACATTCTACAAAGTCACTTATTTGCTTGATAAACTAGTCATTAAGTCACACTACACAAAACTATGGTTGTGACTTTGCTATACTTCCATAATAAGGAAAAATGAAAATGAAAATCCATGAAAAAGAAATCTTAGGTAATGTTAAGTTGGATTTACTAAGCACTTCAAAGTAATCTTTGTAAAGATTGCTGACTCGGAAAACACTTTTTCAGAAAGCTTCTAACTAATTAAAGTGTGTTACAAATTCTACACGTGTTAAACGACAAGCTGTCAAGATAAACTGATAACCTTTCGGCAAACATGCACCCTAGATGCCTTGAAAGTTCACCACTGGACTTTTCTAAAAAACTGATTGCAGGCTAAGTTTTGTTTTGTATTCACTGCCCTTCTTTTCCTGCAGTGCAGCTCCTAACACACACTCGTCTTTCACACTCCATCAAACCCATCTCTCGGGGGATTAACACACCAACTGGGCTCATTCCAGGCTACTCTGGGTGTGAAGAGATAGCGACCTCCCTCTGTTCCCCACCCTGCTGCCGTCACCCCCAACAGAGCACACCATCCCCCCTCCACATGCACACACTCTTGTGAAGACATCTGGCCCCAGTCACAAAAAACTTTTTAAAACTTTTTAAACATCTCAATCTCCATGACGTTCTACATCTTCAAGACCAACAGCAAGCGGCTAGAATTTGTTTCACTACAATTTCACTGCTTCACATGGGACATTTTTACATGTATTCTAAAGGAATGGAGCAACAGTAATAAATGTGCCCTGAAATGTAATGAATGCACTCACTGTCCCCATTGTAATTACCTGCTCCTATTAAATTACATGTGAAATCTTGCAGAACACACTGGCTTCTGTCATGCCTCTCTACAGCAACCTAAGAACACACAGAAATCTTAGGCTTATGTACAAAATATACAATTTTATTTTTTTGCAACTATAATGTTTGTAGTACAGAAGGCATTTACATTGTTTAAAACCAAATGGCACACATGCAAACAAATACAAATATAGAAGTTTACTTTTTTTAAAGTTACACTGATATCAGTGAATAAACATTTTACAAAAATGGTACAAAATCTTGTAAATCTTTGTAAAGCATTGCAAGCATACTTTCTGATCACATTACATTTGTCAATTCAATATGAATAAAATTTTTATACATGAAGTATGTCTTGCTTTTTAATACAAAAAAGCAAATAAATAGTATGTCGGACTGGTATTATATTATACACAGTGCAAATTCCAGAGTGTGTTAAATGTGTCATATCCCACACAAATTTTTCATTGATTCATGGCCACAGTAACACATTATGAAATTTCTTATCATTCTGGTATTTTGGCATTTGGCCATCAGACCGTAAAATTGACCTCCAACATACCAATGTAAACAATGAGTGATAGGAAGAGGACCTCTCAACACACCAGGCTGTTTACCAGTTTAATCTCGTCAATGGTGTTCACATGGCAATTCCAGGGTATACTGCCTCTGTGTGCATTGGGGCTTGTGGGAAGGGGTAGGCTTGCTGGTGTCCATAGGTGGCATGTCCGTCCAGGTAGGCGGGGGTCATCAGCACTGTGTGCTCTGGGGGGATTCCATAGCTCAGGTACTGCGGCTGGAAAAAGGGGCCCAGGGCCTGTGGTGGACCGAGATACTGTTTGGCATGGGCCCCTGGTGTGACGTACCCAGCTCTCCCTGCATACAAGGTGTTGTTGCCCACCGCGTCCTCCGTGCCCGCATCGGAACCGTTGTGCTGTCTGCCTGTGGACCCGGAACTGGCGCTAGAGGGGCAGGATGGAGCGGCTCCTTCAGAAGAGGGCCCGGATTCCAGCAAGTGGCTCTGAATGGGGGCCGATTCACTGCGGCACTCTCCAGGCTTGGGCTTCAGACACCGGCAGCAACAGGCGGCGACAATGGAGCCAACAAGCACGAAGGACACGAACGTGCTAGCCACAATCACGAAAGGCAGGTACATGGGCACTGAAGGGGAAAAGCATAAAATTTGATTATGTAAAGCTGCAACACACAGACCCTCCTCCCCCTTCCCCACTCCTACGCATCCGCTGGCCATTTTCACCACTTCAGTCGGGTCCAAGCCTACACTCCACATAAGGAGTAATTCAAAACCCTCCCAAGAGCACTAAAAGTGTGCTGAATGGAGGGCGGTGAATTCCAGGATAAGGTTTCCTCGAACAAAGCCAGTTTGTATTATGCCTCTTTTAGGTTTAACCTATGTTTAAAAAAAGGCATGCCTAGACTGGGACAAAGTAGCCTATAATCTAAGCAATAGCAATGACAATGGTAAAACATGACGATTTCTAACGAAACTTAATTATGGCAATGCTCTTACCTTGTGGCGGAGTTTTGTTGCCTTCCCTGTCGTTTTCCATGTCGAAAAAATTGTCGTTGTTGCAAGTGGTCTGGTCCAACCTCGCCTCGATTGCGGTGCAGCAGTACCGCAGAATGCAAGTCCCGCAGCAATACTTTGCGTCCTGGCCATCATGACGCTCCGGGCACTGGAAACCTTTGTGCCAGTTGTCAGAGTCGGTCCAGCCGTGGCAGTACTCTCCGGTACTTTCAACTCCAGTTAGCTGCGTCCCAGAGATTAGGAAACACAAAGCGCAAACTACAATAGAAAGTTGCATGTTGACTAGTACCTAGACAATGTTCTAAGTATTGTCTAATTCTCCAAAATAATACTTTAAATGATAATGTTGAGTCTGTTTTACTTTCTACTTGCGAAATTTGTTTATAAAAAACGAAAAGAAGCGCGAAGCACAGTAGAGTTACTGTTTCAGGGAGCACTCGCAAATTGACACGACACACTCACAGCCTCCGCAGTTTTCGCCCCTTGCCCCCACGTAGCTATATAATCCTATCTCACGAGTGGGTGGAGTTCATGGATACAGGCATTGTCGACGATTACCCGGATTCTCCGATAATCTCTATCTCGGGACAAGCTATTTAAATATGTTCTTAAAGAGAATTGAATTGATTTTCGTGTCCCCACGCGACACTTAACACAAACCAGTGGAACATTTCTATTTTGCTAGCTAGTTTAGTTAGTGTAGTCAGATGTGGCAGTTACATTTTCTTGTGGTAATAAAAGTAATTGAAAAAAGTAATTTTCAGTTTCATTTATTATGATAACTATTATATATTCACTAGACAGAACATGACTAATTAAGTCCTTAATGTAATTCTCTATGTATGTGAACTTCCTTAATTATCCCAAGAAAATATAATAAGGATAAAGAATGCAAATAGTTGATTTCCCTATTCCCACCTGATTTGTACTCTCTACAAAATGTCTCTTTGTTTGTGCAACTCAACAGGTGACCATACACAGAAGCTGGCCTGGACTGTTGCATTACCTGCAACCTAATTGTCAGTCCAAAGGAGGCAAGCACTCACTGGACAGTCATAAAACCACACATTTCAAGTTATTGAAAGGAAAAAGCATTTTGGCATGCCTGGTAAATTAGTCCAAGACAGAGATAAGCTATGACATAAGACAGAGCTGTCAGCTCAGAGGATTTACCACCATAGCGTTTTGTCTTTTTGTCTTACTCCAGACTGTCTGAGTATGTGGGCCATTAGTCAATGTCCTCAGATGTCAATCTCCACAGTTGCATTCCACTTCCATTTCATATATTTTAAATTGATTTTATTGATCTTACTTACGCATTTTTGTTTATATATTTATTTGTGGTCTGAATCACATAGTGGTGGCCTCTTTCAAATCAGCCTCGGTGCATACATTTATCTCTAAATATACTGCTAAATCTATTTATGCATTAAACTAACAGCTTTTAACATACATAATTAGAACTAAGGACTTTTTTATTATCTATCCTTTATTTTACGAGGAAAATCAATAGTTTATCTTTGGGATTCCAGAGCTATATTTTTGTCATTTCATGAATGTGGTCTCTACTGGATTTACTCATTCTATCAGAAGACTGTCAGCAAAGAATTTCACTCAAGAAGTCACTACAGTATCTTTAAACTGTATCTGATCCATTTGCAGATAGCTAAATGCAATGCGTTCACAAGCTTAAGTGCATATAGTAAAGCTCGCCAAAGAACCATCAAATGCCTTCCACAGAACCTGGCAGTTTTTTGCAGGGCCTAAAACATACAGTTGCATTCCACAGCTTGGAATAGTGTTTTCTACATTGGCCTGCTCATGAGCTCATGACTTATCCTCCTTAAATGGTGACGCCCAACCCCAAACTCACTGAACAGCCAGATTCAGGTGACAAACAAACATAAATATACATTTATAACACAAATATAAAAGTTTGTGGCTGTTTGATTTGGGAGGTGCCATCATTGTTCTTATGGGGCTGTGATTGTGAAAGCCTTACTGACTCTTAAATCATCTGCACCCAAACTCTGCAAAGTATGTGAGGACATAGGTTTGTAGCATGCTATGCAAACAACATTCAAACAAAAAGACAACAACAACAACAACAACTGATTATGATTACGTTTTACTATATTAAGATATTCGGTATTCAGCATTTAATGGGTTTCCCCAGCAAAAACATTCCAGCCCAAACTAACCAACTGACTGTCACTACTAATAATGAGGATGAAAGCCACTCAGCAGCAGTATTGTTGAGATGTACATCATTTGCACTCATTTAAGTTGCACATTTATATTTCATTAAAGTAATTGTTCATTAAAACAATGCATGTAAAAATGGAACATGGTCATTTTTTCTTATTCGTTTCTAGGCCAGACTAATATGACATTTTCTTCCTTATCAGTAAACTGAGGACCATTCTTATGATAATATGGCTACCAGTGGGGGACCACCCTAGTAATTAGGAAAGAGAGGCTGCCCCTTCCCCCCGGCCTCTTCTACCTTTAGAAGGGTCAGGGCTAGATTGAAATCTGGGAAAGACCAGTTTTTCTTTGCATATAACAGCCATAGATGTATATAGATGTACAGATGCTCAACAGCCAATCCACAAAATGTATTCTGCTTCCTTGTATGCAGGCTCCAATAGAAACAAATAAAATAATTTGTAAAATAAGACATTTGGAACATTGTTATAATGCAATTTTAGTGTCACAAAAACCTTACATACTACATAGCCTAATGAAGAGCCAGTGTATATGCATTGTTCATATTGTTGCAGTTTATTTCTTAGCAGTTTGAGTAGCAGAATCAAACAGGTTACACAGCCTTTCTATATGCAGCATATCTGGGAATATCATATCAGGGAGTAAGTAGACATGGGAATTATGGAAATGTGTGTAAAACACCCATGGCTATGTTGAACATGACTTGGTGTGTAATCTCTGTGCGGTACCTTTAGGTCACATGGAGGTACTAGTAAAATGTGCAGGCTTACAAATACACAATGAGTTAAGTTTTGAATCTGGTAGCCAGAGCATGAAGTGCGTTGGTGTGAGCACATTTCCCAGAGTCTGCCTTTACAGGGATTCACACCTGTTTCAGTAGCAGGCATGCAGGCTCATCCACATCCGGTTCTCTTCAAAAAACCTAACAGTGTTATTCTGGCTCCATCCAGGATGTGGTAGCAATTAATTCAATGAGAGCAGTGTACAATGAGCTGGGCTTTGACTCAAGTGAGATTTCTGCTTTTTATGCAGTCTTTTTGATAGCTTCACAAAGGAAATTGTTGTGTCTAAGGCTATTTCAGAATGCTAGGAATGCATACCTTTACATATCCACTGCACTGATAACTTGCTTGTATAACACACTGAAATTACTGTTTTGGAGGGAAATATCAAGATTGTAAGTAAACCAACTAAGAAAAATATTATGTGTGAAGTTGAAATAGCACCAGTGAACTGTGAGGTGAATCACAATTCTGAAAAGAGAAGAAGAATCTGAATTATAAGGCATAATCTGAATAAGGCCAATAAGGTCTGTAGGATTTTCATATAAACCTACAATGAAGCAGGTGATTCAGTGTCACAGCGTCAGAGTAATTATTTTGATAAGTTGAAATGGCCTTTCATTTTTTTACCAGGTGAGGACGACTTCAAAGTATATATTGTCTGGGGCAAGATGACAAAACCGTAATAAACCTATATGACTTTTTTATTTACAGAAAAACTAACGAGTAGGCTATGAAATCTAAATTTGTATCAACTCAGAATTGTTTTTTAATTCAAAATTGCAATGGTTTTAACTACACTGACTGGGCTTTTTATTAGGACCTTTTTTATTAGACCTTTTTTTTTTTACTCATTGGTCTTCTGCTGCTGTAGCTAATCCACTTAGAGGTTTGATGCATTGTGTGTTCATAATGTGTGATTATTCGCATTACTCTAAACTTGCTATCAGATTTGACCAGTCTGACCCTTGTCCTCTGACTCTCTCATTAACAACATGTTTCAGCCCGCAGAACTTCTGCTCACTGGTTGTTGTTGTTTTTTCCTGCAAACTCTAGAGACTGTTGTGTGTGAAAATCCAGAGATCAGCAGTTTCTGAGATACTCAAACCACCCTGCCTGGCACCAATAATCATTCCACAGTCAAAGTCACTTAGATCAGATTTCTTCCCAATTCTGACATTTCACCTGAAAAACAACAGAACCTCTTGACCATGCCTGCATGCCTTTATGCATTTCGTTTCTGCCACATGATTGGCTGATTAAATATTTGCTTTAACAAGCGTACAGGTCTACCTGGTGTACAGGTCTACCTGATAAAGTTCTCACTGCTTGTATATGCAGTGATTTGCCCGCAGCTGTGTGTGGGGCGTGTAAGTAGGAACCGAATTCAGAGAAGATGTGCAATAGAGGACTACTTTACCGGTCGTACAAGAATTTTCTTTTCCGTTGTTTTGTTGTTGTAGCAACGCGTCTAAGCAATCGCAAAGCTACAGCTACCGTTAGCTAAGCTGGATAATAGCAGATGGATAATAATAAAATTAGTTGTATAACTAACAACATACATGCACGCTCTATGTAACGAACACAGAACTGTCTGACTGTGGTAACTACACAGATACACAGGTGAGGTATTCAGCCGCCTGGCGATAGGTTAGCATTTTGGGGAAAATGTTGTCAACATTTCACCTCGTGTACCGTTATGCACTGTTAGTTATAGTTAACTAGGCAAGACAGATAGTTTGCCTGAAGCCTTGGTTTATCAGTCAAAGCAACGTTAGCATACGAGATTAAAGTTCGTGCCTTAAAATAACTAACATTAATACTTAACTTTAAACTAGGTAGCCTCTATTCTGTTGCAGCTAACTTAACTATTGCAGCAAGGTCGGTAATTTAACACGTTAGCGAGAAAAGCGTTAATGTTACACGTTTTATATGCTTCACAATAATATAAAAAAATGTAAAATACAGTGTTACGTTAATGTATATAAAGTATAATACATGTTACATGATAGCTACAGTGAGCACCATAATTAATAGGACGTTTTTTTTGTTGTGTTTTTGTAAGTTGGGATACAATGAGGTTGAAGTGCAGACTGTCAGCTTTAATCTGAGGGTATTTTCATCCATATAAATAACCGCAACTTTTATACATGGTCCCCCCCATTTTAAGGTACGATAAGTATTTGTTGAATTGGCTTCACAGATGCATTTCGTTAGGCAGGTGTATTCGTTTGTTCATGCAGAAGAGAGCTGTTGATCGGTAGTCTTGAATCTAGTCTTTTTAATTGCCTTTGGAGATTATTTTTGGGATGTGACAACATGAGGAAGACAGCAGTGTCGAGGCAAATTAAGGTGGCCATCATAAGGCTCAGAAATGAAAATCAATCAGGAACGTTTGATTGATTGAACAGTTTGGTTCATTATTAACAAGAAAAGAGTTCTGGAACGAAGTCTTGTGGACAGATGAGAGAAAGATTAACATGTACCAGAGTGATGGAAGAGGAAAGTGGTGGAAAGTATACCACCTCATCCGTGAAATGGGGTTTTATGGCTTGGGCCTGTATGGCTGCCACTGGAACAGGCTCACTTGTCTTCATAGATTATGTGACTGCAGACAGAAGTAGAACAATGATTTCTACAGAAATATTTTATCTATACAGATAAAACCAAATGCCTCCTAACTTACTGGTTGGCACTTCATCATGCAACAAGACAATGTCCCGAAACATACTGCTAGAGTAATGAAGGGGTTTTTGATGGCCAAAAAGTGAAAAATCCTTGACTGGCCGAATCTGAATCCAAGCGAACATATACATTTTACATGCTGAAGAGGAGACTGAAGGCAAAAAGTCCCCGAAACATGCAGGAACTGAAGATGGCTGCAGTACAGGCCTGGCAGAGCATCATCAGCATTGTAGACTTCAAGCAGTCATTGCATGCAAAGGACCAAATAATACAAATTTTATTCTACATTATGTATAACTGTCCTGGGGGGGGGGTGTACAAAAGGTTCTATAATTTCTAAACTGATCATCTGACATTGATGGCTATTCCCTACAATTAAAGCTGACAGTCTGGACTTCAACCTCATTGTCGTAGCTTCCTTTCAAACTCGAGTGCTCGAGTACAGAAGAAAAGTAACAAAAAAAAGTGTCACTGTCCAATGAATTATAGTGCTCACTGTATTTGTTAACAAAATGCCTTTCATCTTTGTCTTCTGTTCACAGTTTGAAGCTGACGGGGTTGCCTCGAACACCTGACATTATCATGACCAGTCCCGACCAGGACTCTGATGGACAGAATTCACTCTTAAATTATGAAGCCGAATCTTTTGAGTCGTGGCCAGGAAGCGACAGGACATGTACCTCGTCCCGTTCCTTTGAATCCCAGAAGACGTACTTCTGTCACAGTGACTCCTCTTTCGGCGACGCAGAGCTCGATTCCCAGTCGCACAGCGGAATTACGCCATCCACTGAAGGATACGAAAGTAGGCGAATGCTTCGACTATGGCATGTAGAGTGTCCTCATCTTTGGGGTTTAGTCTTAATGTTTCCTCAAATATAAAGGTCATGTGACAGTCATGCTGAACTGTATTGTTTTTAAGGTCTGGAGGCTTGTCCGGAAAGAATTAGCTAGGCAAGTTAGGCCTCATCATACTTACTGGGTTTATGCGTTCTGCATGATTGAATAGCTCATCATGCATTAGCCCAAAAGCAACGTGGGCTAACTTTTGTCTTTGTTTTACCTTTTTTTAAGTGTCATGCATTTAAATATGTGCAACCACACAACCATCACTTATTACCTCGATGGTTTGTCCAAATTATTTTCTCCTACAAAATGCCACTTTCTCCCACTCTCATGCATATTCTGTGTGAAATCAGTTGGCATTTTGACTGCAAAGCTGATTTTAAAACTGTGTCACCAAACACTGCCCCCACCCTGTTTCATGTAAAAAGCTTGATATCAAACTGTGGCCTCCTACCTTGTTTTTGTTACCTTACATTTCTATTGATTTTATTCTGTAACCAAAAGCGATTACACTTTGAGCATCTGCAGTTTCTAAATGGGTGGTAATTCAGCCCCAGTGATTGAACAGTTTTAGTCTCTCCCCTTTTCTTACATTTTATTACTTCATATGTGAGAGACCATTTAAAGATAATTACTCTCTAGAACACTTTGTTTGTATGCCTTCTTTAAAGTGAAACATTTGAATCCATGCCATTATATAAAAATTTCAGAAATTAATATAATTTTGGTAGAAAAAGAAAACCCGGTAGAAAAGTGTCTTTCTCTGCCCTCTGAAGTTTGAAAAAGGCTCTGTCTGCTGTCCACTCTGGCCCCACCCTCTGTGGAGGTGCCTCTAGGTCACATCGATGTCAATCAAGATATCTGGCCCATTCTGTTCGCTTATTTTATCCATCCTTGTGTGCTTGTTTCTCGAGTGTCCCAGAAATCGATTGAGGTCTTCCATCTTTAAGGACATTACCACCCATTAAATATTTCTTTAAGGAGCTAGGAACCAGGTGCTTCTAGCTCCTACATTATATGATCACTGCATAAAATGTACGTTAAGATGTGTGATCAGACACAAATATGTTCTTAACTGAACATCCTAATGGCGATGTCAAAATCACAGCCCGTAATTGAAAAATGGAGTTCCAGAACCACAAAAGGCAAAGGGTTACATAAACTTGCTTCTGTACAACCTCTGTTCATTTGTCAGAGTACCCCTGATTTCTTTCTCGGGGTTGTTTGGGGTGTTCCTTCATCTTAGATGATGACTTTGAAGAGGACGATGAAAAGGGGTCCGCGATGGAGGAAGAGCTGAGGGAGAAATGGATCAGGGTCCTGAGGAGGAAAACACTCCCCTCGTCTGCTCCTCACCCAAAGCAGAGATCAAACTGCAGTCCGCACAGAGGTGTGTCATAAGTGGGCTCTGCCAGGGTGCGGGAGAACAGAACAAAGTCCATTCCTCTCAGATGCCACATCAAAGTGCCTCCTGGCTCCTAGCAAATGGAAATGGAAAAATGCCCCATACACTCTTTTCAACATGCCCACAGGCTTCCGAAGTGTGTATGTGCGACTGAGTGATGGACTAAGTCACCGGGTCACAAACTGAAAACTCATTTTTCAGCCATAATCACATAAAACACATTTTTAGTGTTTTCAATAAAATGTATAAATATATACCATTCTTTTTGTTTCTAGCTGGGTGCCAGCTAATTGCCAGTGGAAAGAGGAAATGTATGTTCTGGCAGCTTTCTCCTTGAAAAATGCGATGATGTGTTTATTTCTCCCAGGATATGGAAGTATGTTTCGTATAAACACTCGTATGATTCTCGCTTTTAAAAAAAGGAAGTCAATTTGTCTGGAAAACAGATGGTAATGTTGCTCTTTTGTTCCAGAGGAATGATGCCAGTATTTGGGTAATGAAAAAATTATGTGACCTTTCCATGCTTAATGGGAAAGAAATGCCTCCACTTTGCCCAGAATAAAAAACGAGAGCTATATCAAAGTTTTATCAAATTTACAATGGGATAATTGAATGCATTGAGCTGGTAAGGCCCAATTTCTATCTTCCTTAGCCAATCCGTAAACACAGAGCTCTGGCACTAATCCTGTTATGCCAGTAATAGTTTTCAGGATACCGACAGACAGCAGGTTTTTTCCTCTCCTTGCAAATGGCTGTTCAGTGTAATGAGGCAGCGAGAGTCCAGCCTCATTAAAATGGAGGTGTGAAGAGCCACAGATCAGGGCCCATTGTGCTAATAGCAGCTCGGAGCCCTGGCATGCGAAATGCTCCTAAACAAATGCATGCACTGCACACTGTTCCATTATTATTTATTTAACCACACTGTCCCCATGGCCAATTGCCATTCTTCTCAGTTTGGGTGGGCAGAAACTGACATATCCACACGGCCACCCTCTGCTTGTTTTCACTGTGCTGTGTACTGTTAGCTGCACGGACAGTGCAGCAGACGACTCCACAAACTGCAAAAACCAGTCAAAAAAAAAAAAAAAATCAGTCTCAACATGTATTTAATACTTATCTTGAGACTTAAAGTCGAGACTAGAAATCGTATTTATTTTACTGTTTTTGCTAAATAAGTCAAAAATACTGCCAGTGCCGACAGTTCGACTCATTCCAAGATTTACTAATGGAATGAGAACATTTCACTTGTCAAGCAAACAGTAACTTAAAGCAAGTTAATATTTTCTACTTGAAAGAAAAATGTCTTAAGTATTACAAGACTAAAAATGCTTGTTTAGACACATTTTATGCAGTGCAGCACCCAGTCAACCAGAGGAGCCACTATTTGTTGAGAAGGCCCTCTGTCACTTTGTTGATTATACCTGGGTGATGGGATGTAATCAATCATTGGTGATAGCTGTTGTACATCACCGCTTTGATTCTTGACGAGCCATAATCATCATAGAATATGAGGGAAGTAATTGATGGGAAGCCAATTGGTGACTCTCTGGGCAGGTTTGCATGGCCCACGGGACTTCCAGCCACTGTCTGCGGTAGTTCAGTCTGGACTATGGGGCGCTCTTCCACCAAGAAACCATGAAATACGCCATGAAAAAGCACACTACGATGCTATAGAGACTATTTGATGTCATTGAATTTAGTTATGTATAATATTACATTTGCAATTTCAGTTGAAGTTTCTTAAAGTCTTTTGCAAAATTAAAACGTTAAGAAGAAGATGTTAGGAATGTGGTGTCTGACACTGTCGCACTGTTAAAAATGGCTAAATGAAGAAACCGCCTGCAGTGTCTAACACGGCACTGAGATAACACTGTGTTGTAGCTGTTTTTGACACCGGCGAAGAGGTAAACACAGAGAGAAAGCTGACGTAGTGCTCAAGCAGGGGCAACAGAAGAGCTTAAAGTGTCTGGTGTTTCTGACACTGGCTCAGTGTTAAATCGTTGCGAGAGCTGAACCACTTCCTCCCTGTGGTCGGTGTCTGTGCTACAAACGGGGTTGTCCGGACTCCATCTTGTTTCAGGTGGCGGGAAGCTGTGTCTGGAAGAGCGTGTGGCGTTACAGGCCTTTTGCCAGGAGAGGATCAGACACACACAGTCTCTGCAGTGGACGAGTCCCCCCGCTCACCGGACACAGCCTGGCAGGCACACTGAGCCCTGTCCAGAGACGGGACAGCTTGTGGCCGACCGCCTGGTGCCAAAGCAGCTCATATCAGTACTGAGAATGAAGAGTTTCACTGAAGAGATGAAGAAGGTAACCTCCATCTTTCTATGTTTTTCTGTACTTCCCAATGCTTAACTGAGCTTCTCTGGTGTATTGGAACCTAGCAACACTCTCCCTGCCTTCTGGTCCTCGTGGTTGGCTCAGCTGCACCAGGCAAGATCAACTGAGCACAGAAAAATATTTGAATCCAAAGCAATTATGTATTTGGTGCTAATTATATATTTGGTCCAAAGCAATTACATAGGTCTGGTGTGATTAAGAATCCCTCCAAATCCACATTCAGGTTCAAAATACATTTTCTTACAGTCAGAGAACTGGTGGAGAAAATAACACAGCTTGCTCTGGAAGGAGGGAAACATGATAAATGGTGGCGGAGGCAGTCTGGATGTGTTCTGTGCGTTTTAATGTAATTCCATTGTAGACCCACTTCATTAAACGTAGAGGGCACCAGTCCAGATACAATTAACTTGGAGAAAATAACAAAACCAATTCAATAAATTTAATCTTTGGAAAGATCTTACATTTTAATTTGATTCAGCACCTCATTAGGACCGAATCAATACGAAACATTTTTAACAATCGACTTTTTCCTTTGTTATTTATTCTGCGATGTAGTTGTTGAGCTTTTGTTTGCCGGCGAGCGCTCGGAACTTAATTAAAACCGGGAACATTAATAACTTCTAACAAGGTAACAAGCATCGATGGGGTCAGTCTTGCAAGGGTATCTTGAGAGATTTGTGAGGTTTTTTTGAGTCGTCTTTTCTCTGGCATGTGTGTGTGCGTGTTTGGTGGCTGTATCTCTGACAGGCTATCGAGACAGAGCTGCACCAGCCCTCTCACTGCGGACCCTGTCGGGAGAACCTGGCCCGGTTGGCCCAGGACACCTTCATCCGGAGGAAGAGGAGCCAGCTGGAGTGTGGGCTATTGGAGGACAAACTGCAGGCCCACCTATACGAGAAGGTACAGTACACACACTGCCCTGTTTCAACATACACACTGCCTCATTTAGACCAGAGACAGCAAACAAGCACTCCCCTGTTTCAGCCCAGAGAAAACAGGCACACTCCCTGAGTGAGAGTGTTTCAAAAATATTAGCCGTATGTGGGAGTCGCATGAATATTAACATATTACTTCCATAACTCTGTACTATATTCTTATCTTAGTATTACATATTGTACATAGTTAGCGTGTGTTTATCTGTGGTTTTATTAACATTTCCACATATAGAACTGGTTTTTCACAAAATCACATTGATTGCATCTAGTCTATGAACTGTTGGGATGTAATCAGCTAAGAGTATAGTTATGGTTTTTGGACAGCATTGTAATATTTCATATCAGGGCCTGATTTCAGAAAACCTTTGTGGGTTCCATTTTATCATTCACAGAAGTGATAATGAATGGCATAGCTGAATGCCAATGCAGTCTAGTGCAGCCATGCCTCTTCAGGCTAAATACCCTGAGTGCTGAGCGACCATGTATCCTTCTCTGCCTCTCAACTGGATCTCATAATACCTATCATGTATCACAATATTGATTTTCATCTTAAACTGCTAAATTAATGCTTTTCTAGTACCGTTGCCAAAATTAATTTTAAGTGTTTGACAATTTTAACAAAAAGATTTTGTGCAGAGATCTGCGTATTGGGCATAGTAAAACACAAATTTTACATGCCGTATGCAAAGACAAAGATAAGGGTCTGGGAAAAGATAAGCAAAAAAGGGAAAGATATGCTTCTCTGTCTTAAAACACTGCAGGACGCCATTTGCCTGGTTGGGGAACTACTGAGTGACATTCCTAAAATATCAGACGACCCCAGCGAGATCTGGCGAGGCTTGCTGACAAACGGCCGCTGGACCCCACAGTGACGTAATGGAGGGCTTTCTGTTATCCTACAGGAGCAGTGTGCTCCAACGCTGCTCTATAATTATGTATGCCGGCACATCCCCTTGCAGTTTGCTGCCAGAGAAAGAGGTAGAATGCAAAATGCAGTGTTTTTCATTAACCTCGCACACACAAGTTCCTGCTGCTAAACAATGAGGCTGGTAGGTCTAAGCACCCAGGGGCCCTATCCAGTAAGATATATCCAGTGATATTGCAGATAGCATTCGTGCGCTTGACATCAGCATAATGGCTCGGGTAATTGCGTCTCTCGCAATAACCAAAAACTGAATCTTGCTGTTCTTCCTTCAGGCTCCTCATGCAAGTCTGATTGTACATTTGGAGGACAATTTCATTTTGTGGCAAACAGCTACATGAAAGGTAATTACCAAGGGAGCTCATGGCAGTGATGAGAGAGTGGCTTTCTGTTTTTGCACATTGTGAGGGGAATGAATGAGAATGAGGACAACTGATGCATCTAAAGTAGGTTCAAAAGGAAGTTGTACTTGGCCATTATAAATTCTGACAGAGAAGGTTGATGAAAATGACCGCGTATCTCACTTTGTGCCTGACCTACAGCCAAAACAAAGAGTTTGGAAAAAAGAAATGTCACCACAGTGCTCTTTTTTTTTTTTTAGCTAATGAATATAAGTAGGTCCTAAATGCTTTTGGTTTCATTATGTACAGTGAGCTCCAGAATTATTGGCTCACTTCTCAAAAGAAAAAAAATATTTATTTTCCAACATGTGTAAAGTAGTGCGCTTTATTAATGATGATGACCAGATTTTCTGCCAAGATTTCCTGGTACCTTGTTGAATTCATTGTGCCATTGATCTTAAAGGGTGCCCCCGGACCACTGGCAGCAAAACATCTTCAAAACATCAATGACCCACCACTATATTTGACAGTAGGTATGAGGTGCTTCTCCTTGTATGCATTCCATTTTGCCACCAAAGATGTTGATGGTGTGTATGGCCAAAACATTCAATATTGGTCTCATTTGACCATTGCACTCTCTTCTAGTCGTAATTCCAATGAGGTTTGGCAATTTCACGATGCTTGGTCTTGTTTATTGTGCTCAGTAAGGGCCATCTTTGTGCCACCCTTCCAAAGTGTTTGCTGGATGTGCCGTTGTATGTTTTTTCTTGATGACCCCAAGACACAACCAATCTCTGCAATTCTTAAAACAGCAATCCTTGGATTACTTATAGACCCCTTCACCATATTCATTACTGTCCCTGGGGATAATATGCACATGCACCCTCTTCCTGGCAAGTGTGCAACCATTCCATATGTTTTACACCTTTTTATTATTGCACTTACAGTGCTCAGTGGTATGTTAACCATTTATACAGTATATTTTTGTACCGATTAACCGACATGTGATGGTCAGTTACCATCCGTCTTCTCAATTGACATTTCTTTGGCTTTTTCCATGCTGATGGTTGACAAAGGGATTTGGCTTGTTACCTAATTTTTATACTCTAGTGAAACAGGAAGTGATGGAATGACACAGTATTGTAGTTCCTTTAGACTAGGATTAACTAAATATTTCAAATTTCATTTTGTTTACAATAATTGTTCGATTGAGTAATTTTGGCACCTGTGGTTTTCAGAAAAAGTGAGTTTTCTAAATAAAACAGTAAATGTATTGAAATAAAAGTATATCGTTTTTCCTGTATGTTTGAACAAAAAATATACATCATTGTCAATGTTGTTTATTATACTCAGCCTTTTTTCTCCATTTTTCTCCAATGGTGCCAATAATTCTGGAGTCAACTGTATGCACTGTATTTAAAACTGAATATGTGTTGAGTGTATCAGGCAGTTATTGCGTATTAGTTAACAGTATTAACTCATACAATGTGTTCTTACCTATGGAGTGTAATGGGACTATAGAAAGTAAATTTGCACATTGCACGACTGCTGCTTTAGACTGATTCTTAAATTCTAAGATAAAGTATAGGATGGTTTGTGAATTTGAACATGTATTGTACAAAAACATATTTTTATAATTACACTAAAAAATCTGAGTGGAGAACTGTGATATTTGGTGCTTTTATTGTCTTAACACATTTAAAGCTGTAGCACTTCAATAGTTCAGCATTAGCAGTTTAAAAGAGGCATACAGAAGGACATAATTATGATTATGCGCCCTTCGGTAAATTGCCAGTGCTGTTGACTTATAATGGAAACAAACATCAGTAAAGCCGAAAATAAATCAAACTCTCTGAATACTATTATACTCTAAACGGCAGTAATAAATGTTACATTTCCGTTAGTGAATAAACCATTAACATTTTGCTAAATGATAATTTCATCCATACTTGGAAAGCCTGTTTGCTATTCTTTTAACAAAATCAACTGGAAAGGAGGGATGTGGCACATCTTTAAGTTTATTACCCCATAAAACCATAAAAATACCATTAATAAACATGTGGGGAAAGATGCAGCACTTCCTCAACATTAATTTGTGGAGAAGCTAATGAAAAACAGGGCCTGCTTTTACCTTTCTGCTCAGAACAGAAAGGCAGTACATTTTTAGAAGCATACATATAAAAACATAATTATATTTGTCCTGGTTGTAAGTATGAGTAACCATCAGTAAATGGGCAGAAATGAATTATATTGTCCATTTTCAGCACGCAGGGTAGTTTTTTTTAGGGAATTAGGACGAAACTGAGGAAAAGTGCATCTTTTATAACAGCAAAATGGCAAGTAAGTAGTATATACAATTCACATATTAGTGTCAAAAGTAACATAAAAATCAGTACAAGGAAAGGATTACGAATACTGTCTACTTCTTACCTACAAGGGAAGAATTCCAAATACTGTCTACTATATAAGTATATTATGCATTGTTCACAAAACATCCCCACAAATTAAGTACTATTTTGGATGTGTATTTCTGCTTTTGTGTTGATTGTTTCCCATACAAAATTGACACACGGTATACAGAAGCTAAAATCTAACAGTACTATCATTTTATTTGGTCACTACCTCGATAATGTATACATAAAACCTTCATGAGCCTGTTCTTACAAACCAGATAAAAGCAGATGTGTTTCATGACACCCAGTAGACTTATATTTCCCTGTTTGGTTCTGTATGTAACACGCCATGTTACTGTTCTCAAACATCAGTCATCTCATACTCAGGAAGGTGCTATGTGTGCTATATGAAGGTGTTGTTTATAGAAAAGGTGACCCTATTCTTCTGTATGCGTGTGTGTGAAGTGCGGCTCATAGTCAGTTTTTTTGTATTACAGTGGGCTGCCGGTCCAAGTCTACTTTGTTGTCTACTTTATTAACACCTATAAAACATATCAGAGCACCTTGGCCAACTGGTACAGTGAGTGGTAAAGGCGCAAACAAACGTGGGCTTAGTCCCATAGCCTAACCACGGCTTGCTTGAATCTAAGCTATTAACCAATTGTGACCAGGAGACTGCAGTGACTGGAAACAGTTTTAGCGAAATGTGTGCCTCATCAAATGGGCGCTAGCTATCCAGTAGTATGCTGTTTGGCTGATTGTGTGGGACCTGGTCACAATCTTGCAGATGTGTGTATGAGAGAAGAGCACATACTTTAGCTGTTCTACAATACATATATATGAGGAAAAGGAAAAGATAAGGAAAGTCCACTGATAATACATGATGGTAATGACTGGGATGAAAGGTGAAGTGCCAGGATTCATCTTATTGACATGGTATAAGCTGTATCCACAGTTCAGTGAGTCCATTGTAGCTGTGCTTTACAATAAGCAAATGTCTCACAGCTGTTTTCTGATCACTTTTCCGACTTTCTAATCATAACGGATGATTTAGACAAGGACATTCTTCTCCTGAGTACATAGCAGGAACAAGTCTGAATATTTTATAAGTTACTTCCATCAGCAATGCTTGTTAATGGACAAGTAAATGAAGAAAAATACATAAGTTGCAGTTTTTCTCTGAAGAAGAGGCTACAAATCCTGCAGAAAACTATTGATACTGATATTATTTATGAGCCATTATTTACGCATACACTGCTTAAAGACACAAAGCTATGCTTTTATTCTTTTAATAGCCATATAATATATAAATATCAATATTTTGTTCTATTTGAACTGATTGCTGCTTAAACTGATATACTGTATGGAAAGTGACTTTCACCTTTTCTCGATTGATGGGATGGGATTGAGGTGCTGGAGGAATATCTTAAACCTTACATTCTGTATGTGTCTGGTTGTAATGGACAATGTTCAATAAGTATATGTTTTTCAAAAAGAAAGACATTTTTGAGCAATGTTTTGGAAAGTGGCTTTAAACATGGATTTCAATATTTCAGTAATATAAAATATTTTTCATTTTTGAACTCACCCCAAAGCAAAAAACAACCACACACTATTGTTGAAGCTAAATAAAACCCTCTTCAATGAGCTGAGCTATATTGATTCATTTATGTTTTTTCTTTTTATGCATTACTGGTTCAAAAAATAGGTGTTCCTTGGACCTTGGACAAGTGTCAATATCCAGGATGAATAGTCATCCATTTTGTTGTGTCCCTGCATTCTTTGAGACATCTGACAGCTAACAGGAAGTGCATTCCTTATTTACATTCGGACCCACCCCGGAGAGAGATGTGCTCAAGTGCTCAGCGCGGATCCCGGGGCTCCTCTCTCTGCGCCCCTGCTGCGGTCACTCTCGTACTCCGCCTGGGCTCTCCTGAGTTTCCTGCTGTGGAGCTGCCACCGATGGCAGTGGAAAGTCACCAGCGAGGCCACAATCACCGCGCAGCCTAGCGCTACCACCACCATCAGGGCAATGATGGACGAGGAGGAGTCCTCCTGGTGTCTGGGGACCGCCACCTCGGCCAGACCACTCACTCCCGTCCGGGTGCCGTTGGTTGCCAAGGATACGGGCAAAGAGCCACCTTGTATTTTCAGCCTCATTGAGATGTTTTTCAGGGATCAGTCCGTGAAGCAATAAGCCGCCCGATAAAGGCAATCTCAGAGGACGAAATAATATACACGTCACGGTTTTGTCCTTCCTTCCTGTTGGTTAAAAAACGGCGGTAGACGAACCCCTACCGGGTCGCCCCTGGCCCAGGCCACCTGACCTTGATTGGTGATTCACAGGCTTCCCCCCTTTACCAGTGCTCTCGCAGCATGTACCACAAGCCCTTGCATCAGTCGCGTTCGATTCTTACAGGCGGAGGCGCACTGGCCGCTCTCAAAATGAACGCGGAATGAGATTTGGGTCTTGGCAGAGGGCCAGTCCTGCTGTTATTAAATCCTGAGTAATAAGAGTCACAGGAGCTTTATTAGAACAATGCTCCACTTTCTCTCCTCTGGGTTGTCAGCCTCCCTCCCCCTGCTCGTTCCTCCGCTGCTGCAGGAGCGTCTCGGGCGCCTTAGAGACGAGCCCCTCTCTTCACGTTCCCCCTGGGATCTCTGTGCGAGGCTCCATCTGAATTTGCAGGACGTCCCGTGAGCCTCTGGTGCCGGAAGGTGCTGGAAGGACCTGGGATGTGGGTTAGAGAAATAAGAGTAGGGCATTAAATCAAAGGCGGATTCCATTGGTCTCTGAGGTGTTAAATTAGCCTCGTCGTGGCTGAGACAAGGTGGAGGAGATGGACGATGGAGAGCGGCATTGATTGCATCCCGCTTGCTGCACCGGTCCTGGTGCAAGGCCAGCTGATTTAATGAAAGCCACTAATGATATTCATGTCCTTGTGTTTAATAAAGAACCCATCTTGGAGCGGACAGCTGGAGTACAATGTGCTAGTGTTTGGGATACGTGCACACACAAACAGACACACAGTGTCGCACACGCAGGCTCTCACTATCAGACTCATATCAGTATAATGCACGCCACACCCACAAGTACCTCACTGTCAAACAGCATCTGGCCAAGACAGCAACATTTGTGGATACAAATACACAAGACAATATAAAAAAAATAACATGACAGTAAACAGATGATATTGCAGTTAATGGAACAAGCGTTAAGCTGTCGGGTGTTGCAGGTGCAGAGACAAGCATGCACATACACTCGCCACAGATCATGTGCAATGTAGGATCTTCCACACTTCCTCTGTGGCTCTCATCCCCTCCTGTGTCACTATATTTCACTCAAATACGGGATCTCTTCAAACGTATCCTCGCTTTATTTGGACTTATTGTATATTTTATTAGATTTCTTCGCCACACGGGAACACATTGTAATGTATCTACCTGTATAATGTAATACTGCTGTAACAAATGAAACCAAACCAGTTATAGGCATGGAAACTGGTGTGTTTCCTTCGTGGTACTTTTCAAACCAACCGTCAAACCATTTCCCCATTAATATTAATATATACAGCTGCTGGTCATCACCAAATCCCCAAAGGACCACTCAAACAACTCAAGGTTTACTGCTCATTTTTTCCTTGGAAGCAGGAAGACCAAAATGTCAGAACTTTGCAATATTGGACAGTGATACAGGGGCTTAACAGCAATGTAACTAAGCTAAGTTCTGTAATAATATGACCAGAAGCATTGAGAATTATTACTTTTTTCAGGAGTTAAGATTCAGCTTTTTGTTAGCTTGTCAGCTACATCCAATTGGAGTTTTTTAATGAATACCCACATGAGCAAAATGGAAAGCGTCATACATGAATGCTTGAACATCTGGTGTTTCATACAAGACCAGCTGGTATCTCTCCACATCTCCCAATCTGAACTAAAACGCAAGCAGAACATGGCTGACACTTATCTTGTCTTCAACTTGTAGTACAGCCCTTTTGTAATTCCTCTTTAATTTGCATTGGACAGCATAAGCTGTGCTATGGTAGGTGCAAAATGCAACCTTATTAAATCCTTGAGTGCTCAGCAGTGGTGGTTGAGGGAAGGAGCTGAGCTGACTTTTGTAATATGACACCAGGCTGGAAGTGTGCATACCCTTGAGCTGAAAGCACAAAGGACAGTGGGCTTTCATCAGTGGCTAGGAAAACATTTGTTTGTCTGGGAGGAAAATGGCAGCCACAGAGTTCAGACATTTGTGAAGGATCATCGAGCAGGTTAAGATGAGTGATTTACTGCAAGTTGCCACAGCTCTGATGTGCATCATGTGAATTTGACCTATCTTCCGATGAAACTATACCAGTTTGTCATCTGCAGTTGATCTAGGGTACTAATCCCAGTCTCATTAAAACCATCCAACGTAAAATCAGACAGCAATTAGATGTGCCAGCTAATTTTGGTACAATTAAGTTTATAGTGGTACAAATGTATTACAACATCTTAAGTCAGTGTCTGTTAAAAAAATTAACATTTAGGCACTTGAAATTACTGATTGTCCATTAGCCTCATTGTTTCTCATTAATAATTCATACCTTTCCCATGGATGCAATTTTTGTTATGGCGGGCATGGAGTTGTAATTACATTAACTGTCTTTGCTGAATACATAAATGAAAATTCTCATAATATGCAATATCTATAATTTTATATTATTAATGTTTTGGCTCATTTATAATTCATAAGTCATTTTGATGCACATAAAAGCAGCAATATTTCTTCCTCTGTCAATCTTAAGCAAAATAATAACAGAAGCAGCAAAGGGAGACTTGCTGTACTGACTTTTCATGTGGAAGAAGGAAGCATCCCATTGGTCAGTACATGTTCAATCACAATGAATAATAATATGACAAGAAAAGGCATTCCTCTAAATTACATTGATGAAGCTTCATAACTTTACAATAATTTTTGAGGAAAAACAATAAAAAAAACAGCATTTAGGTCTTAAAAGAGAATTTTGAATATCTATTGTTAATGCCTCTGGCACAGTATGACATTGTATCACATAAAAAAGTTATTCAGACATTTTTTAATAAAAATGCTTAGTGGAACAAAATGGGACACTAACACCAGAACTGACAATAACTGAAATAAATCAAATATAAATGGAATATTCTTTGGAATCTCAGGGATATTTGTTAAACTTGGCCATCCCCCCTGGAAATTGGTTTTGTCCTAAATAGCACCCTAATGGAATATGAAATGAATATGAATACTTTGGCCAGGTTTGCATATAACAGCTGTTTTCAGACAAAATGCAAGATCACAACTACAAGGAAATGTAACATTGCATATTTAAGAGTTTCACTAATATTGTTTTATTTTGGCCATAACCAGTGACTAGCATGATGTTATTACATATGTATATATTTAGAGACCATTCATAAAGTTGTTCTCACAAATTAGTCCATTTTGATTTTAAGCATTCATGGCAATGGTAGCTTCCAGCACTGACAATGCTTACCGATTTTGCAGTACAGTTTTGCATCAACTGACACAGTAACACTGCGCTCTACTGAGTTAAAGCACTGTGTAAGTACAGGGATACCACAGAAAGGTAAACACAGTAAACATGGGCTGCTATATGCAAAGCAGAATCGTAAATAAAAAAGAAAAACTCACTGGACGTGTTCAGGTTATCACGCTCCGCCAGTTTAAAGAGCTGTAGCACAGATCCTGTCCCCTGAGCAGGAATACAGGCAGCACCTCCTCTCCAGCTGTCTTCATTCACAGGAGGAATTGCGGAGACGTACCTGAGACACAGCTGCTGTAGCCCTGGCAGGAGAGGGAGAGGTGCACTGCACACGGCATCCGAGGGGCTGCGGAGGGGAAGAGGGCTTTCTGGAGTCAGGGCGAGAACCGGCGTCTCTCCCAATGGCGTGAGGGAGGCTGGTCTTTATTAGATGAGGATGTTGCTGAATAGGCTTGTTGTCTCTGTCTGCGGTGGGAGCAACTGAATCTCCCCTCTTCTCTCTCTCTCTCCCTCTCTCTCCCTCTCTCTAGCGCTTGCTCTAACCATGATTGTCCAATCACCCTCCTTCCTCTCCTCTCTCAGCCTCCCACCCATCCTCGTTTCTGTCGTCCTCTAACTGAAGCCTGTTTCTTCAGTCTTTTCACTATTTTGGGGGGGCATTGAGCATATTCTGGTAGCCTAGTGTTTTAAAAATAAAACTGGGTCATTTTCACAGTAAAGTTTGTCTTCCAGTGAAGAGTTCCTAACATGAAGACGTGCAGGATGTGGGGTTCAGGGAGTTTTCTCTTGTCTTTTTAACATAAAAATGAAAAGTAGCTTGTAATCAACACTGCACAATATCTTTGAGTTCAAGGCCTTTGTCATTGTTCCCTTGAGAAAGTACTTAGTCTTGCTTCAGTCAATATTCAGCTGTTTAAATGGATTACATGTAAATATAAGTTGTGCATGTCGCATTAGGAAAAGGCTTTTGCAAAGGAAATTGAATTATGTACTTGGCATGTCTGATAAGCCTGCCCTGAGCCCTGCTGCCCCTCCTGGCTCATGGGGCATGAACAGGGCTCCAGATTGTGTGTAAAATAACACATTCCATTAATTACAGCTTTTCAGATGTGAATCAGCAGACCAACTCCCACTCAATCTTACAGCTCAACACAAGAGGCCTTGGCCTGAAAGTAGATTCTGTTGATGCTGAAATTGTACTATTCTTAGTAGATACAGATAATCAGATGCAAAGATTGATATAGCTGAGTGAATAAATATTACCAATGCAACACAGTGACAGGCTGCTTTGAATTCCGAATGAGCTGTTCTGCTGACGGGAAGAGGAATGTGTTCACGTATAAAGGAAATGAACACCCCTCCCACATAAAAAGACAGCACAAATCTAAAATCTCCTGCAAAAAATATATCGAAAAATAGCACTGTGGCAGGCTAATTTTACCACATCTGTCAAAAGGAGAGGAAACAGTGATTTTGCTTGCATGAGATGGCTTTTGGAAGCAATTTATTTCACATTGCAGTTATGGAGGCATCATCCTATGTGCGAATATCAAGCTCTCTTTTTTTGTCATAGTATTAAATCGTCTACTTTATTCCCCGAGGCACTCCCCACACCTTCAACTACAGTTTTTTCCACTTGGGGTCATCTTTTTTCTCTAAAACAAAAGAAGACTGCTTTGCTGCATGGTCAGCTCTCTGTGAAATTAAAACTATAGGGTATCTGTTAATGTTCTATCACAACTCAACCAGAAGAGTGATTGTGGTAAATGTAAAAGTATCCCCTGTCCGTCCTGGTTAAACTGCACACAGCTTGTGGCATAGAGCGGGAACACGGAGCCTCTCGCTTCACGCTCAGTTGAGGGTTGGCTTTTTTCCTTTAGTTATTTCTGATGTCCTCATCCTCCGGACGGTTTCTGTGGTTTTTACTCACTCACCTGCCTTTTCTGACCCTCCATTACTGTAAACAGAGCAGCAGAAGCCGGAACATCTGCCGCAGTCCCAAATGCACGCTAACGCTACCTGTGCTTTCACTCGAAGCTGTTTCTACGTGAAAGTAACTGGAACGTAAATATGAAAGGTCATATGGCATGAGGGTGGATGAGGCATTGATGAATTGAATTGATTTTTAGCCAATACTTTTATACAATGTAACTAACAAGCCAGCTGAGATTCATTTTTTTAATTAAATCAAACCAGAAATAGCTAGCTTACCTGAAATATAAAATTGACGTGAATCAATAAAAATTACAATCCAAACTCACCTCTGTTCACATCACGTACTCCATCAATCAATGTTTTTAATAGCACTGTGATAAAAACATAGACTGCCCTCTAATGAAATAAGCAGACAGCAACTTTTCCATGCTATGTGCAGCATAATATGAGCAGTTGAACAATACTGCCACTTTTCCACAGCAGAACTAGCTTATATATAGCTGATATAGTACAGCACAATTGCTTTTCTGTTGCATTACCTACAACCACAGTTATGTCAACCCGAATGCCATACTTGTTTGCTCAGGTTCAAACAATTGCTTGGAATTTATTTACAGTCCCCAGCTAACTGGTGGGAGACACGCACCAGATAAAATCCATGGAAATATCCTCACAAATTGCATTGCTGTAGCTGGTGCAATCCCTTGGTGGTTTAATTGGATTCCTACCCCAGACGACACTTACTCTTAAGTTATCCAAGTGGCTTAAACACTTATTCAAAGAAGGTACTCAATGAATTACCCACAAGGGCAAATGGACAAATAAAAAAACTGTTAACAAGTGCCATAGTATGAGTTACTGAGTGTCATATTTCTGTCAAAGTGCACAGTATTACCTCCACATCATATGTGTATTAGATTGTACAGTATGCTAAGGCTATTTGAACGACATTTGCAGAGATTACACGGTGGAGTCATTTTTTTGGCGTGACCATCAGCTTTTCCTACAGCAGGAGCACTCAGAGTGGATGATGGCACTGCACAATTAATCACATTACTTTGCAAGTCATCCTAGGAGACAAGGAAAGTCATGTCAAATGGACACCTAAAGGGTCATTCCAAAAGGTCCAACATGCCAATAAATAATGTCACATTAAATCCATTGTGGCCCTGAAATATGTTACACGGAGCCATCACGCTGGAATTAATCACTGTATGGCAAAACATATTTAAGGCACCCACAGATAACCAGGAGATTCCCTGCTACTTATGGTGGACAAGTTATTCACATGAGATAGCTTTTTCATTGCACTAACATTGTTATATGAAGGACTTGAAGCTATAACAGATTACTGTTGCAAAATCAGCTCCAAATCCATCCAAATTATTATCTTATTTTCAGGGAAATCCAACAAACACCGTTTTGTTCCCCCTGTAGGCCCAGGGCTAGGAAATGTGACAGCCCACTGTCTGACTTCAGACATCCACTTCATTTCTGAGAGCATTCTGACAAAATGCTTTATTCAAAACATCTTCTGCACACTGGCAAGTGCTCGTCAGGGCCTTCAACCAAGAGACCAGTGTTGCACTCCAGAAAAGTCTACTTTCCTTGAAGGTGCTAGAGAAGGAGATTCACACAAATTGGTTCTGGAAATTGTAAGTTGCTTTAGCTGAAGGGAAAGATTAGCTTAATGAATTCTACAGCTGTGCATTGCCATGGTTCAAAGTGTCAGCTGAGCAATAAAGGGTGATAGATTGTATTCTAAATTCAATTTTTCTCTTTTTTCTGTTTTAAGAGCTAGTGCCCAACTTCAGAAATGATGGTATCTATTGGAATGGACAGCCATAAAGCTATCAGTATGATATGGCTCGCTCATGTCTGCTCGCTCGTGCTGTTCTATTATTAACATAGTGTGCTAAATGTATTCCAGCATTTCTTTCCTCAGTGGCACATATAGTTCCCTTGTGACCTATATTCAATTTGGGAAGCCATTAGCCTCGGAAACTAATATAGCATGATGTTGCATTTAAAAGCCTCAATAAACCCAGTATCACAACAAATCAATATTTATTTCTGAAATCACTGTCAAATTATACAGTTGCTTTTTATTATATAATTTATTGGCTGAGCTGACACCTTCATTCTGAGTGACTTGCACAGGTACTTACTTTTTTGTTAACATGTGCCCTGTTTATATGGCTGGATATTTACTGTGGTCCAAGTAGAGTACCGTGGCCAAGGAGGCAGTGGCATTGCCACAGCTGGGATTTACACTTTCAGGTTACAAGCCTAGCCCTTAACCAATGCACCACAACAGCTGGGACTTAGACTTTCAGGTTAGAAGCCTAGCCCTTAACCAATGCACCACAACACCTGGGATTTACACTTTCAGGTTACAAGCCTAGCCGTTAACCAATGCACTGCAACACACTGCCCCAGCCCATTTCCAGTTGAGCTCATTCAGAGGTTTTTTCAAACCAGAACAGGTGATTTTTTAAAGCAAATATAGGGTAACATAGAAACCAGGGCTGTCACTGTGAGTTGACAGTCTTGCTTTAAAATTTGTAGAAAGGTCTCATGTTTGACTTGATTCCATTTAGAGTTCAGATTTGCTTTCGATCACGTACAGATTCATTGTAACAGATATTTTGTAACAGACCATTTGTGCACCCTACTGTATATGTGGCAAATGTACTTCATAGGCTACTTGTATAACAGACACCTTATAATCCCATGTGAAAAATTGTATGCTGAAGTATACCTGATTTACAGTATTTTATACTGAGAATATGTGAAGTATAATTCAAGTTTATCTGAAGTATGCATCTTCACTGTTCTAATACAGTGTATATTGATTGACATTTACTGAAGACTTACTCTCAGGTTTATATTTTCATTAGAAAAATATAGATTTTTTGCAAACACTGAAGTAGACATGCACACTGAATGAAAAACACAAATGAGGATTTAAAATAATAAGAATAGGGAGCAGTGCCTGGCCTGCATGTGGCAATACTTCAGAAAGTAGTCTATACACCACAGCCTGAAATACGCACATTTCACACAGTTACATCATAAAGATGTCATGTCTAAAAATATGCCTCTCTAACACGCCTGTGGTGGCCCCACACATCAAATGAAATCCAATCTAATTAAAGCCCATAAGTGCCAACGGAAATGACAGCCACCTGAGTCGTGGTTTGATTTTCAGATATGCCCTCTCTAAACACGAGGGGAAGGTGTTATCAATACGCTCGCTGTCAGGTTACTTCAAAGTGACAGAATTGTTTTTGGGTCGGTGCCCTGCACTTAAAATGTCTGCCCGACAACTAGCTGCGGCCTGAGGCCCTTTGATCCATTGTGTTTTCCTTCATCATCATTAAGGTGATGGACAGGCCACTGGAACCCTTCATTTCTCTGCGCATACGCATGTGAACGTAACAACAGTGGGAACAACGGTCTGCTCTTAACCCATACACTCAAGTGTGAAGAAAGCTGTCAATTCTTCAGCAATCACTGTATGTAAGCTTATCTCTTCAGAAAGGATCAGAGTGAATTTGTCTCTTTTGTTTCTGTTATTCCAGGCTTTTCTAGCAAAAGAGCATACTGCCATTGAAAATAATCATAAGATTCTAGAGAATAAAGGCCCATTCACACCAACTATAACTATAACTATAACAATACATACACTCAGTGAGCACTTTATTAGGTATTTATTAGACTGGTCTTTTTAGACTTCTTCTGCTATAGCCTATCCACTTAGAGTTATGATGTGTTGTGTGTTCAGAGATGCTCTTCTGAATACCACTATTGTAATGTGTGGTTATTTGCATTGCTGTCACCTTCCTGTCAGCTTTCACCAGTCTAGCCATTCTCCTCTGACATCTCTCATTAACGGCATTTCTGTCTGCTCCCTGGATTTTTTTTTGGTTTGTTTTCTGAACCATTCTTTGCAAACTCTAGAGACTAGTGTGTGTGAAAATCCCCAGAGATCAGCAGTTCTGAGATACTCAAACCACCCTGTCTGCCACCAACAATCATTCCACAGTCAAAGTCACTTAGATAACATCTGTTCCCCATTCGGATGGTTGATTTGAACATTGACCTGACCTGTATCTACATGATTATATGCATTGCACTGCTGCCACACAATTGGCTGATTAGATAATTGCATAAATAAGTAGGTGTAATAAAGTAAAAAATGTTCCTAATAAAGTGCTCGGCGAGTGTATGTCATTCTAACTCAAATGGATGTGTAAGTTCACACCACGACTAGAACAACAATGATGGTGATGAACAATATCATTGGGATCAGTTTCAGAATGGTATATTTTTTTCCAGCTGCATGAACGATAAAGCACTGACAGCCAATCAAATCCAACCAAATGTACAGGGTGTCACGTGCAAAATTGCAGATGATATAGCTAAGAGACTATATACAGAACATTATCGATCAGCAGTATGGATGCTCATATCGTTATAGCTAGTTTGTGTGGATGGGCCTGAAGCCATGTTTCTCCAATGGTGTTGTTTGTTGTTTTGTGAAGAATCAACATCTGAGCATATGAAGTAGAGTGTAGGTGGGGGTGAAATGTGCATTTTCTTTTAACAGAATTACTGCATCAGAAGGGTTTGGATTTCGGGAAGAGCCTTTTTAAATCAAGGAGCTGATTGCTGTACCTCAGCATAGTCAATCTCCTCCCTGCCACATCAAGTCAATTATGTCTGACTCAAGGTTTCAGAAAATACAGACAACAGCTAAAAAAAACACCTTTCGGAATACATTCACTAACTGAGTTTTTTTAGAGAGGGAGTGAAGGTGCAGTTATGGATGTTCTGTTTTTGTTTGAATTTGGCTGTAAGAAAATGTTGATGTTTCTGTCTATATCCTGGTGCATTAACAAAATAAACATGCTCTAATGCCAGCAACTAAGATAATTATGCCATTTTCTAAATGTATGTGAGTGACTCCAGACAATCATCAGAAGTTTACTGAAAACACAAAATCCCATATCTATAGTATTCACATGCATATTGTACAGTATGTGCACATGCATATGCACAGAAACACTGACAAACAAACACACCTGACCACTCTGTTTTGCACACACACACACACACACACACACACACACACACACACACACACACACACACACAATATTTCATAGTGACAAGTTTATGACCAAAGAACTACTAATGCATCACATCCAGTGAAGGGCTTGCATGAGCACAGTAAAACCTGAACGCAGTGAAAATGACGTTTTAGAGTGATACATCATATAGAGTTATCACATGTATCACATATGAGCATTTAAACTACTCATAGTGCTTTAAGGCTTTAAGGATTACACTATTTAATTTCTGAAAAACTTGTATTATTGTACTCATGAAATCTTGTATGTGTATGAAGGCCGTCTGCATAAATATACAGGTATTTGGTGCTACAGCTGTCATCTGAAATGTAACATTTCAAATGCATAACCCTGTTGACTAATTTCTCAAAGAGGCAAACATTTTGTTATACAGATACAAATATAAAGAAAACGTTTTCTGAGAGCAGCCATGATGTTGTCATACTGGATTTTCTGCCATTTTTTATTTTATGAAAAATAATTTCCTCATCTACCATTTGTCTAATTGCATTGCATTATATTACATGCACTGAGCAGGTTCTCTAATCCAGCATGATGCACAATAGTGAAGGACATCAGTGCTTGGTCACTAAGTGCCACATAAATCTAGCAACCAACATTTTGGAACAAAAGAAGGTACGTCTAATTATATAACCAAGCTTACACAGCTATATAACATTATGCAAAAGGAAATCCAGAGAAAAATGGTGCAGTCTGAAGAGGTGAGTGTTTCGTCTCCATTGGAAGATAGGCAGGGTTTTTGCTGTCCTGGCTGCAATCAGAAGAGTCTTTGTGATGTTGGAGTCCTTTAGATCAGGGATGGGAATCTGGTGCTGGCTGGGGTCAAAATGTCCCCGCATACACTACAATAAGGCCAAAATATTTGTAGCCCTCATTATGTATTGCCTCATACATTATGTAAAATGGTTATATTGCAATAGCTATAATGGTAAATACAGTATTAGAATATATAGATATTAACATAGTAATATTGTATCTGCTTTCAGTTCTCAATTAAGTCATCCTGCAGCATGAAAATAAACATTCTCAGCGAAACAGTCAAAATGTAGTAAGACGTAGACCTGGTTTTCAAACACAAAACCGAGTTGACTGTTCGTCAATCTGACGTATTTCAAAGTCCCAAGTCTCCCCTGCATAAAAAAATGAGGATGAGTTTTCCAGAGAGATTAAATGGAATGTTTTTTTGATGCAAATCTAATATTTGAATCAGTTTGAAATAGTTTCACGGGCCGCATAGAGGGCAGCACCAGTTGCCCATTTCTGCTTTAGAGTGCATTGTCAGAGCATTCATTAGCTTCACTGTTATCAGAGGCTGTAATCAGCCTATATATGCAGCTATATTTCTATTATACTTCCTTACTACCATTTTTCCATCCAATCGACACTTCTACAGATTAAAATTAACCTATATAAAGTTAACAATGGCAAGATAACCAATTCTGCACTGTGCCTTGCAGTCCGTGTAACATCTTAAAGAAACTGAGAATAGACTAAATAAGCTCCAATTAATTTACCACCACATACGTGCACAGGAAGCACACATATAAGCACTGTTGGTCCAAAAGAGGAAATATACATTTTAAATGGATACAGTCAATAAGCCTACCTCTCTCAGCTGACTGTCGTTATTAAAGTTGGTTTATTCGTACGTTCACAGAGCTCTTTGCACAGTGGGGAATTAGCTTGTGGGGTAACTTTTCTCAACGTTTCATCTGTTGACACACTTTCCTCTTTTAGACGAGCTCTCCCATCAGTCCAGAGAAATGATTACACGCTGTTCTTTCGTGTCTCTGAAGCTGAAGGAGAAATGAAAAGAAGACTCCACCAGCGAGATTAATTAAAGGAAAAGACACCAACTGAGTTGGAATTTAATGACAAAAATACTCTCCTTCCCTTCCTTTAATGGTTTCATCAAAGATCCTAGCTGTCACTGTTTTGTAAGCTGGTTGAACAGCTGTTAGCTTTGGGGTCAAAGGTTACAGAGCTCAGAGGAAAAGGCTGAAATAATGCTCCTTTCATCTACGGAATTGTGCTCTAATCAGTGCTATATACCTCTCTCTTTCTCTGCCTAATGAGCATGTTTGTTCTCCTTTTTAAATTCCATTCAATTCCTTCAATTCCAATCTTAAGTGCAGTATAGGTCCATCCCATCACTGCACTTTTATCATATCATATATGTAGAAAGGCTGAATTGTCTGGCTGGTTATAGCCTTTCATGACACTCAGGGTATAGAACAGGGATCATCAAATTATAGTCCTTGAGGGCCAAGAACTGCTGGTTTTCCAACCTGCCTTTTTGTGAGTCAGGTGTTACGGTCAGGTCAATCATTGGCACTAATTGTTCAGTTAATTACCACGAAGAGAAGAAAACTATGGCTGGATTTGGGTTCAAGGGACAGATGATCTCTGATATTGAATTTGGAGAGCAAAAACAGAAAATTACATTTACCACTTGGATACATGTTCCAAATTATAATTTGTTGGAAAAAGGCTACAAAAACTAAAATTGAATAATAAAAAAACTTATTCCAATTTTTCATTTAGCAGAACATATCAATTTAAAGGGACAGTTCACCCAATTAAAGTATGTTTCCATTTCCCCAGTGTACTATCTATCCATCCAGATAGTTATGCTGAGAAGTGACCAATTTTCTAGATTTGACTACTTTTTAGATGCAGTTATACAGTGCATCCGGAAAGTATTCACAGCGCTTCACTTTTTCCACATTTAGTTATGTTACAGCCTTATTCCAAAATTGATTAAATTCTACACACAATACCTCATGATGACAATGTGAAAAAAGTTTTTCAAAGATTTTTGCAAATTTATTAAAAATAAAAAACTAAGAAATCACATGTACATAAGTATTCACAGCCTTTGCCATGAAGCTCAAAATTGAGCTCAGGTGCATCCTGTTTCCACTGAGTCCACCTGTGGTACACAGTGGCCTCCATCGTCCGTAAATGGAAGAAGGTCGGAACCACCAGGACTCTTCCTAGAGCTGGCCGCCCGTCTAAACTGAGCAATCGGGGGAGAAGGGCCTTAGTCAGGGAGGTGACCAAGAACCCGATGGTCACTCTGTCAGAGCTCCAGCGTTCCTCTGTGCAGAGAGGAGAACCTTCCAGAAGGACAACCATCTCTGCAGCAATCCACCATCAGGCCTGTATGATAGAGTGGCCAGACGGAAGCCACTCCTTAGTAAAGGGCACATGGCAGCCCACCTGGAGTTTGCCAAAAGGCACCTGAAGGACTCTCAGACCATGAGAAACAAAATTCTCAGGTCTGATGAGACAAAGATTGAACTCTTCGGCGTGAATGCCAGGAGTCATGTTTGGAGGAAACCAGGAACCGCTCATCACCTGGCCAATACCATCCCTACAGTGAAGCATGGTGGTGGCAACATCATGCTGTGGGGATGTTTTTCAGTGGCAGGAACCGGGAGACTAGTCAGGGTTGAGGAAAAGATGAATGCAGCAATGTACAGAGACATCCTGGATGAAAACCTGCTCCAGAGCGCTCTTGACCTCAGACTGGGGCGACGGTTCATCTTTCAGCAGAACAACGACCCTAAGCACACAGCCCAGATATCAATTCTGGGAATGTCCTTGAGTGGCCCAGCCAGAGCCCAGACTTGAATCTGATTGAACATCTCTGGAGAGATCTGAAAATGGCTGTGCACCGACGCTCCCCATCCAACCTGATGGAGCTTGAGAGGTGCTGCAAAGAGGAATGGGCGAAACTGCCCAAAGATAGGTGTGCCAAGCTTGTGGCATCATATTCAAAAAGACTTGAGGCTGTAAATGCTGCCAAAGGTGCATCAACAAAGTATTGAGCAAAAGCTGTGAATACTTATGTACATGTGATTTCTTAGTTTCTTATTTTTAATAAATTTGTAAAAATTTCAAAAAAACTTCTTTCATGTTGTCATTATGGGGTGTTGTGTGTAGAATTCTGAGGAAAAAAATGAATTTATTCAATTTTGGAATAAGGCTGTAACATAACAAAATGTGGAAAAAGTGAAGCGCTGTGAATACTTTCCGGAGGCACTGTATATGCACTATATGCCGTAGTGCTGGGTGACTCTTCCTATTGTTAGCATTTCAGAACATATTTATCTGCAAAACATAATGGACCCAATTTATTTATATAAATTCCCACATAGGAGTATTGTCCAGTATTGTCATGTCATACATTACATAAATCATTGTGACCCTAGTCACTCCTAGGCCCACTCTATGTGGTTATTAACTTTTCTTCATTTCATGATTGGGTACAGATAATGGAAGAGTATGGAAGGCACTATTATTTTGGAAGGAATATTAATCAGCAGCAAGACTTCTCTGGGAAAACTAATGAATGAAATGGGACTTCATTTACAGACAAATTTCCATTGAGTAGTTGATAATTTCTCTCTGTCATTGACAGCCAACTGGCACATAGTTTACAACAGCAGCTTCATTAATGCTGTAAACCTTTTCAAATTGCATTTTAATTAAGGTAGACATTCACTGCTGTTTTTATTAATGATCCTCAACAGTAGTATTGTGGCTGTGACAATACACCAAAATTTGTTATGGTGCTCCATGAAGAAATGGATACCTTGAGAAATTGTAACTAGAGCCGCATTGGGTTGATATAATCTGCGTACAGATAGTGCTGCCAGTGAGACTAGCAGACAGATGGAGTGGTGCACCATCCAGTGTTTACCATCTTGCTCAGGCAGTTTTTTAATGTGACGAAGACATGCAGATTTTGGAGGAAAAACCTGATCAGCTAGTTGTGATAACTAAGCTACAAAACAACTTTTCTGTCTTTTCTGGCCTCAGAAATGTCTGGTTTGTTAAAGCTGCCTTTGGGTGACATTGGAGATCTGACTGTACAATATCGTTTCGACAAAAGGAATGCAACACAAAAGAGCTCTGGATCCCATTGAAGTACAAGCCATTGAAAGGCAGGCACAGAAACGCATACCACCCTAAGTATCATAGAATATGATGCAGTGTTACAAGCCAATGTCAAATTATCAACAAAAGAAAACTGGTCCAATTTTTTCTCTCTGCTTCGTAGCTGGATGATATAACGTATTCAACCTGTCAAGCCCAGTCAGTTCATACATGTGATCACATAATTCTTTGTAACTTTCTTAAAACTGCTTGAAATGAGAACATTTTACCAGGCTTATGAAGGCAGCTGTAAATAAGTTAAATATTATTTTTTTCTAGCCACTTTCATATTGAATATAAAAGCAATTTACATACAGTCCTGGCTGTAAGGATACTGTGGAACTGTGTCCTGTACGTTATCAGAACTGTAACGCTGCACAGGGGAGCACCGTGGAGCAATACTACAGCTGAACTGAGCCGTTTCCCTGGTGTGCTGAACACCCCAGTTCCAGCTGACCTACCACCCATGTATTTTATTTCTGTATTTTTCTATTAATAATGAACCTCCTTTAACTACTTTTAGTCATTAGGGAAATTATTTTCTTCATATGCTTTGGGAAATCTCTCTCATGACTGGAAGCAGAACAACTCATATTATGGTTTTTGTGTGTGTGGTTTATCATCTCTATAACAAATCATTCATGTAATAAAGTATCATACCATCATGTTACTGTTACTGTTTTCCAATACTTTAGATTTGTTTGGATTATATGGACGACTGAAGTGTTTATATAATGTGCAAAAAGCTAATTGACTCATCTGTGGGTTTTATGAAATCTATCTGTCTGCTTGATTTTACTGAGGCCTCATCAAATGTGGAGATTATAAGTAATAAAATGAGCCATTTGTAGCAATATTGACAGGTGTTGAGAAAGCTAGTGTGTTATAGGCATCATTACCTTGGAGTGACTTTCTAATTTTTCCTTTTTTTAATATTTTCCTCACAGCTAATACATTAGAAAATTGTCAGGGTACGAACGGTTATTATACTCAAGGGTAATTGTTTAGGATAAGAGCTCTGGAGATGTTGGAGTTGTGTAAAAATGAGGTAATTATATTTGTCTGAACCCTTTTCAAACCAATGTTAAAAGCCCCAGAACATGCTTCTTCTAAGTGTTTGACATTTCAGAAAGAGGAACTCATTTGAGAGGTGGTACTCGCACAAAGACATTAAAGGTCAAAGCAACATTAGTGTATGATTCATCCACTTTGTGTGGAATTATAGATTAGAGAACAACCACATTCATCTGATTCTCTGGTCAAAGGATTTGGGCCAGATTAAGAGAAATGGCTCCCTGCCCACTCTACTTCAGTGGCTGTGTGAAGGTAAATATCACTAAAGTGATCATTTCAGTTGGTCATACCTAAATAAATGACTATAACTCCAACAAGTGATTTTGTCTGAAATTTACTGATATTACTTACATTTATAGAAATAAAATGTTTTTAAAAGGTTGAAGTCTGTATTATTATTGTTTGGTGTGCATGTGGCAGGGAACCAAGCCAGCACTGCTGCTATCAGAACTGGAGTAATGAAGAAACTAATCTGCTTTCCCTATAAATGTGATAAATAAAACGTGCTTTGTGACATGTTATTACTTATAGCTTACACATAATGGTGATGATTATTGTCAAACCAGTGAGCGGGTAATGAATGGTAATGGCTGCTGCTGAAAGTGATTATTATCATATTACGTATAATATCTTTCAATAATACGAATGAATAATGGCAGGAAACCCGAGTATGCAAAGCCCTGCTTCATTTGAAGGGGCTGACCCATTTCAGGAGCCTCACTTCCCCATAACGAGTCCAAACTGCATTTGGCAGAAAACTGCTGACTGGTGTCAGGTGGTATTTACTGGGCCAAGGCAGACAACAAAACCAGCCCTTTCTCCCAGCCTTGACACTAGATTATGGGCTCTAGACCCTCCTTAATGATTGATCATCCAGCTCATGGTCGGTGACTCTGCCTCACTCCTTAACCCCTTTTGGGAAGCCAAGACCGGGCCTGCTGGTGCGTTACTTCTGGAATCATAATGGGAGCGGAGCCGGGGAAATCTG
The DNA here is from genome assembly GCF_963514075.1 of Conger conger. Taxonomy (NCBI): domain Eukaryota; kingdom Metazoa; phylum Chordata; class Actinopteri; order Anguilliformes; family Congridae; genus Conger; species Conger conger. The sequence goes on along the minus strand of NC_083762.1, from coordinate 21,300,513 downwards.
TATAGGGGGCTTGGTCCGGATAAGTGGCTGCAGTGAACTGTTGCAGACGGATGGCAAGGCTCCAGGCCGGAAGAGTAATGAGCTTGCGGATAAACTCTGACACGCTGGATGGGATGTGTGCACACCGAGGCTTCTTGCGCTGGAAACAGCCTTTTTTATCAATATTTCTCCACCCAAAAAAATAAATAAAGAAATAATGGGGACAGGCTGCGAGGATACATCAGTTCTGTGCTTCTCCCACGGGTACCGCAGTACATCTGATTGTGCCACACTATTCATTTAGACAAGTGAGGGCTAATAACAGGACGACAGGGCCGATAGGAATTATGAGGCCGGACAGGCCTGTACCCTATCCATCATGCTCCGTTTTTCCTGCAGTCTGCCATGGTTTGAAAAATAGGCCCCGTAGTGCTAATCAGCATGTACTGATTAATATGTAGAGTGTGCATTTCCCCATTCAACACATGGTGAAATGTGGCATCGATGTGTCTGAAATTAATTTTCAGTTACTCTAAGCCTGTACGTTATGTGTGTACTGGACATGCTGTGTGGCAACATATCATTTTCCCAGCTGTAGCATGTTTGGAATTAATGCGGCTGTTGCATTGAGCTTCCATAACTGAAGCTTGCTGGTCACACACACACACACATATACATGCACAGGCACACAAACACACATACTCATGCACACCATTTATAGATGTTACCTTTTAAAGTTTATGCTGCCTTATTTTTGATTAATAGCCATCTCATAATTTGAAAGAAAATCATGTGCTGGGACTGCAGAAAGAAGCCCACAGAACTAACACTGTGGTGAATTGACACAGTCATCCTTGAAGGTGACCCAAAATATAGCTAATTGTCTAAATTAGAAGAAAAGTTATTAATTTGCTGCTCTGGCAGCTGTGTACTAATTACGATACCGCTTCAAGTTTTTCTTCCACCCTAGGTCCTGAGCCCTAAACAGTACTTGTACTCAGCAAAAGCTCAAGCAGTGGTCACAACACAATGAGTGTCCATGTAACTCATCGACCACAGTTATTTTCACATATCTCAGTCCCCAGGAGACTGCTCAAGAAACCAGGCCTGCTATATCAGGAGATCACCTGCCCCCAGAGAGCCCCATCGTGCAGCACTTACACACAGCAAGTGCCCTCTTTTTGTTATTGCCATGGGAAAGGCCAAATTCCTACGGGCAAGGTGATGCATTTTGTACACAGTTCTCAGAGACACTGAAGGACACAAAGGATTGAATGTAGTGCAAATTAATGAATGCCTCTACAAAGAATGTGATGAAACACAACTCACAACTCAACTAACATAATGAGGAAAATAGCACAGAGATAGCAGATGTATGAGATGCAGGGATGATTAACTGACAGAGATATTCCCAGAGAGACAAAGGGTTGCCAAAGACATCAAGGGTAGTTGGTGAAATCATAAAATCTTGTTTAAAGCAGAAAAAACTTCAATAGACTTTGATTATTGTTGTATACCCAACAGAGAAAGTATAAATAATGGGAACAGAGACTTTGTTAAAAGTTTCAGAAACGTTCATCCATTTTATTATATCACTACCTGAAACCATTGAGCACAAGTTCAAACGGCACTTCTCTGGACTTTTTATTTGATGCGCATGCCTTCTTTATAAGGACAGTCTCAACTGTTATTTATTTGACCAATGAACTTAACGGTCATGGAGGAAACCAATGACATTGGAATAAGTTTATTTAAACATGTTTTGTTGTAACCCTTATATATACACCGCAATTATTTGGTTTTGCTGAAACTTCCCTTAGAGATTTTGTGTTCGCCGCCAACTGAATTCAGCTGGGACATAGTCACATTCCTGTAGTAAAATAGGTATTTTATTTGTGACAGCTCTTTTAGCAGGTCTTGCTGTAACCGGACATGCTGCCCTCTTGCTAGCAAAAGCAAATGAGGGCGATGATGGGGCAGGAGAAACGCCAGCATCTCTCTGAATTATGTATTTTAATCTACTAAATAGGGTTATGCATCCTAGTGGCTGTCTCCTAGCAAGCACCTCGCCCTGATGCTGGCCATCAATAACACAATATCAGTGCACAGAGCAGGTACTCGGTGAAGAGGGACACTTGTCAGGCAAGGAGAATGATAAGACTCGAAGTGAAGTAAAGTGTCTGGAAATGCAGCCATTCACTATTATCTAATAATCTTCAACAGTAGCAGGTAAAATGTATTTTGTGTAATGTAATGTGTTCTCTTAATCTTAAATAATATCTCAATGTTCTTCGGCCATTGATATGAAGCGTATTGTCATAATACTTTCCATTGGATGTGTCCTTCCATGTTATCAAGTCTCTCGGTCTCCAGTAATATTCCAGTGATCGTATAAAATTAAATATATCACGGGTTTAATGAATAGGAGCTTAGTTTTCGACTGAAAAGACTCACGTTCGCAAATGTGAGACTCCAAATGCTCCTCACGACCTGGCAGCCATTTTCCCTGAACCGGTTCGTTCATTGAGCTGCAGCTTTAAGACTTCCAGTTCCTCAGGGTTCCTGCTGGGTGGAACGGATTAGGTCACATCACAAACAAATGTTCTTCCACACAAGTAAGCTTAGCAAGGCATTTCACGTCTGCTGCACATTAGCCTATAACCTTAAGCATGTCACGGCACAACCCAGGCCTCTGGACTGGCACATGAGCTAAAGCCAGTGTAGAAAGCAGTGTTTTTGCAGCTAAAGCACCAGTGAAATGCATTGAATGAGCTTCCGCACTGGCTGGCTGCACCCCTCAGACTCCTGCAGTTTCTTGTCATTACCGTGAGCTACAGCAGAGAAGAGTTGAAGGTCAGGGCCCAGCACCGTGGAACCGTTCTACCCATTAATTACTGCAGAGACCATCCATCACAGACAAGGTGTCTCACTTGCCCCTGCCAAACTGGAAGGGTAAACCCACCCAGCCAGCCAATAGGAGCCAGCTTAATGAAGGGTAGAAACCTATATTTTAAATGCATTGGCACCCATAAGCTACAAATCTGCCGATAAACATACAGTCGGCGAGGCAGCCAACATTTCAGAGCCCAAAAAGCACTTCATAAAGAATAATTCCTAAATATGTGGGCTTCCCAGCAATCGTCAGCGTGCCTCAGGTGGTTTTCAACAAGGGCAGGACAGAAGGGATGGCAATAATGCATGTAACTGTTCATCTCTGACACTCAGCATTTAATGAAGTCAGATTTCATTAGGGCTGCTGGATGTAACGAAATGACAAGGTCCCATAGGTGTCCTTGGCGATCTACACTGCCTGACCAAGGCCTCCCTGTGTTGGCATGAACTGTTTATCAGCTTTGAATATTGTCTTAACTCTCATTTTCTAAACTTTTTTTTATTTTTGTATTTCTTAGCTCACTTGCAGGCTAACCTGTAGTCTAAATAACCAAACAACTTTCATTGCAGAAGTATTTATTTTTGAACTATGCACAATGCACTTGACCTTAGAATTATATGGTTCTACCTGCGTTCTGAGTAGTTTTGAGATATTGAGCTTCAAAGATTTCACATCCTAAGGCCGCAAAAGTGAAATGCAGTGCAGTTCTTCATAGATCAAACTGAAAGACACCCTAAATGTAGCAAAATCCTATCAAATCATATTTCTGACACTAAATTTTGTCATTTTTGTCAAAAATGTCAGTTAGAACCTTATAATTCTAAGGTCTCGACAGTATATATTGTACGTCTGTGCAAAGTAGTGGATTATGGGTTGATGCCAATGAACGTTGGTGCACACTCACCAGCCAGTTTTAAAGTTTATTTTATTCAATGACCTCCATTCAGTTGGACGGAAAATGTTATAGTCACACCTTTGGTGACTATCAATGCTAAATGTTTATCATTCTAAAATGTTTATTCTAAAACTAGTCCAAATTAGAAGTGTCCCTGCTTTCAGGGGGAATAAAATTAGGTTGAAACAAAACAAATTTCATACAATTACTTTTGACTGTTAAACTTGAGCCATCTAGTTAGTTTGCAGTACATTACTGTATCGTAACTGGGATCATAAACCTGTTTTACAAAATGAACAATGGCCCACATTTTACACCCTATTCACTGTTTTATGCATTTACCTCAACTGCCCAACTGAATGTATGTCCTCCTTAATCTCTACTACTCAAAGGTCACTGTCAGCCGTAGTTGGGGTCTCAAGGGGGGTGAGTCATGGGTTTGCTCTTTTCTGCCTGTGATAGACTGATATATTCAGCACTTTTAGTGTTAGGTCTTATCAATAAACCATCATCAGTTCCAATTTCCTCAAACGATGAATTAATTAAACACCTTATCGGGTTCAATATATGAGCATGTCTGTCTCCTTTCCTCTTCAGTTCTTAGGACTGAACATAAGATAATGTAATGTGCAGAATATTCCCCCCAGGAAGCCAAGACAGACACAGATGTAGTTGTAAGCTGTACAGTTTATAAATATAACAAATGTATACACTGAAATGTTGTTATAGCAAGAGGCATATGAATATGTCTTCTCCTTCAACACAGTTGCTTTCTTTTCAAAATGTCTGCTAGGATGTCTTCTTGGCCTCTTCAATCATCAAGGGTTACATGTTTACCTCCAAACAGAATTCTCCATGAATTCCAGCAACTTCTGTATAAAAAGCAAAAGCATAAAAAACTGTAACACTTGCTTTTTAACAAAAACCCACAACTAAGGGAGGTGTGGTTAGACTGAATCAAAGCCAGGGTATGTGGGATTCTAATAGGGTGTGGGGTGCAAATAATACTTATTTTATTCTAGTTATTATCATCCAAATTATATTAGCCCAGGGGTAACTATACAGGATAACAAATAGCTACGAAGAAATTACCCCACAGAAAACATGTGAAACACAATCTACATACACCGTAGTCGCATAGAGGCTACCTCATGTGTCTATAAAAGCAAGTATCACCTCTTTATGAGTGCATTTTCTATAAATAGCGATGACAGGCAATTAACTACAATAATGTGGTTTCTTGCTTTCTTTAAAATTTTCGATGTGAGAAATATTTACTTATTGAGGACATACATTTAAGATGCATATAAAACAGACTGTATTCATGTGCAACAATGGAACAATTGAATATATCTGAGTATTAGCCACAAAGGGAAATTACTGGTTTATTGCAGAAAATATTTTTCAATCTGTGAATTCTTGTAAACCCTGATGATATTTTGTCTTTGTAAAGATAAACAAATTTGCCATCTGCCTGGGATATTAACATGAAAAATGAAACCATTTGTTCAGAAATCTTGTATTGTCTGTCTCACTGAAAAGTAATTATAGGAGAATGAAGCATTGCAAGTGTCCATGTGCTTTATGTGTCCAGCATGTTTGAAGGAATCAAACTCCTTACTCTCCACGATGCAAATAATGTCATTGATTCAACTAATTCACAAGGTCATATTAATGCACGGGCTTACCGAGACCCAAGTCCCAAGGCCCAAACCGGCAGGGAGCCCAGGACGCATGCGAAAAAAAATCACAGAATCATTTTTGGAGTGTTTTTTTAGTTTGCAGTATGAACTGATGTACTGCTGATTCAGTAAGTTGTTGACAAAACACAATAAATCCATGCATTTTTGGCAGGTCATGACATATCATTCTCAAATCACAGCCTAAACCACACTATCTTAATTTTCTCAAAAACATTTTCACTGTTAACCCCATCCGCTCTGCCCCCTTGTGGTTGAGTCATCAACGTCTCAAATTATTGCTTTGTTCATATTTTTGAATACAAAAAACGGCTAAACGCCAATGCCAGATTGTTAAAAAGAACAGCAATTTAAATTCTTATCAGCATCTTATTTGCAATGCAGAGCAATAAAACAGCAGGCTTCCTCATGCCATGCTTATGGTTTACAACTCTGACCATGTCACAGACTCTAACAATTCTTGATAGCATTTCTTCATGTCAAAAAATCATGTTGCAATGTAAGAACAAAAATATACAACTCAGAAGTTGCATGAATAAAGCTATGCCAACATATTTCCCTTTTGGTGGAAATACAAGTTTGCTTTGCAAATTATTCAATAGACATATTTATGGAACCAAATATCCCACCTGGTTATGAAACTATGACTATTTTCTGATTAACTTTCAAGTTTATTTCGTAAACCATTCAGCCATTTTAGAGAAAACATTTTTTGCCGGGACTATACCTAAGCAAATCTTGAACTATTTGTTATTGTTTTGTGTAAATGCATTCCTAGGTTATTGCAGTACAGAACTAATGTAAAACATGGCATACATGGCATTGTACGGGGTGTCCTACCCTTTCCAACATAATTTGTCATATTCAGGCGATGGACAGTTTAGGAATATTGATGTGTTTGCATAGCAGAATGAATATACAGACATGCATAATTGCAGGATTTGGACTTGCTATAGATCTGAACTTTGAACTGGCTAATGGGGCTAATCTGGTTAACATAATTTTGAAATAAAGTTCCATTTTAAATGTGATGCAGATTTGTTAGAAAGCATTAGGTTGAGTAGTCAGTTTTGGAGAGCTTTTTGGACACTTTGGGCATGCTTTATAAAACATACTCTCATATACTCTATGTGAATTTAAAAAATCTGTTTTAAGATAGAAAAATAAGCTTTTCTGATCATTCATGTGTCTGGATAAAAAGATATGCAGATGTTCTCAATATTCTCTTTAATAATTTCATAATAATGCATAATTCTAAAGGGGGTTTATCACAGGATGTTTGGCTGCTACAGGCGTTGTTTAATGTTTGTAAATGGTTTGTAAAAAATTGTCATGAAAAGATTATATACCCTTTTTGTAGATTATATACCCTTTTATACATACAAAAGCATTAGATGGCTTTGGTCTTGCTGATTATTTCATAATAGTTGTGACAATCATAATTTGCCATTGTTAATCTGCTGAACATTTTATCAGAAAGAATGTTTTCTAGTCTATCACTAAATGCAATGGAGATTTAACGCCCCCCAGTGTTCTTACGAAGCACAAGCAATAGGACACAAATACTATGGAAACATTCTGTCATAGATTTAATGATTTACTTTAATGACTATCACTCTGTGATCTTAGCAATTGAAGTATTTTAAGCAAAAAAGCTGTATTTATACACTCAAAAAGACATAAAATATAGTCATTGCCAGATGTGAAATACATGCAACCAGAATTAGATGTTTATTTTTCTTATCCCAGAGAATGTCTTCAGTAAAATACATTTCTAGGATGTGAACACTGTTACAATGCTATTGCCTCCAATGCTCACACATTTTCTTGTTGCTTATTCTCATTAAGATGTGCATCAATGCATTCAATTTGCTTGAACTTAGCAGGGGTTTACACTGACTGCTAGACTGAACTCTACTAGAACTGGAGCAGCTATCCCAAACCTGTGAACCCTGAGGTTTGAAGCAACCCCTCCTGGATTTGACCTTGACTCCAGACATCACAGAAACAGATGTGATGTGAAACATCAGCAGATGTGTGTTTTTTCACTGTTAAAGTGCCAGGATGCAAACAGATGGGGATGGGCTTGTGGTCAGTTGAGTTCAAACCATGAAAGGCCACAGGTGAGAGTGTAAACCTCAGATTTACACCATGAAACCAGGCTACTGGGTTGCTCCTAATCTTGTGGCTGGTGTGGTTTGGTAAGTTACATAAATGTGCATCTACTTACCAAAATAAAAATAAAGATATTAAATATCTACTTATATAAATATGAACCTAAAATCAACCAAACGTGTCATTAATACACAATGAAATGCAGTTATCACCAAAATAAAGGAAACAGTTGTTTGCATTTGAAAAGAGAATGTGTATTTATTTGTTGGGCCAAATTTATAATAATTCTTTATTGGATCAAGGTCATTGTTTTACTTTCATGTATGCTCTATGGGTGGCAGTGTGGTGATGAAGTCCCTAAACAGTCAAATGTATTACCTGAATGTTGTTGATTCTATTCCATTTTACAGAAACCTGAATTCAGAAAATGTCCAGATGTTATGTAGAAAAAATGTTACTCTCCTTAGATAAGGACACCTGCTAAGCTGGTAATGTGCCCATTAATTTTTTTATATCAGCCAAATATTGTGGCACCTTAAACCATTTTAATTCAAATTAGATGCAACAGTACCATTCATCAGTCGAAAAGGTTACACACATTATAAAACATGATAAATTATTAGTTTATGGAACCGAGCCCACAAAGAAGTAGTGTTGGTAAGTAGCTATGTACTTCATTTGCACACTTGAGGCTTCCAATCCCATGGAGGGACCAGACAGACCACACACGCCTCTGTGCCTATTATACAGCCAGATGGGCAACATCTGAAATTCCTTGTTTCAAGGTTGTTATGGGATTTACAAGAGTTGTATCTCATTTGCTAGTTCAGTCTCCACAGTGCTAAAGCACCATAGCATGCTGGGTGGCAAGGGTTCAAAGCAGCAAAGAGCAGCCCTCCCACCATGCCATAAACCTGCATATTTCACTCAGTAAATGTTCTCAAAGGCCTTCATTATGCCATGTTAAAGGGGTCTATGGTGGTTCTGATTAGAATATTTGATCATATAATTTACTTATGCAATGATCCGTTATCTCAGATCTCTTATTAGGCATTATTTTGTAAATGGCATACAATGCCATACAGAAACAATATTTCTCAAAATGTAAACATGCTTTGCTTTGGGTCAATATGCTACTTTTTTTACCATTGCGGAAAGATATATACATTTTCAGTTGAAATGAAGTTCATGTTGTTCAATCAAATCCAGGTTGCTTCATGAAATTCAAGTATAGATATAATAAAATGATATAATAAAAGGTATACACTGCTAGGACAAAGTACATGCCATACAGGAAGGAGTCAACAAACCTGCATGTGGTGAAGGATTACCATCTGTTTATTGTTATGTGGCATTAGACATGACCTGAAATGTACAAGCAGCACTTCCAAAATACAGACAATAAACAGTGAATATAGCTAGTGTTTCCACACTATCTGCAAATTTTGCTCTATGGCTGTAGTAGTCAGTACAAAGTTCTTACAAGGTGGAAACAAAGGTGTTTTTCAAAACGGACAGACCTCTCTCTCTCAGAGGGCATGTTTCTTGGCAGCCAGAGTGTTTACTGTGGTAAAGGTAGACCATAGACAAGCACAGACAGATGCAGCATTGTGCTAGAGGCATCATTTCAGTGTTAATATGAATCAGTCTAAAATGTAACAAGAAATATAAAATTATAAAGTCACTGAGCACTTTTATTAGGTAGACCTGTACACCAGCTTGATAATGCAAGTATTTCATCAGCCAATCATATGGCAGCAACTAAATGCATAAAAACATGCAGACATGGTGAAGAGGTTCAGCTGTTTTTCAGACCAAATGTCAAGAAAGGGGAAGAAATGTGATCCAAGTGGCTATGACTGTGAAATGATTGTGGTGCCAGACAGGGTGGTTTCAATATCTCAGAAACTGCTGATTTCCAGGGATTTTCATGCAGAACAGTCTCTACAGTTTCCAGAGAAAGGTGAAAACATCCAGTGAGCAGCAGTTCTGTGGGCAAAAACACTGACAGGAAGACACAAATAAGCACACATTACAACAGTGGTATGCAGAACACACAACACGTCAAATCTCTTAAGTGGTTCAGAAAATGTTTTAATCATGGACCCTTTATATACAGTACATAAAAAATAATGACAAAATTAATTACTAAATAACATTTTTCATAACATACCAACATGATCTTTTTATGTTAAACAATTAATGGTGAACAGATTACTGCACGTACTGACCAAAAAAAAAAAAAAATTATTGAAACTCCTTATCAAGTATTCCATTTAAGTCATACATTAATACACCAACTACATCAGCTACTTCCATAAGCAATACAAGACCATCTGAAATGCATAACACAAATATGTAACTTTATTGTAATTTGCCTTACCCTACTGAAATGACTCGTTCTTTCCAAAAGCATACTAAAAATATGCATTTTCAAAAATAATTCTCCCACAGCCATTATAGTAGACAATTCAGGCCTTCCATTACTACACCTTAGAAGTATTGTTACTACAGGCATGAAGAGAGACATCCAGTAATGCATGAATTAGTTCAACTACACAACACGATAACTGAGATCCAAGCCTGACAAGGCTTTTTACACAAAAATGAAGGCAAATCAATGGTATCCTGAATGACTTAATGAGACAAAGGAAAATGAGGAATCCAGTTTTGACAAGACACAGTGACAATAAGACTTCACATACAAATGACCCTTTTAACAGTTGAGTGGAAATCATGTGCATGAAAAAAAAAAACAGAAAACAGGCAGCTAACCAATTTTGCTCTGACTTTACTTAGTCATTTAAAAACAACCACAGATACAGCCGAGCTGAGCTGTCAGGAAATCTTTAGTCAGGATTTACACTGCAAATATCAGCAGAACTACCCTCTAAGGGGAGGTAACTTATCATAAGCAGAAGGAATTTCACATTTTACAGTACCTGTGTTACAAACACCTATCACTACGGAACTTTGGGTCTTTACACTTACCAATAACCTCCACTTAAAAGACACTCACAGATCAGAAACACTAAAAATGTAAGAAAAAAAACATTTTGGCATACAGTCAGTCTTAGTAATTTACATGGAAGAGTTATTACAAGGTTTATTCATTTGTTTCGCTAAAATTGTCTGCCAATTGTAGTGAGGGCAATAAAAAAACACTGAAATATGTAGACTACAGGATAAGATCAACTTGAAAATGCTAAATAGCCTTATCCCCTAAATTTTAATTGGCGCTTACATCACATGTAAATACATAGCTGAAAAAATATGAATGTGAGACATAAAGCCTTCCTAAAAAGCATACGATTCATTCCTCTTGCTTCCTTTTTGGTTTCTTGGGATTTCGGGAACGGCTCTTGGCTTTGCACAGGGGACAAATGGGAGCATTTCGATGGATTTGCTGGTGACAGGACAGACAGGCCTGAAGAAAAACAACAAACAAAGCAGAGTTACTGATGCAATCTGGCTTCTATGTATCCATTAATCTTTTCATCCATCCTTAAGTTACCTCTTTTTCCACGTATGCTGGTTCTGTTGTTTTTGTAAAAACAAGGCTTCTGGGAATGACTAAAATAAATGTTTGATGTCTTTTGATTATGTCTGGCTTCAGGTAGAGGTCACCCTCCTGCAATGTAGGTGAAACCACTCACCTTCATTGGTGGGGGCTGCTGGCGGAAGGTTGTTGGCTGTCGTGAATCTTGTTTCCGGGAGACTTGGAGCTGTTGGGCAGCGGCGGCTGCTGCTGCAAGGGATTCTGGGATCAAAGGTTCTTGTGGTTCCGTCTGCCACTCAGCCTTCTGCTTCTCAAAGTATCTGCGCAAGAACACGCCATTTGTCAGTAATGAAACGTGGCATGTAAACATAGTAGAACACGACTGTCAGTTTTAATGATTTAAGAGTTGTACTTTAACACTGACCAAACATGCTGATGTTCATGCCAACCTCTAACAGACTGTATATTTATATTTCAAGACCTCAATTCTGCCTGCGACTGCTATTTACCAAGCACCAGAGTGCATCCCTTGGCTGCATGTTAAACAGACTGAACTACATTGACACACTACCAAATACCCTTGTGGGTAAGTGGTGTGGTGTGAGAGGGGGTCTGGATGAAGACTGGGCGACTGTGGGTAAGGGTTGTGGTGTAAGACAGGGTTCGGCTGAAGACTAGGGGACTGTGGGTAAGCGGTGTGAGACAGTGTCTGGATGAAGTCCGGGACACTGTGGGTAAGCAGTGCGGTGTGAGACAGTGTCTGGATGAAGACTGGGAGACTGTGGGTAAGCAGTGTGAGACAGGGTCTGGATGAAGTCCGGGAGACTGTGGGTAAGGGTTGTGGTGTGAGACAGGGTTCAGATGAAGTCTGGGAGACTGTGAGAAAGCGGTGCGGTGTGAGACAGGGTCTGGATGAATACTGGGGTACTGTGGCTAAGCGGTGTGAGACAGGGTCTGGATGAAGACTGGGGCACAGCTCAGGGACTCACTCGAGCGAGAGCTTCTCCTCTTCCTCGCTGAGGTGCGGCAGGCGCTGCAGGCCCAGGGTCATCCGCAGCGCGTCCACGTGCTCCTTCAGGGGCTTGTACTCGTCGTGTAGGCGCCGGGTGGTCTCCAGCAGCTTGTTCAGGTCATTCTCCGACTGCTTGATTGTGTTCTCCATCTACAACCCAACAAGTGCACTTACAGTTCACCTACCTGCTGCCTCAATTAACACTTACAACAAATTCAATTCTAACTTCCATTACAATAGTTTTAAGTTCAAAGCAAAAAACAATAAGAGGCAATTATAAAAATGAATCTCAAGAACCAAGTTGTAATGAGTCTGCTTTATAAATACTTGGGAGTTTCCAAAGAAGACACTAAATGCCTTTTAACTAGATACAGGGGTAAAACAATGGGCTTTCCCATTAATAAATCAATGCCCAGAAAGACAAAGCAAACACTGGCTCGGTTTAAAGAACATGTATATTTTGTATAGCATATATGTGCATTGCAATTCATGTGCAGCATGTTATCTGTATTGAAGACCATTTTATTCAAATCATGGTCTTCAAGGGCTTCAAGGGCTTCAAGATCTGCTGCTTTCCTGCCCTCCCTTTACCTGGAAGTCAGGTGTGAGGACAGTCTGGCCAATCAATCACACTAATTCTTCAGTTAATTACTAGGGGGAGGGCAAAAACAAGAGGGGACAGGAAAAAATAAATCAATAAAATAATGGATCTGGATTTGAGGGCCATATTTGTGTATCCATGATTTAAGGCAGTGGTCTCAAACTCGTTGTCACGGAGGGCAGTGTATGCAGGTTTTCATTCCAACAAACCAGCATACACATGGCCCTCCGTAGCATGGAGCTTGAGACCCCTGATTTAAGGTATAATGAAGACAGGTTCTAACCACGTTGATGTCAGCGTGAATTAACCGCAGCTCCTCCACGTGAGCCATCTTCTCCTGGAGCAGCAGGTCCATCTCCTGCTTGTACTCCTTCAGTTGCTTCTCCTCCGACTCCAGTGCTTCAAACTCTGTCTTCAGCCTGCTCTTGATCCGCTCCATCTGAATAGTCTTGTTCCTGAGACACAATAACCAGTCAGTTGAGGACTAATAATTCATAATACAATATACCAGCATTAAATTAAACCAATTAAAATGCACAAGGAAATACAAACCAGCTGTAAAATAGGTTTATGAAACAAAAGCTAAGAATAATGTTTTAAGCGTGCATACACCTGCACAAGTCGTGCAATATGCCGACTGAGACAAGTTGGCCAGTAGTGAAACAAGCATGTCATCTGTAGCATTGCCAGGTGCTACATATAGTACAATCACATGGTGAGTACTCTGTACTGGCCATTAGGGTTTCTCTAATGTAGATGGCTTTGAGCATTAGATTTAGAGCCAGTGACTTGGGTTTTACATGCCATTGGTGTGTGTGTGTGTGTGTGTGTGTGAATGAGAAGCATCAATTGTACAGCGCTATGGATAAAGGCGCTAAATAAATTCCAACCATTTACCATTTACAATCAAAGTCCCATTCAGCTCAATAGGTTAGTGGGCTCCAAGGTTGTAGATGTAGTCTTGATGTGGGGTGCTACCTAGGAGGTGCCCTAACCGTTTCCGTTTAATAGTCAACAATATACACGGATTGGACAAAGGCAGCCGCCAAATGCCTTATGCAAAGTGAAGGTTCTAAATATAATAAAGACAACTACTGCGGAAATATAAAGTGGGGAGGAGGGCTACTGTCTGGTATGAACTGTAGCTGCTGAATAAATTTTGATAACCCACTCTGGATATTGCCAGGTCTTGCGTGTTCAGTGCGTCTAGTGTCTCCACCAGTGAGTGCTCTTTCCCTGAATCTATTTAATATTTAATTAGCAATGCATATTAGCCATGAACTGAACAACCACAGCAAGTGGTACTCCGCTACATTCAGTCAATTGACGATGGGTTGATTAGCACTTCTGAAGGTGGTCACTTTCCATTTCCATTGTTTGCTTCACATCCGATAGCTGCGTCAGGAAACCTTTATGCCAGTGTTACTGGAGGCAGTCAATATTAGCTTGCTAGTTGTGTAGCTAGCTAACTAGCTAGTTTTATTAACACCGAAAGACAAATTCAAAAATTGATGCGGCGTCAGTTTAGCAAGATTAGTGACATCTGAAATCCATAAGCCAAAATGTACAATACATTAACCTAGACTGCACAAATGATACTATATTTTTATTTATTTCATTTTATCGTTAAATTAGCCTTTTCCGGGTGACTGTTGCCTTGATACATACGACAACTAAGTTATTTAGACAGGCTAAATTAAGATTAAATAAGACCTATTGTTATAGCTAAACTTCCTTTGTGCGCGTTTACATAATAATTAGGGAGATGCCTTAAAGCAAAAAACAGAGCGGATACAGTTGCTAACTATAACAGAATGGCACTGCGAGCAACTGTAGCTAGCTAGCTAGCTATAGTCGACAGTGGGAATGGTAAAATGTAGCTTCCTAGCTCGCTAAGCGAACGATGCATGCATCTTGCAGCCTAAGGAAAACAGGTTCATCTTCATCATATCTTTATGTATGAAAAATCAATTTAGAAAAATGTATTAAGCACGTGCGCGATACCTTATTTCCTTTATGTTTTCCAGTTTGCACATAATTTCTTGTTCGTCTGCCATGATTCTCAGCGTGGATTCCAGTGAACAAACCTTTCACCCGAACCCCAGCAAAACAATAGACTTAGGTGGCAGCAGCTGAAGCCGACTTTGTGGGCATGCGCCAGACAGAATAGACTTGTGGTTAGTGAAGTGACATTTTGAAGAAATCGTAAAAGCGTGTTGCTGCCACCTACTGATACAGTTGAAAATGGTGTGCATTGTTTTTTTTTAAAATTAGAATTTAGTATCTATATAGCCGAAACAAATAACTCACTGTAATTTACATGACATTATGTTTTCGTTTAGTATCACTCGCATCCATAGCGACACGACAGAATTAAGTTAAAATGGACAAGACAAGTAGTGAGTGTGCAGTGATGAATATACACCACCACGTTTGTCCATTATTCAGCAAAATTACTTCTGCTGGCCAGTTGTTCCAGTATTTAAGGTAACACGAACTTTGAGCGGTGTCACTGATTTAGAAATAAAAAATATATGTGAATGATTAAATGCTGTAATCAAAGCAAAGGGTGGCCACACTAGATATTTACTTTTTTCTCCAAAAGAGACTATTATTTTTGTTTTCACAATATATTGTTGTCTGTTTAGTAATTTTCATCTACATTAACCAATATTACATGAAATAAATACTTGAATAGTACATGGTATCTTCATTGTGTCAAGTGTATAATCATCACTGCACACTACTGTATTATGTATATTGTGCCTTCAGGCAAGCGATAGCCTATGTATTGCGCAGCATGGTAACTTAAATTTCGAGAACTCCTTGGTCAGTCGTGACCAGGCAGTACAATTTTGTAGGCAGCGATGTTTTGAAAGCGGTTAGAAGTACTAGCAGGTCTCTCCTATTTTATAAATAAGTAGAAGTAATTTGCATGTCATTGAATTACATTCCGGCAATTCTTTGTAGAGTTCATGGTTATGTTACGACCTAAGGCTCGATTTGGCCGTAACATAAAATGGACGCAAACAACCAGGTGAAGGAATAACAAATATTTATTGAATACCTTCTTTTACTCAAGACTTAGTATTTAAAGGCAAATCCAAAAATCAAACAAGTGTCCAAACAACCAGGCAAACAAACCAGGAAAACAAACCAAATACAGGCCACAACACCAGAGCGCGGCAGGCGCATTCGCAGTGCAACAAAGAGCTAACGCGAGCTACCTGCAGAATGGGGAAGAAGCTGTGCTTTTAAACCCCAGCTTCCAGGTGCGCCAAATCCAATAATCAGCAGTTCTCCTTTGCTCCGCCCACCTCTCCGTTCCTGCAAGCAGAGCACACCAGCAGAGATAAAAACCCAGAGTGGATCGCGAACCTGGGTCGTAAAACAGTTAGCAAATTCCAAAATCCAGACCCAAAACTAAACCCTGGTTTCTAGCACCACCACGTGGGCAATGAGATGGTGTTTATTATGTGATGTCACCAGGGGTACGCTCCTTGTGGCCCCCCATGATTGGCAAAAAAATAAAAAGATTAATAGACCGAATGAAGCCTTTTTAAGAAATGGTCATTTGCCATAATAAGTTCAACTGCCGGGATTAGTCATCTAAAACGGCATGTTCCATAATGCATCAGGACAGTTTGGCGGGAGGAGTGCTAACGTTGCACCTTTTTTGTCGAAGTAGAAATCGCTAGCTGCATTGTTTAAAGTCATTTTGGAAACAAAATCCCCCAACGGATGCTACTTCTAGCTACCAGGATAAGTGAAAACGCTCAAAGGAAATGGAAGCAAAGGAGGGTGAGTGATTTCATGGACTGCCTCCTTGCTTCGTATTGCCGAAAAAGGCCTCAGCCAAACCAAAGCGGCGGATAAACGTTCATCTGGCTGGTATTGAATCCAGAGCCTAAACACCGGCTCGATTATTAAGACAAATGCGAGCGTATTCATTAATGAAAAACAAACACCAGTGGATCGATACAATACTGCAACGTCCAAAGTCCTTCGTAATACTGTCCTCTGATTTTTTCGAATATCACGGTCATTTTTGCTATTGTGTTTTCAAGTAGCCTATGTTAAACAGCTGCTTTGCAGTGGTGTTGTCGGTGTCTTGTCGGCTAATGCTGCCTGGGTCACTATTAAATTAAATTAATTTGCACAAAATAGGCTAAACTCAGGCAATGTTCCCAACAAATAGCCTTCAATAGCAGCCAGGTTATAGTCAGTTTTCCATCAACCCAGTAGATGGCGGTAACATGCAAATTCAATTAATCATGCTATATTATGTCTTTAAACCTGCGGTTTAACTACTCCAATTACTTTTCGTCCTCTAAAATAGGGGGACTATGTACAGTGCATCCGGAAAGTATTCACAACGCTTCACTTTTCCCACATTTTGTTATGTTACAGCCTTCCAAAATTGAATAAATTCATTTTTTCCCTCAAACTTCTACACACAACGCCCCATAATGACAACATGAAAGAAGTTTTTTTGAAATTGAAATTTATTAAAAAATAAAAAACTAAGAAATCACATGTACATAAGTATTCACAGCCTTTGCTCAATACTTTGTTGATGCCCCTTTGGCAGCAATTACAGCCTCAAGTCTTTTTGAATATGATGCCACAAGCTTGGCACACCTATCTTTGGGCAGTTTCGCCCATTCCTCTTTGCAGCACCTCTCAAGCTCCATCAGGTTGGATGGGGAGCGTCGGTGCGCAGCCATTTTCAGATCTCTCCAGAGATGTTCAATCGGATTCAAGTCTGGGCTCTGGCTGGGCCACTCAAGGACATTCCCAGAGTTGTCCTGAAGCCACTCCTTTGATATCTTGGCTGTGTGCTTAGGCTTGTAGAAACATCTCCAGGTTGATCAGTGGAAACAGGATGTACCTGAGCTCAGTTTTGAGCTTCATGGCAAAGGCTGTGAATACTTATGTACATGTGATTCCTTAGTTTTTTATTTTAAATAAATTTGCAAAAATTAAAAAAAAAACTTCTTTCATGTTGTCATTATCGGGTGTTGTGTGTAGAATTTTGAGGAAAAGGTATAAGGCTGTAACATAACAAAATGTGGGAAAAGTGAAGCGCTGTGAATACTTTCCGGATGCACTGTATATAAAGGGATGTGATTCCTACACAGATCACCCAGTATGGATGTAAATACCCTCAAATTAAAGGTGACAGTGTGTGCTTTAACCTCATATTTTCATTGTTTCATTTGAAATCCAATGTGCTGGAGAGTACAGAGCCAAAATAACAGAAATTGTGCGCTGTCCAAAAATAAAAGTATCCCAGAATAATTTTCATGTGTCCTGTGTTGCATAAATAGGGTGATCCCCAAAGTGTGGGGATTTAATTTATCTGTGGATGCTGTTTTTCAGGAATCTTCTTCGTTTGCTTGTTTCAGAATTACCCAACCAAATTTACAAGAAAATTGCTTCACAGCAAAAACTGAATGTACAAATTGATAGACAAGACCAATAAAAAGTATCTGAGCAGTTCAGAGGAGTGACAAGGGAAGGTTGATGGATCACTATTGATATTTAGGACTTCATAGGTCAGGAGAAGCACTTTGAAATTAATCCTGTAGTGGACTGGGAGCAAGTGTTGGCAAGTATTAGCGTGATATGAACTGAGTTATTTGATCTGGTGAGAACAGCAGCTCTGTTCTGGAAAGGTTGAAGGCGGTTGATAGATTTGGCTGGGAGAATAGAGGGGAGGGCATTACAGTAGTCAATCCGGGAAAGAAAATGAAAGCACAAACCAGTTTGTTTGCATCAGGGTCGGACAGGGATGGCTTCAGTCTGGCTATGTTAACACACTCTTTCATTCCTATGGGTCTCCACATTTAAGTAAGCTATGCCTGGTCCCTTTCTTTTCTCTAATCTGTGAACCGGCCGTAGGAGTAGGGTCAACCCACTTCCTGTCTACGGACCCTTTCCAGCTTTCCCTGTCGGAGTGTTTTATTTAGACTATTCTGCTAGAGGGGAAAAGAAAAGATGTGGGAATCGCTGCCAAAAAAATCCATTTGAACTGCACTAGGTCAGCAGGGAGATTTTGTTTTGATTGGGGTGGGGGGTGCCTGGCTTATGTCTGTCCCTGTAAATACTGTATCTAATCTGCTGTTCTTTCTGCACAGCATAAATATTAGTGCACCTACCTACCAACAGAAAGTGTCCCATTTGCTCATGGGACCAGACACCATTAAAATGTGAAGACAGAATTAGATTAAACCAATACTGAAATGCATTTTTTACTCCAATATGACATTTCACATTCACGACGGTGGGTTTCCAAATGCCTCACAACTTGGCTACAAATTACCAACGTTTTTCAACACCACCTGGGATAATATTTTGTTTTATTTTTTTTGCAGTTGAGAAGCTAATTGTAAGTAAAATAACAAAATACTTAATATTTAAATACACAAATATAACGGTACAGGAAGAAATCAGTAATTATTATTTTTCTGTTCTATCCACAATTGAAATCCCACAATTTTAACAAGCTGGTATTTTTTCTTAATTACAGTAGGTACTTTTCTTGTTTAGACAGATTATGTATCCTATTAAATCACATTATGTGAGGATTAGCTATGCATGACATGTAGAATAAATCTCATGTTCACATTGTACTTATTGTTCTCTATTGCAAACAGTTGCATAAAGAGACTTAAAATTATTAAACTGATCTAAGACTGAGAAGAACGTGTGGACACAAACTATTTTTTGTAGTTTTACAAAAAATAGTGGTAATTACATTGTAATGTAAATTAATGTGTAGTATTTGTTTGCAACTAATATAAAAGGGAAAACAAGTAGAGACACACATTAAGGAAATGAAACAATCACAACTCCAGTCACATTTAGATTAAAATAGTATTATTATTAATGGTACTTGTCAAACATACAAAAGTTGTTCTGCAATGAATCAAGAAATGCATTACAAATATAATAAAAGCACATTCCACATACTGTATGTGTCAGTCCCATTCTTGACTGACAAGTTCTTTCCAGTTGGATTGTGTTTATGGAATGTAGAACTGAGCATAACATTAAAAACAGGCATATACACACAGTACACAATCAACAAAGGGATATGTACTACATTGCATAATTCCAATAAAACATTTAAACACTTCCTTCTATTCTGGCATAAGAAACTGAACGATCAAAAGACAAAAATACATGCCAGAACAACACCTCTGCTGCAAATATGCAAAACAACTAAAGGCAGTAAATCCCCCCCCCCCCTCCAAAAAAATAAAAAAATAAAAAATCCAAAGCAGCTTTTTTTTCTTTTCTTGTCTTGAGGCATGTCCAGTTTCTCTCCCATTGGTTAATGACAACTAGCGGCTTTCCCACAATATGCAGCACAATGGAACGAATGGTTGTACCGCGCATGGAGAGACACTCTCACTGACGCCTAGAACAGGAAGGATGGGGAGCTACAGACCAACGAGAAACAGTGTATGTGTGCAAGCCGCTAATTTATACATGGCATCACAGAAATTGTCAGTCTTGCTTTCTGAAAATTATGGTGCCACACATTTTTTAACATTATATTTACATGAAATTCAGTACTTCTCATCTCCAACATGTATTTGTTCTCAAGGCCTTACAATAGGCCGCTGGTCATGCCTGTGAAAACTAGTAGGCTAGCCAGGGTCCACAAAGCATTTTTTCAGGCAAAGTTACAATGACAACTTCTGATTTTGGGTTTATTAAAAAATAAATCTTTGGCAACTTTAAGAGCAATGCTGTCCCAGAGTCATAAGACTATAAATATGACTCATGGCAGATTTGGATGGCAGATTTATTTGTGTAGCATTGGACTGGAAGAAACTGCACTGTATATTGTAGGTAGGTGCTTTTTGGCAAGACCGCAGATTCTACTTCTACTTCACTCCACATTTCTCTCCTGTCAAGATGGGCCATAACATCCTGAGCATTGACCAGCACCATGAATTGGATTTCTGTTTCAAACTACTTTCTTTTTAAGCGAGTGTTTGACCTTTGCCAAGTTGTTGCGGCACAACGGTATCCTTCCCCAAACTATAAACGTGCTCCAAATAAATACTGCAGTGTATGAGTATTCGAGTTGTGGCATGAATTTGGCAAAGTGCAGCACCATGGATGCAGGTGGGAGGCTTAGCCACATCCTGAAGCACTGAGAGCAAGCACCAATTCCAGTTTCAAATTCTTCATCTCATTGTAAGGACACCTATATTCATTTTTTGCAGCCTCTATTTAATACAACTGCAATAAGGTCTGTTCTTAGCTGCATGCCACTGTTACTTTTGTCCATTTCTATGCATGTGCTTCTGCATTCATTTCAGCTATATAAGCCCTCCTTGACCAATTACTCTAAAGGTAAGCACAGACTGTAGAGATGGTGCAGTCTGGAACTGTTAGGCTGTGGATGGCTTTGCCTGAGTTACCTCTGGCAAGTCTCTTAAGGGCCTCTGAACATTGGGGTGGGCTTGGTACACTCTGGAAGATGGCAGTGTGACTGTTGATGCTTTAGGAAGTCCCAGAGAAGCAGCATGAGCTGAAACAGGCATTTCCTTGGTAGAAACTGGGACAAGCTTCTGTCTCCAGCTTAAAGAAACGCAGGAGGAACATCAGGAGAATGACACCTGAACTACACCTGGCCCCTCCTTACGGATAAATAAATAAATAAATAGCAGTGCCGAGACGGACACTTCTTCAGTCTACGCACAACAAAATACTTTGGCTATAGGATGCAGTGTGCAATTTTGAGGTTACCATTGGCTAGCGAGAGACTCACCACTCTGAGGTGCAATGCTGCAAACTTCATACAACCAATAAGGCACCAAAATTCAGAAGGGGAGGCGAGGGCTAATTCACCTCAGGAGTAACATCACCAACAAAGGGCCACAGAGACACGAGGCAACACCCAAAGTCTGCATTTGGAAGAGAAGGGAAATTCCCTGGCAGTTACGTACGCTCTAACACGGATGTCTGTGTCACTATTGCTTTGTAATTGGCTCCCTTCTCTGACATCCTGACCAAAACTGTCCTTGACTGAGAGGAAGTTGGCCGGTGCGGGTTCCCCTTGGTGGGGCCCTGTCCCTGGCCCCTGCAGCGGTCAGTAGTGGCCGTAGCCCAGGCCTGCGGGCACCCCCATACCCAGCCCCAGGCTCTCGTGCAGCGCCCGCAGCTGCTCCTCTCCCAGGCGGATCTTATCCTCCAGTTGGCGCTGCTCCACCAGCAGGGCAGCCTTCATCTTGACGTAATGACTGTAATCGCGCAGCTGTTCGGGGGTCAGGCAGCGGCCCAGCACCCTGCAGACGGCCTGCTCACGCCGGTCCACATGCTCCTTCAGCTCCTGAGCCTCGCCCAGCTGGCCCTGCAGCAACTTCTTCTTCTCCAGCAGGGGGAGCTGTGGAGGCAAGCAGGGGAAACAGTCACAATGTAGGACTGAATGGGTAGATTTTTCTGGGTAGAATAGGGTTTATTTTTGTATATTTCGAAGTACAAACAGCAGAGGAGGGAATGAAACAAACAAGAGGAAGATAAAGAAGAGGATGACAAGGAAGAGAAAAATGGAATAATTATCCACAAAGGAAGATCTCACCGCATGTCATATTTAATATTTAAGCTGTTTTAACCTATCTGTTGGTCAGCACACCGTACATCTGTTATTATTATTTTCCCCTTGTTTTATTGTCAGAATCCCAAATGTATACAAATGTAATGTAATGTATTAGTGCTGTGACTTGTATTTTAATAATTTTTTTGCCCAGGGACCACAGATGAAAATTAGCTACAGAGCTAACTCTGGTGCATCAATCGTCATGGGTAAAGTAAAGTAGATAAAGTTAAGTAGGTGCAGAGGTGGAAAACCCAGGGGTCAGAAAGTAAGAGTCCTGCTATAGGTGTCTTCTTCCACCAAAGTCAGCTGATTTCACCAATTTGTTATGTCTGTCCTATACATACATCTTGGCTGAAGAATTGTGCAAATTAGCAAATTCAGGTGATTGGAACCAAATACTGGGGAGGACTTTCAATTTCTGAACCTGGTTTTTCCACCTGACCCTGAAAGACAGAGAGGAGACCACCTCCCCTCTCACTCACCCGCTCGTGATGGGCCGACTCATCGCCAAGGCACTCCAGGGCGCTCTCCACACGCAGTAGCCTGCCCGACAGGGACAGCAGCAGGCTCACAACCTTGTCCAGGTCTCCGATGAACATGCGGAACTTGTCCACCTCGTTGGGCTTGCAGACAGCCAAGACCAGGGTTTCCACCTCTTCTCCCAGCTGGGCGTTGGCCCTGATGTCCTCCTGCAGGCCCCGCTGGGCCTCCCGCAGCACGCCCAGCTTCTTCCGCAGGCTCTCCATCAGCTGCCGCTGTCGCAGAGCCAATCAGATTGTGACAATCGTGTCTACACTGTAACTAATGGTGCTTTTAGCTATCCTAGTTCTTTGCACTTGGATTGCAATAAATGCAATAAATACCATGCCAAAAAAACATACCATAACTTAAGTTGGGGGCAGCCTGCAGTCTAGTGGCTAATATACATGACTGGGACCTGGAAGGTTGGTGGTTCAAGCCCTGGCGTAGCCATGATACGATATGCCCAGCTGTTGAGCAAGGCTCTTAACCCCGCATTGCTCCAGGGGGGATTGTCCCCTGCGTAGTCTACGGTTGATGAAGTTGCTTTGGATAAAAGCTTCAGCTAAATAACTTGTAATGTAAATTAGCTTTACAATTGCTGCCTCCTTCCTCTCTGCTAAAATGGTCACAAATAATAATAAATAGTGCCACTGTTACTGATACTAATGCTGATGGCAGTTCCACACTGTATTTTTGCAAGGCCTGACATTACCTTGTAGCAAAGCTCCTCATCGTCATCTCTGGAGTTCATCCCTGGAAGTTCCTTTATCTTGTTCAGCAGCTGAGCCTTCGTAGCAGTGCTGTTACAGTAGGACCCTTGGCCTTGTGTCCTAGAGGACCCCTGTCTGGAGCGCCTGCAGAGACCAGAGAGACCAGAGTACAGATGTGCTGAGGCCTGTGGGCTTATATTAACCCTTTAAGGTGTAAGATCACAAACATGACTAGAATGGTTTTAACTGGACTTTCTAGCGCTGACGTAACAATCACTACTGTTAACTGAAAGTAAAGGAATTCTATAACACTGACTTAGAATTTTTAAGAAAAGATAAACGTTTCAAAAAACCTACTCTTCAAAGGGTTGAACACAAATATTGAATCCATGGTCCTGGGTACAAATAACAATCATCGGACTTTATGATGAAATAGAGCTGACTGCAGTATTATTCTGCAGTCAGATGCCAAAAAAATGTCTCACCGCTCCAGAGTGTCGACAGTGAGCTCTAAGACATTGTGGCCACCCCTCCACGTCTCCCCACCCGCCTCTCCCTCTGCGCTGTGGGGAAAGAGCTCTTCCATAAGGTCAGCCCTTGCCCTGGACCCAGAATTCTCCACCAGGAGAGGGTCCACCAAGGAGCCTCGAGGGGTTCTGGTCATGGCTGCGGGAGCGGCCTCCACCTCGGGGAGGGTGTCTATATCCGTCTCCAGGACCGTCACGGGCCGGGCGAAACACTGCGTTTCTGTCCCCATGGGCTCCTCCACTGCTCCGTCCCGGAATTCGTCGATGTCCGTCTCAAATGGCCCGTTGGTCACCTCAAATGCTGTCCGCTGCTCTGGGTCCTTACGGTACAGCTCCTGCTGCTGCTTGTAGCTAACGGAGAAGTACGACCGTGGCAAGAGTGCCCCCATGTGGGAGCTGCTGTCCGCTGAGGGGGCCGCAGAGCTATGTTGGGCACCATTTGCGGGGTTCTGGGTCTCCCACTCCGCAGCGCCTCGTTTTGTCAGGGGGGCGGGCTTCAGCACAGCCGGTCTGCCTTGCGCAGGGGCAGCATCTGGGTCAGTCAGTCTGGAACACAGCAAGTACACAAACACACAACATGAGCTCATTAAGTCCTAAAAAAATTGTGAGAGTAAAGTGACTGACACCAGACCTGGGTAAAATACACAATAGTTTTGGATTCAAATACTTTTCTATGCTTTACTGCGCTTGTCAGGTGTATTGGTATCTATGAAATAGCCTCAGAAAGTGCAAACCCCACCTTCTGGTCTTCTTGGTTGGCTCAATTGCACCAGGCTAGATCAACTGGGTTAAGTATTTTAATTACAAATAATTACACATTTGACCCAGGTATGAATGACATGCTCCACTCTAGAGTACAAAGGGAAGCACCCTAAGGACTACTCACATTCTGTAGGGCTCAGACGGGGGAGCTGTGGGAGGAGCATGGTGTTGGTGTGGCAGGTCATATTCTTGTAGGGGCGGGGCCACAGGTCTGAAGCCTCTGTGCAGGAAGGCGGGGCTGCGCTCTGGGAGGCTCTCGGGCTCCAGCCTCGGGGGCTCTTGCCTTGGGGGCAGGCTGTGGGAGCGGGGGCGGGTCAGTTCAGCGACATAGAGGTGGTGCGAGGAGCCCTCAGGGTGCTGAGGGGCGGGGACGTCCTTGGGTGGGGAGGGAGTAGCAGAGGAAAGGAGGTTCTGGTAAGATAAGGAGAGGAGGTTGTGGTGTGACGCCCTTCTGCGGTGGAACTGCTCCCAATTTGGAGGTGGCGGCCGAGGGGGAGCCTTTTTTCGTGGCGTGCTGGCAGTCTCCTCCAGCTCGCTCAGTGCAGGGGCTGTAAACGCTGCGACACGTGTGCACAGCCGCTGAGAGTCCAGGCGGATGTCACTCTCCGACAAGGCCCGTCCACGCTGGGGATACTGCGTTGCAGGAGGCTCCTCTACACTACATGTAGACAGCATTAAATTGCCCATTCGACATCCCTGCTGCGCAGCGCCCTCTACTGTCTGGAGGTCTCTTCTGCACCATGTATAGTCCCTGTATGCAGGAAATGAGGACGAAATAAAGTTTTTTGCTATAGCCTTGCAGCATGGGAAATAGTTTAAACATCAAAGAACCTCTGCACTCATATGCCAGATGCAAAATTGGAGCAGTAGAGCTAATTCTCAGCTTTAGGATGCTATTAAAATCAAGTCATAAAAGGGAACGGCTGCCCATGAAACTTTCAGCCTTTTCAAATTACCCTAAATGATCAATCATACAGTGCTGAATGGCAAATTATTAAATTAGCCTCTGGGAAACTATT
Organism: Conger conger; assembly: GCF_963514075.1. Lineage (NCBI taxonomy): Eukaryota > Metazoa > Chordata > Actinopteri > Anguilliformes > Congridae > Conger > Conger conger. Next base: position 21,274,660 of record NC_083762.1, on the reverse strand, counting down.
TGTATATTTTCGGGAGCCAAATGTTAAGTGGCTTACCTCTCAGTCAGACTGAACTTCCTGTTGAGTTTTGTTTGTTCCCTCTCCCTCACAGGATATGCCTGCAGAAGAGATTTGCCAAGTTTCACAAGAGAAAAACACAGAGGACAGTGTAGATGCATGTCCCAACTATGGCAACTGGATGGAGGGGAAAAACTATGTGAATGGATTCAAAGGTTTATAAGGCTGCAAATTTTGGACACCTACACGAAAAAAAAAAAAAACACATTTTAAAATGGTTCCAAATGCTGGGTAAAGGGGAAAAAATGGATGCTAATGCAAGATTCAGTACAATACATACTCTATGTCATTTCAATGTAGTGAGCCAGTTCAGGAACCCTTTGATATTCCTTTCAATACTCAGTATTTTTGTCTTTGGTTTTTTTACTTTTACTATGTTTTGCACATCTGGTAATATGACACAGGAACTGGATTCTATAGTAGATATAAAACAAGTACCCAATGGTTATCATCCTGGGACTCAACCAAGGGCCTTCATTTGAAAACTACTGAAGCAAAGAATAATGGGGTTTTGGCCCAATGGCAAATGGCCAGGAAAAATACCTAAAATCAGCTATGTAAAGTTACACCAGCAATCTCACAGGGATCGTGTTACACACGAAACAACATCTTGAACACGTGAACTTTTTTTCTTAGTTAAACAAACCTATTTGGAATATTACAAATGAGTACAGTCGCTGTGACTTGATACATCTCTGTTGTCAAAACACTTTGGAGAGTGTGATTAATTCTCAGTTTGGGATGACTTATTAAAATGTAGGCGAGCTGTGGTCCCTCTGGAACTGAATGAATGAGGCATATTTTACAGTGAAACCAGTGCTGTTTACGAGTTGATTTAAGTATGAAAACTATGCTTGAGTCATACAGAGAGTGAGGGTGAAACACCTCAGTTTCCCAACATGCTAGGAGTGAGAGACACAGCTGCACAAGGCTGGATAAGCTTTTCTTGGCTTGCAGTAGAGACTGCATAGTGCTGAAGCTTGCGTGCCTTTCCGAATAGGAACACCCAGGAACACACCCCTGGTCTCTGATCCATAAAATCCAGTCATGTCCCTTGCCAAAATTCCGGCCAGGGACCCCTGTTAATCTTTAATCCAAGCCGTATGAGGTTTAATCTGTAGGTTTTGTGAGAGTCTTGGGGGTTGGCTGTGCCTGCGTGTGTGTGCGGGTGTGCATCACTTACATCGGTTGGGGTGCGGCTCCTCTGCTCGCGTCCCAGGCGTGAATGCTGGCTCTCCTGGGGGGCAGGGACAGTTACCGGAGCGACGGGGTGAAAAGCAGAGAGGGGGACATGGTCAACATGCCGCTCATAGGGATACTGGGAGCGGTTGGGGGCTCCACTGTGCGAGTCTGTTGAGGGCCGCTTCTGTGGCTCGGGGTCCCCCCTCCCCTGGACAGCACTGCTCACGCTCGGCCTCCTGGGCTCCACAGGGCTGCGGGCGGTAACATCCTGTCGAGCGCACCCCTGGTAGGAGTACCTCCTGCGCCCTGGCTCTAACGTGGCCGTTTGCGTATGAGCAGGGCCAGGATGTTTCCCATGCCTCTCTGGCCTCTGGCGGCGGCTCATCAGGCCCGGGAGGTTTGACACAGACATACTCCTGCTGGTCTCCTCAAAGAACTTCCTGCGGTCAGCGAAAGGAAGTATGTCGCACTCATCCAGTCTGGAGAAGCGTGACACGGTCGCAGAGGGCCTGCCTGGCTGAGCCAGCGTCGCTGAGGACCCTGCTCCCACCCTCAGACTCCGCTTTTCCAACTCTACCTCCAGCTGCAGCTTGTGCTCCGGAGTCCAGCGCCAGCGTCTGGCTTTCCCTGTGGGGCCTGGCTCCTCATCAGCCTGGCCCCTGCTCGGATCACAGCCCTCAGGACCCCGTGCGTTGTCCTGGTCCCTCCTTGAGTGGACTGCTGGGGTGGACGGGTGGAGCTGGGGCGTTGAGTTTGAGACCAGCCTGTTGAGAGGGCCAGGGGCATTGGGGGATGGGGCCCTGTAGCTGAGGGTTTGGGAAGACTGGGAAGGAGAAGCGAGGCGGATTTGGGCTTCTGGAACAGCCTCGCCCCCTTCTTCTTCCTCCAGGGTGTCGTCGTTGTGAAGCAGGCTGCTGCCGCCCGTGCTCCTCTGCAGCTGGGCCTTCTTACGCTGGATCTCGTTGCGCAGGTTTGTGGCGAATCGTTCGCTGCGCCGCCGCGACTTAGAGGAGCGGTGCTGGCGGGTGGAGCCGGGCTTGGGCAGTGGCTTTGGGGCCTCCTCTCCTCCCCCTCGCGCCTCCTCCAGCAGGGTGTCCATGCTGGCCGCCCCGCTGAGGCCCCCAAACACCCCCGGGAGGGCCGTGGGGTCGGGAGCAGTGCCAGAGGGTGGGTGAACTGTCGGAGGGTCCCCAGGCACGCTGACCGAGCGGCCCCAGGATCGAGGGACATGGGACAGGGTGGGGATGGGCCCTGGGTTGTCTGTCTGCACCTGGGGCTCCTCTGCCTCCAAGGCAGCCACCGACCCAGGGGTGGAGCACCTACTCCCGCCCCACCTCCCTGGGGAGGCCTCGCTGGCATCTGGGCTCTCTGGCTTCTCTGTGGACCGGGGCGGAGATTTGGGCCACTGACCGCAGGCAGACGGGGTGCTCTCGGCTCGACCGTTAGACATCTCCATGAGGCGGAGCTGGGCCGAGAGGAGCTTCTCAGGAGCGCTGTGCCTGTGGCCTCCCACCGCATGCTTGTTCTCAGGAGGTGGGAGTGTGTGACTCGTGTGTTCCACATTACTCCTCCGGCCAGGGGAGTTCTGGGGAGGAGAGGGGCTGGAGGCCGGGGAGGTTCTCTCGGGGACAGTAAGATTGGCAACTGGGACTTCCTCCTTGTGATCTCTAGCTCGGTTGCAGTCGCGGCAGGGTTCCAGCTGAGAGCTGAGCATGTAGTACTGATCAGTCCTGTTCCCCCTGCTGACCACATCCCCCCGAGCCTCGCAGGGACACCCCCTCTCGCTCTGGCCTGGGGTCTTGAGCGGGTCCTCTGCCCGACAGCTCGACAGGCTCAGGATATCTACGGGAGCAGAGGTGCAGCGCTTGTCCGGGCGACCTCGTGTGGCTCTGAAGCTGTCCCTGCGTGCAGGAGGCTGGGGTGGACCTCCACCTCCGCCCCGCTCCCCCTCGTAGGCATAGGAGGATGGCCTGACCTGGGCCTCGGGCAGCCGGGAGAGGGAGTGAGACTTCACGCCGGCCTCCTCGGCAGAGAGAGTGCACCTGCCCAGGCCGTGCAGCAGGTTGTCCATGGAGCAGGCCTCGTCTGGCCGCAGGGACACCGTATAGTCGGAGGTGTTGGAGCTGGCCGAGAAGGAGCTGTAGGCCGAGTCCCTCTTGTTGTTGAAGATGGCGGGGTCTACGGGGGACAGCTGGCTCTCGTAGTAGCCTTGGCTGGGAGGGTCCAGGCTCTCCATGCTGCCCAGGGAGCTGCTGCGGTCAGTGCTGCAGTGTCGGGACAGCTGGTTCCACTGCATGGACAGGTCACTGAGCGGAAGGGAGACAGCACACAGCCGTTAGTACAGAGGCAAAGAACCCGCCTATGTTTGAGGGCTTTGTACACATAAAATGCAGAAAGAGGCTAAAGCATGTTGGACTGTGATCATCCTTCACTGCCTATATCATGTTTCTGACAAAAACAAAAACATTCCTGAGATAATAGGTTTCACATTTTAAGAAATACTTTATATAGCGAACCTTAAATGACATGAACTTCTCTGTTTCTCACAGAAAAGCTGTTTTATATAAAACGGTGGTTAGGTTATTACATTTGGCTTGTCAACTGCTCTTCATCGTCAGTAAAGTACAACCTTTCATTTTGCATGTACGTTATACTAAAAAATATATAGCTGCTACTAAACATGCTACTAAACATATTATATTTACATACAAGCGTATACCAACACAATAATTACTACATCTATTAAAACACTTTCAGCCCATGTTGTGATATAAAATGCAGAAACATGTAATGCTACTGCAATTATTGCAAAGATTTCTACTAAAGATTTACCAGAACAGTCAACATATAATCTCTATGTATGTATATATATATATATATATATATATATGTATATATATATGTGTGTGGGTGTGTGTGTGTGTGTAGAGAGAGAGAGAGAATTTCTCATTAAATCACAACTTATATAAAAAATATATAACTTACTGCCTTGTTTTTATTAATGATTTGCAGGAAAATATATTATTTGCTTAGATTTAAATATAAGAAATACAAAATACGTAGGATACACACACAATCATTCAAGAAGAACTTTGGAAAATAGTTTGAACTTGTGATCTAGCTTTGTATGTTCAGTTAAAACTGAAGTAATTTCAGAGAAAACCTACAGTTTATTTCTGTATATTTAATAGCTAGCAATCATTTGCAAAATAAATAACCAATCGTCAAGATTAAGCTGTAAAAAACATTCCTGAACAACCTTCACCTTGTACTGTAAGTTTAGTCAATTGTATTGCCTGCTTTTCTCAATTTAGTAACAAGGATTAATGTTCAAAAATAACCTTCTAAGACATTCCATAGTACTCAACTGAAAAGAACAGTTGGCATTTTGTTGAAAACAGCCTTTAAATAAAACATATTGTGTTTATCCAGGTCCTTTTATTTGTCTGTAGAAAAAATGTCGTAGTCACATTCTGAAAATAGCGGTGGCATCCCGTGGGGGCACATGTTGTCTTTAGACATGAGGTCATCAGTTTCCTCTTCATTGTTTTCCTCTGGAAACTTGTCAGGGTCTGAAATCCCCCTCTCCCACCCCACAGAGCACTTTGACAGGGCATTCTCACCCTCCGCACCCTGTCCTCTCACCAGTATAGATGTCTGCTAATAAGACTCCACATGAATTGTCATCACAGATTTAAAACTTTAGACTGATACAACGCTTGGAGACCAATTCAAATCCTTTAACGAGTAGCGAAGGGACTGAACTACAACACACACAGTCATTTTACGCATCAGATTTTGCTACAAATGTTGACTTCATAAAGCGCTGATACAGGAGCACCATGCGGACAGGGTTTCAGTCAAAGCTGGCAGGCGGAGTAAAAGTAGGGCATGGCTGGGCCCTGGCTCACCTGTTGTCACCCCCGGAGTGCCACGGTACGCTGAAGGGCACCGGGTGGAGCTGCATGGCAGGAGGAGCGTCTGGGGCTGCAGTGCTGGAGGGCTCCGACAGCTTCGCCAGATGCCACGAGTGAGGCCTGATAACGGGAACACTCCGCCTGTAGGAAGCAGAGATACAGTACAGGGGAGTGAGATCACACAGAGACACACAGTACAGGTGAGCGAGATCACAGAGACACACAGTACAGGTGAGTGAGATCACAGAGACACACAGTACAGGTGAGTGAGATCACAGAGACACAGTACAGGTGAGTGAGATCACAGAGACACACAGTACAGGTGAGTGAGATCACAGCGACACAGTACAGGTGAGTGAGATCACAGAGACACAGTACAGGTGAGTGAGATCACAGAGACGCAGTACAGGTTAGATCATTGAGTTTGAGAAACATAGTACAGGAGTGACATGACAACGGAACCAACACCTTAACAGCCACATAGGACCCCAAAACATTCCATTCCAAACATGGCTCCAACCAGAATCCCTTACGGTGTAGGTGACTCAGTTGATCACATAGAGATTGCCACACTTTCCCACAGCAACGGCTACAGGCCTCTCTGCTTGTTTGAGTCACCAGGCACCAGATGGAGAATAGCCTTCCCAGAGTTATGAATCAATTGTTATTCTACTATTAATAACTGCTGAGAGTTCCTGTCTGAGCACCAGGAGGGGAAAATCAAACACGATAAAGACGTCTGAGTAAAGTCTCGTGAAAGAATGTGGATCTAGCGGAGAATGACCAAAGTATGCATTTTTCTGTTTACAAAGTAGCTAATAAACCCAGTGCAAAAGTAAACTAAACCTAATCTGAAGCACTGATTTATTTCTCGATTGACTGTTCCATAACAATGAGTTTCATGTCCGTGGGAAAGCAAATTAGATTAGATAGAAGAGAGTATAACTGAGATTACATGCACAAAGCTGCACACAAATTCAGCTTGCACTGTTGAAATATTGTATTTAACCAAAATAATTATGCAAGTGAATACAGAGTACTATAAATATGCTAATGCCAGAATCCATTTACATAGCATAACTGTAGCACAAGCAACGTCATTATTCTGATTCCCACCAGCTCCTGAGGAAATACATATAATTAGTAAGTGAAATGAGTTCCATCTGATTCATCAAAAATATAAACTTTGGAGAAATGAAATCAGTTTCACAAGAAACAAGTTTTGTCATTATATTTATGTCTTGATTTCACAGACAAGCTAAAGAAAAAGAAGACCATCATTCATGGTTAATGGCTACTTGCAAAAGCAAACACAAGAAGAGGAAGTTCACACGATTAATTGGGCAAAAAAACAAAGCAGACCAATTGCTTTTATAGTTTGTGGCTGAAGTTCAAAAGTAGCTTTCCAGACTCTGTTATTCTCTCTACACCCTGCTGAGCAGCTATGGTATATAAAAGGACATGTTACCAGCATGAGAGTTGAGAAGTTACAGCACCGCAGTCAAGTACTTACTATGTGCCGATGATGTCCTCATACAATCACAAAGCTGACAAACAAGAGGAGGCTGTGCAGACAAAGTAGGGCAAGATAACGTGTGCCCAAAATCGTTTTCCCGTGACCTGGCTTCTTATTCCATGAATCGGCAGTAACATCCAATCTTTACTGGACCCACAGAGGAGGTTGGAAAAAGTGGTCAGTGCTTTGAGTCCGGATAAGCCTGGTAGTCCCTAGTGGAACCAACCACTTCACAATATGGAGTTCAATATGCAAGTAGTTATAGAGGCAAGCATCTCCAAAGGGCTTCTGTTTCAAACTCTACAAGACATCCCAGAAGGCTAAAAATACAGATTCTGAAAAAGAATACGAAATGAGTTTTTTCCCACACTGCTCTATCCTAAAGTGCCAGACGTTTAGAGACAGCCAATCTCTGTCCTTCTGGAACAAAGGGGAATTGAACCGCTGCAGTGTCCACAGAAAATAGTTGCAACTGTCCGACTTAACCGGCCCTGGATTCCTATCAGATCGCCACAGCGCAAAAATGAACAGGACCCCCCCCACTCTAGAGAAATCCAAACGCCCTGCTTTCTACCTCCCACTCTCCCCTCGCTCTCCTTCTCTAATGATATTATAAGGCAGGAAGCCGGGCTCAGACAGAAAGGAAACTATGTTCGGAGAAGATAAAGGCTAAGCTGCTGCAAAAATAATACCCCGGCTTCTTTTTATTATTGTTTGAATAACAAAAAATGTGAAGTCGCTTCCTTTCTCTCAGAAAGCTGTCAGATTTGGCCAAAGCGGTGACCAAGAGTGAGGAGTGTTTCGGTGGCGCCCTGCCACCCAAATGTTTTTTTGCCCTTTTCTTAATGTTGATAGCACAACAATGGGACTTAATGGTGGTAACTGCACCCACTCCTTAATCGGTACTGTTGAAAAGAGTGCTATTTTGGCTGGTTTTAAACATGTCTGCGTAATGTAGGGCAGGTTATATACCCCCATGACCAAAGTCAACAATAATGATGCCAACCATTTGAGGAAAAGGAGGAGTACAAAGGGAAGGAAGAAAGGAGGAAAAAGGTGAATGAGAGAAGGAAGAGGATAATGAAGGTGTGTATAGGAGGGAAGATGACAAAGGAGGAATGAAAGGAAGGAACCAGAAGGGAGGAGAAAAGAATCCATCCAAAATTCGAACTCAGACACATCCCAGTTGCCTTTTCGCAATGACATAATTCAGAAGCAAAGCAACGCAATATGCATGACGAGTGCTCAAAATCTTAGCTGGGGGTTTAGTATGGAGCACTGTTTTACATAATGAACCATGACTGTTCTATGAAACGGAAACCAGATTCATCCCCGATTTCACACTACGCCCTATGACCTCTCAGTCTCTCCCCTTCACCACCTCCCTGGTGAGAGATCATTTCCAGCCACTGTATAAATCTGAGCGCCTGCTAATGCTTTCTCTCCACAGGTGGCGGGAGGGAGGAAGAGCCTCCCAGGGCTAACGGGATGAGGTCAGAGCCCGTGTCGGCCTCCAGCTCTCTGAGAGTCGTTTACTGACGTAACAATGGCGCAGCCAGGCCCAATGCAGTTTTGCATCGCCTTAGGTTCCATTTCCACGAGTCATACCAGGCTCCCAAATGCCTGACATTAGCTTGTAATTATAAAAGCCTTTCCAGAAAGCCACAGTCTTCAAGTCGGACTTGGTAATGTGTGTTCTAAGAGGTGTGCTGTCCCGTTCTTCCCTGGTCCGTTGACACTTATCAATGTGGAAAGAACTTTTAGATAATTTAGGGGAAAAACTCATGAAAGCATGACACACTGGGGCTACTGGGACAGTCTGAACTGGGTTAAATCCAGCACCACACAATGCGAAAATAATTAGATAAACAGTGTAATTAGTCAAGCCACATCTATTTCCTGCAGGTTGAGGTTATAGCAGCTGGACAGGGAGTGAGAGGGGGAGGGTGGGAGGTTGGAGAAGGGGCTGGAGCGTCGGTCGGGGTGTGACGATGCTTCTCATACTGCACCTTCCTGTGGAAGAGGAGGAGGTTAACTGGTCCCTTCCAAGAGCAAGCCACCAACAACTCCCCAGCTGCAATCAGGTTTGTTTGTGTTGGGCACCCGCTTCCCGCAAACAACCCGAACACTGCACTGCTGCATTCCAGCTAATCAAGAAGGCGAGACTGGGCCATTAGCTCTAACCGTCCAGGAAGGGTGAAGCCCAGTACGACTTCCCAGCACAATGCCCTGTTTGTTGTTTTGGGTTTGGAGAGCTTCTCTTTTTGTCCGAGTGAGGAATGCGCAAGAACTCGCCACGTCGACAAACAGCCTTTTAGGCACGCTGGAAACCCCCCCCTCCTCCACCACCCGCCTGCCTGTGCCGCCGCCCCCCCCCCCCCCCCCCCTTGAGGACACTGGCAGAGAAGTCACCACAGGCAACAGAAGGGCTGCTTGTTCGCCCTAGAAAGAGGCATGCTCTCCGTTTTTCACAGATCAAGGTACAATCCCAAGTAAAGAAGTAGTAGGCAGGCCCAATGTGTATGCTGCAAATCAAATCTTTTGCGAACAAAATATTTCTTGCTATAAAATTAATCATTTAAAATTTGGATATAATAGGCATAGTCTTCTCAGTATATTCTTACTACATGGAAAGAGGCAAAAAAAGATTATAAGGCATTAGAAAATGGATCGAAAACACAGACCTAATCCATGCATTTTGCTGTTCCCCAAACAATTTAACCACCACCAAATCAATTTACTTCACGAGAGGTTTCTTTCTACAGAAGGATTCAGGCTTTAGCATTGCATTAGCCCACAATGATAATGCTCTTGTTATCTAACTGAAGTAACTGTTGCCAATTACAGCTGCTCCAGTGAGAAACAGTACTTCAATTTATTTCAAAGGATAATGAATGGTCACTATAGCTTGCTTTACAGCAATATTCTTTTCCTAAAAATCACATATAGGACATTTTATCTTAAAGCAAAAAGAAATATGCCTGTGTTAGCTCAATGAGTGGTCTATAGAGTGAAAAGCAGCAGCTGATATCACATTGTTATTGCTTCACAGTGTATGTTCTTGCTCAAAACCAAAACCATCAATGCACCTATACTAGCTATTATAAAGCTGCCAGGCCATCAGAAACTTATGTAAATATATACAACATTCTTCATTGTACAACTGAATACATTGAACAAAAGTGAAATATGAAAAAACCTCCAAAAATTTAACTAACCTTTTAAAAATTAGAGGTCCAAAATATCACGGGTTCCTACACTGGTAAAGCCCCCTAGTATTTTACTAATCCTCATTTTCATAACATACTGCATGATTTTTTTCTTAGGCAAGAAAATATGTTTGGGATTAAATTTGGGATTACATATAGTATATTATGCAATATCACATTGCTGTCAATCAGCAAGACAGTCATTATACCAGAGCATTGTTGACAGTGACCAATGGAGTCACTATTGCACCATGAGATGGCCTGCGTATCGAACCAGCCAAACTTGCACCACCCTAACATACTTCTGGCTACAGCTGGTATCGGCAAGACTAATCAAGTAATCAAATATAATCAGTGCTGATCTGGATTTGACATCTATCTATAATATGGTGAGACATCTACTTTTGATATTGTTGAAAATGACTTGTTCAAGAGAATGGTTTGTTAGATTTGAGAAATTGTTTTGTACCCTATAAATGAAAGTCAGTTCATTTAATTTGTATTCCTAATTTGTTGGCTGCACAAAAGAACAAAAATATATGAAGGAAATTGGGTTATTTATACATACAGTGCAGTCTGAAGTATTGGACAGTGGTACAATTTCTGTTCTTTTGGCTCTGTACTCCAGCATGAGATTTAAAAGTAATTAATTCATTATGAAGTAATTGCAGACTGTCACCATTTATTTCTAGTCACTAGTCACCTTCAAAAAAGGATGGCCAGGTTACAGTTTGCTAAGAAGTACCAAAATGTGCCTGCAGAGTTCTGGAAAATAGTCTTGTGGGCAGAAGAGACAAAGATTGACTTGAATCAGAGTGATGGCAAGAGCAAAGTGTGGAGGCTAACATGAACTGCCCAAGAACCTAAGCACCCCCTTCATCTGTGAAATATGGTGGTGGGGGTTATTGTTTGGGCATGCATGGCTGCCACAGGTACTGGCTAATCTGCCTTCATTGATAATGTAACTGCTGACAGCAACAGTAGAATTAATTCTGAAGTGTAGATAAGTATCCTATCTGCTCAAATGCAATCAATCCTGGTACATTCATACAGTTTTACCCAGTAATGAGATTTAATTGAACTGTAAACCAGCATGAAGACTGAAAAGCTGTAAAATGAGTGGCCAGTGCGTGCCTGGACACACACGCACACACATGTCCATGACAAAAACAAACACAAACAATGCACACACAACAATGCTTAATAACCATGATACATGGCGATGGAACTGGAAATGTTGGTAAAACAGCTATTCCTGGAGAGAACACAGGAAGAGTTAAAGAGGGGAAGGGGCCTGGGAATGTCAGGAATGTCCATTGTTTTGTTTGGAGCAGGAGAGCTTTTGTTTTGCTCTTCATTGGCACAGCAGGAGAATAGCGCGGTTCCCTCTCGTCTCTGTGGTGGGCTGCCCTGGAGAATCGAACCACTTCCTGACTGCAAATAGCCTCAATCTGCAGCCTGTGCCTCTAACGGACTCTGCTTCCCTTACTGGGTACATGGACGGAATTCAAAGCCTCATGCATTCCGGCGTCCAGCACCCATATCAATCCGTCATGTGGGGTACAGTGGAGGGTTTTGTTTTTAAGGAAAAATACAATGAATCCTCAGTAAATTCAACTGCCATTTTTTTCCATTGTCCCATCATTACACATTATTCTCACATCAAATCCATGCTCCATTAAACTCGCTTCCACTGCCATTCAAGCAAAATACATAAATGAAAATACTTTTGAATATTTTTTTCAATACGTCGATGCACCTTCCACATCAAATTTAGCGGGTGAACCTCACTTCCAGGAATTGTGGGATTAATGACTGTCACGATTCACGCAAGTGTTCCCACAAGTTTAACGGTTTGGATGTTTCATACTGTCTGCCAGACTTTAATCATCACATTCCGGATGTAATGAATCAAGCACAGGACATGGTACAGGATGTTTATTTTCACTTGGTGCATTATTGTGCGTTACCGTTCCTGTTCCTACCTCCCTACACCTGGCATAACACTCCTCTTTTATACATCACTCTTTGCCAGGGTTATTCAACGTAATGATCCTCTATCCTACCTACTTACCTACACACATTTGACTTGTGTTTAATTGTAATATCATCAATATCGGCTGTGTATAGTTTAAAGAAAATGTGTTGCTTTTTAAAAAATATACAAGATTGTCAGAGAAATTATTAAATAGCAAATTTTGAGAGATGATATGGAAGTGATTCAAAGCAGACAATGAACTCCCATTAAGAATTATAATTTTTGTGTAGTCTGTATACTCCCCTTGTCCTGAGGGTCAAAAATGACCCGCCTTCACTAAACCCCTAAAATAAAGCAGTGTAATCAAATTTCTATTTTTCAAATCTATTTTGCACGAAGAAACAGCCTATCACTCATCACAAACTTTGTCATCTTGTTTTAAGTTGAAAGAAGATAATTTAGGAGTTTTTTTCTGCTGTTAAACATAGTGGCGGGTCATCAGTAACACGAGGGTAAATCAAGCTTCTAGAACACTTCACTGCCACAGCAATAGTTATAGTACAGAGCAATTTGACACTTCAGCAGTTAATGTATGTATTTTTGCAATAACTAGCCCATAGGCCAATGCATACTCGCCCATTACAATTACTGAAGGAAGATTAGGGAAGATGAGCCAGAAAATGACCAATGCAGGGAAAGGAAAGCAGGGGTCACACCGAGTTCACTAGTGCATGTGTTGTCAGACTAATGACAACGAGGGACACCCAGTAAAGACTATTTTCAAGAGATGCCCAATCTCAAGGGGGGGATTTAGACCCATTCATAATAGTATGTTAGCGGCAAAACTGCTCAGGACTTAACTGAACATGAAGTCAGTGTAAATGGAGTTCTAATCAGAATTGGGACTGCAAACACTAAAGCAGCCAAAGGAAACAATATTTCAATGTATGTGTCTGTTCATACATAAATACTTACAAAGTAATTTGCCAGCAGTGCATTTATTACAACCGTTATGATACCTTCATGAATGCTGCATACACCCCCTAACACCTCATTCCTGCCCTCTCTGCGCCCTTGGTCAAAGCAGACACAATAATCAAAACTTAGTCAAAACAAACCTTTTTTTGTTTTCTTTGATTTGGCTATTTTAACCCACCCACCCAGATCCTGCTGTGTGGTAAATGAACAGGAGTTCAGTTTCTACTGGGTCTGGAAGAACATCTCTGCTGGGCTGTCACAGGAAGAGTGGAGGAAAACAATACTGAGCTAAATAGGACATGTGATCTGATGTCCAAAGAATCTGTGAGAAGTAGTGTGGTGAGGAGAGTGGAAAGGCTGACTAATCACCCTTGGCTGCTCTCCTTACCAGTCACCAAAGAAAATCCATTCATAAAGCAGAAATCAAGAATTGGCTTTGAGTGTCTCCACAGCGACTATATCTGGTTTAATTTCCCATTGTGTAACTCAGGTCTGTGTTCTGGGCCCTGGAAGAATTGTGTTATGAAGTGCAGAAACATTACTACAACATATACAGTGGGCTCAAGAATTATTGGCACCCCTCACCAGCAATGCACAAACAAGGCTTAAAAAAAAAGAATATAATTATAGAGAAAGGTAATACACCAACATGTGCCAAATACTGTACTTTATTAATGTTTCAATGGACACAACCAAAATCATAACAATCATTTAATAAAAAATACATTTGAACAAAATCAAGGTTTCAGAATTATTGGCACCCTTCACCTAGTACTTAGTGCAACCACCTCTGGCAAGGATAACAGCATGGAGTCTCTTCCCGTAATTTTTGACAAGATTAAGGAACACATTTGGAGGGATTTTGGACCATTCCTCTTTGCATATCCTTTCAAGATCCTTCACGTTCTTGGGTTTGTGCTTATCAACTGACCTCTTCAACTCAGCCCACAGGTTTTCGATTGGATTGCGGTCTGGTGACTGAGATGGCCATTGCAGAACGTTGATTTTGTTGTCACGGAACCATTTCTGTGTGGATCTTGAGGTGTGTTTTGGGTCATTGTCTTGTTTGAAAGTCCATCTACGACTAAGTCCCAGACTTCTGGCAGAGGGAACCAGATTTTCAGCCAAAATTGCCTGATACTCGCTGGAATTCATTATGCCATCAATCCTAACCAGTGCCCCTGGACCTCTGGAATTAAAACAGCCCCAAAACATGACTGACCCACCACCATATTTCACTGTGGGTATGAGGTGCTTCTCCTTGTATGCATCTCTGTTCCCACGCCAAACATACCGATGCTGTATCTGACCAAAATGTTCAATTTTGGTCTCATCTGACCAGAGAACCTTGTTCCAGTCATAATGTGAATGACGTTTGGCAAACTCCAAGCGCTTTCTTCTGTGTCTTGTGGTCAGAAAAGGCTTTCTTCTGGCAACCCTTCCAATGAGGCTGTGGTTATGGAGGTGGCGGCTGATGGTGCTTTTTGAAACCTGGTGACCGCAAGATGCCACCAAGGCCTGCAATTCTTTCACTGTGATCCTTGGGGATTTTGTTGCTTCTCTCACCATTCTCCTCAGTATCCTGGGGGCAAGATGCAGTTGCGTCCTCTACCCATGAGATTTTCAACAGTTCCATATCTTTTGAACTTTTTTATAATTTCTCTGACAGTGATCAGTGGTATATTCAATCATTTGTGAATTTTCTTGTAGCCATTACCACGTTTATGAAGGTCTACGACCACCTGCCTGTTTTGAATTGCCAATTCTTTTGTTTTCTTCATGGTGTTGGATGACAAAGGGATATTGCATGTGTGTTACCTCATTTTTATACCCTAGTGAAACAGGAAGTGATGTAATCACTCAATACAGTTCCTTAACACATAGATAAACTTAAATAAGTGGAATTTAATACCTGGTTTAATTTTGGTAGGTGTTATTTACAATAATCTTTAAGGGTGCCAATAATTGTGAAACATTGATTTGGAGGAAATTGATTTTTAATTAAATCAGTAAATGATTTTTGTTGGTTCCATTGAAACATTAATATAGCACAGTATTTATCACATGTTGGTATTTTCTGTCAGGGGTGCCAATAATCTTTGAGCCCACTGTACTGGTATGGATTCTATAGGAAAGTAATAAAACATTGTGGATTTGAAGGAGTGGAGTGGACTGGGACCCACTAGGCATCCCACTGGGAAGCACTGGGAGGTGGAGGGGGGCATGTTTGTCCACCCCCTAGAGCTGCCAAGTGCAGTGACCTGTTTCTTAACACAAATGGTCCGAAGTTCATTCTTGCAATCAGGAGGACAACAGCAGTCTGTCCTTTTAAATTCTGCGGACATACCATCAGAACATGGTTTCTTCGGTCAGTTTTCCCAGGACCTAGAACACAGTGACCACACCCACATTATGACTGCAGTTCTTTCACTATGACCATAAGACAGATTTTAAGGTTTCCACAGTTTTTAATTGGTCACACTCTGGGGGGTTGGTAATATGTGTCTAAGGAATGCAGCAAAACGAAGCACAAGCAGGCTGTGTCAGGTCAGGAAGAGGAAATGCCCCTTTTGCACGCCTTCCCCCAAAGTGTCACAACCTCAAGGAATACATAGACCTCTGTCTTTTCACATAAAAGATAAAGAAACTAGCACAGAATCCACACAAACACAGAAGAAAGCATGGCATGGGGAAAACAGAAGAAACATGACTAATAGTGTAGGCCTTTGATCCCACGAAGATGGGCCTCCCTTCATTCCCTTTAATTGAGCTTAACATAGGCTTAGACCTACTTGTAAAAACTGTGAAAATGAGCAGTGATTAAAAGTTATGAAAAACTGAAATGCATCTTGGCAGATACTGGGCCTGGAAGGACCAGGGAGTCCTGTGTTTCTCCTCTTTCTCCCACACTGGTTACCCAAGGAGTGCCGCTCATGGCAACCATAATTAACGTCATATGAACACATCGTCATATATTCCCTTGAGCTTTACAAGGAACAGTAATGGTTTTTGGGAAGTTGCTAATGCAACCTTTTCCACAGTAAAAATCGACACCCTGGATATTTCTCCCTGCTTGTCTCTTCCACGCAAGTCATGTGGATTTTGGCAGCAGTGCTGGAGAAAGGCCAGCGCTTGAACATTAATGCCGCTGGAGACGCAAGTTCATAGTTCACCAGTGTGCTGATAGAACTGCTTCCTACACAAGTAGAAAGCAAGGGTCAGTGGGTTAATGTGGATTATGCAAAGCCTTGACCGAAGTCCTGCCGTCAGCTGCAAGCCTTATCCAGACCAACACTCGCATTGATCATGACCGCAACACTGAAACTCATGATGGACACAGTCCCTGGCAGTGCTTCTCCTTTAACCCCAGGCCTTCTGACGATCCAGCCCCAGTTCTGAGAAAAAGGGCCAACAGCAGTTGAGACAGACCGCACTGCAAAATTTGTACAAGCCCACCATTTACAGTAGAAACCACAGTTGATAATAACAGTGTTTATGGATATTTCTTCTCTTATTGAGAAGCCACAAAACAATTGGAAGATTTTTTCCATCTTAAACACTCCTAGTTCCCCACTCAACCCACTTCACTATGGCAAGGCCTGCTGGGGGGAAGTCCACCCGGGTCAGGTTCTGCCGTTTCGTCTGTGCTATTAACTTAAGCTGTGACCTTTTCTGGTCTTCAACCTTCCCAAACCCTCGCATGTCACCTCCCTGCTTACTTCCCTCCACTGGCTGCATGTCATGGCTCGCATCTAATTCAAAACAATGGTGCTAGCCTTCCAAGCAGGTAAGGGGTCTGCCCCAGCTTACCTCCAAAAATTCATCAGGCCCTACACCCCTGCCAGACCTCTTCGTTCGGCCTCCACAGGCCGCTTGGCGCCTCCCCCTCTCCGAACTTCCACCTCCCACTCACGATTACTGTCTGTTCTGGCTCCACGGTGGTGGAACGAACTCCCCGTGAAGGTCAGAACAGTAGAATCTCTTTCCATCTTCAAGAGCAAATTGAAGATGCACCTCTTCAAGCTGCACCACTCCCTGTCCCTGCCTACCTCCCTGTAAACCTTAATTGTAATCTTTCTGTGATATTTACTTGTGTATCAGGATGTCTGCGTACTTATCCCTGGTTATGGGTATGCACTTTGCACTTTGTTTGCACATTACATTAATGGCATTTAGCAGACACTCTTATCCAGAGCAACGTACAACAAAGTGACGTACTTGATTAGACTAAGCAGGAGACAATCTTCCCCTGGAGCAATGCAGGGTTAAGGGCCTTGCTCAAGGGCCCAACGGCTGTGCTGATGTTATTGTGGCTACACCGGGGATCGAACTACCGGTAGGGGGGGTTCAAGGGAGGTTGCGGACAGCGGGGTGGGAGACACAGCTGGGACGGTTGGCTTTGATGTATGGTCAGTGGAACAGAATGCAGTTGGCCTCGGCACTGCTACAGAACTCCCTTTGACAGATCAGGCCACCCGATTATGCTGCCCCCACATGCTAGACAGTATCAAAGTGGTGTTTCCGGTTATGTGCAGTGCTACACTTAATCAGTGCCTTTGTTGGAGCTTATACATCTGCTTTTTGCTCACTTCATTTTTTGTATTTACTTTTTGGTAAACTTTTTGTAGCACTACCACAAACAACAGGAAAAGAGATAGCACTGAACTAAAGGGATGGTCTGAGGAAAACTGCTTGAGAAAGGCATTCTGCCAAAAATCTAAGAATTTTTATTTATTTTTTATTTCAAGACATTTCCTGTAATAAAATCAACGGACAAACTGTCTGACACAGAAAGTAACATTTCATGATAAGACTAAGATAACCCAGATAAGTTCTCTGCAATGCTAAGAATTCCCATTGCACATGCAAGAATTTGCAGAAAAATATTTTTTGATTTTCATTTGTAAAAAAAAAAAAAAGGTTTAATAACTGATTCAATTACTTTCACTAAAGTGAAAACACCTCAGTTTAACACATTGTAGTATGAGCGCACCATGAACTGTGGGAACATGCCCTCTTCCATGAGTCAGAGTAAAAGTAAACAGTGCCTATGGTCACAGGAATGGACAGGGCGTGTTAGAGGGCAAAGGTAACCTCATGTCCGGCCGCCAGCCATCCTGACGTCAGCTCAGAACAGATTAGCCAAAGCAAACAGATAAAACAAAGAAACCCACCATGTTGGAAAGCACAAGATTCCCTCTTATCAGTCAGATGATCCACTGTGCAATAACCAGACAGGCTGACCTGTGAATCATGCATGATGATCAGCACTACATCATTCTGGCTGCCATCTAGGACTCAAGACACCCAAACCAACCGCCCAAAATGTGGGGTGGGGTACTCTGAGGTTGGGCTGAGTGGGGTATTCCCAACCGGTGTGCTGCGGCACTCTGGTGTGCCGTCACGTAAGGTCAGGTGTGCCATGTGAAAAATCATGTTAATAATTTTCAGGTGGACATATGACACATTCTGCCCAGGAAACATGCATTGTATCAAACTGGCGCATGGGGCTGGAACGGCAGTATGCATGTGATCTACATTAGTCATTGCAAGCTGCACTTCTCTCCTTAATGCAGATGCATTTTAGGGTGGATTGCGCAAATAAGGGCATTCCGTTGAATTTACTGAAGTTCACACAATTAAAGAGGGTCAATTTGTGCACAAAATGTATCCACCTCTAAATAGCAGGCGTAAACCGAGGCGCAAGTGAGACTGAAAATAATTTATTAATTAACCAATATCTCATTCAAAGCTGTGGGAAATGACTGAAATAACGTGCTCAACTATAGTGACAGGAACAAGTGTTTGAAGTGAAGTTTTTTGTTGCCACTATTAAAAATATGAGCAGGCTGAATGCATTGATATGCTGCTTTTAATGCATTGATATGCTGCGTGTGGCGACATTGGCTCAGGAGGTAAGAGCAGTCATCTGGCAGTCGGAGGGTTGCCGGTTCGAACTTGCCCTGGGTGTATCAAGGTGTCCCTGAGCAAGACGCCTAACCCCCAATAGCTTCTATCAAGCTGGTTGGTGCCTTGCATGGCAGCCAATCGCTGTTGGTGTGACAGTGAATGGGTGAATGAGAAGCATCAATTGTACAGTGCACAACCATTTCATCACTTCATGCTTTTTGCCTTTAACAGAACATTATTATAAACAAAGTATGTTCAACTGCCATTGCTAAAATAATAAAAACAGGGTTGTGTGTTTGTTTGTATTAGGTATCCTCCAAAACAATCATGGAAACTGAACGGGGAAATACTTATGTGACATACAACCAGCCATACAAATAATTGCGAGAAATGAAATAGTGAGGTCCAACACATGGCAACCAATACAAGGAATACGCCACATGCAGTGGAAATATTCACTGCACTAACCACATGTTTTAACTGCGCTGTTTAAGATCTGGCTCTTCCACAAAATGCGCTTTGTAGGCAGTCTGATTCGCTGATTGCGTGATGAGGTGTAATCTTCGTAAATAAGACATTAACTTCAGGCAGACTGCGAGCGGACCAACATGCCCTCGTCAGGCTGCATTTTGCAGTTTCATGTACGTAAATCTGGCCCTATGTGAACTAATCAATATAAGAAATAAATAAAATGCATATCACGTCGTTAAAACTCAGGAAGAACGTTTAGGCCTGCTTTAGATACATCAATTCAACGTGGAACGTTGCTTTTGAGAGTGGTGTGCCAAGAAATTCTTTAAATTTGTAAAGTGTGCCATGGGAAATGTTTGGAAATGCTGCTCTACAAGGCCCCACTGAGAGGTTAGAGCAACAGATTGAAGATCTGACCTTGACCTGTAAGGGAAAGAGATTCCGCCTGTAAGTGAAAGACCTTCCTGAGAACTTGACTTGGGCAATCTATAGGGACCAAGGTTCTTACCTGCGCACCACCATCTTGAGGATCCTGTAGGAGCCCTTGATAAGGATGAGGGCCTCCTGGCGGGAGCCGTAAAGTGCCGAGCCGTTGATGTTGACTAGCTCGTCCCCCACTCTGAGCTTCTTGCACTGGGCCGCCTTTCCTCCGTCCTCGATCTGTGGGGAGAGAGGGGTCAGACCTCACACAAAATATATGACTGCACGCACGCAGCTGCCAACCGAGCAAATAAATGGCCCCAAAATCTCCTTGTGCTCACAACTATCCTGCTGCAAATCATCAAATACCTTCAGAAAATGATGAATGGATTATCCCCAAAATCTGTAATATGAGAAACCCTACTCTTTAGATGAACATCAGTATGCAGCCAAGCAACAAGTGAATGACTTTGGCTATCAGGTAGGCTAAATCTTTACAAATTATACAGCACCACCCCTATTCTGATGAGACCATTTTGGCTTCAAAACCTAAATGGAAACACTCACCCAAACAATGCACTCACATAATCTCAGCTCTCCCTGCCAGAATGGTGAAGCTCCCATGCTTCCAACCATCTGTCTCTGTTGCAATGAGGAGGAGAGGCTGCTACTCCTGAATAACCTCCATGGTCAATTTCAACAGCCCTAGCTGAACCTAGAGTACACTCTCCAGAGTTGCCTCCTCTCTGAAGTCCCGGTCTGAGGTTTCAGTGAAGAACCAGACATTTCTGGGCCAAGATGACTCCTATAAGCCTCTACTCCACTCTTGGGTGCCCTTGATTTTTACCTCCAAATAAATAAATGGGGAACATTTGCAGAAGTTTTAGTGTGCCCAGCATGAAAGACAGGGTCAGAGCTGGACTGGTCCCCAACCCCCTTCAAACAGTCATGATGGCCAGGCAGACAGTTCGAAAAGTGGCCCCATTTCACTGAGAAAGGGGATCTTAAAACCCTCAAACAAACATCTCGCCATCCGATCCTGCGGTCGGCCAGATCGTCACAAAAGCAAAATTAAATGTTGACGGGGGCTTTGAGGTTTGTGGTGAAACAACATGGCTGCATTGCAGGAATACTTCTGTGGGTTTGGAGGATATTCAGAGCAAAAAGAGTGATATTTATGTGAAGGCAGTGTGTGCCTAAGATATTTTCCATAGTGTATTTGCATAAATGTACAGTTGAGAGTGGCACAGAGGTCATGTTCAGATCATGTGACCTCAAAAGTCAGCAGGACGCTTGGAGAACAGATAAGAGATGTCTGTCAGAAGACTGCAGCAACAGGAAGATATCCATGCTGTAACATTCCTGAATGTTCCATAGTTAAACTGAACATCCTATATTCCTGCTGTCACAATGGGAGCATGGAGCCAGACTGCTGCCTAGAACAACATTCTCCCCTCACATTCTACCCCACTGACACAGAGACTGATGGGAAGGATTGGGAAGAATGCATGTAATGGAAACATAATTCAGATTTTATGGTTGCAATTACAGTTGCACAGGACATTTTTCTTTCCTCTCTTTCTCCTGTCAAACAGAAATTAAAACTTCCCAGGGATGCATGGGCTCTCATCTGCAACCAGGCAAAACAAGCTGGCTATGCGTTTTGTCCCCAAAGGCAGAATGCCTAGGTCAATTCTGAAGCTTTAAATGTTTATTCATTCATGTCACGGATCAGATTCTCTATTTGCATGGATGACTGTAAAGTCATTGACGCACATATTCAGTGTGAATGTGGAGCCTCCACATGGAAAGCTTTTCAGTTCCCCCATGTGAATTCAAGACCAAACCGAAAAGGCATGCTAATACAAAAAGCTTACATTTTGAATAAATAAAACATTTAATAATACCATGACTTTTAAACAATCCCACTGGAAAAAAAGGAAGAAATGAAACCCAGGGTTAGTTTTTTCGCTTGACGGGAAGTTCCAAGCATGCACTGGCCAAACTGATGCCTCTGTCTTTGTAAAGACGAGAATGCCAAGAGCGTTCTGCCATTCTTCGGTCAATTAAAAACATCAGGCAGACATGGTCTTACCTCATCGACTGCACAAGCTGGGGAAACTTTAGTGACTTTTTCTTCTGGAAAAAAATTAAAACGGAAGAAATAACATGGTGCCTGCTGCGTTCTCGGTTGTGTTCTCCATCAAACGAACTCCGTCTCTCCAAGGAGTGTTTTAATGGCCGCCCGAGCCATGATGTAATGGAGAGCAATTCTTGTTAATTCTAACTCTTCGCCCTTTGTGTTTATTTAAAGAATGTGCTCTGAAGGGAGAAAAAAGGTTGAGAGTGTTTCGCGATACCCCTGGCAACCCTGAAGAGCAGTAACCTTTTCCCTGCTGCATCGCTCATAGCCCGCCTAAACTCCGGCCTTGATCCAAGCTATCAGTACATGGACCACCACCTTCTCTCTACCCCCCCAAAGGCGTTTTTAAGGTTTCCTGGGCAGAAATGGATAAAAATAACCATGCTGTTAGTAGCGCGTATGCCACACCTATGTTTCCATTGCATTTTTCCATTTTTATTTTAGTTTGGAGCAGGCGCCAGCTGGTTTCGCAGTCCCCCGTGACTGTGTGGTGGGCGTACAATGAGGGCCTTGTGCAGGTTGGAACTTTCTCCTTGTCTTCCCCTGTGGAGTCCCCTGAGGACTGACTGTTCGCTGCGACCCTCGAACATGAAACAACCATTCCATCTCAATTCTTAAAACACAACTTGGCAGAGCCAGCAGTAGGCAACATCATTCGTCGCAGGATTTATGTTTGTTTGGCTTTTAATTAGTCACCATTATGAAAACAACCTGGAAGGAATGGACTCCAGATCTCCACTGCACACAAAGACCATTCCTGTGCTTCTTCATCCCTCCTATAAACTGATTTCAAAAACTGCGCTAAAATGACTTTTAAGGGGGGGGCAATTGTCCAATTACAAAAAATGCAAGAAGATTACGAGTCACTGCAATAATAGCAAAATACAATAAGTGGCTTTGAACGTCCATTTTTCTCAGAATACTGTAAAGCCTGTGCACACACCCCAGATCTCAGACATGGGAGATAGAAAGGGACACCAACAGGAGCGTATTCCAAAATCCCCCTTTCTCCTGCTCAATTGCCCCAAACACGCCACTGTACCCCTCACCCTCCTAGCATACTGGTCCAGCCGAGTCACCCTAACCTCAGCTCAACTTAAAACCTGACAAATGCAAAGTTTTATGACCTAGTAGGCAGTCTTATTTTTTTTAAATAATGTCAAATTAATAATAAATAGGGGGGGTTGAAATACATAGATTTGTGTCAACTTCCAAAGTAAAGAAAACACAGAAGCTATGACTTTTATAAAGACAATTTTAAGTCTGTAATACGTCCATGTTTATTATGGCAGCTGTTCTAAATGTTAAAATAGCAAAGGTATCCTGGTGTGTGTGGCCTCAGTCTTGTTTCATTCCAAGTCATGCAAGCAATTATGTGTGCAAGAGCAACCCAGGACTGAAGAAGTAGCCCAAGTCTTTATAAAAAAGAAAATGGAGAAGAAAAAAAACCTAGAAATTATTGACCTTTGACCATTGAGGGTTTTTAAATAGATAAGACCATATTCAACATTGGTAAACGCAAATATACAACATTTGGCAGCATTTGCTTACTTAACCCGGTGAAACTACTGAAGAGTGCACTTTATTACTTTACAAACTCATAGTAGACAGGCTGAAATTCAATAAATTACAACGGTTGTAAATTGATGAACACAACTTAATCCCATGCCAAAATGGAATTCAAAAACACACAATTCTTCTCCAAGGAGCAAGTCCATAATACTGTCAATGATTCTGCACCCATGGAAACCGGGGTCCAACACTGCATGGTTGAATATTGCTACATGTAGCCTAGGCCACCGCTAGATATTGGCTTAGCAGCCACACATTTCCAGGTGGAAATATGGTATGAACAATAAAATTCTGTGAACGATTTAAGTAGCAAGGGGTCGACTGGGCGAAACCAAGTGCTTGGAACACACAATTTACAGGTCATCCGCCCCAGAAAGGAGCACAGGCCATCTTGGAACCCTCAGGCAGTAACATGGCAGTGAAAATTGCAGTCGACGGGAAGCTACCCTGCGTTCCTGCACAGGAGAAGAATGTGCTCATTGTGTCCAGGGCTCCATACAGGTTTCCAGGGAGCGTGAGGTCACGCTCAGACGCACTATAAATAACAGGGTGTGGGCCACCGCTATGGCCGGGTGCCCGCTATTGTACCAAGGTTGATTCGTCACTCTGGTGCCCAATCATCACCTGATGCCAAATTGACACATTCAGCTGTAGATACCCTACAAGCAGGAGACAGAGAGGCTATATCTGAGACTGTATATGACTTTACACTGAAGAGGCGATACTACATATGCTTTAAAGGCCAAAATCTTATTCTTTGTTTTCTCCATCTTTCTACAATGACTAAATATCACCAGAGACAGTTTCAGGGCAGCAACAGTTACAATTCCGCAGACTGCACTGTATGAGGTTTTAGCATAGCTGCAGGCAAGAGAGTAAGTGCAATGCCTTAATGTTTGTTGCCGACATACTGCAAGCCATGGCACAGCCTCACTGCTATTTCTAATGCCAAGAGTAATAAGTACTTTTTGGAACCAGTATGTACCCCTTTATCAGAATTTAAGGAATTTGTTGTTTTCAGAGCATGACATAAATCAAATCGGGATGTAGCCTGAGACGCCATATTGTATAAGCTTTGTGTATCACAAAGACAAAGAGTGTCCACCCAGAGGAATTATTCATTTAAATCTTTAAATTTTTGTTGGCCTTTTATAAGACAATATATCACAAGAAGGTAGGTCACTGAATGCACTAAACATTTATAAATCATCCACAGGAGTCATAAACATAAAACAACAATTTAAAAAATCTGACAAAATGAATCGATTCATGCAAGCCCTGCCATATTCACACTGGACTATAGTTGTACAATAAACTAACAATACGTTTCATACAACACCTCAAGGTTCTACAGCATATATTTGTACTGCCCCTTCTTTAGCAGCAATCCAAGCACAGCTCTGAAATGGTGCTCCCACAAGACAAAGACTTATTTATTATTGCTGAAGTCTGAAAATGATCTCTTCAGCGAAAAATCATTAAACTCTCAGACCACAAAATGTGTCTCAGCAGTCTGGAGGGCCTACAGCCCAGAGAACATCTGCTCACCACACAACGTTCTCTCTGTTAGAGAAGGCATGCGGTCAGTCGCATCTCTGGCTCAGGTTCTTCTGCCTGGGTTTCTTTTCCACAGGTAGGAGAACAGCTTTACAGGTTCCCCAGCATGAGATTTCCATAAAGGCTACTATGCCATGATCAACTGGAATTTTCTGGCTAGAAGGTTTAAGCGATCAGCTCATCTTGGGGACGTCTGAGAAAATGAAGACTGGGCAGTCACAAACTCTATAAACATTTGGAGTGGAGAAAGGGGAAGTCACTCTAACACCCTAGTGTGGGAAGATTTTAACATAGCTATATTGTACCAGGACAATATAGTTAACCATTCACTATTCTGAAATGACAACAAGAAGGGGTGACATTTTTTTCAGCATCAAATCTGATCTATTTTGGAATGCCATGTGAAAATTATAGATAGATTAAATGTGGTTTCACATTAATTTCAACAAACAAACAAAAAAGACTTGGTTAAGCAAAAAAAGTTGGTAAGCAAATAGTCTACATAAGAAATACCAAATCCTATCAGAACACACTGAGGAGCCACAAGGTATGCATTCAGTCTGCAATTCAATAGCTGAGTCAGCAAGTCACCACAGAAACGTGACCATGATCATCTAAACACAGTCGCCTAAACCAGACGCTGCCTCCGAGCTGCAGCGACGTATCGAGGAGGAATCCCATTCTCCTCCACGCCGCTCCCACACCCCCACAGCTCCTTTTCCCTAGGACAGCCATGATGTTTAAAGTTGGATTTGTCCCTCTCATTAAGCTGACGAACTGCTTTAAAAAAAGAGTGGAGACGGTTCACAAATAGATCCAAACACCCACAACAGATATCCCAAACGGCCCTGCCTGGTACAAAAGGGATGGATAAAGACACACCCTAGGAGGGGGGCTGAGGTGCACCCAGCTTTAAAGCCTCACTTTTGTTCTCCATTGGATTCCCATTCCCATGATCCTGAGGCCTACGACCTTGCCCAGCACAATCTTACATCAAAATTTCTCCCCCAACTCCAAATTCTTTCTTTCTTCTCCCCATTCAAACATGTATTTAACCCTTATTTCGAACACCCACATCCACACAATACCCTCAATAATCCAAGTAGAGCTCACTTCTTACACCACTATCTGTGTGGTTATGCATCTGAGGTCAGTGTGACAGGCTGCTTGTCCTTGAATGGCCCCGTTTCAGCGCCTAGGTCTAAGGAGAGCAGAGCTGCACGGAGCAGACAGAGGGAGGCCCCCGGACGGCCTGGGCCCGGCTAGGCTGCTGACACACTTGGACACAATTCAATGTCAAAGTGGGCGAGAATGGTGTTGCTGTCTTATGTGCCACTTGAGAAAAGTGCACAGCAACCCGGACACAAACACACACACACAGACACACACACCCACACACACACACCCACACACACACACACACACACACACACAAAAGCGTCTTTCACTGGGCTGCAATGCAATGCAATGAAACACTCACTCTCACTCACACCATCGGTCCATCGCCCCGGCACATCTTGACGTCTCTGAGACTCTCAGACAGGGGTGGCAGACAGGACAGGCAATATTTCCACAGTGAGCACAGAGCTGCAACTTTTCCCAAATTCAACATAAAAAGAAGAAGTATGCCCCACCCGCACAGCCACATGAGCGGTTAAACAGTGAGGTTTCTGTTTTCCTGGTACGAAAACAAAAAAAGCGTTAACACAGGAGGAATCTTCCT
Organism: Conger conger; assembly: GCF_963514075.1. Classification (NCBI taxonomy): domain Eukaryota; kingdom Metazoa; phylum Chordata; class Actinopteri; order Anguilliformes; family Congridae; genus Conger; species Conger conger. Next base: position 21,248,027 of record NC_083762.1, on the reverse strand, counting down.
CCTCGGAGTTGTGTTTTTCCACATTCCTTGGTCTGTTTGCCTCTTACAGTTCTGCTTGGACTAATCTTGTTTGCACAGACTTCCCCTTCAGACAGCTGGAGCAGAAACCATCACTGAAAAGAAGAGGGCCTCTATCGTCTCTGCTTCAGTGGCTAATTTCAGGGATTTCTGCAGTTCCTTACAGGCCATGGGAAAACTACAGCTATCCCTGATCAAGGAATAGTTCTAATGAATACATTTACTGCAATATATTTCAGAATTTTCTCAAAGAATATCGACTGACACTTTCACAGAAATATGCAAAGCAATATAGCCTACCATTTTATCAGCTCTTAAGAAAGAATTCAAAAATTCTGACTTTCACAATATAGAAATATTTTTGCAATAGTCATAGGAAAAATAGCCAACGTTTTATAAGTTGTCTGCATAACCAAAACTATGGAATCACTTTATTTACTACACAAAACTTAAAAACTAGCATAAGTGCAATACTAGTACAGTAGCACCCAATTCCACCAAGGCAATCATCAACCCAACATTAAAGCCACCCACTTTGAATGGTCAGCCCATTGAAGTCCCAAATTTAGATAACCTGTGTTACAGCACTGTGGTATCCTATTGCTTTAAAATACTTCCTAATATAAGCAGAACCATGCTTCAGCAAATATCTGACTAGCAAGTTAGTTTCAAGTAAACTAACAAAATATGCTAATATAATTTTAAAAAGATGAATAATTAACAAAGATAACATGTCACTAGGTAGCTAGACTTATCCACATTAAAAAGATAATTCTGCAAATATTATTACTGTTATTCTAAATATTGATGTTCTTGTTACAGGATAAATAGCTACAGGATGTACCCATCATTTTTTGTGCTGGTCTACAATAGCCATTTTGGTACGGTATCATAGCAAACCAACACCTGTTGTCAATTGCAATGTAATGTTTTACTCATTGCAACACTACATTACAAACAATGCAGTACATTACATCCATTACTTTAAGTGGCACAACAGGACATGCATATAAACGTTTGTATTTTAAAAAGTCAAATTGCTCCTTAAATATCACAAAACAGTTAAATGCTTGTGCAACATGTTTCACTTCATGTTACACCAATGAAAATGCATTGTTGTAGCTGCATCGGCTACACAATGTGTGAAATAAGAATGTTGGGTCATCTGCTCAGAAAATAAATAATAAATTGTGATTCAACAAACCGAGCTTACATTGCAGTGTAGCTCCTGGTTTTAAAAACGTCTTCAATTGTGTATGGATGTGTTCTAATGCTCAAAATAGTGTGAAACAGTGTTAACTGCAAATGAATTGATCAAGCTCTTATTCAGAATACTGGGAAAACTATCCTCTTTTTACACAGGGGACAATGAGATATGTCACTGAGTTGACGGCCTCCTGGAAAACAACTAAGTAAGATAAATCAATCAGTTGGCTGACCAGTGACAGGAGGGAGGGGCAGGGCCAGCAGTGACAGGCCTTTGAATGGGTCCACGGTGCACCATTCACACGGTAATGTGAGCGAAATGACCTTGCCCTCACCAAATGGCCCACTGGAGAAGGAAAAAAATAAACCACTGTGGTGCTGTTACTGCCTCCCTCTGAGATAAGCGCTTTAAAGGGAGTTTCTTTATTAGAGGTTCTCTAGCCGAGTGCATGCAAAACAAAACAACAGCGAAAGAACCAGTAACAGTCAAAAATGGCTCAACAGCTTCCATAAGCCAACCCAGGACATAGACTGTAGCACCCATGAAGGAAAACCTTGGGTGAACTAACTTCCTGCCTCTTCAGGAAAAATCAATACAGCCAGTCTAAACAGACTGTGTGGACTAATATACCTTGTTCACTGAACCTGATCAGAGTTCCAAAGCAGTTAGTTCACACTGCTTGCTGCTTTGGCAAGAACGCCCATGTGTTTACCCTGCCATTGCAGGGACACTAAAATGCTCTGCCACAAAATCTCCCTCCTCTCCCGGTCACTGCTTTAACGATGGGCAGGACTCACAGGGTGGCTGACAAAAAAAATGAACCAAAAAAGCAGACTGATGACAGAACTGTGATTACCGCTTCATGCGTCCATTCAAAAAATCCTTTGGTACACGCATTTTTTGGGTTGGTCGGTGTGGCAAGCAATGAAACCAACCCAAAACAAAGAGCATCGAGTATACACTCTATCAGACATCAGAATTTCTTCCGGAATTCTTACTTTGTTGCAGTTGTTTTAGCCACATAGATATAAAGATGCATACAAGGAAAGGTCTGGTTCTCATATCTTGGTGGAAAATAACATTTCTACTATGGAGTAAAAACAAGCAGTTGATTTTATTGGGTGTCAGCACATATTTTTTTCTTTAAGCATTAGCATAGCAATTGTCTGAATGGGTTGCCTTCATTTCCCTTCATATGGACATGGGCCATACTAGTGTATTTTATGTGCTCTTATATTACACAATGTTTGGTGAAGATAAGCCAAAATCCTACACTATACTAGCTGAGCACTGCAAGTCATGAGTCAATCCACAGTGCATTCATGTGGCACTTGTGATCAATTTATCAAATTCATTTTCCATTGAGAAATGTATAATAAACATTTAAGATTAGCATGTTTGGTCATCTGAGAACATTCCTGTCTTTCTCCATCCCTTATCCTTATTAGTACATTACTTGTGATCTGGTAACATTAATATAAAATCACTCAGCACAGTAAGAGAAAAAAACAAATCTTAGCATAGATTATCTACTGCTTAGTATAGCATTCACACTCATTATTTATGCCTTTAAGTGATAATGCTTTTTTAAAGAATTAGTAATAAATAATGCAATTTGTTAATTCAATTTGCAAAAAGGAAAGGTAAAGCAAAGGATTCCAGGCTTTGTCATGGATCACAACACATGAACCTGAGTTAAAGCTATTCAAATTAATATACGTATATGTGGATAAGAAACTATTTCCTGTGTGTGTTTGTCATTAAAACAAATTGCAGGCTACTCAAAGCAAATGGAAAAGCATTTATGATTTTCTGTGAAGTTAACTTTAAACCTGATTAAACTTTGGCAGCAGTGGAGCTGGGCTTGTAATTTCAAGGTTGTAGGTTCAATTTCCCAGTGGGGTACTACTGTTGTATCCTAGAACAGGGTTCCCAACCCACATTGCTATAGTAAATAAGCAGCTGAATAAACACATTTTAATCGAAGAAGGAAAGCTGCGTAAGCCACTCAAGATATCAGTGTGATAAATGGCTAAAATGTAAATGTCATTTAAATGGTCCATTTGAAATTTTGCCAAATGTGCTGTATGGAATTTTTGGTTTGTTTTTCAAATTAGGCCTAAATCAGCTGAATGTTGAGAAACATTATCCAGGGACTGAATAACAAGGCCGGCAAAAGATTGGAGACCTGCTCAGTGTATTTCTGCCTCTTGCCCAGTGCATGCTGGGATAGACTCTGGGCCCCCGTGACCCTGACCAGGAAAAAGCGGGTTAGATAATTGACTGATGGATGAATAACAGGGCTACTCATAATCCAGTCTGCTAAATTCTGTCTGTTAAAATACTGAAAAGGTCAATGATTAGCACCCAATAACAATCACAGTAAGCAAAATTACAGTAAATTAATACAAGATAAAATAGTGTTCATGAATTTGGTTCCCTGAGTTTAAAGGTACAATAGGTAACTTCGGACTTATAATGGTCAAGAGAGGAATTGCAGCAACAAACACCCTCATATCACAACATAGTTTATCCCTCCCCCCTCTCTTTGTACGCGCTGATGTTCAAACCCCCACACCATTGGCTATGGCATTTAGAACCAATCTGAGCTTTAATTATACAATTTTATGCGTCAGTCCGTCAACTGCATATTTTGAAATCCAAACTGAAGCACTATAAACACAAGCCGAGGGTGAGTCAACAAGTCAGGGAGCCTTTTTCAACGTTAGGAAGGGATTTACAATGGTTTGATACAAAATCTTACCTATTGTACCTTTAAAGAATTCATAAAACCTAAACATAAATATCTGCCAAATTCTGATTTCCAAATGTTATCAGAAATCAAAGGATATACATAGTCTTAAAGCAGATTCTGGGAGAAACCACTGGCTTGAGTGTAGTTGAGATCAATGCATTCAATATGGCAATTGTAACCGAAATTACTTGCACTGCAAAATATAGAGATAGGCATTTTCCATTAGAAATTGAAAAGGGGTGGTGGTGACTAAGTGGATGCAAGCATGTAGCAAACTGTGTGCGTGTGCGTGTGTGTGTGTCTTGTCACTGTAACATATTTATCTCAGTGGTATAACACAGACCCACACATAATTTTGGTACAAATAAGTCAAGTTTTATAGTTCACTTTGCGGTGAAGGCACTGCCACACTGGTTCTCTTAAGCAAACACCCGGGGGGACTGAAAACACACATAAAGCATTAGTGATTAAATCTAAAACACATAATGATGTAGAGATGTTGCTGTTGTACATGCCCTAAATTACATTGGAAACAGGATGTGGTTCCATTCATATGACATTTATTACATTTATGGCAGCTACCATTGTTTAAACATCTCTTATCTGGTTGTCTTGCCGTGTTTACACCATTACCAATGTGATACAACACAGAGTAGGCCGTTTCAGCATTCAGCATTAAGGCCTATACTGTCGGCTTTTGGGTTTGGGTACAGTGGCCCAGGTAAAACTACCCTAGAACCAAAGCTTGGAGAGAACTATAGCCACAGAGCCCACACCATTTGTCTCTTCACTTTGTATTGTTTTTTGTTTGTTTAGTTTTTTAAGATATTACATTGTTTTGGTGTGCTATAAAGTGCTATATACCAGAAGTGGTCTTACTACGTAGTCTCCATAGGGGGTTTCCGTTGGGATTGTGTGGGTAGGTGTAAATGGTTGTCTTGATGAGTACAAAAATGCAAATTCTGCCATGCTGATTGGTAGCCTATTGGGTCTGGACTAGTCTATTTGATGGTGCTGGACTTTAAAGGCTCCTCCAGGCTAGACCCAGTTAAACATAGCTCCAGGGTCTAGGGAATGGAGATAAGAGCTCACAGCTAAGACTCTAAACAAGGTTTTCTCCATCACTCCGGCTCCACCCTTAGAGCGATTAACCTCCCCTCAGCAAGACATGGTAAACAATGAGAGGATAGCACCCTGAACCTGACTGCCTCTGATTTTGTTGCCTTGTGTCAAACATATCTTTACAGATTATCATACATTTACTCAAGATTACTTGTAGTGCAGAGACTATTTTCAAATATAGCCTATGGTAGTTTCAAATATAGCCTAAAATAGTTTCAAATTATGTTAGTGGACCTAAACAAGATAGAGCTCATTTTTTTAATTTTCAACAATTTGTGCTTCATTTCACTGGTATCACAACTGAACAAAAGCCCAAGCCAAGAATAGAGATGATTGTAGAGAATGTATTTACAGATTTGCTTCAGAGAAGAAAACCACTCAAGCTGTATTCAACTTGATTTCCCTTTTGGGAGGTATTGTAACTTCTTGGACAAGGCTGTATAATTTGTCTCAGTGTCATCAAAGAAATAACCCAATGAGAATTGCATGTTAAAAACAATCCAAGCTACAATTGTATTGCCTTCAGTTTTCACATCAACGCCTGGAAGGAGCAAGCAGACATACTTTCAACGTGTGATGGTAAACCTGAAAGACTAGGTATTGTGTGTACTATTCAGACAGAGGGATTCAAATGGACGTGTGAAGTGTGACTTGGGTGATAAGATGGGACAGTGACGGGAGCTTTACATGCTGCACTAAATAGCTGCTTTTTCTCCCCAGTTACTAGGAAATGCAGTTCAGAATTGCAAGGTCTATACTGATGCCACTCACATGTTCATTCACATGGCAAGTATGTAGTGACATTTTTTAAACACTATAGGCCAACATATAAGTAGTAGGCCTATATAGAGACACACTTTATGCCTACATGTAGCATATAGGCATGTGGCATACATAACACATAACATGTAACATAATTGCTAGGATACAGGACCACCACACCACAATAGTTTTGAAATGGGGGAATTGCAGTGTGTCATCCAAGACGTGGCTACAATTAGCCTACTAGCCTACAATGTGCATGTTAGCTTTTACACTACATAGCTAACTCCAAGACATGTAGAATGACGGACAGCCAATACCAAGCCATCCAGCTATTTATTTCCTTTGTCATGGTTGCTTGCTCTCTATGGATGGATCAACCTTTGTGCTCTTGCCAAAAATCACTGCCGAGATTCACTGCCATTTAAATAATCCCAACAGCTCATCCCAGCCAATTCAAATTGGGAGTATTCATCATTTACAATGAATTCATCATAACATGAATTCACTTTTACTGCAACAAATTTAAACACACTTGCTTTCACAGGCTGTGAAACCTCCTTTTTTGTCATTCTGCTTTAAAGGAAGTGCACACTCGGGGGCACGTACAGTCCTATATCCTTAAGGTACAATAAAGCAGCTTCTGTTGGATGGTTAACCATTCCTTTAATCATCAAGTACACCCAGTTAATCAGCAATTTGCACTTTGCAAGTTGCAATAGCACCTTGAGTTCAGTAATGTACTACTGTTTCTTCAGTCTCTATTTGAGCGCTAAAAGTTCCCCCACATGACAACACAGTCAATACTTAGACTGCATCATAAATATGAGCTTGATTTGACTGTGTTTGTCAATAGTTTGGGTTTGAGTCTAATTAAATGGCATTTAGAAAATGGCAAGGCAGCAATTTACAAAGATATCACTCATACTCTGCACAACAGGTGCATTATATTATATAGAATTGAACAAATAAATGTGGGATTGTTATGGTTTAAATATTTAAACTCTTAAAATCACATGTTAAAAGGTACACAAATTACAAAGCCTTTGTAAATATCTTATCCATAAAGGTCATTCAATCTGTGCAGCATGTGTGCAACCCTGGTCCAACAAAAAACAATTCCACTCCAACAAAAAACAATTCCATAACTGTTACACAGTTATCTTTAATTGATTATCGGCAGTCTTTGTCAGACAGAAGCATGAAAACAACCACTGAACGTGAAAATTCTGCAACAGCACTTACTTTTGCTCATAATCAAATAACATAACATCTGAACTGTTAAGCCAATGTAGGATTTAAATGTGTCAAAATGTAAAAAGTAGTCTTGAAGGATTAATCAAGCAGAGCAGAGGAGGATGCATTTTTCAAGTATTGAGTGAGAGAAAATGACAAGTCATTCCATCAAATACTGCTGAAAATCTGAATATTAAATAATAGGAATAATGAAAATAGAACTTTCAAACACCATGTTGGTTTGCTTTTCCAACATTACTTACATTATTTTTTCTATGTAAACTAAAGGGTTGTGTTACTGCTAGCATGTTTTACACAAATGTCACCACTCAGCATTCAGTAGGTAGCTCACATAAGAATGTAACTGATGAAAACCGTCGTTTACCATCTTTCTTTTTTTTACTTCTTGTTCTTCAGCTGCTGTTGCACAATTGAGTTATAAATAAGCTGTTTGATCTTATACATTATATCTTATACATCATATAGCTGGCACAATTCACCCCTGCAAATATAGTGTGCATAGCTAGTAAAATTGACCCCTGCAACCCTGCATACAACTGAGGCATACAACTGAGTGAGAAACAACAGCACCCCAGTTAATTATGTGGGGGGAAAAAAGGTTTTGAATTAAGATTTTGTTTAGTGTGGTTTATGCACATATAATGCATGTAATTATGTTCAGTTGTTGTGACAGCTGTATTGTTCAGCTCCAAATCTTGGGATACCAAAATCAGTAATAACATCCCAATAAAATGTTTGCATCCAGTTACTAGAGTACAGGTAAATGAATATATATAGCAAGCATTGTTACAGTGTTATAGTAAGTCAAAAGGCAAAATGACCTTTTGTAGACAAAGCCCCAGTAACTGGATTATAATCTTTTAAATAAATGTTAACCTGTCATCTCGATTTTACAGACATCTCCAGGACATGAATGCTTTCTAACACAAAATTTTAAAAGCAATACCTAATGGTCAGAAGATTATCATATCACTAAACCAGTTTGGATGAAAAAAAAAATGAAAAAAGAAATGCCAAATCATTGCAACACAAAAGACTTAGGCGTATACACATGGAACTCAAACATGCACATTCCAGTCCAGCTCTACTCTATAGGGCTACAGGGACTCCTGTGTCTGACACATACCATGTGTTTTGGGTTAACCAGTTAGTGAGTCTAAGCAGAGGATTTTCTACAATGAAATCCACCACCTCGACAGTCAACTCTATAAAGGGTTAAAGCCATTCTGTATTTTACCAGCTTTAGGGCAATGTTGGTCTGAACACCCCACAGGATGTGTGGTCAAGATCCCCAAACATACCAAAAATTGTACCCAATTATTTGTGTCCCACAAGCCAATGTTCGGCATAAAATATTTCACCACTCCTCTCCCTAGATGTACTGCTTCTCAGCAGCACTACAAAAATGCTGGCAACTGAACAGGGCCAGGACACTGAGAATGGCAGTTTTAGATAGCACAGTCTCTGCAATAAGGTGTGTCTCTTCCCCCTGCCCCCACCACCACTGCTCAACACTTGGGTTTCATACACTTGGACAAGCACTTATCTCAGACTGATGTCAATTTAGATAACTAGTCTATTCAGTCTTGCCAATGACTCCTTGAGAAACAAACTGGCGTTTGCTTAAGGCTAGTTCTGAACCACTAAACTAAGTTTCCCTATTTAGGACTGCCTAGAAAATTGGCCAAATTGAAACACAAACCAAATGATAGAATGAGGACATCAGACTGACAGACTCACTCACTGAAAGAAAGGATTGGGCATGTAAAAGAAGTGATCAGTGGTCAGTCAGTTGGAAGCCAAAAGCTGAGTGGCTGGTTGATCATGCTGACTGAATCCAGACGGAGCAGAATACTGACTGAAACAACAACTAAACTTAACCTGGGTAACCTTCCCTACTCCCCTCTCTTGCTCAGCAGTGCGAGTCTGAGAATGTGATCTCAGGGGGTCATCCACTCCAAAACATCTTCATTCAAGAAAAATAAATCAACACTTTAGAGGAATGTGGCAAAGGGATGGGTGGTGGGGGGGGGGGGGGGGTCAAATCTTTTTTACCATACCCTTCCCCCACACAAATGTGCAGGGTAAGATAGCTGGGAGATTTTCAAATAATAACAAGCGGAAGCACTCTAAACAGCTGCATTCCTTTTAGCTTTTTTAAAATATAGCTATAGATGCTGAGTACCATAAAATATCTGACCAGGCAACATGAATGTGCAGTGGTCAAGAAAACAGACTTTGACCCCAGTGCAAGGCATTTGAATCCCAACTTAGTCAAAGTTACTCAAATTGTTTGAGTACATATATTTGGATGCATAAGGAAGGTATTGATATTATGTGGTTCAATGTAACCATTTAGGTTTTGGTTTAAGAAATAAACTACACTCACACAGAAGCATCTGCACTCAAACTCTGCGTTATTTAGCAACAAAGCAGGCTTGTCTATCTCACCCCAAGCTATATAATGGCTGTACATAAACATTCTCGCCAATATGAGATGAAAGGAAAATGTATCTCTTTGTGGGACAAACCCTCAAAATGCGCTCATTCTTAACTTCAGAGCCATGAAAAATAGAAACTGATTCATGGCTTAAATATGGTAATAAACGCAATAAATATATAACCACTATGTGGAAGCACGGCAACTTTTCTAGAATACAGAAACAATGTGCACCCCTAGAACTTTTCATAAAGTTGAGCATTCAGTCATTAAAATGTCTACACAGAAACCACTCAGTTCCTTGTATAGTTCTACCACCCATTCAAACTTAGCGGGTGCTAACAAGCTGTTGACATAAAGCTGCGCCTGGCTTTGATTTTATCTTCTGTTTGGAATCAACAATCTTTCCCAAGGCAGAATACTTCCCCATTAAATAGATGGTTCTTTACAGTAACTACTGCAGATATTTAAACCATCAGTTACATCCCATATGCTAAGGCAAAGAAAATATCAAAACCACTCAGGAGGAAATTGATTGATGTGGCTGACGGGAGACTGCTCACTGTGGTATGTGCATTACCTGCTGTAAATAAGCCACAACTAATAAGACAATAGCCCAAAGTTCACTGTGGGACGCCATGGGAGCAGCTCTGAGCATTAAATTATCAAGATGAAAAAACAGAAGCAGCCAAGCTACTTGTTAAATCTGTTAAATTACTGTTAACACGTCTTTGCTGTCCCCATATTTTAGATAAGGACAGCGAGAGCAATCCAGTACTGCTACCATTTAGTATAGCCAGCAACTGGCTGTTATTCTGAATATCTCGTTTTATGGGGGATTTTTTACAGTTTAGCGTTTACTTCAAAAGTCCTATTCAGAACTTAGTTGATGTAAACAATGATGTATACAGACAGAAACAAGAACGTTTCTGGTTTGCTAAGTATGAGTAATTTAACTGCGGATGGTAATCCAATTTAATTATAGTGCACTGCATTTTCTCTGAAAGGGTTTCTGCCAGGATTACAAAGCCACTGCAAGAAATGACTTCTGACTAATAGATCCATTGCATGCGATTTATCCTCGAGAATTAAAATTAATCGGGATACACGCGAGGCATCCAGCACTTATGGAACATACAGTACTAGTGTGGTCGTTCGTAGCAAATTCTAAAAACATTTAAACCATCATAAATTACTGTGACTAGCTACGTCACTCAATGTAAACCTTGGTAATACACCAACAAGAAGAAAATATCTAGCTAGTCAGTGCAATAATATGAAATGACATGCAATAATCTAATTTACTCGAAAGGTGCTGAGGTGGCTTGGCCAATCTCGTTATTTAATTACACAGGGGGGAAATGTAGCTCGTTTGCTGCAATTTAGAGAAGCCATTTAGCTAACATTGGTCACGTTAACTTGACCCCATCAACACAAACTAGCTCGCAGACTACGACTGAATTACACAATTAACTTAAGTTACTGTTAATTGTTACTCAGTAATAAAAAAACAATAATAAAAGTTATAAATATCGATCTAGCATATCCACGTGTGGACTGCTCAGCCAAACCTGTCATCACCTAGCCTACCACTGTTAACTTGCATAAAAAATAACGGCCTTTTTTTAACCACGAGCCAAGACGGGCAATTTTACGTTATTGTAAATTTCATCGCCCCAGGACAAGTTTGAAGATAAAAAGTTAGCCAACGTTTGCTAACAAGTTACGAATAAAATCAACCGGTTTATCAAACTAAGGACACATATAGCGCCAACTTGAGCATCCAACCATACATTTTGACAATGTTCTCTGCTTGTCTTTGCAATTTGGTAACTAGATAATACAATAACATGGATGTTTAGTAGAAAATACGAAAATGTAGCTACTTTTGTTATGATGAGCGGCTCGCCGTGCTCGAGTCCTCCTTTCAATGTGAATCCCCAGGGAGCACCTCCTTGTAGTTGGACCTGGATGTGCTGGAAAGACACGAGTTGCTCCACGGTCTCCATTCTTTGCTCCATGACACTCGCGTCCTTAATCGCTTGCAACTATCCACAAGTTGTTGCAAAGTTTCGGATCTCCATCACCACTGTTCCGTTAAGTTCTAACCACCAAGCAACGAAGAGTATAACGGAGGGAGGGAGAGAGGAGAAAGCGAGGGGATTCCAATTACACCGAGGAAGCTTGCCTCTGCCGAAAATCAGTAGTTTGAGTGACAACTGCAATGGCCTATTAGAAGTTGGGGTTAAGTTTGACCGACCAATGTGGAGTGCAAGAGGGGAAGGAACTATGTAGCATCAACCGCTGTATTGTTTTCCTCCGGAAAATGCCAACGGCACCTAGTGGGTCGTGGCATCAATGAAGCAATTATGTCTGCAGATTTAAAAAATGGACATACGTTTGTTTGCTGCTTAGTACTGCGCAGCTGTTTCTTTTTCTTCGTTCGAGAAGTTGTTAATTCAAAGGAAGTTAGTTCTGCAAAATAGCCCTACATTCGTGGGTTATGGTAGGCTATGAGAGCACGTTAAACGATACGATATTTTTTGTCCATTTGAAAATGCCTTGTTCAACATGGAGGTATATGTAACTTGCATTTCTTTAATATTAGCTGACTTAAACGAAAGTAAAATTACAATATCTCTTGTACTTTAACCATCGTATCCATAGCGAATTACAATGTAGGAGAACATCGATGTGATAATCACACCAAAAACAGTGTTTAGAGGGGTTAGGCTATCTATGAATCACCTTCAGCCACATTAGAAACAGTGCATGCATGAATACTACAAATTCCATGTTTACATTTCTAGACTGCAAAATAAAGAGGTAGGGGCTAACAATTTTTAATTGATCAAATTAAACACAGAGGTGAATAAATAGGCTCTCAATTCCGTGGCTGAACGCATGTGTCTTCATATCATTTCCCCCGAACAATACAGGTTTGGTTTGCTGTCATTTGTTTCGCCTTTCAATTCTTCATCATGTACCGAATGCATAGTAAAATTGTGACCAATTAGGAGGCAAATGATTCAGCCATCTCTAATTTGATCAGTTAAAATACTTGTTTTTATTATTATTATTTTGCAGTAAACACAATGTGAACATGATTTACGAACACCTTGGCTTCAGAAAGTATACACTTTATTGTGTTGCAGATTACCAATACTCAATAACCCATAATCACAAACTGAGAACATGTTTTTATAATACATTTTTTAAAAATCAAAAACTGAAATCTCTCATTTACGTAAATATTCAGACCCTTAATTCAGTACTTTGACAGCAATTACAGCCTCAAGTCTTCTTCGGTAAGTCTCTATAAGATTTGCAGACCTGGATTTGAGCAGTTTATCCCATTCTTCCTGGAAGATCGTCTCAAGCTCCCCGTCAGATTGGATGGGAAGTGTCTGTGAACTGCCATTTTCTGGTCTCTCCACAGATGTTCTATGGGGTTTAAGTCTGGGCTTTGGCTGGGCCACTCAACGACAGTCCCGAAGCCTCTCCAGCATTGCCTTGGCTGTATGCCTCAGGTCACTGTCATGCTGAAGGCATGAACCGTTGCCCCAGTCTGAGGTCGTGTGCACTCTGGAGCATAAAAAAATTAACACCCTGTTAAAATTCTGGGATTGCAATTGTGCATGGAACAAAAATCAGAAAGGGATCCCCAAGGACTTGGCTAGAGAACTACTAATCTAAAGCAGCAATGCAGGGGGTATCCAATCTTACCTGATGTTTTTGTTTTTGCTCAGCATTACCTGCTGTTACTTATCATTGTCTAGATTGAAAACCATCATTAGTTAATTTAGTTAAATCGGGTTTCATAAGACTCGGCTGTAACAATAACCTGCACCCACACCAGCCCTTTTAGTATAAGATTGGACACTGTACTAATGCAACTGAACTAACATAGACACTCGAGAGCCAAAATACAGATCCTGAATACTTCATAACATGCCCAAAGAAGAAAAACCTAAGTCATAAAAAAATATATATTTTCCTCAAATAGTGAAAATCTGATTTGATACAGTTGCTTCAAGAACAGCTTTCCCGGATGCAAAGAACTTCAAGAGTGCCAAATTCCAAGTCATGGAGCCACATGCAGAGCTATTTTCTCTTCTAGTGAAGTAATGCATATGTGCTGGGAAAGCCTTGCAATCATTGTTTCCCTGCTCTGCTCATCATTAAACACTATACCGCAAGTCCTGGGAACACATGTCAAAGTACTCTCATAGAAGCCCTAAAGTATTTAACCGTGGTCACATTGCGTGCGTTCAAACGTTAATATCGATTACAGCTGAATAGAAAACATTTATTCCTCGCACTGCCTGGAATACACAAATTTCTTGTTTGCACATGTGAAAATAATGTCACTGTATTCCGTCACCTCAAGCAGTTTCTCTAAATCTTGCCAAAATATATTTTTTTTTTCATCAGTTTCACAAAGCATTTGGATTTGACATTTTAGTTTGACATGCATGCAGTTTATTAGGTACACCTTTCTAGTACTAGGTAAGACCTCCTCACAGATTCTGGTCCATGTTGACATGACAGCATCACAGTCAACTGCACATTCATGCTGCAAATCTCCCATCCCACCACATCTCAAAGGTGCTCTACTGGATTCAGATCAGGTGACTGTGGAAGCCATTGGAGTACACTGAACTCATCGTTATGTTCCTGGAACCATCTTGAGATGACGTGTGTTTTGTGACATGGCACATTATGCTAGAAGTAGCTATCAGGCGGGGCCGCGGTGGCGCAACAGGCTAAGATGCAGCAGACTTGCGGTTGCAGTTCGCTGCAGTTGCATACCGGGGACCGGGGTTCGATTCTCAGTCCCGCCAAAAGCCAAGTTTGGCCGGCTCATGTGGAGCAGCATAATTGGCTCGCTGCTCCAGGGGGAGGGACTTGGCAGGGTTAGTAGATCGCCGCACAAAAGGCACCTCGGGCGCCTCGGAATCACGGTTACCAGCATGTGGTGAGATGGCTTGAAGAAGGCGTGTTGCTCTCGTAGGGCCGCTGAGGGACGGGGTGTGGGCAGTGCATCTAATACTAGCTCTAATTGAATTAGACTGGGTACAATTGGCTACCAAATTGGGAGAAAAAAATTCTAAAAATAGAAGTAGCTATCAGAAGATATAGATTGTGGCTATAAAGGGAAGCACATGGTCAGCAAAAATACAAAAAGAAGATAGGTTGTGGTATTTCAATAATGCTCAGTCTGTATTAAGAGACCTAATGTGTGCCAAGAAAACACTCCCCACACCACTAAGCATTAGGTACACTCTAAGGTCAGCATTGCTGGGCTGAATGGCGTGTTCGTTATGTTACATTACTACACCACCACCACCAGCCTGAATGCAAGGCAGGATGGACCCATGGATTCACATCGTTTACCATAAATCCTGACTCTACCACCTGCATGTCGCAGCAGAAATTGAGATTTGTCAGACCAGGTGATGTCTTTTTCCAATCGTCAACTGACCAGTTTTGGTGAACTGCTGATGTGTAAGCCATCTACTTCAAGCTTCGACATGTTGTGGGTTCAGAGATGCTCTTCTGCATACCACTGTTGTAACACATGGTTATTTGTGTTACTGTCGCTTTCCTGTCAGCTTGAACCAGTCTGGTCATTCTCTTCTGAACTCTCATTAACAACGCAATTCCGCCCAGAACAGCTGGATGTTTTTTGCACCATTATCTGTAAACCCTAGAGACTGTTCTGCATGAAAATCCCAGGAGTAACTTCTGAGATTCTCAAACCACCCCGTCTGGTACCAACAATCATTCCACAGTCAATGTCACTTAGATCACATTTCCTCCCCATTCTGACGGTTTAGTTGTTGTTCAGACCAAACACTTGACCGTCGGCATGGTTTCATGCATTGAGGTGCTGCCACATGATAGGCTGATTAGATATTTGCATTGACAAGTTGGTTTACAGGTGTACGTAATAAGCTGGTCACTGAGTATGTATGTGTGTGATTTTGACACATGTAATACACTCACCGAGCACTTTATTAGGAACATTTTCACTTTATTACACTACTTAGCCATGTGATTATATAATCAGCCAAATGTGGGTCAGGAGCTTCAGTTAATGTTCACATCAACCATCAGAATGGGGGGGGGAATTGATCCAAGTGACCATGGAATGATTGTTGGTGGCACACAGGGTGGTTGAAGGATATTTGAGATATTTATAATGTTCTCAGAACCAGCTGGCTTTACAATGGCAGGTAAACAAGGGCATTAGGTGTTTGTGGTCTAAAGCAATAAAATACACTTCTCGTAAATTCAAATTTTGTTAAGTGGCATTGAGCCTCCAGAGGCATATATTTAATCTAATTAAACTTAACTTAATCTTATTACAGTAGAACCTATTTCTTATTGTGAATTTAATGCAACCATATATCATTGGCATTAGATCAAGGAAAGACATACTGGCATGATATGAAAGCTGATATTTAAGTTTATATTTGTTAATAAACACTATAAGACAAAGTACAGTCTCTGGAAACACAGGCCAAATATTGTTGTACAATTTGCTTTGTACTTGAAGAGTCTTTTCTTACTTTAGATCACAGACCCCAGTATGCCCCTATACCAGCTATTGCAAAGCCTCTAAGTATCTAAAATATGCTTTTTACACAAACTGGGCCAATCAAAAACATACACTGAAACATAGAGCAGCCACTGTAATAAAAAGTCTCCAGGGAGATGTTTTCATCCCCTCTGTAATTGGTCATTGATAAGCAGTACCACCATTTAACCTCAACAGCTAGGGGAAATTGATAAACAGCTTCTGGTATACTGGAATCTGAATAAAGTGAAATACTGATGGTAATTATTTATGAGAAAGTACAATAAATCAGGCTGATTGAATAATGTTTCAGGCCATACATCCCTTTCCACCAGTATTATACACTTCCTTTTTTCTTTTTTTTTTGGGGGGGGGGGGCACTATTGGTGTGTTTCTGCATGTTCATTTGCTGGAGTTTTCCCTGCTCTTTTCCAGCTATTGTCTGTGGATAATGACTATTGTGGCTGCCTGATACTATAGCAATTACACCCCCTTAACTCCACCCACAATCCTCAATAGTAACAATTTTCTTGTTTGTGTCTCTGAAAAAAGACCCCCAGAAAAATCTTGAGATTATTACTGATGGGTGGAGGAGATACTGGTAAACCTGGGGGTCATTTGGCCAAAGAAGTTACAGTAAACTTGATTCTATCTGTAATTAATTGTGAACTGTATTTGTAGAGTTGTTTTAATTTGTTTTGAGCTTCATGCTGCATTTAGTTGTTTCTCCTGTGTTATGTCTAGTGTCTAGTCGTTAAAGGCATTCTGAAAAGGTCTGTGTCTGTAAAATTAATAAATAATAAACCATACCAAAACATTACCATACTCTTTGTACATTTACATCTCAACAGGGAGGTAACATTTGACAGCTGAATCTACGTATATTTTTCCAATTCTAGAATGTGATTACAGGTGTACCCTACCAATCCCCTAAGATTGGATAGAGGGATTTGGCAGGTACAATATGGTGTTTAGATAACAGTTAACACTACCTCCATCTGCAGATCTCCAAAGGCTTCCGGATTTTGCCAACAAGGACTTGATGGTGTTTCTGACTAAGCCCAGCTGTGCAATGGATAGCATGCCACTACAAGACTGTCTGCCGTGGGGAATTAGAGATTGAGTGATTTTTGTCATTCCCAAGCAGCCACTTCAACCATAATCAGAAACAAGTAGGGGGTCTGCACATGGGGCCCATTGTTTAAGACTTTGGGGTTGCACTGACATTAGTATGAAACATTAGTATGAAAGCAAGAAAAATGACATCCTTGCTCAGTACAAAAAAAAAATACATTAGACAACTGAGAATTTAGAGGGCTAAAGGGCAACAACCCATTAGTGACATTTCATTTATGACATTTAATCATATAGTCCACTTGGCCATAGGTTCAGCTCAATGATCTTAACTCATACTGCAAAAGCGCAGCATGCGTACATTTGCTGTCGGACTTAAAAGCGTTACGTTACATTGCATTACGTTACATAGCTGAACATTGATTGTTTGATCAGCGGCTCTCATGCTGCCAACGTAAGCAATGATTGCGATATAGCGAGCCTAGATAGAAAACCTTCAAGACTTAAACAAAGGATCGAAAAGTGCGACCAGTGAAATTCACATAGATTTGGAGTTGAATGTAAAATTTGCGGGAAAACAAAAGCTTACATTGCTGTCTTTTTCTCTGGATTCCGGTCCCCGGTCATAGCTGAGATGTGCTTTTGCTTGCGGAACACCTGCTACAGCATGTAAGAAGGTTAATTGGGGTCACAGAGGAACCTGCCAGTATACGTTATTAACCAACATGCTCTACGTCCTATATCACGGTCTCCAAAATTTGGATAGTGGTAGCCTTCCTGGTTGCTATAATTCGCACCAGAGGTTGGACATGAAGGCTACCTACAATCACAGCCTATGCAAAATTTTAATATTTTCGTGTCTCTTTTCGATGTCTTTAACTTTAACGCCGCCACAGGATGACGGAGAAATGGCGTCCTCTTCGTCGTTTTACGGCGATGTTTCAACGATACAATCCCGACAAAAAGACAATAGCCGACAACAGAAGTTACACCATAGATCCCCAACTAAAGATCAGGTTGCCGACCAGAACTTGAGGTACATGCTGAATTTGTATAACAGAGCTGCTGATACAGACGGTCAGCCCAGAGAACCCAGAATATTGGGGTTCAATACCGTCAGACTGATTCGGTCCACTTCAACACGAAAGCGGTTCTCAGCATCGTCACCCGGTAAGTAGCCTACTTTGCTAACTTGGCTACATACTAGGTAAATTAGCCAATCCAATATTTTGTTATCCCTTTTCATTTTTTGAAAACATTTCAGTTAAGTTCCACAATTTCTCGTGGCTGTATACTTGCCTTCAAGAAATGAAATGCATAGCGTAGCGTTAGATTTGCTGGATGGGCAGTGCGGAGTTAATTTCCTACCTAAATATGGCTGCTCTGTACCATATTGGCCTTTATTTTACGAATGGCAGCTATCCCCATAGGCTACTCTTCTTGATAATTCGGCAAGTCTACTAAGTGCCCAATGTTATTTTCACATTTATGAAGGTAATTTACTTTGGTATTATGGTTGTGTACATGTTACTTCATTATTTCAGTTAAAGTTGTACTGATTACTTCAGGCAACTGTTGGCTTGAAATGCACAAGGTATATTACTCATGTAAATTAACTGGAGAAAGGCTATACATGCACATGACAGGTCTCATTTTCTCTCCTGTATGTACAAATATCTGTCTAGATCAGCAGTACAGCTACATGGTGCAGTATGAGTTGAAAGCTCTTCCTCTGGAGAAGCTAGTAAGGGCAGCTTTCGTCCATCTGCGCAGCACTGCGCTTTCTCGTGTGCCTTTGAGTTGTGGAGTCAACGTCTCATCCCTGGGGCCAGCAGGTCAGAGAGTCTCCTCTGGAGGCCAGATGGCCCTCAGGCCTCATGACCAATGGACTGAGATGGACATCACTCCCCTCATCTCCTCACAGAGTGAGGGACGTCTGTCCCTGGCTGTCCAGTACCAATGTGTGGAGGACAGGCTGGTGAAGATCACCATGTTGAGAAGGAGAGGTGGGAGGAGGACCCATGGGAAGCCAGTCTCTTCCCAAACACAGCTGAGGGCTCCTGCCTTGCTCCTCTTCCTGGCGGAGGAGGCAGGGGACCCTAGGGTCTGGGCTGGCCCACTGGAAGCACGAGCCCCTTCTGTGCCACGGCCCCGCAGGTCCAAAGAACCTGGTAGCATTGGTGCTGACATCCCCAACTACATACGTGAAAACGGTGTGGCTAAGAACCAGTGCAAGCTTCACCCCTACAGAGTGACCTTTCAGGACCTGGGCTGGGATCACTGGATCATCGCCCCGCATAAGTACAACCCCCGCTACTGCCGAGGAGACTGCCCGCGCATCCTCCACTACGGGTACAACTCTCCCAACCATGCCATCGTGCAGAACTTCATCCACGAGATGGGTGTGGGGGAGGTGCCCCCGCCTGCTTGTGTACCTTACAAGTACAAGCCAATCAGCGTCCTAATGATGGAGAAGAATGGCAGCATTGTATACAAAGAGTATGAGGACATGATCGCAGAGTCTTGCACTTGCCGATAGGCTCGAGGACGATGGGGCTCCGCCCCGCACAAAGCGAACTTACGCCCACGTGGCCCCTCAATGTCTTGAGGTTGTGTGGCTCTGCTCCCATCTCCCCCTACCTTTCTGATCATAGGGGGCGAGATGTGGGAATGTATGATGTTGACTCTCAGGGCCCCTAAAATCTGGGCCCACACCTGTTTGTTTTAATCTCACTGTAGCTCACTGTCTGTTTCCTGTCCTTTGGTTGGGCTGAGTTGACATTTGCACAGCAGTGGTTTGTGTAATTTAGGAATCTGGGGGCACCCCCTTCCCGCTTCAAAGAGCATTTCTGTATGCATGTCCACATCACCTCCGGGAGTCCAGGGATGAGGCATTGGATTGGAGATACTTTTGGCTCGGTACCTTTGTACAGTATTGGCACTTCTAGAGGCTTTCTATGGTTATATCTGCCCTCTAAGATTTTTATATGTGAAAAGGCTCCTCTGTTTCTTGTTTTGTTTTTGTTTTTTTTCCTTTTAAAAAAAAAAAAATGAACCCATGAGATTAGGGAGCTGTTGGACAGGGACTGTTTGCCTCTATCCAGATCTAGGCCTATACATTTTTGCGCATTTTCCGGCCAGAAGTGACCCTGTTAAAGCCTGGTAAAACGCAGATGAGCACTCTCACCACCTGTCAGTTTCTGCTGAATATGAAGGGGCATGTGCAATGTGTGTTGATGAAAGGATCTTTGATATGAGTGTTTGGTAGTGACAGAGATTGAATATTCTTATTCAAAATGTACATTTTATGATGAATAATGAGAAATAAAATAAAATGCATATTTTCTAAAATTCATTCATCTGATCTATTGGGACACCAAAATAAGTTTCCATGTGCATGTGTGTGTTAACAGAATTGGAATTTACATTTGTACAACACTTATTTTGGATTGGATGGGATGGTAGTGTAGCATATGAGCTATGCTAATAAAGAAGAAACCACTGCCATCAAGTCTTGTGGCAAACAAGAGATATTGTGTGCCTGAAACTCTATCCCTGCCTTTTTTTTTTTTTTTGCCTCTTTTTGATAAATTACTAAGTATTCATATACATGGTAGCATGAGGATTGCCATTTTATCTTATGGAAGCAAGACTTACTGTACAAGGGAGCAAAGAGGCATTCCATTTTATTTTCTGTACATGACATGGTCAACAGAGGGCACTCTAACTCTACACTTCAAGCCATGATTTCACAAATGTGGATAAATCATACACATGGGAGTTACTGTAAAAGTTTGATTCTCAAAGGAATCAGGTTTGTTTTATTGTCTGGCATATTAAGTGTACATTCAAGGTAAGCACTGGTGAAACTAGCGATGGAATAAGCCAATGGTAGCACTGAACAAAGTGAAATGGCATAGGCAGGTGGGAAAAAAGTGAAATGGCACTGGAAGGTTGGCAGATGACGTGAAAAGATTTCTGTTCTTGTGATTGCAGTGAACAGAATTGCATGAGCTCTGTAAATGCTGTTTGCCATTAGACTTCACAGGCATATGCATTTAAGCTGTACTGAAAATACATTGAATTGGTCTGCATTCTGAAAGTGTATCAAATCGTTTGACATAATTTGATTATCAAGTAATGTGTCATTTGATTTAGCACTGTATAATCACTGCTGCATTAAAACTCAACATAATTGGCAGTATCGCGTATGAGGGGCAGTTCCATTCAATACTGTCAGAAAATCAGAGGAAAATTGTTTTAATTTTTGTTTCCCTCCATTTCTTGGATTGTCAGCAGGGTTTAGATTTTTTACAGCTGGATAAATAAGAAGCTGCCACCTCTTTTGGTGTGAAAATAGACTGAGCTCTATTGTACTTCACACAATGCACCATGTATGAAGAAAAGCACTTTGAGGAGGTAGAAATATAATTGTGCCTTGAGTTCAAAGTTGGATATGCCATTGCTTTTTCCCACAGAACCAGGTTCAAATGCTGTGCTTATGAAATGCTTGCAATCGAGCTCAAGATGTACAGTTTAACCTTTGTGTTGATCTCGCTCATTCAGTTTCTTTTTCTTTTCTTTTCTTTCTTTCTCTTTTGAAACATTTCAGTTCAGTGTCCTTTAATTTATATTTCAGTTTTTTTTTTAATTCATATGTTATAGGAAGCAGAAGAAACGCAATTGCTGTGTGAAATCTTGGTCTTGGAAAATGAGGTGGGAAAGAAGAGATAAATGGGGAAAAGGTCACTGTGGCTGTTACTGCCACCAGTTTTGAGAGAAAACATTTACATAAAAGTGGATTCAGAACGCCATTTCCCTGCCCATAATCACAACATCCAGACCTCTAGTACATAAATAATAATAATAATGTGTAGGCAAAGGGACCCAAGATGTTACCCCACTCGATATCAGCCTTACATCTATAATGGGTACGTCATTAACCAGAAACTAATCAGCACATGGGGACACTGATGTGACTGGCTGCCCTATTGAAGAACATTCAGGTAAAAAGAATTTCAGTTTACCACTCCACATTGCTATATGAATGTTGCAGCACATAATCAACTTATTCAAACATTTGTTACTCAAGAACGCACTTCAGAAGGTTACAAGCAAGCCGCTTTTATTTGTTCTGTTCAAGGATGACATGGGTCCCACCGGAGGTCCAGCAGATGTCTGCTCCCAGCCCGGCCACTGCTCCTCTGTTTCCCTCACATGTGCCAGAGTGCACTCAGCCCTACAGATATGGGCACGTCCTCACAGATGCAGCAACACACAGTCACTGTCATTAACAATGCTGTGATTGATTTAAGAGATACACTCAGTGACCTGTACACCAGCCTGTGCAATTATTTTATCAGCCAATCATGTGCCAGCAACTACATGCATAAAAGTATGCAGCTCAGCTGTTTTTTAGACCGAATCTTAGAATGGGGAAGAAATGTGATCTAAGTGACTTTGACCATCCGATGACTGTTGGTGCCAGACAGGGTGCTTTGAGTATTCAGAAACAAGAGATCTGGGATTTTCACACACAACAGTCTCTAGAGTTTGCAGAGAATGGTGGGAAAAACAAAAAACTTTATGTCACATTTTCACATTATGTCAGAACCGAGCTGTACTGCGGCAGAGTCAAGGTCGTTAACCTCCTCTAGATTAGCCAAAAGAGAGACACTGTGTCTCCGAGCAGCATTTTGCAGGATAGCAATGCCCTTGTGATTGAGCAAACCTTGGTTGGCTCGTAAAATGGCCTCCCTTCAGGTGCAGCCTTTGAATAGCCCAATGGTGCGCTCCACCACTGATACAGCTCATACTGGTTCTCCTGCACATCCATGCAGTTGTCAAAAGTGGTGAGGAAACGTGGCATTACGATATAGCTGCTGTCACCTATGGTTGTCATAAAAAATAGGTCTTAGCTGGTACATTGGAACACCAATACATGGTGTGAAGTAGTGGGTAACTAAGACAAAGTGTCTTAAAAAATAGCCAACTGTCATGTACTTCTCCAGCTTGTAAGCTCTCCCCGACACTGTGTGTAAAAATGAGTCTTGAATTGACCTAGGTCATTAAGCAGCAACATAGGTCAGAGACTTTCATGGACTGAAATTGCATTTTGATGGAGGACTGTTCTCCCGCAGTGTAGACAAACCTAATGTAATGTGGAGCCTAATTATAGTATACCAAATGTCTGGCATGATGCGGCTTAAAAATGATTGGGTTGTACGAGAGCAGTCTGCCAATTCTTGCTGAAAAGAACCAGTTGTGAGAAAACCCAGTGTGGTTTAAGCCTGTACCGGCACCGGTATTGCTATGTTCCTTGTTCTTTGTTTGTCTCTCTATAGTGGTGCCAAATTCAACACATACAGTCCCTTCAAAAAGTATTGGAAAACAAGGTCAATTACTTAGTTTTTTGCTATACATTAAAGACAATTGAGTTTGAGGTCAAACAATGTACATGCAATGACAGATCAGAATCTCAGCTTTTATTTCTTGGTATTTTTAACTAGATTTGTTAGACAACATGGAAAATATCACATTTAGTATCAGACCACCCAATTTTTAGGTGAGCAACAGTATGAGAACATGTGACTGACAGGTGTTTTGTGCTGCCCAGATGAGTCCTGTTAGATTGACTGGTTCAACAACAATAAATAGTTCTGAATGTCTACTCTTGGTTTTAGCCTTGGGTTTTGCCTGTGAAGACTGCATTTGTGTTAGAAAAGATAAACCAGCTTGAAGACCAGAGAGCTGTCTTTGGGAGAAAAAGCAAGCAATTTCCAAGCTTAGAAAAGAGGGGAAATCCATTGAACAAGCATTGAAGGCATTGGAAGCTCGAACAAGGAAAACAACAGCAGTTGATGACAGAAACATTGTGAGAGCTATGAAGAATAACCCCACAACATCAGTCAGTGACATCATAAACCATTTCCATAGGGCAGGGGTGAAGGTATCTCAATCAACCATTGGAAGACTTAGAGAAGACTTAGAGGCTATACCACAAGATCATCAGCAAGACAATAACCCAAAACACATTGCTAACACAACAAAAAAACTTTATTGTGGAGAAAAAGTGGAAGGTTTTGGAATGGCCAAGTCAATCACCAGACCTTAACCCAATTGAGCATGCATTTCATCTCCTGAAGAGGAGATTGAAGGGAAAAAAGCAGGGAAACAAACAACAACTGAAAGAGCATTGAAAAGCATCACAAGGAGTGTCTCGGTGGCGCAGCCTGTAGAGCACTGACTGCATGCTCTTTGCGAGCCGCGACGTCGGCGGTTCGAATCCGACCATCCGACATTTGTCGCATGTCTTCCCCTCTCTCTCGCTCCCATTCTTCCTGTCTCTCTATACTATATACTGTCCAATAAAGCTGAAAAAGGCATCACAAAAGAAGAATGTAACAGTTTGGTGGTGTCAGTTTCGCAGGCTTGATACAGTTATTGCAAGCAAGTGGATTTGCTTCCAAGTATGAAGTGTTATTTACTTTCATTTAATTCAATATTCTCTGTTCCAATACTTTTACTCACCTAAAAATTGGGTGGGTCTGATACCAGTTCTACGTACCAGAAAATAAAAGCTGAATTTCTGAACTCTTGTCTTGAGTCCATATTTTTAACTCAACCCCAAATGTATTCAGTGTATTGCAAAAACAAAGGAATTGGTCTTGCTTTTCCAATACTTATGGAGGGGACTGTAAGTCCAAGAGTACAGCAGTTGGCAATCTAAATCATACTCATAAGCCAGTAATCATCATGGGCCAATAAATCTAAGTGGTTCCTAAAAACTTGCTGTCTGCCTGTGCTAAAGGGCCAAAGCTGCCATTGCACACCACTGTGCACAGTCATTACACACGTAGTATTTATAGCCAGCGACTAACTGAAAACAAAACACCTTTGTTACCCATTTAACATTACTTATTGTCCCAACCATTAATTGGAACAATTTGAAGCCTGTAATGTAGGTATTTTTGTTAATGAAAGAGCTTTATGTTACACAGAGCTTTATGTTATGCAGAGTGGACTCTGACATAGAAAGGAGTGGTAGGCATCCAACAAAAATAAAGAACAAAACGTTAGGCCTGGATGTACATTACAAGAAGGTATATAATTATTAAAAGGCTATGTAATTTTATATGGAGTGAAATTAAATGTTTGAGAAGGTTAATTACAACATTTAGCTTTATTTCACAATTCTCTGTGCTCCAAAATGTTTGTATTCATGGTTCCCATTGTGACCAGTCAGGTTTTTTTACTAAATCGCAAATTTTGCATGGGAAGTTGTGAATGCATCTTTCAAGCCCACTTTTTGGTGTTCACATCATTTGTACATGAGGTCCCTGGGTTCCTGGGCAACAGGAACAAGAACAGTTTCAGAGTGTGGCTAATATCTACTATTCACAAGAAACTAGCTGACTTGTGGAAACCCAGTTTCACTTCCCCTGAAGTATAGTATTCACTGCAGCTGGAGACTACAAAACTACTGGGAAAAAATACTGTATTACGGTATGGGAAAGCCATTGTAAATGGCACACATCTGACCTGTAAATGATTGATACTTCTCTGACTGAGGAGGTCTACCGTGGCTGCTACTTTATGATTCGTTTTGAAAATGCAATGTGAATTCAGTGAGACCTTGAGACCAGAGCATTTATTGGATGCAGGGGAATCTAACTGGGCACATTTATACATTTGGCACTGGGAATCTACATTTGGCACTGGGCACAACACATTTGACTCCTAGCTTCATGATTATTTGAAGGGACAATTTGGACATTTCTCAGTTGAATGAGTTGTGCCTTCTCCAGGACGAGAGCTACCAATCCCCTTATTTACAGTTTGATAACCTGTGGTAATAGATTTACTAAGCAGTGTTTAGTTTTTATTTTCAAATCATTTCAAATTCCAACTGTCTTCTTATGGTGCAGTGCTGACACATCTAGTTTAGTACTTCATTTGTTGAGGTCTCATGAGCAATTGTGCTCTGTGAATTACCCCATGAGTTTGATAACCAACACACATTTTTACATGTGTTCCTGTAACCTGCCAGCTAATTCTGTGGACTGCATTTCCCCATCCCTACCTGTTCCAGCCCAGATGAAGTCACGGCTCTCAGATGTCTGGGATTAAAGCCCATTGTGTCCCAGGGAGAAACATTTTATCTGGAATCCTTTATCAGGCAGCATTGCAGTTCTTCGTGGGATCAGTGTTGCTTGGCTCACAGAACTGGACTAGTTATTTATTATTGCTCCTATCGATGATGGAAATGCAAGGTTCTGCTGAGTAAAGGGAAATTTGTTGAATGTAGGTCAGCATTAAATGATTGGATTAGCTTGTGTCTTTCCTGATTTCTTGTCCCAAAATTGTGGTTAGTGTTTTCTGGTGGCCAACAGTCCTACTGTGAACCTATGCTGAGATTGACTTCAAGCATGAGAATTCTTTTTTTTTTGTCCTCTGCAAATTCAGAATAGAACAATCTAGTGAAGCACATGCAGTCAACCACTGCTTCTTTTCACCGGGTGGGAAGCCACACTGCAGCACAGCTGACTCACACATTATCCCATTGAGCAATTAGGTATAGAATACCCCACTGATTGAAACTCAATCTGCCTACAGCCTACGCATCACTATGGCCAATTATACATGGCCCTGTGGTGTACTTCGTATTTAGAACTGGTACGATCCAAATTTGAACTGACCCATGCAGCATATCTCAACTCTTGGAGGAAGTGTCAAAATGGCAAGGCCACTCAGGGTGCCTACAACCTTTGAGCAGTTCTGATCATGTTTTACATGACTAGTCTCTGCCTTCAGCACAATGACCCTTTGAGACGACTGCATTGATTATTCTGACAGTCATCTTTATGGGTCTGTGGAGAGGTATGAACACTTTCCCTCTCTTGGCACAAGGCGAGAGTTATAGTTCAGGACAATGCACTTTGTCTTTCCTCTCATCAGTCCTTGAATCACATCCATGATCACATGAGAGTCTGCCAAGACTCATAAACAAGCACACAAAAAAAATTAAATACTGGCAAAGGTCATCACTGGCCCCATGCCACTGACTGAGACCTTGACAGTGATAAATCCCTCTGCAGGAAGATGTTGAAACCTTTGTTAAAGAACTGAACTGGCTAATATGTAAGTCCCAGTATTGATTCTTCGCTAGTTTTTCAGCGTGTCCAAATAATATTTCCAAGCAAATGCATACAGCTAAATGTAATGCAAAAGTTAAACCATTTTTAATGCTCTGACTCCAGCATATTGGATTTGAATTGAAACAATCAATATGAGGTCAAAGTGCAGACTGTCAACTCATCCATATTAGGTGATCCGTATCGGAATTACAGCACTTTTTATGAACCCATTTTAGGGGGGTAAAAGTAATAGGACAGAAATTGGCTGCTCAGCTCTTGGCAGGCTCTTACTAATGAAGTCCATAAGTATTTGGACACATTGGAACAATTTCTGTTCTTTTGGCTCTGCACTGCAGCACATTGAATTTGAAATTAAACTGTGAATATGAAGTTAAGATACAGACTGTTACCTTTAATTTGTGGGTATTTATATCCATCTTATCAGCTCAAGTTCAATCAAATGCTTACATACTCATTGGACTCACTGGACACAGCAAAGTCAATGAACCAAAACATACACCAGTGCTCTCTTTGTTCATGATATTCCAAACTTTTGTGGTAAACCTGCATCATTAGTTCACGCACAACAAAGCTAACAAATGGTCGAGAGTTGATTCCAGGTATGGAATTTGAATTTGGAGTCTGTTGCTGCTGTATCTATCCATCCAGATAGGTTCGCTGTGATGTGACATATTATATTATATCACCCAGTTCACCGTGATATAATGGACCGGACCTTTTTTTTCTGGAAAAGAAGCCTCCGAAAAAAAAAGTTCGATTACCAAATATTATGCCACAGTTACTTGAACATCAACAATGATCAAAAAATAAATCCAGAACTATTTATTCCATTGCTCGGAACTGTGTCCTCGCGAGCATCCACTGAAGCACACCAGTATTGTGGGGCAGAGTGTCAATTGTTTAGATTGCTGTTTTAGCTGCCTATTTGCTGCACTTGGCGTGCGTAAGTAAACATGAAAGTGCACGTATTAGCTAGTTGCGAACTTCCCTTCGCAAAATTGTGCTAAGACAATATTGAAACTCCTTTATCTCACAATGTCAGAATATGAAGAAAACATACACTTTGCCCCAGAATGCTGATGTGCTTCGGCGGATGATTGTGAGGACACAGTTGAAGCTAGGCAATAGAAGAAATAGTTGTGGATTCAAATGTGCAGTTCTGATGTTGATGAGTCCAGAATGCTCTGTTGATTATGTCGGTAATCAATAGAATCTGGGAATGCACAAGTGAAAGTGAAACGCATGATACATGTAACACATTTGCACAAATACCACTGGGTATTCTGTCATCCGACCTTTGTAACACGTAAAACATCTCCATAAATTGTGAGCAAAAGGCTATCTTCACAGCTACAGTATCTGTTAGTTGAGCATATTTGATTGGCAGTGTTACTGGAAACTGAGATTGTGTCCCCATTCTGCTTGCTTAGCTTGAAAAAAAAAGAAATCATAATATATAATATTGTTTTAAAAATAATTAAATCATGCTGAAACTTCATTCTCAAAGACAAAATGTATTTGGTTGGAACTGTTTCTGTTGCAAATGACAGGAGCACACCTTGAGTGTTGGTTGAAAAAAGTATTTGTTTTAGAAGAGCTTTACACATTTTGTGCTCAAATTGTTTTCCTTGTAATGGGTTTTAAGTTTAAAATTGATTACATGTATGTACTATTTTAACAATGTCCCATTTCAGAAGGCAGCCCTGCTGGAATGAATAGTAAGGTGCTAAATCAATATATGATGGAAGGATTGTGGATGTGTGTCACATAGTTTGCATGTGTCTGAACATTTAATCAATACTTTACCAAAATAGAATACCAGAATTAGTCTGTTTAAGTCCTCTGGGATCACAATATCTCTTAACTAAATACTAATGAAATCTTACAATACGAACAAAAAGTAAAGTACTTGAAGTACATTGTGTCCTGTAAACTCAAAATTTTGGATCAACATGATCTTATATGTTTGATTCAGACACATTCACGACTTCATGCTTATTCCCTGTGGCCACACTTTTCTTAACTGAGGCTCATGATTCATGCAATTGTTACAGTTCACAGTCAATCCAAACTATGCCTCCTCTCACAATGATTGCAATGGGAATTTTCATGGCTGTGATTGATTTTCCTTATGGAATATTATAGCAGCCATTTCAGTCTGGTCGATAGTGGTCAGACTTGAAACAGTGATTGGTGCATGTTAACAGGATACGTTTTTCACACTCTTATTAACAGTGCATAATATCAAAACTTATTTCATTCAGGGATAGTATTCAGAGACTGCACTGGAGAGGTAGGGATGGCAATGATGTGCATGTTTTGTCTATCAGCGTTCGGTGCCAGAAAGCTCCGAGCTCTTGGCTCACACCAGAGCCCATGGGACAGTTTATCTGAGCGGTGCTCAAATATTTACTAAACACGTGACATCATCAGGGTGCAGGAAAGCTGACTTGGGAGTGAGAGGGGCGCAGTTAGACTGCCTGCCTCTGTGGATTTGATCAGGGATATAAAGGGAGGAACTCACAGTGCCACCACTACTCCGACCTCTCTAGAAACTCTCCCCAAGCCTCGGTCATCTCACTCCTGTCTTCCCTCAAGATGCAAGAACAGATCTGCAGTAGGGCAAGTGCTGCCTGGGGTTTGGTGTTGCTGGTCTTCATCCACCAGGTAAAAAAATAAAAAATACATTTAATATATTTTTTTGCAGCATTATGATTATTAGTTCAGTACACAATATCAGTGTAATATGTTAACAATACTAGTTAAATGTGCGTTGACCCACAACAACAAAAATGTCATAAAACAATAAAATAAATGCATGAATGTATCAATTATCACAACTATTTTTGATATAGTATATAGTACAACATTTGTGCTTTTCAGTTGAAGATTTTTATTATGTTTTTAGGATAGTGCTATTGGAGAATCTATACTCACACATGTGTAAACTATGTGGCAAAATGATTATAAACACAAATATGCAGAAAGTGTATTTGCTCACACAAAAACTTTTGGATCGTAAGGTGCTGCTTCTGGCAAAATGTTTTCGATATCAAACATCCGTACATTTCCTTGTACTAAGTTTTGTTCTTGGTTTTCTTTAGTCTAGTGTTCAAACATAGTTTTTTCTGTGTTAATAACAACATAATAATGTTACTGTTATCTTAATAATAAATTGCCTTAAACAAAAATAACTAAATAAATAAATAGTGTTACTGCAGTTGTTTCAATTACTAGAAATTAAAGAACCCTAATGAAATTAATGATATGTTACCTCAAATGAATGTGCATTCAGTACATGAGACATAACTTAGATAGGAATCCAAAGAAAGGATTTCAATTAAGTGATTATATTTCTCTCATGCTTTTTGAAATCATTCTGTTTTACTATTGTTTAATGGATTTCCCTTACATTCTATAAACTCGTACTGTTCAGTAATGTGATGGACATTTAGCAAATGTAGTTTTCTGGTTCATGTTGAATATGTCTCTGTGCACTTCTTTGATACAGGTGTGCGCTAATCCTGTTCAAGACAGCACATCAACACATCTTCAGGAAGGAGGACTGCTGAAGCGGATAGCCCGCATGACACCCCTGTGGAGGATCATGGGAAGCAAGCCCCATGGGGCCTACTGCAAGAACCACCATGAGTGCTCTACAGGAATATGCAGGTAAGGCAAGGTCGATGGGTTGCTAATTCAGTTAATCGTGTATTTATGTAAGCATGTATGTGTGCATGTGTGTGCATATATGTAATATGTGCTTTTTTCCGTAGTGGTGGACATTGTTCATTCAGCATGCCCATCAAGTCTTAAAAGCAGGAAAGGACCACAGTCATTTCTCTCCAGGCCAAACTCCTTTGTACCTAACGCAATTACTGCTCAACAATAAACTCTGAAAACAGTCGATATGGACATTGAATCAGAAAACGATTTTAACTTGCTTACAAATGTATAGAAAGAAACGTGTTGACTTGAACTTACACTCTGTCATGAGTAGTTGAGTGTACACAAATGGATGGCTGTGTGACTAAGGTGGAAGCGACTAAAATGACTCATGGAATGACTGGAAAGGATATTCCCGGAAGGTACTGTACTTGCTTAATGGAAACTGGCATGTGTCATACTCAAGAATTTTTTAAGTATGATTTACACCATACGTCAAGCATGAACTTTCAACCTATTCCCAGAAATGAGCATAACAAAGATCATTGCTGTTTCGTCTGTAATGTCCTCTCTGTAAATTCATTACATTCCTTGGCACCAGTTTGCCTATTCTTTTGCATTGATGTTGATCATGTATGCACACGTGTTAGTATGGTCCTCACCTTCAAGGTACTATTAGTGCATGACTTCTGAATGATCAATATTGTTTCCATGATGATACTCTTTGTAGACAATCACGTGCTTAAGAGTACACAATTGAAAAAGTACAAGTGATAGTCAATGTAATTGATGGATATGGAAATAAAAGACAAACCTTTCAGATGGTGTTTCAACATGTAAACCCTTGATATCTATGCATGAATTGTAATGTAATGTACAGTATATGAAATATAGCTTCAAATGAATACTTTTCTTCAGGTATATACATAAATGTTAAAATCTTGTTTTGTTCCTTTTATTATCAAACATTATTTGACTATTTATTTGTTAGTTTTTTTTTTTCAATTCACATTCTTAGTATTATATCCATATTAATATTATAATGTATCTTATCAACTGAGTTTCACAGAATTTTACTCAACCATGAATTTGTCTGGGCACTTATAAGTGTTTGACCCCCTGATCATTATGGCAACAGTTAATGGGTGACCCAAGAAGTGCCTTATATATTTATCCATTTCCAGATGTTAGATTCCATAGAGAAGAGAAGTCCATGGTGATTTGCCATGGTATTACAGATGTGTCTGTGCAAAATATGGTCTTTGTTACAATCATGTTTAGCGAAATATTTAAGACTGTACTGTACTCTCATTGTACTGTGACTTGTCCTATGCACATTGTAAAATGTAAACGCAAGTCTGTCGTTTTCACTAATAAACTTTTTCATGCAATTTGTGTGTATATCTTTATTTTGGTTTTATTGTATTAAGCATTAACCCCATAAATCAAATTCATTTAAGAAAATAATTATGTAAATCCAGAAAGGCAGCTGTCTGAAACACACTGTGATGTACATTAAGAAATGTTCCAACGGGATAGCTGAATTTCAGTTGAGGAGCCTATATATCTACAAAGGGGTACAGTGCCACAATGTATGCAATAATTGACCTTTGTAACACCATTTGTTCAACACCAAGTAGAGAATCAGGTGACCCTTTGTCCAGCACAGATCAGCCCAGTCACGTACTGCAATATCCTATGTTTGAATAGACAGTTTTATCTAGGACACTGGCTGAGATTTGTTAATGTTCATGTGTCATGCTTTTTAAAAATAGATTGCATTGCATAAAAATGCATTCAGTGTCCCAAGGATTTGACCCAGTTCTTTGGATCCTTGAGCTGATTAAATTCATTTGCAGGTAAAATCCAGAAACATGGAAGTGTACAGAATATGCACTGTTTACTTCCAAGATAAGATTGCAACATGCAAAAACAATGCACAACCATTGTGCAGCTAGAAAAATATAAATCACAGAGTTAGCAATATGTGTCTGATAGCTGTTGAAGATAATAATTCCTGGAATAATTCTAATCATTGTAAAAGTCATCTGGGTGTTACGTTTATATAAAGGTTTCTATAAGGTTTATATAAAGACACAATTATTGTAACATAATTACAATGTATTCAAAGTAATGTAATGGTTGTTGCCTTATTATTGTTTCCAAAATGATAATGCCGTTTATAGGTTTTCATATATAAATATGAAGAATATGTGAGAAACATCTGATTTTCTCACAAACTTTTTATAGTAAGTGAAAGTTTGGCACCTGTATGGGAAAGTTCCACCAGAATCATCCACAAAGAAATCTGAGATAAAAATAAAAATGGTTGTATATTTTCATAAATCTTACAGTTACAGACAGTCAGAAAAACCCCACGCAACACATTTGTAAATGCTATGCTAAGTCCAACACAGGATTTAGCATAGAAGTATGTTTATTGCATGTTTACCATTTAATCCCACCAAATTAGAAAATTAGAAAAAACATGCAGGAACAAATGAAACAAGGTTGACAGGTTTTTTGAAGATGTCAAATACTAAATGGGGTTAAACTGACCCCAAACATAGTAGGAGGGTTGAACGGCTCCAAGCAACTGAATTATCATGTGTTGGCACTACAGAATGTTCATATGAACATAATATCACAACAACACTTTGTTGTGTTTCCCACAATGGCCTTCTAAGCTTCTCTGGGCCTTCACCATTGGATACAGTACCTGATACAGGCTACCTCCATTGAAGCTACCACCAGGAAACATCTGATCCAAAGGAGTTGTATTGCTGAGGGACATTTTCAATGTCCTGTTTTTTGGGACATTTCTTTTCCTTTACTGTTTTAAATGCACTCGGTGTCCTTTAAGATCAAACCTCTATTCAAACCTGAGAAGGTTACAAAGTTTACAGGAAACAAAAACAGTTCAGGGACATATCACATTCTTTCCACAGTTGACATGCTTTTCTAGGGTCATCTCAAAAAGGAAAACAAAACAAAATATAGCTGCAATTGACGGGGTCCAAGCAGCATAGCTGCAGTCAGCAAGCACAGAGACTTTAATGAAGAAACTGCACTGGCACTACGAGAACATGCAAACTATGTGGAAAAAAAAAATTATATTCCTTTTATAGCGCCACTAGTTTGCCAATTTGTGTGATGGTCATATAAAGCATTCAAAAGTTACAGCTGTGTCAGTATAAATGGCCACACCCACAACAATTGATTGATATGTCTTTGATGGTTTGTAGCATCAAAAAAAGTGATAACATTTATTGGGGTTACTCCTGGCATGCTCTGTGTCAAATCTGACAAAGTTGTTTGGTGAACATAAGACTTAAGGTTCATATGTCACAGATGTTTTAGAAAAGAATGTCAATGCCCACAACAATTAATTGACCTCGTATGGACACACGGTTTGGAACATACTTTTTTTTTTTTTAAGTGATAACTTTTATCAGGTTAGTCCCAGCATATTCTATTTCAAATTTGGTGGATCATGCAGTATCTTCCTTTTTGATTCCAGGACTACATTTTATCTCTGAGCAAGCTCTTATTGTTGCGTAACTTAGGAGGAATGGTTTTGGAATTGCTGAATAGCCTTCTCCTAGGAATTCAAAATGACCTTCATTTTATTTGTACTAAGATTTACCGGTATGTAATAAGAATAAGTCCTTACTATTTCAAGGGTATAAAACAAATTTACTGCTGCTATTTTCCACAGTCATGTCTGTTATGTTGCATTTCTTCCAGCCACAAATTTCTTAGCTGGATGGATACTAATAAATATTATTGTCACCCAGAGATGTACTCACAACAAAGTTCTCACTTTCCATTTTTAGCACTGTCACAGTTTTTTACAATCCTAAAACTCTTGGGCAAAATTCATCAACATTAGCAATAACATTAGCAAATTAATCTAATCTGCTGTGATCTCACAAAATAATTAGGCTAATATGAAGACTTATTTTACTTTTATAAAGTACAAAGTAATGTTTTCATTATGTTATTACAAGTTGCCTTCACCCAACAACCTCAAATGACCCAAAACTGAGAACTATTTCCATTCATTTCAGAGTAGACAGGACCGACACTTATTTTTTGTGAATCTACTCTTATGTGTAGAGAAATTAAAATCCACATTT
The DNA here is from genome assembly GCF_963514075.1 of Conger conger. Classification (NCBI taxonomy): domain Eukaryota; kingdom Metazoa; phylum Chordata; class Actinopteri; order Anguilliformes; family Congridae; genus Conger; species Conger conger. Next base: position 21,212,847 of record NC_083762.1, on the reverse strand, counting down.
CAGAAGAGCAGGTTGTAGGGAACCAGTGTTCTGCTCAGATACACTCAATCCAGTAAGCAATACTAGTAAAGTGTGCAAGGTACATTCCTGATTTAAGCTATAGTTTGGTTAAGGGCTCACCATAACACAAGCCTGTTCAAAAACTGCAAACAGTTGGATGAAGTGAAATATTAATTATCTTTGTTTGAAAAAAAATCTCTTCTGAACTGTCAGTCATTGACTTAACCAAGTATAAATTGCCATTTAATCTTGAAAACAACCGTTTTGCATTTTAAATTTGAATAAATATGCCCAGGTGTATTTTTCAAATGTAATATTATTGTTTACAGCAAACCAAACTGGGACTGTTGCTGTTTTAGCTGGGGATTCTGTGAGCCAGCGTGGAGCCACTATAGTTACCAGTCTACAATCTCTCACAGCTGGCATAGGGAAGTCTTTTTTCACAAGAAGCAAGATCACTCACAGGGAATGCAATGTTCTGTGATCTGGCACTAAAACTAGGTATTTAGACACACATGCACATAAGAGAATGCTGCTACTTATATGATTCATTTTCATGTTTGTCACCCGTTTCAAGCAGCATATAGTAGTGATAGCAGTCAATGTTAAATTGTGTGCAATTTTTTTTTTCTAATATAGCCTGGAGAGAGGTCTGTTCAGCTATAGCACTAGCCTGTTCATGAACTAATTTTAGTAGCTGCTGAGTAGTTCATCACTATTCCCCTCCCTTTTTGCAATAGTGAATTCTAAAAGTGTTACCTTAACTTCTGTAGCCCTGCAATCCCAAATGGTATGCAATTCATAAGCCCTGCAAGGTCCTAATTGGCCTAATTGAGCCTGCCGACGATTTACCAAGATTCTACTCTAAGAATTGGAGAAGATGGTTCCAGACCAAGTGTGCTCAAACCGTAAAACGTAACCAATGCTGGAAAAAACTGTTTACATCAAAACAGGGAATTGATACATCATCTTTGCTTTATAGAACATTGATTTTATTTACAGAGTATCCACAAAGCATCAGCAACTACACACTGGATTACGCATAAGCACAATTAGATATACACTTACTGATCACTTTATTAGGAACACCTGTACCCCTATTCAGTTAATGTTCACATCAACCATCAGAATGGAGAAAAATTTGATCAATGTCTGACTTGAAATGTGTCTTATTATAGCAATTAACGTTACTAATTTATGGTTATTTCAAACGTTTCCAGCCACTTTAACATTAATTGTTTCAGTAAAACGCTGTTCAGATGGATTCTATGGAAAACATACAAACTGAAATATCATGGATGTTTCATTGCGCGCTGAATGTCGCCATCTAGCGCCAAATATAGTATACATATTTTAGTCGAGAATTTCATGGGAGACTGTTCGTAACTTAGCCAAGTGTAAATATGGAAAGCAAAACTGTTCTCAACAAATGAGGACAAGGAACTTTGTGAGGATGCTTTTTCAGTATCTTCACATATTGGCGAAACTTTTGCGGGAAGTACATTTTATTATTTAAAAATATATATTAATGCTTTTTCCAAAACAGTTACTATTCAGTCTGAACATGACCACATCCGCAAGTTTTAAGGTGGTCTGAAAAACGAATTACACAACTTTCCATTTCTATGTATTATCTTATTAAAGATTAAAGTATGCAGAACATATGAAAAATAAGTGTTACTATTTTCGTCCAGACGTATCTGTTTGGCTTTTCCAAGAACAATGTTTTGGCAGGAGAAAATGTCTATTACTAGAGATGCTTTACGATATGAACGGATTGCACGTGTTTGTGTGACCTCACGACATAATGGCTCTCACCGTGTCCTGAAAGTCAGTAAAAAACAAATGATGTTTTTAACATGCTGTCTTGAGTCTACGTTATTCTGGCACTATATTCACATTTGGGTGTAATAAGTATATATGCCTAAATATATAGGGTATTGTGGGATTAGCGTGAGTGTTTATTCTATAGATAAAAATAGTTTAATATGTTATATTATTCCAGGATCTTTGAGTTGTCAATTCGTGTTCGAGGTTGCAGAGCTCGAGAGGACTGCGTTGGGGTAAGGAACAAATGGACTGAAGAGTGAATTTTACGTTAAAAGTGTCATTTCATGATCATTTATATTATTGTTCATGTATCAATGCGAGTTTTTATACTTACAATAAAATCAAAATGTTTAATAAAAACTCACTATTCGACGGTATGCTCAAATTAGTTATTAACCAATAGCCTACGACTTGTTTATATACATTGCAGGCAGGCTGATACTTAGCTATTTTAACACTAGCAGTTTAGTCTGAAATTAACTTCATTTCTATGGATTCAGTGATGCATTGATACAGATTTCAATTCTATTATTGGCATTATTATTTGAGAGTTAGTCGCAGCCGTAACTTAACACCTACTAAGTATTTCATGTTACGGTATTGGCTGTGTTCTCTTTACTTCCCGTTTATGTGTAGCCTTGTATCTTCTTGTTGCAACATTTTAGCACACTGTTGCTTGTGCAAAACCATGTCAACCAATTCCAAGATCTGAAGTTGTGCTAAGAGAGGACGAACATCATGAGGAGTCGCAGTAATTCCGGGGTCAAGCTTGACAACTATGCCCGGATCGTGCAACAGACGATACTGAGTCATCAAGTGAGTTGTAGCATTCAACTTTCAACTTTAATTCACTTTAATAGCTCATTAGAGACATCGAAATTATACAACACAGTATACAATAATTATACTTTCCCCAGGCCTAAAAAACAACGTCATATATCCTAGCCTACGCACTAGTTTTAATACTTTTAACGTAATTAAGTGTAAGAAAAACAGCAACGACATAAATAACAGATGTCTTTGAAACATTTGAGCAATGTGTTCATTAGAGTGTCGTTAAATGGGGAGATTTTTAATTGGCAACAAACTGTGCCAGGTTCAGTCTTTGCTGTGGGATGTGTTGCTATGGATCCCAGCTTGTTTTACTTTTAGCTAGCTGTTCCTCTCTCCTGGTTGTTTGTGCCAGTAGCCTATTCAGCACATGCTGGAAATTAATTAGCTGTTCTCTAGGGGGAATTGGGATCTTACGCATATTTCCAGAATAGTTCATGTGCTGTTAAAGCGCTACGTAACTCATTTACATTTATGTAAGTTCAGGGAAAACCTATATTCCGCTACTATGCTACAGTATTTCTAAACAGAAACACATTGGCAGGCTATGTGTGTTATATTGGGACAATGGTTGTTTTCTTAATAAGCATTTCATAGTCATTTGGGATTCACAGTTCAGTGCTTCCTGGCATGATTTTTTCTTTATTTTGAATCATACAGATTTTAATTGGCGATTTAAGTTTGTAGAGAACAACTTTGGGTTTTTGTGATGAAAGTGTTCAGACTCTTTCAGTCATTATCACTTCTAGAAGCATTTGTGTAAACTGTGGAAAGAACATTGGAAATTAGAAAAGCAAATTAGAGGAAATTGGGCAGAAATAAACAACAAAGATTTTTGATCTTGGAATCTGCCAGAAAATGCCTAGCAATCACAGAGGTACAGAGTTTCTATGTTTCTCAGGCTATGTGTTGGACAGTCTAATATAGCCTACAGATTTTAAGGTAGATGTATTGAAGAGTATAATGTATAAAGAAACCCAAACGCTACTTGAGTTGTGCAGATATGGCACATATTTATTTCCTGGCATGACAAGGGGCAAATTCACTGAAATGCATTCAGACAGTTTCGATGTCCCTATACATTTCACATCACTCTTCTTGTCCTTACTGTATTCCTCTACTGTTTTCTGTAACACCCAGGATCCAGTGACAGGGCTTATGCCAGCAAGCGGGGATCAGCCTGATGCCTGGGTACGCGATAACGTTTACAGCATCCTGGCTGTGTGGGCTCTCAGTCTGGCCTATCGCAAGAACGCTGACCGAGATGAGGACAAAGCCAAAGCCTATGAGCTGGAGCAGGTACAAGGAGGGGCTGAGGGCCGGGCTGTCAGCGGGCAACCTGCTGCACTATGCGCCAGTCAGTGTTGAAATGTTTTGTGGGGGGTCTTGAGTTATATCATGGCCCACTGCAAGAGACAGCCTCTAATGGGGCTCCTCTAGGTGTGACTGTAAGATTGACTGTGAAGAGAAGCCATTTCAGGCAGTGGAGGTCTTTGCGGTCTCATATTACAGCCGCTGAGAGACGAGATGTGGGAAAGGTCAAGGTTGAATCTGACCGAGTGCTGACGCTAAGCCATGCTGTTCCATTTGACACCCTCTCTCTCTCTGTCTCAATCCCTCTCTTGCTCTCTTTCACTCTCTGTCTGTTTGTCTTTCTGTCTCTCTGTCTCTCTCTCTCCCCCATTTCTCATCTGCAGAGCGTGGTTAAACTAATGAGAGGAGTCCTGCAGTGTATGATGAGACAGGTACATCTCGCTGATGCCCGCACATACAGCAATTGTGGGCGCACTCATGCACAGAAGGGAAGCATTGCTGAATGAATGAGGTGACATAAAAATGTCGTGGTGGGCAGGACATTGTGACTTAGAACAATGCCCCACTCCTTTCAGTAAGCATTCACTGGTGCCATACACGCCCACTATCAGTCGTTGCTGAGCAGCTAGAACAAGTGAACACTCTGTTCAGCACATTGTAATTATAGTAACTTGACATGGATCTGAGTCTTTCAAAGAGGGATTCCATAATTACAATATTGCTCATTGCATATTAGTGTAACAGAGTAAAAACAGACTTGAACTTGAATCATCTGTTCAGTTTACTGAAGGAGTTTATTTTTACACTGATAGTCAATTACCTCCACAAAGATATTTCTGCTTACATCTGCTTGCAAATGTGAAATTCTAAGCAGGCAAATCCATTTACTGCACTGTAGGTGTCTCTATGTTGTGTTTTGGTTGTTTGTGCCCTCTCTGCTTCACCCTGGAATCTAATGGAGTGAAGGCCTTCTGAATGAACTGCCTTTTTCTTAGCTGAACAAAGTGGAAAGGTTCAAATACAGCAAGAGCACCTCGGACTCCCTCCACGCCAAGTACAACACGCGCACCTGTGCTACTGTGGTGGGCGACGAGGAGTGGGGGCATCTGCAGGTGGATGCCACTTCACTCTTCCTGCTCTTCCTAGCCCAGATGACTGCCTCAGGTACAGGCTTTGGTGGCACGCCCATGAAACTACGAATAAAAACAGACAGGTCAATCCCACTCAGTGTTCACCCCTGGTGCTTTTTAATCTGTACTACCGGTGTGGTATGCTGGTGCGGGGTTTAACGGGCCTTACTAGCTCCTGTTCCACCTCGCTACTGCCTCCTGCCTGATGGCAGTTCACCTCCTTGGGACGCCAGGTTGCTTTTGGAAGAGGTGTTGGTGGGCCAGCGAGGGGAAGCTTTCCCCCTGGACCAAAAGACAATGTCCCAAGTCAGTGATGGGGACACTGTGATGTGGCAGATGCTGTCCTTCAGATGGGACTTTAAAACAAGCACTTGATACTCATATGGTCATTCATTCCAGTGTGCTAATCAAATTACCAAATTTTTGATTTTCCTAATAACATGACAACCATATTATCGCTTCTACTTACTCAGAAATTAATATAAATTTTTAAAACTAATGAATTTTATGATAAATAAATCAGGAGATCTGATGACACTTGCTTTATGTCCCCATCAGGCCTGCATATTGTTTACACACAGGACGAGGTGGACGTAGTTCAGAACCTGATGTTCTACATTGAGGCAGCATATAAAGTTGCAGTAAGTTTCCGTTGATGTTCAATGTGCTTCTTTGTTTTGACGGTGATCGTTCACATTGTAGTGGTAATGGTCTTGTAGCATGTTCATTCTGCGAATGTACCTTTGGTGAGATGTTCATTCTGTGTCTGTTTTATCTCAGGATTATGGTATGTGGGAAAGAGGTGACAAGACAAATCAGGGAATCCCAGAGATCAATGCCAGCTCTATCGGCATGGCCAAGGTAAGCATCAGCTGTAGAAGTGTACCATTGCCTAGTTTTATGTTCACCTACGTATGCATAGTAGACCAAACACACAGAAAATACCCAGCAAGAAAGAGTAACTGCCTTTTGGGGTTGGTGCCTTTTGTGCCCATATTTCATTTTCAAAAGGCAGTTGAAAGGAATTTGAGATATACCATACTTTCCCAAAGACCTTTGTCAGGTGGCATCTAAAGAGCTTAATAAAGACTGGCAGCACCTGACATATTTCCGGAAGTTTCCTCTGCTGAGGCGGGACAGTGACTCCAGCACTTGGCCTGAAACAGCTGGGAATGCCCCAGTGATTGATGGGGAACCCCAAATGCTCTTCTCATGTAGACCTTCTCTGTTGGCCTTAGCTGAACCATCACACGCCCTTGCTTCCCATGTGCTGATCCTTAACCTAAAATTACCTTTGAACGGAGACCTCTTGCTCCAGTGGCCTGTATTAAGAAGCAGGCTTACTGAGATAGCTGGATAACTGCTCTGAATAAAACCCAGAACCATCCTAAATCTCAAACATGGACTGATGTAAAAAGAGCTGTTCCGGGTTTTACTCCGTTATCCTGCTTCTTGAGACAGGCCCCAGGACAGTCTAAGACGATGAGACACAAACTCAAATGCACACTGATCACATGGTATGTGTTTCACATATTTCCAGCGTGTCTCATCTTTAATGCGCCCCCTCCAGATCTCCAGATTATAACTATTTGCCATGAATTACATATTTATTTCCGTATTTAATATATATTTGATATATAGTGTTGCCACACAAAACTACAGAGTTTAATTCCATGATTTTATGTATTGTATATACTGGGAGTGGGAGTAAAGCACATAATTCTCAGGAAATGTTGGTTTTCTAGAAAAATTGTGATTAATTTTTTACATTTATTTTAATGATTTTTTAAAATGATTTGCTTGTAATCCCAAAAGTAAGAGCCCATGCAATGACTCCTAGACAAATAGAAATGATCCTCATTGTAACATTGGTCTCTGAAAGTATAAGGAGAACTGACTCTACAAAATTCTTGAGCTGCAGATTTTATGGTAACATAATTGTAAAGTCCCTGATGTCCCCTTAGTTCTTAAATGTAATGAAGCTGTTTTGTGTGATGATAGGCTGCACTAGAAGCTTTGGATGAACTGAACCTTTTTGGTGCCAAAGGAGGTCCAGGGTCTGTGCTCCACGCTTTGGCGGATGATATACAGCACTGTCAGGTAAAAACGGGCTGCGTCATGAGTCCGCAACAAATGAAAGCGGAGCTCCCATTACACAAATGAATAATTGATTCTGAGGTCCGCTTTTGCTAACACAAGCTGTCGGTCGCATTCAAGTCTCCTAATACTGAAGCTCCAGAAAGTCCAAGCCTCATATTTCATTGATGTTCTCATTTATGCTAAATGATCTGGCAAGCTCGCTGTGTGTAATTACAGCCTGTATTTGATACAGCATGGGCGTAGAGCCAGTCTTCTTCAGTTGTGTGCCAGTTCCCTCTCTCTCCTACTCCTCGCAGTCCATCCTCAATTCCATGTTGCCGAGGGCCTCAACATCCAAGGAAATTGATGCAGGGATCCTCTCCATCATTTCGTACCCAGCCTTTGCAGTGGAGGACATTAGTATTGTCAACATCACAAAGGAGGAGATCATTGCCAAACTTCAGGTGTAGTCCAGTTTCTCACACCTGTGGTATGATTGGCCTTGCATAGAATGGGTGGCAGTATACCCTTTAGCCCTTTGTTTTCTCATTCAGCTGTTCGCTCTCTGCCTCACACAGGGAAGGTATGGATGCTGCAGGTTCCTCAGAGATGGCCACAAAACCCCGAAAGAGGTGAGGGACATTGAGGATAAAATGGAGTCTGTGGTGTCTGGTCTCTGGCATGTCATCATGTTTTCTTGAAGGACACTTCAATGACAATGAGGCCTATCCCTTTTCCAGGACCCCAACAGGCTCTACTACGAGTCTGCAGAGCTGAAGCTCTTTGAGAACATAGAGTGTGAGTGGCCTCTGTTCTGGACATACCTCATCCTGGATGGGATCTTCATCAACAGCCCAGAGCAGGTGAGAGGGGAGCGCATTGCTTCATAGTATGGACGTAGTGCTTCGCAGTTGTGTATGGACATGGTAACCAGCACAATGGTTAGTAATCATAACATTTTACTAAATGCACTGGCTTTATTCTCCGTCTCTCAGACCATGCTCAAATTCAGGAAATATTTAAAATTTGGATTGTATTTGGCTGTAAATGTCACGTGTCATTTTTACTGAAATTAGATGCATGGTAATAAAAGTATCCATCTAACTTGGGTTGGTGGTATTTGTTATCATTCAGCATTAGTAACTCTGATAACAGAGTGCCTTGGCAGCTTACCCTGTGTTTCTGGTAATGATACTGGCTGCAGTGATAAATAAGTGATATGTCTTCTCCCAGTCCTTACAGTCATAGGAGTGGTTAAAATGCCTGCATATATTGCTTGGTTACATGGTATGCATAGAAAGCATTGATGTGTTGTACCTTTGAGGAGGGTAGGGCATGGCTGTGCTCAGTGGCCCAGGCTGAAGCAGAGGTTGAGCATGGCTGTGCTCAGTGGCTTTCTGTGTGGCTTCAGCCCTGTGCTCAGTGGCCCAGGCTGAAGCAGAGGTTGAGCATGGCTGTGCTCAGTGGCTTTCTGTGTGGCTTCAGCCCTGTGCTCAGTGGCCCAGGCTGAAGCAGAGGTTGAGCATGGCTGTGCTCAGTGGCTTTCTGTGTGGCTTCAGCCCTGTGCTCAGTGGCCCAGGCTGAAGCAGAGGTTGGGCATGACTGTGCTCAGTGGCTTTCTGTGTGGCTTCAGCCCTGTGCTCAGTGGCCCAGACTGAAGCAGAGGTTGGGCATGACTGTGCTCGGTGGCTTTCTGTGTGGCTTCAGCCCTGTGCTAAGTGGTCCAGGCTGAAGCAGAGGTTGGGCATGGCTGTGCTCAGTGGCTTTCTGTGTGGCTTCAGCCCTGTGCTCAGTGGTCCAGGCTGAAGCACAGGCTGAAGCAGAGGTAGGACATTGCTGTGCTCAGTGGTCCAGGCTGAAATAGAGGTAGTGCAAGGGTGTGCTCACTGCCTTTCTGTGTGGCCTCCAGGTTCAGGAGTACAGAGAGGCTCTGGAAGGGATTCTCATCAAGCAGAAAGATGGTGTCCGCCTCCTACCTGAGCTCTACAGCGTCCCTCCAGACCGGGTAATGCCCTCATCCTCACGGGTCCTCTTTGGTTTCACATCTCATTTGACATCACACCTACACTGCACTAGCTGCAGAAGGGCATCCATTTACATTTACATTTTAGTCATTTAGTAGATGCTTTCAATCCAAAGCGGCTTACAAGAGCATAGGCTACTCAACAAGTGAAAAGCAAAAACAGTAGTTGTAGTAAGTATTTTTTTGTTTTTTTAAGAGTACAGAACATAGATATTGTCAGGAGGGAGGACTAAGTCTGAAAAGGTGCGTTTTCAGTCTGTGTCAAAATAAGGGAGGGATTCTGCCATTCTGACAGTGGTAGGCAGGTCATTCCACTACTGAGGAACCAGAACCACAAGACAACCAGAGCTGGTGGACAACCAGAGTGATCTGGCTGGGATGTAGGCACTAATTAGAGTCTGGAGCTGCGTGGCTTTCTCTGTCGGGAGATGACAGATTCGTTGTACATTGTGGAGGAAGAACCTGCAATGGCAGTGGTGGATACGTGTGCAGCAAAGCTGAGATTGTCATCAAGGGTCACTCCTAGATTCTTGCCTGTGCAGGAGAGGAATACTACAAAGTCCTCGACAGTGCAAGGTTGATTGTCAGAGAGGGAGCAGGGCTGTAAAGAAGCTCTCTTGCCAAGTTTAAGCTTTAGATGGTTGGAGGTTATCCACGCACAGATCTGCGTGGTGACCTGAGTATCAGGAGGGAAGGAAAGGAAGAGTTTGGTCTCACTGGCATAACCGTGGCATTGACATTGGCATAAGAAGTGTGGTTGTGGTGAACCCCTCCCAGTCGATAGGAAAGATCAGAGAGTTAACCACGTGAGATCCTGTGATGCCCATTCCAGTCAGTGATGAGAGCAGAATATTTCTCTGCTTTATTGACCACAGGTGGAAGAGGAATATGTTAATCCCCATTCAGTGGACAGAATTCCGATGGGGAAGCTCCCTCTCAAGTGGGGACAGTCACTTTACATCTTGGGCAACCTACTTGCTGAGGTATTCTACTCCATGAAACAATTAAAAACTTAATTTGTATGCTTTATGTTATGCCTATAGAGATGTTGTTTTTATTAAGCTGCTGTTTTCTGTTTTCCAGGGCTTCCTGGCCCCTGGTGAGATTGACCCACTCAATCGGAGATTTTCCACCATCCCAAAACCTGATGTCGTGGTTCAGGGTGAGTTCTCTAATTTCCAGTCGCTTTTGTAAGGTCAACCACATCGTAAGGGGATTTCTGTTATGAAAAAGTAATACTCTGTTTGTTAGAGAGAACAGAAAAACAGGCAATGTGGGGGTGATATTATGAAGCAACTATGAAGATGTATTGGTTGATAGAACAGAAAACAGGCATTTTGAAACTACACAAAATGAAAGGCTGTAGTAGGTGGAATATGAATGCAAGTCTACATGTTTGTTTTTTCAGTGTGTATCCTGGCGGAGACGGAGGAGATTAAGGAACACCTTCAGAAGCATGGAATTGATGTAGAGACTGTGGCGGACATCCATCCGATTCGAGTGCAGCCGTCAAGAGTGCTGAGCCACATCTATGCAAGGCTTGGTAAAAAAATGGCGTGACCCTATGAAGCGGTCATTTCGGCATTCTCTCCCCAATCTGGAACACATGATAATGCTCACACTGCAGATATATTGTTATAAGTTGTTATATTTCCATGGTTCATCCCCACTGTATATAGTCTTAAAACGCATTACTATGTTACTTTCTTATAGTGTGTAGTTTTGCTTGTGTGTTCAGTGCAAGCTGAATGCTTCTACCAAGTGGATGATTCATTATAATTTTAAATGACTCTGCCCTGGGTGGCTTTATGCCAAGTGATATGTACGTTTTCTTCAGAGGCTTTTGTCCTGACCTTGCAGGCCGCAACCCCAGACTAGGACTGACTGGAAGGCCGTACCGTCGCATGGGAGTTCTGGCAACCTCTAAGTTCTACATCATCCGCAGTACCATCTTCTCCTTTACCCCTCAGGTGAGAGTGAATTACTGCAGGTGGACATGCAAAGTAGAGAACTTGACGTTGTTACATAGAATTAAGGTCACTGATTTGCCGTAACAATTTTCATAACCTATTTATTTTGTTAATATTTCTTAATGTCATTATTTGTGGCAATGTTGATGGCCTTTGACAAACCTGTTATCCCCTGGTTTGGTTCCTGACTTCCAACCCAGTACATCATAACAGTGTTGGACTGGCTTACCCAAGAAAAGGGCACTTAATTAAAACCCAAAATTATTAATCAGACTCAGACTATATGTTAAGTGCAACAGCAAAAAATTAATTTAAAGATAGCAGACCCGGATCTATTTCCAGGTCACGTGAGGACCCAGGAAATGAGGATGGATAAAATAGCAATTGGATTGAGCCCTTTGTCTTTTGCTCTCCAGTTCATTGACCACCAGCAGTTTTACCTGGCTCTGGATAACCGAATGATTGTGGAAATGCTGCGCACTGACCTGGCCTACCTCTCCTCTCGCTGGCGAATGACCGGCCGCCCCACTGTCACCTTCCCCATCTCTCAGACCATGCTCAGTGAGTTACACGTGTGCATACGCATTCCTACCCTTCTCCCACGGAAATGCACTGAGCTACATTTTCTTTTGTTTCAGGTACATTACATTACATTAATGGCATTTGGCAGACGCTCTTATCCAGAGCGACATACAGTTGATTAGGCTAAGCAGGAGACAATCCTCCCCTGGTGCAATGCAGGGTTAAGGGCCTTGCTCAATGGCCCAATGGCTGTGCGGATCTTATTGTGGCTACACTGGGGAATGAACCAATGACCTTGCAGGTCCCAGTCATGTACCTTAACCACTACACCCTAGAGTTGACATGGGGTTTGACACAGGGCACTAGAAAAGTAATAGAAATGGGCAAATGCTCTATTTCTTGTTGAGCAGAGAAGTATTCCCCTTATCTAATGGCCAGCAGGCACTGTGAGATACACTTGATTTATTTCAGCAGAAAGAGTATTGAACACTCCCTCCAGAATTTCCAGTACTGCACTGAAAGTGAAGGGAATGCTTAACAGAATGTATAGTGACTATAGTGACACTGTTCTAATGCTTTTGGAGGGGACTGTATGCCCTTTTGCAAGATATCTAATGTATTATACTTTTGAATCCATGCATAATAATTATATCTTCATTTGTAACCTGGCTTGAGATAGCATTGCTATTGGCTGGTTTAAAGCCATTTTTATGGTAAATACCCATAAAATAAGGACAGAGGCTAGGAATGGGTTTTGAGATGATTCATAACTCACTTGTAAGTAAACCAACATATTTAGTTCTACGACAGTATGCGTGGTCATCAGCCCACAAGCTAGTTTCATTTTCAATGGGCATCTTTGAGCTGCTTGGTCTGACGTACTATATATAGCTGATTAGCTTTCTTTACCCATGCGTTCCAGCTGAAGACCACTCGGACCTGGATCCTGCTGTACTGTCTACGATCAAAAAATTACAAGAGGGCTACTTCGGAGGAGCTAGGTAAGGGCTTTTAATAATTACACGAAAAATACAATCAGGGTAACATCATAAGGGTTATGGTCATCTGGAAAGATTCCTTAATTTGAATAGGATATGGGTTTTGGTTGGTGTGGCCTGTGCCTCAAATCAAGCAGCAAATTATTTTGCTTTGAGAAGTTTAACTGTGGAATGGAGAAGTTTATTTGTTGAACACTGCTCTATACTGCTATGTTTAGTAGATACGGTGGATGAGCTCTTCGACATAAAGCAAGTAGATGTAAATATGTGTTATAAAGTCACTCAGCAGTTGTTTCTGTTGGACCCACATAGGATACAGACGGGGAAGTTGTCAGAGTTCCTGACGACTTCCTGCTTTGCTCACCTGAGCTTCATGGATGGCGGTAAGCAGGGACAGGGCACCTGTGAAAGTGACGACGAGGATGATGAAGTCTGCATTGATGAAGAAGCAGTGCATGATTTAAACTTTGATGGTAAGGAAAGGCCACCATAAGTTGGTCTCACCAGCTGTGCTGAATGTTGTTCATTGCCCATTCTTATTCTGGTCTCTTATTACACTGAATCCAAAGTCCAGTTGTAGTCAATGTGCTTTCCATTCAATGGACCATTACACATAGCTGGTGAAACCACACCCAGGGACTCAGGGAATAATGGAACCGACCACCGTTCATTCAAGGCAACAGGAGGTATAGTTTCTTATTTATTCATATTTTGTGTTAAGAGTGTATGAGGTAAGTGTAACTATTTTGTGTCAAATCTCCTTTTTTTATTATTTGCAAACATTTTCTAAATTTTTTCCCCTCGCTGTTGGGTCATCTTTGTGTCTCCCACATTTGGGCAAGCACTGCAACCAAAGTGCAGTCAATCCCATGGTACACTGCATTCACCTGTAAACCAGTGCCTATGTCAACTATACAGCTGAAGGAGAGGTACATGTCTCACTGACGGCTAGCAGCCTGTGGGTACATGCTGTGTGGTTTGGAGATGCTTATGTCGTGGTAACTCATGGAGCCCTGGCTGACTTAAACCCAATCCAACATGACAGAGTGAAGGAAGCTGTAGTCCATTGTCCTGTAGCAGTCTATAGTCCTGGTGCGAACCTGTGATGTCATGGTACTGCTTCCATTCATGGCCTCTAAGCCAGTCAGGAGTCCCTGAGGTTCTTCCAATGTGAATTTAATTTACTTGTCCCTGTAACCCTGGTGATGGGATAGGCAGCATTGTTTACTCTAGAAAATGTGGCTGTTGGGGTGGGGCTTTGGCTTTGGTTTGTGGATTGGTGGACAGGTGGACAGGGGGAGTGGATGGAATAAATATCCTGTTTTTTGTGAGGTAGGCCTATGCAGAAGAGGAAGATACTTTGCACAATTTATTTTCAGCAATACCAAAAATAAAACCATGAAGAAAACAATCAATCCAAATAATACCTCTGCTTCAGTTGCGCACCTTGCAGGTTGTATCACTGTTTGATTGTTTTGGGTGTGGAGGAACATTTCTTCAGTTGCCTGTTTACATTGTGTCGGATTCCTTTGTGCGGTATGGCTAGCATCAGACAAGTGCTGAGGCACTGGTACCGGAAACACAGGCCAGTCTTTTCAATATACTGGTGTGTGATTGGTTTCTCTTAAGCTCATTATTTAAACCGTTACGAGGGACCATCTCACAGCTCTTGCTAACTGCCATCTTGTCTCTCTTTTAAAACATTGACCCCTGAGAGTTAACTGTGGTGTGTCTATCCTAATGCCCTTACCATCACTGACAGAAGAAGTGGATCTGAGGTCTGTGCATGATTTTATTAGGAGACCTTTGACTGTCTGAGGCTGTTCCTGTCTGCTTTGAAGAACAGATTGATTGTGCTTACTAATAGTAATTGCACTTGGTTCCTCAGATTTTGTGTGAGTTGACAGGAAATATGGGTGCATGGGTCCACTAATAATAGCATTGTGGTACAATACTGGGTGAGAAATGATGCCATTTAAACTGAATTATGCACTTGCATGTCAGTATACATGGGTTTTTTTGGCTTTAACAATGGTTGATGTAATGAGATTTTGAATAAATGATTTGCTCGGCAATGGAATGCATTTTCTCATTGTATAAAATGTAGCATGCATTGGCATAAAGGTGGAATTCATGTTTCAATGAGCATTTACAAGGTAAGTTAAGAAAAGAGTACAACAGTGATATGATTGAACTTTAATGTGCATGTTGAAGCATTATGTTATTGTTTTTTGGTATACATATACGTTCTGTCTGTTTAGCACATAGCTTTTAAGAGCATTCAGCTAATTTGTTTAGAAGGATGCCATCCTATGTAACGGGAGACAGCCCAGTTGCTAGTCCTGTCACTTCCCATATTTCATACATTGCGGTGTTGTTGCTTGGAGGCACTATTCCCTTTCAGTGCTGGTGACACACTCCTTGTGGCTGTCTGCCCACTCCATTCCTGTAGAGTCTGATGACCTGACACAGTACCTAGACCAGCTGCTGGCCATGACTGCGCCCAGGCCCAGCCACAAGGCCAGCCGTGCGAAGGGCAGCCTCACCCGCTTCAAGTCCGCCGCCCGCAAGACCCGCGAAATGGTCTCCCTCGTGGCCAAGGCCAAGGACCTCAAAATCGACAGTGAGAGGCATCCCTTTTCACACGCTCCCTTGCTACACTCAGTCTGCCAGACAGATCTAAAGGCGCTTCTCTCATCCTCAGATGTGCAGATGTTCCTGCCCAGCAAGCTGTTCCACTCCCCCCAACCGTCTCTCAACCTGACGGACGTGGAGTCCCATGAGAACCGGGTATTGCAGCTGTTGTTTTATCTTGCGGTGTATGGAACCAGTGTGGTCTAGCTGTTGAACTCCACATAGTTCATTCTTCGTGCTTCATTGGCTGTGTTTATATATCCTGGAACCCATCAGTGTTACAGGCCTCCATTTTGTAACGGTTCTGGGCAGTGGGGTTGTGAATGGTATGTGCTGATTCAGAGCCCGTGGTATTGGCAGGGCCCCCAGGCGCAGGCGGTCTCCGAGTGCAACCTGCCCAGGGACTCGAGCGGGAACATTGACTATGAAGCCCTGACACAGGTGCTGAAGGAGACGGAGAACCTGCAGGACCAGTCGGACATCCTCTACATCCTCTTCAAAGACAAGTGACTTGCTCCGTCCTCCCTCCCATCCCTTGCTTTCAGCTCTGGCTCCAGCTGGCACCTTGGCACATCTTCTTCCTCTCCTGGCAGTGTTTGGCAGGCTGTCTACAGTCTGTGCCAGACTGCATGCACCAGATAAAGAAAAGAGAAGCAATATCACTGCTTCACATGTATTCTCCATGGAATAAATTTATGAGATTATGTGCATGCTGAAATCATTTGTTTTCACAATTCCACAGGGCAGGTTACTGGTGTATGGACCTATAGATATGAAGATGAAATTTTTGTGATCCAAGACATTACTACAATAAAAAAGGCTGCCCAATCCTGCTCTTGCCCCTGTGTGTGCTGGTTTTCATTCCAACCACAGTTGCGATGCCAGAATTTTAACACGCTGTTAATTTTCTTAATTAGGTGCTTTTCATGTTTAGAGGGATTATTTATCCTCTTAAGACACATTATATCAGGATTAGCTGTGCATGCCATGTTGAATTAATATCCCATGTTCACATTCTGCTTATTGTGCTACATTGCAAACAATTAGGCCTACACAAAAGGAAGTATTTTAACTGATCAAATTAAAGACTTAAAAATGTGAATCTGTAGGTCCCTAATCAGGTTTTTGAACACATTGTCCCCCTAAATTTATTAACACAATGCAAGTTTGGTTCTTATTTTCTTTTCTTTTTTTATTCTTTATTATATGCCAAGTGGTGAGTTTTAGTAGCTACATGCCCACACTTTCGCCAATTAGGTGCCTATTGATTCAGTCTTTAATCTCATTAGTTTAAAAAATGTGACCTCTTTTAATGAAATTGTTTGCAATGTAGCACAATGTGAACATTTATTCAACATGGCATGCATAGCTATTTCAAACGTAATGTGGTTTAGGAGAGTAAATTATCTCTCTAATGTGAAAAGCACATAATTAAGGAAAATTAAGAACTTGTTAAAATTCTGAGATTGCAACTGTGGTTGGAATGAAAACCGGCACATACACACGGGTCCCTCCGGACCGAGGTTGGGAACCACTGGTCGAAGGGACCATGCTTGAGCCATCTGAGGAGCCGTTCACAGCAAAAGTAGAAAATGTGAAATCATATTACCCCATTGGCAAATCCTGAATGATTCAAACTGTCTTACCTGGTATTGTTTTTGGAAGAAATTAGATTTTATCCTCAATGTAAGACTAAAATCAAGTTTATTTGCAGTGCTGTCCATAGCTGACCTTTTTGTTGTGTAGGGGTATGGACTGGGACACGAAGGTGCATGGGAAGGGTACGACAGTGAGGAGCCTGCTCACAGAGCTGTACGAGAAGGCAGGAGACCTGCGGCAGTGGAGCCTCATCCGCATGACCTCTGGACTGCTGCGCAAGAAGGTGGAGGAGCTGGATGAGGTATCGCTGCGGCCTCCTCTGGACTTTTTCAGTACCGGTGTTGTTCAGTGTCTCGTGAAACAGCGTAGTCCACTTAATTCCATTCCAGAAATTCTGACAGGAATTTCTATGGAAGTAATATGCAGAGTGAGGCCTCTGCTTTAATGTCTCTTAGAACGTCCTTACCTCCTTGGAATGAAGATGGAACTTCATAGGCCCCAGTGTATCTGCACTGATTCCTAGTTTGTCCAAAGTGCTTCCTAGCGGTCCCATAACACAATGTAGCAACAGCTGTGTGGTCAAGATTTGTGTATGTCATTTTGAAATTAGTATTTTGCTTTCAAAGAATCAGATTACGATTACAATGAACATGGGGAATATGAATGTGTTGGTGATGGGAAGAGTGATTGGGGAAAATGGGATTGATGAAAGCTGAAGGTTGCACACACACTGATGTGTTTCTCTGCAGGCTTGCTCCGATCTTCTCGCCCATCAGAAGCACCTGACGGTGGGATTACCCCCAGAGCCGCGGGAAAAGACCATCACAGCGTGAGTGCATCTCTGAGTCAACTGTGCTGTCTCTGTCCTAATGCACCGACCATCGCTGGCAGAATGTTGCTTCACACCTCTGTTTTAGTTTAAACTTAAGCTTAAACTCGTTATCCATATTCATTTAAACCGTTAAGAGAGAACATCTCACAGCTCTTGCCATCTTGTCTCTCCTTTAAAACTTTGACCCCTGAGAGTTAACTGTGGTGTCTCTGTCCTAATGCCCTTACCATCACTGGCAGATGAAGTGGATCTGAGGTCTGTGCATGATTTTATTATGAGACCTGTAACTGTCACTGTGTCGGCTTTGTAGAACAGAGCGATTGTGCTTGCTAATAGTAGCCGTCTAGCCTCTAGCTAGTGTCAGCAATGTAATGGAACTGTATGACTTCTTTCCTGAGAAATGGCTGTTATTTTTTTCACCGTGTCGTCTTGCAGCCCTATGCCTCCGGACGAGCTGGCGAAGTTGATTGATGAAGCGAGTGAAAGCAACATCAGCATTGCTATACTAACACAGGTGAGCGGACAAGAACCGTTTCACACCACTGTGTTCCTCTTGGTTCTCATAGAGCCATTCAGGCTCAGTTTGTGTGGTCACGGACAAGGGCACGGTTATCAGAGATAGCTTGTTCTCCTAATACAGAAAGTAGTTGTCTTGCAGTGGGAGTATGATGTTAACACTAAGGAAGGTGATCGGCAGTCTTTACACTTTGACATGGAACTTTAGGCACAAACTCGCTCAAACTGGCTGGCCTGAATGTGGAAATGTGACCATTAATTGGGTAATGGTGAGGTTTGCCTTGTTTGTTTAACATGTTTAGACACTGACCTTTTCTTCTGAGTGACAGGAGATCATGGTTTTCCTGGCCATGAACATCCGCACCCAGCCCAGTCTCTTCAGCGAGATGTTCCGCCTGAGGATTGGACTCATCATCCAGGTCATGGCCACTGAACTTGCCCAGTCGCTCAACTGCTCAGGTACCTCTCCACCAGTAGGGGCCCCAGGCATATAGCTGTATGATTACATGATTATTTATTTATTTAATGTGAAAACAAAGCATATACAATATTAGTAGTATTTAAGATTAAAGCTTTCTGATTCATTGAAAACGTGAGAGTGACAAGAACTGAAAGACCAGGTGGACAAACTTTTCGCTAGACAGTGCTTGCGATGGTAGGGGATGGTAGGGGTAGTGTATGCATGTACTTGCATATTATTGTTATTTTGTCTCTGTGTTTGTGGGGTGTGCACAACAGGTGAGGAAGCCACAGAGAGTCTTATGAGCCTGAGTCCCTCAGAGCTGAAGAACCTCCTGCACCACATCCTCAGTGGGAAAGAGTTTGGGGTACAGAAAAGCAGTAAGTGGAGTGAAAAGGCTACTTGCTCACATATTCTTTTCCAAGAATGCACTGTTATGACATTGGCTAGGTCAAGTGAGGGTGTCATAGTGTGCTTACTTCAATGTCCCTGCTTTTTCTGGCTTTGACATATCGTACGTTACGGCTGCCCAAACCTGTTCCTGGAGGTCTACTGCCCTGTAGCTTTTCCCACCAACTCTAACAAAGCACGTCTCATTCAGTAGTTGGAGATCTTATTGAGCTGCTATTTAGTAGTCAAATCAGGAGTTTGGAGTGAAAACCTGCAGGGCAGTAGATATCCAGGAACACGGTTGGGCTGCCCTGCCTTATAGTCACTTAAAATTTATATTTTTTGTTTGGAATATTTGTAAGAGTGGAAAACCATTCTTGCATGAATTGACAGTCACTGTTGGTTCTCCAAAGCATGCATTGCATTTGTGGTCATGCTGGGTGTCTGTGCTTGCCATGCAGTGCGCGCTGGGGACACTGGCATCAGTCCAGCCATCTCCATCCATGAGATGGGGAACGTGGGTGCCACCAAGAGTGAGAGGGCTGGCATCAGTAAGCTGAAGAGCGACATGAAGATGGTATGGTCATCACACTTCTGCTTCTAACCACAAATTTGCCAAGAGGATGTGACTATGTTTCTCAGAACTTGGGCTTTTAACCATGTATATTTATTATTCGCAGTATTCAGTAATGCTGAATAATGCTGTGTCTTAGGAACTAGTAGTGGTTGATGCACAATAACCCATGTTCATGTGCTTTAAAAATGTGAACTACGCACCAAAACATGAAATATAACTCCACACCAACTGCAGGAGGTTGCACCACAGCATCTCTTGGATTTTTTTGTGTGCTGGTAGACAGTTATGAGATTCCTGAAAACTTGAGCTTCATACTCCATTTAATTACAGCCATTTAAAGTTTGTTGGGTGTCGCAATGAAAAACGTGTCATGCCACGAAATTTGATATATAAAGGTCCAAAACCCTAAATCTTTGTAAATTTGTATGTAGGGATATTTTCCATGTAGAATTCATATAAATTGAAATAAAATTACACTAAAAGTGTGTTTACCTTTGGGCAGAATTATGTACCAAAATTGGTCCCTGGTGAAAAAAGTGCATGTTTAGGGCCAAATATCTCCAAAACGAAAGTCAATGCATGTGCTCTGAGATATGAATTCTACATTAAAAAAAAAAAAAAAATCATTCTGGACACTGAGCACATTGTTCAGTGTAAATTGAGGATTCAAGTGGACCAAAGCCATTCTTGTTTGTGGGTCACTGGAAATGTTTTTCCCTTTCAGATGGAGGAGCGTAGGTTGTCATTGGTGGACCAGAGCCAGGTGATGATGTGGTCTGGTTCAGCTTTAGCTGGTGTATAGGGGTTAATTCTCCAGACCACTCACAGAAACCTGTGTTGAAAGCCTTAGTTTGACTGCTGTTCTCAGTTATGCCAACATATATTTGGTTTTACAACTATTATTATTAGGGTGGCCTGTAGCGTAGTGGTTAAGGTAAATGACTGGGACACGGAAGGTCGGTGGCTCCAATCCCTGTGCAGCCCTTGAGCAAGGCCCTTAACCCTGCATTGCTCCAGGGGAGGATTATCTCCTGCTTAGTCGAATCAACTGTAAGTTGCTCTGGATAAGAGCGTCTACCAGTAATGTAATGTAATATTATATTGTGTTCATTGAATCCTCTAAGTCAAAGGAGCTACTAGTGAAATGGCAGTGCATTGTTCTAAATATGAGGTAAACTTCACAGAGAACAGCAAGCTCTGGTCTTCAGCACTGTGTTCCTTCCTCATAAGATTAAACCAGCATGTTACACTTTTTCTGCTTTGGGCAATGAAGGGTCAGTTCTATCTCATTAATATGGACTGATATGAATTACAATTCTTATGTCCTTAATTGAACAGTGGTGACTGCAATCACAAGTAATCTGAAGGCAAATTACTTATTGCCATCTGCAGGTGTCTTCTTACTGGAGTCGGAATGTATAATACATGACTGTCTTGTCTTGCAGAGTTTACCTACACATTCACTTGACATGGAGCACATTGAGTCAGGGGTAAGTAGCAGGATAAGCAATGTGAAAGTAAATAAATGTGGTTGGAAAAAAATGTTTTTAAATGAGGGAGATTTATCATTTTTGCTCCTGTACAGTATGCACTTAGAGACTGAAAGGGGCATCATGAAATGGTATTTTAGGAGCTGGGTTTATTCATAGAAATGCAGAAATGTGTTTGCCTCAGATAAAGATGACGACTCCTATCTTTAGTGATGCAACTTCCTTGTGTCACAGCGATACAAATTCCCATCCCTGGAGACGTTTGAGGGCTCTTTCTGCGTGCTCCCGGCCCGAGACAGTCGACACGGACAGTGGCTGCGCAGGAGAAGGTTGGACGGGGCCCTCAACAGAGTCCCCGTTGGCTTCTACCAGAAAGTGTGGAAGATCCTGCAGAAGGCAAGTTAATGGTGGTTTTGAATCTGATATCTGTCAGTTTACAGCTCCCTTGTATGGACAGTAAATCTGAATGGGATTCGTAGTGGGTAACTGTAAAGGAAAGGTTCTGATGGAAAGGTAAGTTCAGAGCTAGGATCTCTCATCAGTCTCCATGTAAAATCTGCTGATTTTACTACCCTGCCCTGGGAGAGATCATATTGGACCAAGCTCAAGCTATTTTTTTTTTTAAACAACTTTATATTCTACAGCTAGATGGATGTCGTCTGTCAGTCCCAGTTCACATGCAATTATGCAAAAGTAGTGTAATTAAACGCCTGTGAGCCTTAAATTCAAATGAGTCTGGATGTGTGTTGCTTTCTCCCGCAGTGTCATGGTCTGTCTATTGAGGGGTTTGTTCTCCCATCTTCAACCACTCGAGAGGTAGGCAGAATACGCCCCCCCTTCATTTAAAAAATATATATATATACAAGTAAATGAATCTGTAGAGAGAACAGTAACATGTCTGCCTCTTCCAGAAATTTGAAAGAGAAGCCTATTAGCCTCAAAACTAATCAAAATACTTAGCCCAAATTTGTAAAATCTTTCTCTGTCTTCACTCCAGATGACCCCCGGCGAGATTAAGTTTGCAGTGCACGTGGAGACCGTGTTAAACCGCGTTCCACAGCCTGAGTACAGGCAGCTGCTCGTGGAGGCCATCTTAGTGCTCACTATGCTTGCCGACATCGATATACAGAGCATCGGCAGCATTATTCACGTGGAGAAGATTGTCCACATCGCTAATGACATGTTCTACCAGGACCAGGTTAGTGTCCGCACTGTATACAGTGCTCTCTCTCTTCCCTGTCATGTTCTGCCCTCAGATGAGTGTGTTCACCACCCAGTCTCATCACTCTGTTTGCCCTGTGCATACCCTGCAGAAAGACCTGGGAGCAGAGGAGAGCATTCTAGAAAGAGACCACTCTACTGAGATCTGCAAGCTGCTTTATGACAGTGCACCCAGTGGTCGATACGGCAGCATGACTTACCTCACCAAGGCTGTGGCCACCTATGTCCAGGACTTCCTGCCAAGCGGCGCTTGTGCCCTGCAGTGATGTGGCATCTGTGAATGTATATAGGTCAACCGGTCTTGTGCGAAACCCTGCAGCAGGTCACCCAGGCAGCTCTCCTGTCACATATGAGTAGGAGTAGTCCCTTAGTGTGGCATCAACATAGGTCAGTTTCCACTGTATACTCTGGTGTTAGGACTGCTGATTAGAATCATTTTAATGCTGTCGAACACTACTTAAGTTATTATTTGTCTATGCTCATAGTAGATAGTATTTGGATTTTGTTATGAAACATATTTTGTTTGATAGGAATTTCCCTCTTTGTCAGCATGTGCCTTGGAAGAGCATTTTGCTTTCTTGCAAAGCAGAGGTTTAGGCTTGGAATGTACCTCTGACCCTCTTTAGTCATTTTTTATAAATGCACTGTTTTTAAAAATATGTTTGTTTTAATATCAATTATTGTTGAATAAACAGAATGAAAAAGTGTACCAGTTGGAGGAAGTAATGTGGAGCAGCACGTTTGAAAGAAAGCATACAATATACTGTTGGTAGATTACACTGTTCTTTTTTTCAACAGATCCTTTTGTTGTTTAAGCTCTTTTTACAGGCTGACTCCATATTCAAAGATCAGGACTCTGTGTTATTTAAAATAGCATAATATGAATTACTGTATTTAAGCAGACTGTTGTCTCTGAAGCGTCATGTATAACGTCACGTCCGCCATTTTGAAGTTAGCGCACTTGAAACGAATGAGTTCAATTAAGTGAATTTAATGTTACACTCCTGACTAAAGCCACTTTGACTAACTGTTTTCTTTTAAGACAGTTTCATGTGTCTGTGGCCATATAGGTAAATGTAACATGCTATTACATGCTGTAAAACTTATCTTAATTGCACTTTATGTAAACAAGCATAATAAAAATTACATTTAATTACTGCCGTTTCATCTTTGAATGTGTCCTGTGTTTGGTGGCTTTGATCGATGCAGTATATGCAGGGCTTATGGCATAACGATAACAGTATAATAATTAAATCATATATAAATAAGCAAAATACTAATTGGATATTGTTGTTGTAACATAATTTATATGCTTAAGATTGTGGCTGGTAGAAATTCTAAGGTTAACAACATGTTTAAACGTGAAATGCTTAATGAACATCATTTCCCAGAAGGCTACAGCGGGACAGTCCTCTGGTAAAATGGTCGTAACTAGAAAACATTTAATAAATTATTCGATCCAGTAGATTCGAGCCATATCGTTTTGAAAGTCGGTCACCATAGAAAATGATGTATCTTTGGAGATTTATATAGATGAATAACAAACGTATCCAAATGATTTTGGTAATTATTCAGTTCATAATGCCAGAGCAGAACTAAATGGTAGAAATATTGTTCGCTTTTACCCGAGGAGTGTTTTTAGTGTGACACCCTTGTGTCCAGAACAACTTGATATCAACATTACGCTTATACGAAATTTGTGTTATTCATTCTAAACAGTTGGTTAGCTAACGAGTTAACTAGAGCTAAATGAGTAGTAAAAGCGACTCCCACAATGGCAACCGTTCCGAGCGTAACGTGGCTTACATTTACAGTTCACAGTATATCGAAACTTGCGATTCACTATCAAAAGTCCCAAACAGGGTAAGTTATGAATTGGTTCACGTGGGAAATAAGATAGATAAGTTACCATTAGCTAGCTAATCAAAACAGTCACTAGTGTAAACAATTACCCATCTAGAATGATCATGAGGAAATGTATCGCTAAGCATTTGCTATCTTGCGTGCTAAATATAAGTATGCTTTCTCCAATCATTATTCTTATTGTAGGCAAGTATGGTGCACTCTCTAATAGAAGCCTATGGATTACTGAAACATATGAGGTACGTTCGCTCGTCCGAGTGAAGTTTTAAATATATTCGAGCCTGGTTAACTGTGCTGCACAATGCAAAAAATGATGCATTGATTGCAGTGATTGTAGCTATCTTTGTTTTGTCCTCCAGCCTTGAATCTAATGGCAAACGATACGAACCACAACATTGTGGTCCCCTCAAATACGAAAGTATACATGATGGACTCCAGAATTGACTCCAGATCCTCAAACATCAGTTGTACAAAACCATCACTATCCTGCCACCATGTTTCATGTTGTCAAGCTGTATATGAGGATTCTTCCATGTTAATTATCTTATCGATTTTAATGTGAGAATTAGATTGGAGGAACCTCACCAGTACACGATTAACAAAAGTTGTTAAAATGTTTGTGTTATTTCGTAGGTCACATTATCTATCATCAAATTGCCTTTTGTGCCAAAAACAAGAACTTAGCTGGTGTGAGGCACTTCCTTCACTACACTGTATCCGTTACATACCTCACCACTTTTCTGTTATATGGTTTGCACAATCTGTGGTCTGCTGAGAACTGTCTGTGAATAATTTTCTCTTTACCAGTGTGGTGAAACCGCGTGTAGCAACCATGGAGGATATGGCAGTCTTTCACACGGAATCATACCTGGAGCACCTGCATAAGATCAGTGAAGAGGGGGACAATGATGATCCTCAGTCTGTTGACTTTGGTCTTGGTAAGCTGAAGGCGTGCGGTAACAGCTCTAGAATGCATATGGGCCACTTCTGGGTGACAGATTTGATAACTATTCTTCAGATTCTGCAAAAGTATTTCTACTGTAAAAATAAATGAAGACTAGGGATACTCAAAACTGGCCCTCAAGGGTCGAGGCCAGTAGTACTGCTGGTTTTCTCTTCTGCCTGATGGTCCATAGTCACTGTCAATGTCACTGATTGGCCAAAAATGACAGTCACTCATATTAGTGGTCCCCAGGACCAGATTTGAGTGTCCCTGCCAAAGACTGACACTGCAAAAACTGTCTTTTAACAAGTTAGTGTTAGTCTTGTAATGAGACTTAAAATCTTTATTATTTTCTCTCAAGTAGAAAATATTAGCTTGTTTTAAGTTGCTTTTTGCTTTCCATGTTAAATTGTTTTACCCCATTGGCAAATCTTGAAATTAGTCAAACTGTCTCACGGCATTGGCTATTGTCTTATTTAACAAAAAGTAATA
The DNA here is from genome assembly GCF_963514075.1 of Conger conger. Lineage (NCBI taxonomy): Eukaryota > Metazoa > Chordata > Actinopteri > Anguilliformes > Congridae > Conger > Conger conger. The sequence continues at coordinate 21,187,133 of NC_083762.1, read as the reverse complement.
TAAATAATATTTAACGTCTCAATATAAGAAAAAATACGTAAGTTGACTATTTATTGGTTTTTGCAGTGCAAGGTGTATCTGGGCCATGGTCATTCTGTACCACTCATATCTATTTCCGAATGGTGCAAGCACACTAACAAAGTAATAGGAATACTTCCCCTGAGGATCTCTGGGGATCTGCTTTACAATGAAGAGGGGGGACATTCATCTGAGCCAGCACCACTGTGTAGCACCCACCTGGATGATGCACAGCAGTCATTTTGTGACAGGAAGCCCACTATACTTCTGTCGGAGGCATTGTGAAGACAAAATGTGGGATTTTGTTTAGACTCCCATGAGAGTGGCAGGTCGGGGATTTGGAAGTCACCCGTTATAGAACACCTATTGTCATTAGTGACTGTACAGAATTCATTGCCTTCACTCCTTTTATCCAATCACTTGTCAGCCACATTGACATATTTCAAGAGCTTGCACAACCATTGTGTTTACTTTTACTGAACTCCCTGTTAATGTTGGGAAATGCATTAATTGATTCGTTTATATGCATATTTCCTTGGGTGAAAGTGGGAATAATCGACTCAGCCACACAATGCTCTCAGTGCTCTCATTCAGACTGTAGAGGGCACACTTCAGCCAAAATCCAGCACCAGCACATTAACATGCAGTTGACTTCAGGATGTTTTTCAAACTGTTTTCCGTCAAAGCGGAGCCACACGTGCGCAGGGTAATGCGCATAGTGAGTTTTTATTGGCAAACCTCACAGATTATTTACAATCTCCTACTGATAAAGCGTGACACTCAAGCCTTTTCTCTTTTGTCTTAAATGTCAACACTAGCAGCATGCTTCTAGAAGAGGAAACCCAAAAAAAAGCAAAGCACAACCAGGAACTATTGTTACGGGCTGGAAAATGTGTGCCTTTTGCCAAAATGTCTATTTCAAATGACCCAGTCTCCATCTCTTTTGTTTCTTTTCTTTCAAATTTGTCTCTTCCTCAACCGCCCTTCCTCTTGTGCTGTCTCGCGCCCGCGCTCTCAGGTTACGACTGCCCAGTGGTGGAGGGTATTTTTGACTATGCCGCGGCGGTAGGCGGAGCCACCTTGACGGCGGCCCAGTGCCTCCTTGATGGGAAGTGCAAAGTGGCAATCAACTGGGCCGGGGGCTGGCACCACGCCAAGAAGTAAGAGGAATTAGCCAACGGTCAAATTACACTCACAACAAATACACACAGCAACAAATGATATTGTTTCTTGCCTATGTGTTGTTCAAGATAGTCTGTCTCTGTCTGAAATTAGCCATTGAGCCAACTTGAAGCATTTCAGTGATATTATCCTGCAGCACCCTGGCCATGCAGTGGATAGTGGGCGTGTGAACGGGCATGGTGTGGGTGAGGGTGAGTTTGTGAATACACACGGAGCCGTTATCCGGACCCCACAGAGCACGGATGAGCTATGCGGGCTTCATTTGGTCAGCTTCCGTTCAGCGGCTCATAATTGTGGCCGTTGGCCGCACCTTTCAAAGGCCCTTAGTTCTGCCGTGGCCCTGGTGGCGACGGTCAAGTGAGTGGGGCTCTTTGTGAAGGGCCTCTGCCACAGCAGCTGCCCTCTGCTGCTCCCTTCCCAGAATCCCCGGGCTCTCCCCGCACATGTGTCCTCCTCGCTTTTATAACAAGAAGCCCTTTCATCACTCGAGGTCTTTCCCCCCTGTTCGGTTGTGATCCAGAAGCCTCGCTTGTGTAAAAGGGCTCCTTGGGGCTTTTATTTGGAAGTGAGGGCCTTTGCCCTTTGACCCGCCGCGGTTCTTGCGGGGCTCCCCTTCGCGCTCCGGCCCTAACCCTCGTCACCCCTCGGCCCTCTCCCTCGATTGGACGCTTCCACGCCGCGGCATAGCGACCAGCACAGTGCCTGCTTTCAGCGCCATGACCAGTCCTCATCCGCCGCCCTGAAGGCCAGCTTTGTTCCACTGTCACTCTGTCTTCCCCGCTCCAAAGTCACTGTACACCACAGCCAGATTCGCCCTAGCTATCGCTGAAAGCAAGTCAGTCACCTTCTACTAGAAATAATATGAGGAGACTGTCTTGACATGGCAACAAGACAAGAACCTGGGCATGTGTGGCATATTATATAATATGACCAAAGATAATTTTTTATTTAGCTGTCATAAAATACAGGATGAAAAGTGTAATTCCAAAGACCACACACAACCATTCAACCAGGCACAGAACACTTATACAAAGTCAATTAATGCAACCCACAGAATACAACCTCCTACAGTCAAAAACAATTACACTCATCGGTCACAGTACAGTGAAAAACAGTTTTAAAACTATGCAAGGATTGGGTACTTGTTCCTCTAGTTTAATTTTGTTTAGTAAATTATTCCACCTACAAGGTGCAGTCAGAAAATGCAAAAAACCATGAATACCTTTGAAACAACGCGATGAATAGTTATTCAATTATAATAACTTAAATTATTCAGTGCTTTTGTTGCAGGTTCACAAAGCACTTAACGGGAATGTAAAAGAGAGTGAGACAATGTGATGATGTACAGTGTGTACAAAGGGCACCAATAGAGAAAAATCTGATCTGAAAAATTAAAAAGTAAATTATAGCATCCGTTGGAATTGCTTCCCTTTCCTTTAGAATTGTATTTTGTGGACTGGACCTTTTCTGGTGTGCACTGTTGTAAAGCTGTATTCTTTCACTATATAATTACACCTATTTAACTTTAGCTTGTTATGTACCTCGCGTGGCGGCTAGAATAGCTGTAGGCTTCTGCGGTTTGCGTGGACTCTGCGAAAGGGCTTTCTCTCGCACGCAGGGACGAGGCCTCTGGTTTCTGCTATATCAACGATGCCGTGCTGGGCATTCTGAAGCTGAGGGAGAAGTATGAGAGAGTGCTGTACGTGGACGTGGACCTGCACCACGGCGATGGTAACCATAACAACCTCATACCGATAGCGTGCCTACACAAACTGAGATAACGGTTACTGTTAACCCTGTTTCATTTGCGATAAAAACAGCGATAAAAGATTTGGGAGTGAATCAGATAAAGTGACGAGTCAGCTGATATGACACTGATATCACAGAGCTGCAAGGCTCGATCGCTGAAGTGATTACCTGGATGTGGCCTTTTATTGTCTCCGTTGTTTTTCTGTGTCGGTCGAGGGTAATGGTTTGTTTCCATGGTGACAGGTGTGGAGGACGCTTTCAGTTTCACATCTAAAGTCATGACCGTGTCACTGCACAAGTTCTCTCCTGGCTTCTTCCCAGGTGAGTCCCAGCACAAAGTCCTCATTCTGCTCATGGTACAGCTATCTACAGCTATTTACAGCAGAGCTTAGGCTGTGTATATTTTGTAAATTGGGGAAAATGAATATATTCAGTAATGAGTGGGGATTATTCAGAAGCTACGATAAACAAATTTAACTTCAAAGCGTGTGAACTGATATCTTCCATCACTTTCAAAGTGTCTCAGGTGTTTCTCTGAGGTGTTCATGGGAGTTGAAGGTCCAGAACTAGATAAAATGCCATTTGCTACCTTTACCTGTGGACTTCATTGGTCAACTCAAACTCAAAGTTGTGATTGACACCATGTTCCTGCAGGAACTGGAGAGCTGTGTGATACTGGACTTGGGAAAGGACGCTGGTACACTGTTAACGTTCCCCTGGAGGATGGCATTGGAGATGATAGATACTTCCAGGTGTTCACCAGGTCAGTTTGTCAGTTTCCTGCAGTATTAGAAAGATAGAAAAGTCCAACCAATTCCAAACTATCTATTAGTCAGTTTATTTACTTTTGTATTGTTGATGATTGTAGGTAAATAATTTAAACTATTTCAATATGTTCCACATTTCAATTGTGGCTATAAAAATCTACACAAAATGTTTCATGTGTGACCCTGCAGTATCTGTGTTTGAGTTGTGTCAGTCTCACTTGCACACACACATAATATCTCTGATATATAATCTATCCATGCCTGTTTGGTTACCTCACTGGCATGTAACATGTAACTGTTCTGAATGTCTTTTAGTGTTATACAGGAAGTGCGTGCGCTGTTTAACCCGGAAGCAGTTGTGATGCAGCTGGGAGCAGACACCATGGCCGGGGACCCCATGTGCTCCTTCAATATGACCCCTGTGGGTGTTGGGAAGTGCCTGTGCTACGTACTGGAGTGGGATCTACCGACACTGCTGCTCGGAGGAGGTGTGTGTGTGTGTGTGTGTGCGCATATGTTATTGTTGTACTCAGGGTATTCTAGCTGCCAACTGTGGTATGCTAAGTTTGGAAGTTGATGGTATTCTTCAAGGGTTCCGATTTTATCTGTATGGTTACACTAGGACTCGGAACTGCACTGTCCTCTCAGGTCCGCACTTGTACTTGTGTTTGATCTGCACTTTGTTGTACGTCGCTCTGGATAAGAGAATCTGCTAAATACCTTGTAATGTAATGTAATGTTTATGTGTATGTGTGTGCGCACACTTGCATGTATATCTGTGCACTAGCGCTCGTCTTTGCTTCCAGGCTTTTCGATATGGGAAACAGTCCAGCGAAATCTGGCATAAATATTTCCAGTCACAATGTCTTGATAGAAAATGTCTCGAGAGACATCAATAGACAAGGCTTCAGTGACAGAGCCCTCCTTTTCTCACCACAACCATCTCTTGTCCCTTCCAGCTTTCAGCCAGACTGCTACCATTTCCCGAAAAGACCATCAGCGTGTCATTAATTTAAAAAAAAGATAACTTAGTGATTTTATCCCTTCATGAGCCTTTTTTTTCCCCCTCCTTTTTAAAATGAGCTCTCTACTCCAGGCCCCTTATCCATGGAACAGATGAAAGCTTCTAATTAGACCTGCACAAAGAGGCCATTTTACTGACTTCAGTCCCTTCTCTCCCTCTCTCTCTCTCTCTCTGCCGCTCTCTACCTCTCCGTTCTCTCTCTCACCTCCTCTCGGAGACAGGCGGCTACAACCTTGCCAACACCGCCCGATGCTGGACCTATCTGACGGGCGCGGTGCTGGGCCAAGCGCTTCCCTCGGAGATACCGGACCATGAGGTAAAGAACCAGCGCCGAACCCTTGAATCCCCCCTCCTCCCCCCCACTCCATCTGCGCTGAGTCACTCGCTCTAATCAAAGACGCCCGAGCGCCTCTCAATAAACGGGTTTGTTTTCAGGTGCTCACCGGGGGGCGGGGGGTGACTGGGGGGAACAATACCACTCTGTCCCTGCAGACTGACACAGGGGAGCTTGTGTTTTCCTCTCCCACACGTCTTTCTTGGACAAACCTTGTGAGCTCTATTCCAAAAGTTTTTTTTAAGTTGTTTTTTTTTTTTTGTGTTGGAAGGAGGATTGTAAATTCCCAGATAATTACCTTGGAGGAGAGAGGGAGCGGTGTGTGTGTGTGGGGAGGGGGGAGGGAGGGCGGTGTACAGTCACTGTCAGATATCTCTCTTACCAGCCACACAAAGAGGGTCTTTTTATTGTAATTGGGGGTTTTTGTGGTCAACTAAATAAAAGATGTGGTTGTTTCTCCGCTTCCAACCTTTAACCCTTGTGAGACCTGTGACCTCATTAAGGCACGCACATGAAAACAAGGCCGCTTCAGTGACCTTGGATGCTCAGGCGGCTAACGAAGCTACAGCGCCGATACAAACCAGGAAACGTTCAACGAGTGCCACGCACAATCACACTTTCTTCCTGACATATTTACCCATATTCAACTTTAGTGAACTCAAGCGGTAGAACTCTTAATATAGAAGTATAGTGTTATATAAAAAGATGAGTCGTCATGCGGAATGGGTTTGTGTATATTAAGATGGGTTTTTTAAATTTGAACTTACTGTAGATCAGTTAGCTTGTGGAAGCAAAGTCTGTTACTAATAAAAGTTTATATAACCTTTATGAAACATATTTTAGTGTGCGGTACAGATAGTGATCAAAACATGTCTCCCCTTGTTTTGGTGAGTGGGCAGTGGTATACATCCTGTAATGATGAATTGCTCAAACTGAGACATTCCAGAATGTTCTCCTCACAACATGCCTGCAAAACAAAATGTTTTTTTTTGTCTTTTCCTCATCCTAAAGCTTTCATCATCAGTACATACATTTTAAACCTAAATCCCAATACAATACTTAGTTGAATTAAGATGGCTGCTGTCAACTAACAGAGGGAGGCTATGCTATGAGCTATCCTAGCAGCTATGACAGTTTATTTATTTATTTATTTATTTATTTTATACAAGCACACTTTCAGCTCATGCTGTAGCACAGGAACACAGTATATTCTGATTTAGCCAATTTTTGTATGAATGTCAGTCCTCACTTCCCCCCTGGAATAGAAGGGGGCTGGAAGAATATGAAATAAGATTTGTTGTACATGACACAGTCTCATTCTCTGTCCTTTATTTTGTGAGCTCACAGACAATAGCTGGCAGTGACCGTAGGCCTCGATACCACCTACGGTGCCACAGTGGAGTGTTATTTCCCCACAGTCACACCCCTCCTTCTCCAAAGCTTTTGTGTCTGCGATCTCTTTTCAGGGACATGTGAACCACACTCAGATGGAGACAGCCAGGACGAGTCCAATCTCTTATGCTTACTCTCTCTCTCTCTCCTCTTCTCTCTCTCCCCCTCTGCCCCGCTCCCTTTTGTCCTTCATGCCTCTCGATCAAAGAACAAGCCCCCTCCTCCTCCTCCTCCTCCCATTGAACTACCCCCCCCTGCCCCAACCACTACCACTATCATTGTCTGCCCGTTTACTCCAAACAAAACACAATTTAACTGTGGCTGGCCTTGGGAAGCCAAAGAGAGCGGGCGTGTAGGAGAGGGAGAAGTAGCCTTTAGCTGTGGTGTCCAGAGTGGGGAGGGGGGTGGGACACAAAAAGGACTTTGTACCTGACGGGCAATTCCTGCCTGCCTCCCCAGCTGCTGCCTGCGGGCTCACAGAGGCCCGTCAAGGCAGGACCGAGGCAACAGGCCCAACAATGGAGCCAGAGACAGGGGCACACAAGGGGCTCATTGAGACCCTTAAATTGGGAACGTCTCTCAAAAAAAAACAGAAGCCGCTGTCTTATTGGAGGAGATGGGGTTCCCCGTCTGCGTCCCCGTTTTCAAGGGACGGTCAATGGTGGAAAGGGTCTTTAGGATGTGTGTAGGATTGGGTTCTTTCATAAGCATATGAATACCGTTGGCACTGAGAGTCTGAAATGCAGTTGGGTTGGTATCGGTGCCTGATTGTCTGTATTAGCAGCCACGCGTTCCCAGCGAAGGCAGCGTTTATTTACCCGAGCGCTGTTCACGGACGAGTCCGGAGCTGAAGTTCCACCTCATGTGGAGCGATGTTATGCTCGCCTCGAACATGCTGAAACAATCAGTGGAAAATGCAGGTGCGAGTGAAGTAGTGCCAGACCCCGGTTTGAAGTCTCGCCTGTCCGTGCGTGAGTCAGAGTTCCACCCGCTCCAGGCTCCAGGTTTTCCCCTCTCGCAGTCGTTCCTCAGAGGGGAAGTGGCTTTGTGTTTGCGGTTTGTGGGTGATGCGCAGGTGGGCTAATATAACGTCGTGTGAACTGACATCCTCTGTCACTGTGCAGTTCTCATCTCCCCCTGTAGGCCAATGAATGTCATTCTTATCTAAGTCTGCCACTGATCTCCTGTCACACACACACACACACACACACACACACACACACAGCGTTACACACACGTACAGTCTATGGAAAATATAAACATTGCATATTACAGCAGCTTTCACTAGTTTTATAGCTGTTTAATAGAATGTATCTAATTTTTAAAGATTAAAATGGCACATGGACAAGTTTTGACTGCTCTTACAGAATATAGACTTAAGACTTAAATCGCATGACAGGCAGTGTTGTATTTACATTTTGTTCACCCACACATATCATAAATGCTTGTCATTGAGTATGTTTCCTTTAGCAGTATGGCATAGACTGCTCAGAATGTGAGCTTTGACCTGCGGTCCTCTACTGTTGCTGTACTTCAGCACCTAGTTTTTACAGTGAGTTTTCTCTGTCTGGAAATAAATTTTAAAAAGTAAAATGATAAAATATATAATTTCTAAACATGGGAGCAGTGAGCACTGCTCTGTGCAATGCCAGTCACAGATTGTAATGGTGACTGTCAGCAGTGCACTGTGACCCACATTTGGGCCAGCTCACTGTGGCACCAGGGCTCCATTCCATCTACCCACATTCTCTGTGTCCGGCCGTTTGAATACTGCACATCCGTTGCCATTTTAAAACTTGTTTTTGCTGATTTCCGCTGCGCGATTCCCAGCGCAACCCTGGTGGGAAAACAAACGCGGAGCTCCCAGCGTCCCTCCCTCTTTTATTCTCCTTCCCAAGAGCTCCGGAGCTGAGGCCTTTGGGTGGAATGGGGGGGGGGGGGGGGGGGGGGTGAAAGAGAGCGAATTGGGATCATTTCCCTCCATTGTGTGACCGCTGTCAGGCCCGGGAGAAGACTCCCCTGGAAGAGGAGCCAGAGCTGGGTTGAAAAGGGAGAGTCGGACGGGGCCGCGACAATGGCAGGCTGACCCCTCACGACGCACTGTCAGTCCCCGGCCGACAGCTGTGTCCACGCAATCCCAAACGCTCCTAACGGGATTACGCCGAGTAACCCTTCCTGTGTGAAGAGGGAGGAGAGCCCCCCCCCCGAGTCAGGGCTGGCTGCTGGTGTAAACGCTCTCTGCATTCAGCCATACGTGGGCTACACAGTTACGCTTTTAAATGTTTTTTGTTTTGTGTGCGTACTTCAAAGACCTTTTAATTGTGCGGGATTCGCAGGGGCTGACACCCCCCCCAGTTCATTCTTGTTTTGGGCTGCCAAAATCTTCATCAGCCCTGCCCAGAATAAGCAAATGCTACTCTCGCATGTAAAATAAAGACTTATTTGCATCGTACAGTAAGCATTATTAAGGTAAAAATGTAGGTATAACTCAAAGCTAGATTGTGACACTTTGCCTTTAATGCTGATTCTGAAACATGGTTTTCTGGTGATTGTAACACCAGCTGCTTTTTAACAAGCAGACAAGCTTGTGTCTGTGGTAAGGAACGGGTGGAGGCTTGGATCGCAACCCAGCTCTTGTTAATGGTGTTACGCTGATATTTTTTATTTCTTCTTTGTACTTGCTGTACTTCGTGTTTTTACATGTACGGCGTATTAGTCATCTCGCTGTCCCCATTTCCACCGGTCTGGGTAGCGTCTCTGAAGCAGTTTGCGTCTGTGTTTTCCCAGTCCTCTGATTGTTTGAGCAGATAGGGCTGCTGGTCAGCCCAGGCCGAGTTGGAGAGGAAGCTATAGGGATGGGTGCGTGCTGCAGTGTATTGTTGGAGAACCTGCCCTGCACTCAGGTGCTCCTCCCTGCAGGGCTCCAGTGGTCAGATGGGGTCTTTTATAGTGGGAATAACTGGGAGGCTAGCCCAGTCCCCATTCGACGGGGTCTTTTATAGTGGGAATAACTGGGAGGCTAGCCCAGTCCTCATTCGACGGGGTCTTTTATAGTAGTAATAACTGGGAGGCTAGCCCAGTCCTCATTCGACAGGGTCTTTTATAGTGGGAATAACTGGGAGGCTAGCCCAGTCCCCATTCAACGGGGTCTTTTATAGTGGGAATAACTGGGAGGCTAGCCCAGTCCTCATTGGACCGGGTCTTTTATAGTGGGAATAACTGAGAGGCTAGCCCAGTCCCCATTCGACGGGGTCTTTTATAGTGGGAATAACTGGGAGGCTAGCCCAGTCCCCATTCGACAGGGTCTTTTATAGTGGTAATAACTGGGAGGCTAGCCTAGTCCCCATTCGACGGGGTCTTTTATAGTGGGAATAACTGGGAGGCTAGCCCAGTGCCCGTTCGACAGGGTCTTTTATAGTGGGAATAACTGGAAGGCTAGCCCAGTCCTCATTCGACACAAACGTGTCTGTGGGGGGGGGGGGGGGGATTTGGCAAGGTTCATTCACTGTTGCTCTTGGATTTGAAAACAACATTGTCTCTGAAGGGATACACCAAGTCACAGGGTTTTTATGAATCACGCACTTTAGTAGATTTGTCATTTCATAGACCACTGTACAATAATACACTTCTTTGTTCCACATCATGGAAGAAAGAATACGGTTTTGTTCATTTCTAATTCACATTTTATCGATGTGCAACAAACAACAAACGCACTGTTTTGGTGGAATAAATTGCCCCCTTCTCCTGCGGACCTGAGAATCAGGGGCGCTTCTGCTGTACATGCCTTTTGTCCGTCAGTTGCTTCTGATTAGCAGGTGAGCTAATTCCTGCTGTTTTTAGGAGGTCTCCGTTTCCTTGGAAAGCAGCTCGGCCGGTGGCAGGCAGGATCGAGGAAGGACGCTCTGTACAGAAGGGATGCAGGATTGTGGCCCTAGGCGTGTTGCCATCAGTGTTCAGATTGGATGCTGAGAAGTATCCGGCCCCCAGAACTTCCTCCCCTGGCCCGGGCGTGTCCCCCTCTGCCGGCCGGGGAAGTGGCATGCACCCAAAAGGCCCGGGCTGAATAAATAACGGAAATAGCAGGAATGGAGCTGACGGGGGCGGGGCGGGGGCATTGCTGGGGTAGTATTGTCAGTGGTCATATCAGAACGGCTGATGAGACAGTTACGAGTCAGAGAGAACATGGTGTCTGGACAATGGAGGATTTTTTCTTTTTTTCTTTTTACTCTGGAGAACAATTCCTCTTTTGTTTTGTTCGAATTTGATCCAACATGGATATCACGCCATTATTATGAAAGTTATTGCTCTAGTTATTTTGAGTAATTCAAAAAAATTATCTGCAAAATCCCGGTTCCTTTTGGCAATTAATGAACTTTCTCAAAATAAACACTTAAAACAAATGGGCAAGTTTTAAAAATAAATAAGGAAGAGTACACAGTATATCATTTGGATGTACTTGTTTGTTTGGACTGAAGCCTGATATGAGCAGAGTGGTGGAATCAGACGGTTCCCAACCCCCCGTTTCACATTTGGTCTTGATCTGGTCCAAGCCAAACACCCGACATGGCTGCTCCTCGTCCTGCCTCGGTTTGACTCGCACGCTGCGGGGAACTCAGGTTCATGGGAAACCTGGAGGGCTCATGTTTACTGCCAGTCTGTGTGCGCACTTAGTGAATGTTAGAATGTATGCTAGCGTGTAAAGTGCTCAGATATACTGGACTGCCAGAGGAGCGTCAGGTCAAAGGACCGTTGGTTAGGTCAGACAAAATGGAGACTAGAAAACCAGAGTGCGGTCCAGTGTTTGGTGAACTTACTGCGGCTCCAGCGTTTTGGCCAAAAACAGACATCCCCAAAATGAGATTGTCAGCCTTTTATACAGTTTGCTGTGCTCATGTTCAATTTAAAGCTCTCATTTGGGAAAGAGAGAACATCTGTTTTAACTGTTACCTAATTCTCTCTGTTTTCGCTGTTATTCGTGACAAGTTCTGGCTGAACCCAAGCGTACAGTATACAGAGACACTGAGTTTTTATACAGCTCACTATCTTGCTAGTTCCCCCCTCAGTGTAGGGAATTCTTTGTATTGTTGCAGTCTAAGTTATGTAAATAAAGGCCACATGAGCTCGGCGTGATCACAGCGTTTCAAATAAATGAAATGCAGTTTATTTTCCTTCAGAGTATGGGACAGAACGTAGCTCATTTTTCCAGTCCCATCTTCTTGAGAACATTCTTAAAGGGGCAGCTTGAAACTGTTTCACTTGCCTCTGCATGAACTATGAAATGAAAGGTCAGAGTAGTTGTGTTGTCGTTGGTGCATATAGTGTTTCACAAATACTGCTTTACATTCCCCTTTTCCACACGTTTAAGCCTATCGATTGCCAATATTTTAGTTGTGTTCTTTTTAATGGTTGTCCTGGGAGTTGACTGTTTGTCAGGGCCCTTATCTGCTCATGGCTGCAGTGCTGTGTTGTGATTGGAAAGTTCTAGAGCGTTTGTTGCTCTTCAGTTCTTCACAGAGTATGGGCCGGACTACTCCCTGGAGATCAGCCCGAGCTGTCGACCCGACCGCAACGAGACCCAGCATCTGGACCGGGTCATCAGCACCATTAAAGGTAATCAATAAAAATATGAACGATTATAAAAAAAGAACAAATCTTGATATTTAAAATGTTGAATAAATATCTGATAGAAAATGGCATATTGTTCAATTTGTGTGTGCTTTTTCATTGCATTGATCAGTTGCTACTTGTACTAATTGGGAGCGGTAAAGTAAACCGTTATGAAAGTGTTGTTTGGGCGGGTTTCATGGAGAGGGGAGAGAGGACAAGCAAAGCTCCAGCAGCTTTCTGGAGGAGGCAGGAGCAGAAACGGCCCTGGGTCCATATGGCCTCAAAGCTGGTGCAGCTGGGGGTGTCCTCGGGGCCCCCAGGGAACGCAAAAACTCCTGACTCCTTCAATCCCCCCTCACCGCCCGTGACGTCTCCCCCCCTGGGGAACGTCCGGACCAACTGCCATTCCCAACCGGACCTGAGCACTTGTGGAAAATAACGGTTTCTGGCGCGTCTGGTAAATAAATCCCGGAGCATGAGACCGCAGCAGTGCTCCAGTGGAGGGGATGAGAGGAACAGCCCAGAGTCACTCGGGGGGGGGGGGCGGGGCTTGCGGGCGACCGTCTCACCCGAGTCTCACCCTCCGACCCGCGCTTCACTCCGGGCCCCGCGTACCGCAAGGCTCCGGCCCCGCGCCCGACCCAGAGGAACACCGCCCCTCTCCCGCCGCCTCCCCGGGATGGCTCTGACCTCTCGTATTGAGGAGGGGAGTCTGGAGGAGGGGGGAAACGGGGGAAAATGAAACCCTTGAACGAAATGGAAAGCAGCCGGGAGCATATGCTGGCGGTCAGCGTCACATCTGCTCCCGCGCAAGTTCAGAGACGCTTTGTTTTGAAATTGAATTTATTTATATAGTTGTATGTATGCGACGTCTTTTTCTTCTCCTCTCGGCCCGAGGCTGTGCGGTTCTGCCGTTAACCCCGTCGTGTCTGTTTAGTGTTCTCTCTCTCTCTCTCCCTCTCTCCCTCTCCCTCTCTCCCTCTCTCGCTCACATCGGTGAATGGCAGTCTTTGATGCGAACAGAGAGCAGCCTGTCGGGTGAGCGCGAGTTCACTGACAGACCAGCGATGGGAGAGGGGGGGGCGGGGTTGCTGTGCAACAAATGGCAGCGTTTTTCGGGAAGGGGTTGAAGAACTCAAAGTCAGCGATGTCAGTTATTGAGCATCTCCTAACTGCCACACCGCTCTAGGCTCGCAGTGAGAACAGGTGAGCCAGCCTGTGGCCCCCTGTAGGTGAGCCAGCCTGTGGCCCCCTGCTGGTGAGCGAGCCTGTGGCCCCCAGCAGGTGAGCCAGCCTGTGGCCCCCTGCTGGTGAGCGAGCCTGTGGCCCCTGTGGCCCCCTGCGGGTGAGCAAGCCTGTGGCCCCCTGCTGGTGAGCGAGCCTGTGGCCCCTGTGGCCCCCTGCTGGTGAGCGAGCCTGTGGCCCCTGTGGCCCCCTGCGGGTGAGCAAGCCTGTGGCCCCCCTGCTGGTGAGCGTGCCTGTGGCCCCCTGCAGGTGAGTGAGCCTGTGGCCCCCTGCTGGTGAGCGAGCCTGTGGCCCCTGTGGCCCCCTGCGGGTGAGCAAGCCTGTGGCCCCCTGCAGGTCAGTGAGCCAGTGGCCCCCCTGTGGGTGAGCGAGCCTGTGACCCCCTGCAGGTGAGTGAGCCTGTGGCCCCCTGCAGGTGAGGAGCGAGCCTGTGGCCCCCCTGTGAGTGAGTGAGCCTTTGGCCCCCTTGTGAGTGAGTGAGCCTGTGTCCCCCTGCAGGTGAGGAGCGAGCCTGTGGCCCCTGCGGGTGAGCGAGCCTGTGGCCCCTGTAGATGAGCGAGCCTGTGGCCCCCTGCAGGTGAGGGCCCCTGTGTCCCCTGTGGCTCTGCGCTCCTCTCATTACAGAGGGCATCTTGTTTATTTTGGTTCCCGGTGCAGGCCATGCTCTGGCTGGCTGCCGCTCGTCCGGGGACTAATTAAAAGGGATTAGCATTAGCATTAGAATAACCGTCAGCTCAACCGCCCCGGCCGTTCTGGAGCTCTTCCTCCGGCCGCTGGGGAGGGCTCAAACCAGCGGGAGCCGCGCCCGCTTCAAGTGCTGTTTAAGAAGCCGAGCGGCCATGTTAGAACAAACAGGGCCAGGGCCGCCCTGTGCAGCTGTGCGTTCTCCCTCTGCTGCTTTCTCCACAAGCCGTCGATCAGAGCCACGCTACCCGCCAGCCAGCGCCTGCCAGGGCTCTCAGTCCACGGGAAACCAGCGAGTCGTTGTCCATAATTTGTAGACACACTGAACCGCAGTCCCAGAGTAGCAGTTTGCTCGACTGCTCTCCAGCAGTAAAGCTACAGGTCAGATGAAAAACATTGGACGTGCAATGGGATGTTGGACAAGCAGTGAAGTGTGCGGGTCATATAAATGGAAATTGGTCCCTGCTCGTCTTGCCTTATTGTCATCTACTGTACGTTTGCGCAAGGTCATATGTCACAAGCCACCTCAGATTGTACTTCTCTGTATTACAAAAAACAAATCACACTAAATCACTACAGCAGTGTGGCTTTTCTGCCCTTGTGAATTTCACCGTCTGTCAAAGACATTCCGTCTGCGGGGCAGAGGCGAATTTGAGTGACGAAATTAATTAAGCTACGTTTAATCGTGATTGGACAGCAGGTTTGGCGTTAACTTAAGGCTTTATCCGTTTTGTGAGCTGCGGTTTACGAGCTGTGGAAAGTGTCGCCGGGAGATTAGGGAGCGAAGGCGTGAGATTAGAGGGCGGCGGTGACCAGATGAAGCGATTGGAGGAAGCCAGCACCCGTGTGCTTCTGACAGCTTGCTCATTAAAGTCCCCACAAGGCTTCTCACGGTCGTGTGATGGCACACCAAAACACATCACAAAATGGCTGTGGCTGATTAGCACAGGTAATAAATGCTGGGCCCCATGGTTGTTCTGCTTTACCGGAATTGTGCTGCACATCTGGGGAACATTTACAAGATAAAAAAAGAGAGAGGGAGAGAATGAAAAAAGGACAATAAAAACCACACATGGTTGCTTTCGCTGACCCTGATTAGTATATGCTTGGGCAATTTAAATCCTCCTTGGCTCCGAGTGTTTTTAAATATATGCAGCAGGCTTGGTATAATGACAGGTTTATACAAAACACACCACACTGCAAACAAACAGGGAGGAAAATAATGAAGTAAAACGCTTGGAGTGTTTTGAAACGACGCCAATCCCAAATATTGATTCTGAAAATATTTTTTTGGTTATATAAAAAAAACAAAATCCTGATTATGCAAGCCTGTAATATGATTCATAACTAGGTATGTGATGTCAGTGTACCGTGTTTTCTGTTGTGGGGCAGAGGTCGGGATCTGTGTTTGTTTATTAAATTGTCCATTGTCGTAAAAGTCTCACAGCTCTGACAGATGCAACGTGCCACTCAAGTCTGGCTTGAATTGATATGGCATTTCTGTGCCAAATCAAATGGGCACCCATGCGCACAGGGCCGTGTCAGTCAATGTACGCTGGCCATTTATGTTTTTGCTTAAGTTGGAAAGGACTTTTCTTAATGCGTTCTGACAGACAGTGTTCAAAGTATGCTCAGTGACAAAAGAAACCGTATCATGGATTTCATTTAATGCTGCTCTTTCTTTTGTTGACTCTGTTTAAACAATAGGGACATCATTCATGCTGTGCTATGGCTGCTAAACTTGAATCATTTGCATATGATATGCGATACATATTTACATATCTGCGGTTTTCCTAAGGAAATTGTTCGCCCTGACACGTTTTGCATCTTTACAAAACTCTGACTCCGTCTCTGTCAGAGGTTCAAGCGCACAATCACATGCAACAGGTATAGCAAATAATGTACTATTCAGATATGGTGATGCCTTTACATATACAAGTCATCACTTATAATTGAGTCACAGGGTCAGAAAATACATCAAGGGATTTCTGGAGCCGTGCCAAAATGTATAATCCTTCGGATGCATGTTTCAAGTACTGACAATTATTTTTACGTGAAAATATGCAAGCACAATTGCACTGCACACAGAACTGCATTGACCAACAATAACATCTAACATTAAGAGCAGTGTTGAGTGAAAGGTAAAACTCCAAAAACAACTCCAAAATGATGTTCAAATGAGTGCATGCAAATTTGAATCAAAAGCTTTTCTGTTGTGCAGCCACACAGAAATGTTTTTGTATCTGTATTTGTGTGTGCCATTAATTTTTCCCCGTTTTTCTCCTCTGCCCCTTCTCTCCCTCTCTCTTGTTGTTTACAGGGAATCTGAAGAATGTAGTTTAAGACCAAGCTTCAGCTCCTATTTCGAAATCAGGCCAAGCTAATGAAGACAGTATGTGGAAGAGATTGCCAGAGGGAGCTTTGGAAAACATTACTTGAATGTTTCCAGGGGACTCTTTAATGGGTAAACGAGTATGCTGATTTTGCCCATTTAATTCTTTTTTTAAAGGGTGGGTGGTTTTTTTTATTGCAAGTCCTTTTTGGAACTAATATTAGATTAAACACACATACAAATATTATATGGAATCCATTTTAGCCATGTGTTCGGCGTAATGTTATGTTATGTGCTGCTTAAAACATGCAGACGGGGTTTAAGTGCTGTGTTAATGTCTTTTGAAATTGGTCGTTACTTGCCGGTGTCTTAGAGGGAGGCTTCGACACTGTGTGTTATGTAGTGATACTTTCCGATTGAAATGCAGATCAGATGTATGGACCAGCCCAGCCCCATCCTCGTGGATTTGACTTACCACACCCTGTGATAAGTGCTTTCGCTCCTCCTATCGGACAAAATCTGCTCTCTACAGCCAGGATATGCTGGATGACACCGAAGGCAAAACCTGGAATGTTTATTGGAATGACTAGTCCGCCAAAAGCCTTTGTGAGGTATGCTGGCCTATCAGCTGTGCTGAAAAGAGGAGCTAGATCCCAAGTGAAATCTGGGGCAGGGTACAGGTCCAAACTCTGGGGTTCAACAGGAAGTTCAGTGTCATGTGCTGTTGGGAAGAGATCGCTCTGTTGTTTTTCCGCAGATCAAACCCTAAGACAAATTAAACGACCACTTCCAGTCATTTCTGCATGTTCTTTTAAACAGGAACAGAGTAATGTGGTAACACTGTTTCACTAAACCTTGGAAATGATGTTTATGAATGCTTTTATTACATATTTCATCTGCTCTCACTGTGCGTATTTATTTAACAAAACCTTCATTTTTAAGTGAAAGACGATTGTACATTGACTAGAATAAAGGCCGGTGAAAGACATTGCATCGTAGTTGTCATCATTGTAGAGATGGTCTGCTGCGAATTGTTGATTTTAGATTCATAGAAGGTGGTTTATTTTAATGAAGCTGCAAGTGAAATTCAGTGATCATTAAATTAGTTCGTTATGAAGAAAAGATCTTGAACCCCTTTAAGAAAGACTCAGGAGGCGCATTAGCCTTCCACTGCAAGCTTAATTAAGGGTCTTTGATACAAGGAGACCGAAAACACTTGCGCCAGCGTGACGTCCCATTTTTATTGTAACAGCGTTAGAGGTGACGATGATGGCTTGGAAACAGTGGATGCCAATTCTACAAAAAACGGAAGGGAAAGGGCTATACACTTTGTGAGCATAAGAGTAATGAAATCCAGAGAGCTCAACACTGGCAGATTAATGAAAGAACGCAGTTTGTCAGCTTCCCCAGCCACCGTGCGCATGTATTTTCCAGTGTGCGGGTACTGTTAAAACATTACAGATGCAAAATATCCACTTTATTATGACAAATATAGTACTGTAATTATTATTCAGAACGTTGTTCGACATGGTGAGGCCGAGAAAAGCAGAGCGAGTGTCATGTTTGGAAGGCTCTGAGTCTAGAGTTCAGTGGAAATCTCATTTAATGGGACTATGGCGATTTGATTTGTGTCATGGGCTTTGCCTCAAAATTTAGCATTTCGTTTGTGTTGTATTGCTCATTATGGTACTAGCGTGTGCGTAAAATTCCATAGGTTGCATCACAACGTGCTCAACATTTTGACAAATCAGTGACAAATCATATCTTAATGTCCACGTTTTTTTAACTGTAAGACCGTTTTTATGTTAATTTATTTCCTGTGAAGCATTGAAAGATAAACACTGTTTATGTCCTGTGGCATATCGCAAGGGCCCCCGCCTCCTCCAACCTCTTTGTTTTGTTGAAGCTACATGAGCCCAGTTAGTGAATCACACACCTGTTCGTAAAGTTCTTTGTGACTAGCTAGCTACTTCCTAACGAATTTTATGCAAAGCAATCACATTTCCCTCTTTGGTTAAAGCGGTGATTGAATGGTTTACTCGTCTACCAGATAGCATACAGTACATTGTTTTCTCAATAACAATAACCATTTATCTAGTAACGTTTTATTTTTAAGTAGGCTCGCGTTTGCTGAGCTCTGTAATGTTGCACTCCAAATATTCGTGTATGTAATGAATCGTGATTTGCATGAGGCATTCGATTGGCTGTTGACAGGGTTAGGTCTATTTTTAAATTGTATAATCTACAGAGTCAGCCAGTTGGTAAAATGTCATGAACGTATACTGGGCTTTGTATTAGGCTGCATAAAGGTGGGATTGAAAACCGTTTCTGTAATTTGCATAGCTTTTCCCAACAGGGAGAAAACGTCCCTAGAGCAGTACGTCTTTCCATCAGTCTCAATTGTCTAATCCACATCTGACCTATCCGACCGAATGACTTGAGCTTTGTGCAAAACAGGACAGATGCGGCCTTTTTCGAGTTGAGAAGAAAAGACGCTGTCACTTCCAGCATGTCTGGGTGCACAGTACTAATTGTCTACACTACATCCAAGAAGCTATAATTCAAAACCGAAAGTAAACGTTGAATTGATTAAGACTGAGAGTGCAATCAGTTTGTATAAAGCAAAACCGTATAAAGTTATGAATCATGGCCTATTTAATGTTTGATTACTGTAGTTTCATATTAGGCGTAGGGGAAAGCATTTAAAAGACAGATAATGATGTCCAGATCGGATTATGAAGTCTGTGATATCATTACTCATCCACTGATTCAAGAAAAATTGTCAATCTTATCTGAAGCCTAATGATTTTAGAGGTATATATTCAACTTCGTTATTTGATTAAATGAATGCAGTCTCTGTAAATAGGCCTAGGTGTATATGGGCTACATATTAATGCGTATTCCTGAGCGTGTATACTGAACTGCAGTGAGCCTGAGCTATAGCCTACCTTATTGTCATTATAGAAGTGCCTGCACGCATGCCTTGTTGCAGTTTTTGTCAAGTGTGTAGAAGCGATTGGGTCGTTATGCTTTCATGAATGGCAATAATTGGACACAGAACTATAGGTCCAGTGATTGGGGAACCCTTTTTATAGTGAACATCTGCCCACTTAGCTCATTTTCACAACGGTTATACGGAAACTGTGGAGAAAACGCGGGCTATATTCTGTTCCATCTGCCTGCATGGTGCACTTCCTATCTGGGGTATCTGTTTGGGCGACAGTATGCTGTATTTTGAGAATTGTCAAATTTAAATTCTGAAATGATTGTCATTTTTGTAAAAAAAAAACAACCTCAGGTGTGTGCTAGGCGACTTATGAGGAAGAACTACCCATTAGACAAATAATTAATTGGTTAATTACCTAATCAATTTGCTCATGCCATATTTTTCGTATTAATGTGCTTTGTGAAATAAAAAGATTCCATACATCTTAATTTATTGGAATTTATTGGAATTCTGCAAGGAAAAAAAAAGGTTTGATGGTTGTTTTAGTAGGTTAGTATATATCCATTCTAAATGCAAAACCGTGGATCAGTCCAATTTCTTCACTGAATCCACTCCGTGTTGTTGTGGCGACCCTGCATAAACGCACTTCAGTCTCTCGCTGACAGTGTATATAGGCTAATCCTTTTGATGAGGCAACGATTCATTGTGGGAACTCTCCGGGTACCAGTCAGCATACAACTACAGACAACTCCTGAAGGTACAATGCGCTGAGTTAAGGATATAGGCTATATACATATATTTTTTATCTCTGCGTTCGCGAACGCATTATCTGGTTCGACAAGTCTGACGTCTATATTATTCTAAGTAGTTGATTATTCACTGCTTATTTGGTCAATTCCGACTGGATACATCACCATCCCAATTTCCAACCCAGACTGAGCTGAAAGTGGCTTTGTAAGAGGTATGTGGTTTAAAATATTTTTGTTTTGAAAAGGAACATGCAGAACGTTTTATTTAATTAAATATGAAATACTTTAACTCTGGAGGAAATAGACAATTGTAGTGCATTGCATGCTTTCATTCTCCTTTACATGCTATAGTGTTTTACTTAGAATATCAAACTTTGAATTGCGCCATCAAAATTGCATAAGTTCAAGAAGTATTGTTTTCTATAAGTAATTGTGGATAATATATAGGTAGGCAATTTTTATTTTTATTATTTTATATATAGACCCTGTCAATATACAGAACTTGTTAATGATTAATTCATTGGTTTGCAGTAGATGGATACATGTCGGATTAATAATTGAGGATATCGCCTATTTTCATCTTGTAATAATACAGCGAGGGTACATTATTTCAAACTATTTTAATACATTTTGGTTGTTTTTAACAACCAGACATTCGTTCAATTAATGGGTGAATTGTACGTTTAAGTCCTGCATAGTTACTAATTGAGATCTGTCAACTAACTTTAGTGCTTAGCCGGCAGATTTCACCGTGCCAAGATGAAATAGAAATTGAACTGGTAAGGAAGTAAGTGTAACCATATGTGCCAAATTTGAAATTAATGACCAAAAAACGGTACTTTAAAGGTTTTACTTCATAAAGAGGTAAATTAGCCAACAAGAATAATTTGCCTTAAACAGGATGGTCTTAATTGTCCAATCAAATATGTAGATTAGGATCCCCGTGATTCTGACGTAGAAGGTACAAATAAATTCAGTACACCCTTCAATAAATAAATGAATAAATAAATAAATAAATAAATAAATAAAATGCATTACGCGCACTCAAATACTGTTGAGTAGGCATTGTCATCTTGAGTCTACTAAAGTCGCTCAAGACCGCTGGAACTGATGGCTATAGCTGTAGCATACATTAACCACTATTTCACAAAAGCTTCACACAGTTCTATCTTTATGCGCCCCGAGCTACTCAAACGAAAACTGACTGTTTTGTGAAGCCGAGAGGGCCAGGCACGCACTAATTATCTTCACGTGGTCTGGGTCTAGGAGAGACCATGGCTTTGTTAGGTCGTCTTAAATAACTCAAACCTATTAAGTAAGGCATTAAACTGCAAGTTACTGAAGCATTCTCCTTGGACTAGATGACACCTTTTGTTACAGAAACACATTTTTCAATGTGGATCACCACACCCCCATCCAGGAATCAATTGATTAGACCTATGTGCATGATGGTGTTGCCAGTTGTATTCAATTGGTCTGAACTGGTAGCTGAAGCATTATCTGAATTTGAGGGAAATTATCTTTGAAATTAACTGCAAAAGGAATACATCACAGTGGCTTTTGTGGTATTGAAAAATGGGGGGGGGGAAATAGATATTTATCTTTTTTTCCAAATGAAACCCCTTTCCTTCTTCCTGGGAACAGGGTGGGAAAATGCTTATTTCCTCCAAAATCAAATT
This sequence comes from Conger conger, assembly GCF_963514075.1. Classification (NCBI taxonomy): domain Eukaryota; kingdom Metazoa; phylum Chordata; class Actinopteri; order Anguilliformes; family Congridae; genus Conger; species Conger conger. The sequence continues at coordinate 21,165,424 of NC_083762.1, read as the reverse complement.
ATTTCCTGATCTGGTTAGAAATTCATGTCAGGGGTGAGATGCACTACAGAGAAGTTCTTAAACAAGGACAGTTAAAGAACAAGGCAGCCATTCTGCATTTCAAACATCCCAAATAAGCAGAAGGAATGAGTTGGAGAAGCCAAGAAAATTCCAATCATTCTTAGACTTGTACTACTGCCATTCTTCTTGCTCTTATTTTCAATCGAGCTGTCGGCTAAGGACCATGTGCTTTTTTGGTTAAAATTGTACCAGACCCTGCCAGTTCTGAAGTAGTGAGAGGTAGCAAGGTTTCACTTCAGTGTTACAAAGCTGTTAACCTACATTGCCACCAGAGAACATGCGGTAAACGTACGTTTGGAAGAGATAGGAGGGGGAGTGGAGCGACATGCATAATTAAGTGATTAGCTTTCCCAAAGGACCGTCTGACAGTTGACAGTTAGGAGTGAATGTGTTTGAATAGGAAATGTCTTTCTGAAGGAAGTGTGGGATTACCTTTTGGGCCTATTCAGACCTTTTGTTTCTTGTTTTGATGTGGTGCTTGAAATGAATTGGTATCGACTGAGAAATTATGTAGCATACGCCTGTTCTGTCATGTGACGCACCTGTCTCTGAAATCGCCACTTTTTCAGGTTTCAGCTTTAAACACAAGCATAATTTCAAGGTCATTAAGGGGAGAGATATTACAACTGTAGCTTCAAGAGTCATTTCAATAGATCAAATTTGATATGAACTGTTCGGTTCAATAAGACAACATTTTATGAAGTGAATCCATGTAAATGGCCATGTAATTAATCAAGCACTGGCACATCACATCTGAAAAACAACTCAAAGACATGCATGTGAGATTACGCGCACTCCTGCCGTAGCCCTTGACCAAGGTACTGGCCTCAGAACTGGAGTTGGTCCCCGTGCACTGCACTATGGCTGCCCTCCTATGTAACTAGGATGGGTCAAATGCAGAGGACAAATTACCCCACGTGGGTTCATTAAGGTATAGCTTATCTAAAATGGCCACATCACCTCTATAGTTTCTGAATAAGCAGAACAATATTTGATGATATGCTCGCAGCATAATGGCCAGTTCTCTATGTGTAGAGTTCCTGTGCTGCTCTTTGCCGCTGGGCTGTACTCTAACATGTCTGTGTCCTTCTCTGTAGGAGTCTCCAGGTGATGAGCTCTCTGCTTTTCTCCAGCTGCAGTATGAAGGACCATGAGGCCGTAGCTCTCCTCCACTACCAGGGCTCAGGCAAGGCCAACAGCCAGTTCTCAGCCTCCGGCCTGCACTCGTCCCCCTCCACCCTGGGCAAGCCCCAACCCTTCAGCCTGCAGCCCGGCCCCCACCTGCTGGCCAGCATGCAGCTGCAGAAGCTCAACAGCCACTACCAGAGTCTGACCGGGGCCTCGGGGGCCCCCGCTGGGCCTCCCAGGGGCTTCGGCACCACCGCCACGGGGCCCGCGCACGTCGGCTCCACCGGGACGGCCCAGGGGCCCGGCATCATCGATTCGGACCCCGTGGACGAGGAGGTGCTGATGTCGCTGGTGGTGGAGCTGGGCCTGGACCGGGCCAATGAGCTGCCAGAGCTGTGGCTGGGCCAGAACGAGTTTGACTTCATCTCGGACGTTTCGGCCGGCTGCTGACCCCGACGCCCTGTCTCGCCCGTTCTTTCTCCCCTTCCCGTCACTCTGCTGTGCTGAAGAACACAGGCCCATGTGCCACGCACCGGCCCTTTTCCAGCCCTTTACACCAGTTTGTGCGCCAGTGTGTCTGTCCATGTACGCCTTGCAATCGCCTCACCCCCAGGTTGGGGTTGCTGTAAGTTCCTGTCCGTGTTTCTTCACGGCTGCGGACAGTGCTGTTAAATGCTCACACCTTGGTGCTTCTTTCATCTTTTTAAAAGGAAACGCAGTGGCTGAGGTCACAGGCACGGTGGGCCTACTGGCAAGGGGTTCAAAGAATCAAGAAAAAAAAATATATATATATTTGCAGTTGAAAGGTAAAAGCTTGTGCGTTGTTGCATTCATGTAAATACTCCAAAGTGAATCTAAAATACTCATGCGCGAACACACTGAACACACTGAACATTCCTTTGATTTGCCTTGTGCTGGGAGAGAGGTCTTTCTGTGTTCAGTCTGACCCAGAAGGACAGTAGGTATGTACGAGTCCTTTTCTCATGCTGTAATTATCATTTGTGTCTTATCACGGTGCTAAGGAGTACACTACAAAGGAGGAATGATGCCACACCAAAAGAGGTCAAGATCAGATTAAGGCTCCTTTTTTCTTTACCTTCACCATCCAATGGATTGTATTTACTGTTATTGCCGCAGCTGTAGGACTCTGCTGTATTGGGATTATTTGAGTTTGTTACACTTGCATACCATGGAGACCCTGTCAATTATCTACAGTCAACAGACAGTTGTATATTAATCATTTGTACTTTTGTTTTCTGACAATGGACTCTCCTTTGATATTTTATCTGTCGGAGCTAAATATGAGGAGGCGGCTCTTTAAATAGCCCCTCGAAGACAAAAGGTTTCACCTGAGCCCAGGGGCTGGATGTCTGTGTCAGTACAGCTTTGTGGGCCTCCTGTGAGCCAGGCTGATATTACTATCCTGTAACTGAAGGAGGGGCTGTGAAACGGGGATCTGCTCTGTGCTTGTTCTGTTATCTCAGCATTAGGGAGGTGTGTGTGTGTGTGTGTGTGTGTGTGGGAGGGGGGGCGGGGGGGGACAGGCAGGCAATGTGTTGCATCACGTAAAGCTAGTTACATTGGTCGCAGAGGAACCTGATCTTGCCAGTGCTTTCTATATTTAAATAAATTAATGAGAGCCCCGTCTGTTTTTCCCCTTCGACAGTCTTCCTGTCAGCCTGTAATTCTGTAGGCCCAGCGACCGACAATTTTCCCCTATCCTTGAGTCTCTGACACTGAAAATGGACCACTTGCTGTTCAGCGACTATTGTAGCTCTTTACTGTCTGTGATTGTTGGATATGGGGAATGAGCATTAGAATAAAGGACTGAGCATTGCTGTTACTAAAGGCTTTATTGTTGCAAAAATGCCTGAAGTGTGAATTAATACATCAATCAATAGAAGGGGTTATAGAAGATGTGAGAATCATTTGGCACTCTTTGTATTGTTAAGGTTGTCAAAACTTTACATTTAAAACATGGAAATGTAGAGCTTTTAAGCCTAGAGAAAAATACTGTACAGGTAACTACCACTTCTTTGAAATACTGTGGTTATCTTGTGATATGGGGATATCAGTTTAACAACCAAAAGCAGGTGTAAACCTAAGTCGAGTTATAAATGTTTCAAGATCAATGTAGCTCCAGTTGCTGGATCACTGGAGTGTCTGTGTGTGTGTGTGTGTGTGTGTGTGTGTGTGTGTGTGAGAGAGAGAGGATATGTGAGAATGCATGTGCATAAGCTTTGCAAGTTGTGGGGGTTTTTTTGCCTAGGAAATGCCACAGCAACCAAAAGTAATTCACTGACTTCTGATTTCTGCAAACATTTGCTTGTGAAAAAATGTCCTCCTAGTCAAATCACATGCAATATTGTATGGAAAGAGCAGCTCAACTAAGCACTACTAGATTTGCTTTCAATGTTTGTGCCAGTTTCAGTGGAGTTTCATGGCTTTTTTTGTCTACCAGTTTTTCTTTGTAATGGGGGTGGGAACTATAAAGAAATTGAATATGGAATAAACTCACGAATCAAGAATGTTAATATGAATATTCATTTTGTCACCTATTTCCCAGTATCTTTGTTTTCCATTTTTCTTAAAATGGTGACTTTGAGATCCTTGAGGTAACATTTGTTTATCAATTTCAGAATTACTTTTTGTTATTGAAATCATGGAGTGAATTATAATCTACTTTAATTTTGTTTAGCACTTTCATTGCCTCTTGTATATTTCTATGAAAAGATGTACAATTATTGCACCATATTTAATACTTGTATTTTGTTATTTTCTGCATTTTTGGGAAATAAACTCTTCAAAACTGTGAGTTATTTAATCTTTTCCTAACCAAGTCATAGTAAATGTATTGGTAATTACACTGAAAAACATATCTTTACATTGCCATACATTTAAATGTATAATCTTATTCTAGTATATCAAGAATTTATTTGATGGCTTGAGGTTCGGCTTACAGTTTAACGTTTTGTATTCATAATGTGTGGGTTTCTCGGAGTTCTGTGTAGTGCAATACTGCCGCCATCTAGTGGTGTTCATTATGAACTAGTAATACGGGAGCATTCGACGTGCATCGCCCGGGGCACAACCTAACGGAAAAGATGAAAGATTAATAAACCCATTAAATGCTATAATTTAAGAAAATAATATCCATCTATCTAAAAAATATATATATATATTTAAATGGTCCATTTGGCTCAGAGGTTGTGCACCATAGTATCAAACAGCTAAGCTAATCATGGTCTGAATTAACATAAAACAAACAAGTAAATAAACATTCTTTGTTAACGTGACAACTACTCAGTGCCAAAAATCAGAACTCTGTGGCATGAGTAAGACACAGCTCAGCAGCGAGGCTGACATTTGGCAGAGGAACAGACAGGATCAAGCAATGCTTTATCTGACACCAAATAAACAGAGGACCTCTGTTCCCAGTGCTGGCATTTCCTGACCGAGATAGCTATCCCGGAAGACTGAAAGGAAGCAAACATTAGGACAGAAACAGTACAGTTAATGTACTTTCTGGTGTTTGGGCCTATGTAACATATGCAGAGTCAAGATAAAATGACGGACAATTGCAGCACACATTGATACACTATATATCAGTGTGATGCATTTTACTTCAAAATTAAGTATACATGTATCTATACACACACATTCACAAGCAGTCTGCGGAAAATATGAACACTGCATATGTTGTAGCAGCGTTCAACTTTTATAACAGTTACATAGAATGTGTCTTTCATCTTTAAAGATTAAATGCACACATACACGTGTCAAACTGCTTAACACTCAATTTTGCTTAGTGTGTGTGATTTTCTTTAGCAGTTTTGGCTGCTCAGACTGCGTTCCTCTGACATCACTGTATTTCAGCACCTGGAGAGTTTCTATCAGAGAATATACCCTTGTTTTTACAGTGAGATTTTTCTGTCTAGAAATATATAAAATCCTTGGCTGGCTAATATTAGGAGAAATATATTTATGCCTTTCTGAATAATTGTTAACAAACATTAGGTAACTTGTTTTTAAGTGTGTGGCCATAGCTTGATGGCAGAAAATATATCATTTCTAAACACGGGAGCAGTGAGCACTGCTCTGTACAATGTCAGTCACAGATTGTAATGGTGGCTCTGTCAGCAATACCCTGTGACCCACATTTGGGCCAACACACTGTGGCTCCATTCCATTTACCCACATTCCTTGTGTCTGGCTGTTTGAATACTGTATATCCGTTCCCATTTTAAAACACGTTTGTTGATTTTAAACAGAGAGGATGCTGGGAGGTGAGGCATCTCCCTATTTGCAGTGCTGGCTCAGTATGTTTTGAGCAGCCATTGATAAATGATGGAGTGGAAAGACACACCCACTGGGACTCTTGAGTGAGGTGGCAAAGAAAAGGCTGTCATGCAGAAAGACACAGAACACAGAACATGGAGGTCTCTCTTCCCCCACACTGTCTCTCTCTGTATCTGGAAGCAAAGCCAATGAAATGGAAAGAGGATAGACTTCTGGTGGCCTCAATCTGATCTCAGCCAATTACGACCTCTATCACACTCTGGTATATTCATCGGTTTGTTTGAATTGCAACTAAAATAATACTTTTAACAGTTTAAGATACTTTCAAAAAGAGGAATGTTTGATTTTGAGTCTTTAATACTTTCGATAATTTGCAGCTGAATTTTTACGGTTTGTCGAAGGTTGTCCATCCAGGCAATAGGCCCAAGCACAGAGTCTGTACTAAACCAGAGAGTATGTATGGCTGACACTGCAAGAGGAATCTCCACATGGCCCCACAGTTTCCATTGTTTTCATCTTGATGTTCTGCAGTGAATATACTGCATGTAGACTATGGCATCGTAACCATCTGAACATAAACCATTCAAAAAGACTCATGGATCATTCATGTCAGTAAAATAGCATTGTTTTGAGTAACTATGACTATAGAAACTATATCTAGGATTTTATGACAGTTTTAAAAAACATAATTAGGATAATGTAAAACAGTTAAATTGAATTATCTGGATGATTTCCTCTCAGTACAATTTCCAGAACACCATGTGCTGATCACAGCTCTTTCCAGAAAGTAACATGTTCCTGTCCTTTTGGACATAAAATCTGATTTAATGTCAATTAGAAAATATCCAACACCATGCAAATGTTTGATGCACAATGAAAAGAGGGCAAGTCACATTTTTTAGCACTGCCAAATATTCCCAAGGATACCACTCCAACAGTCAAATTGCATTCTTCCTTAAATGAAATTAATTTCAGTTTATTTGATATATTATTTAATATTAGCATTGATACACTATTTCACAAATATTGGCTATACTGTATAAAAGTGTATAAAATCCAGACAAAAACATAATAGGGAGGTCTACTATTGGTCTTGTTTCTGCTGTGATGTGTTTAATTAATGTATTTAAACAAAATAACAGCGTCAACCAAATAATAATAATAATAATAATAATAACTATACATTTTGTATTACCTTGCCATAAATATAACGGAACAATTACTTTTACCAGATTATTTAGCTGAATATCTAGCACAGTACAATTTGAATTGTGATTGTACTTTCAAACCCTCCACGCTAGAGGGCAGGTATGAAAAAAGTAGTACATCCACTTACATTGTCCCTCTCCGGCACCCATCCGTTCCGTCGTTATCATCGTTGGCCTGAAAGTAGGAGGTCCTTTTCCCGCAGACTCCGCCATGGTGAGCAGAAATTCTCTTCCCTTCATGTAGAAATTCACTGTATAACATCCCTTTTTCTGCGCGCAGTGTGCTTCATCCTCACTGAAATGTAGCACATGTAATGTGTGTATTAATTATATATCCCAATATTGTCTTCCTAAAGTCTGCGGGGTCTGATGTAAAATAGTTACAAATATGAATCCATCACACTTCGTTAACCAATACTTTGCGATGTGGCAGTGTGTCCACTTGGGCTCATATAGCTAGCAGTTTTGTTCAAGTCTTTATTAAAAATTCAGTTCAGCCGGATATTTCTCTCAGAAATATAATTTTGAAAGTTCTAAGTGTGGAGTCGTAATCGTAGTAACCGGCTTTGATAAGTAGGCCCTATTCGGAACCAGTACCATTAGCTAGTAATTGGAAGTACCGCAAGCTAGACCAACTGCTTTACCAACTTAATTAGCTATAGTTATTCTGCATGTATATTGTTAACTGTTTTGTATTGGATGTTGTGCAAATGTATTAATATACATTAAAGGGATTTGTTTGACAGGTAATATGTTATGATTGTTCACGTTGTCTGCGCTGTGTAGCATTTTTCGCTAACTGTACGATAGCATGGTGGTTAACTAGAATGACCGAGAGATGATGCTTGCTTACTGGGCTCCAAGCTGGCGTCCATCTGGCAGTTTTAAACGGTGGCTTGCTGTTGTAGTTGAAGGACTAACACGTAGCTTTATTTTCATTAGGCTCGAGGACCGAAGAAACACTTGAAGCGTGTGGCAGCGCCGAAGCACTGGATGCTGGACAAGCTCACCGGCGTGTTCGTAAGTATTGGTAAATTAGAATGTTGACGTTTAGTCCTGGCCGGGTTATTGTCATGTAGTTCATCTTCCTTACGTGGTCCCATCATAGCTGACTTTATTCAGGCCACTGAAAACGAATCTGCGAATCTTACCTCAGATGCTATTGCTGGAGGGAATGTAGCTTATTTGAATGTTTTGTTAAGCAGAAGCCATATGAATCCCCTACCCTGAACAGTGTCAGTGTCATCCTTCAGAATATGCGCTTACCCCATGTCTTGTGTCACAGGCTCCTCGCCCCTCCACTGGCCCCCACAAACTGAGGGAGTGCCTCCCCCTCATCATCTTCCTGAGGAACCGGCTGAAGTATGCCCTGACTGGAGATGAGGTCAAGAAAATCTGCATGCAGAGATTCATCAAGATTGACGGCAAGGTCCGCACCGACATCACCTACCCCACAGGCTTCATGGGTGAGTTGCATGGCGGACTTGCCTACCTGAGTTCTGTCCACTGTTCAGCCGTTGGTTAGGTTTCGGACATCGTTTCCGTGGATGCATACCCACAGTTGTGCCAATGCTCAAGTGTCTCACGCATCAGTGTCCTCTCTGGCATGGCAGCTCTTAGTTCCAAGAAACCATTTCCACACTGATTTAGGTTGCCAGAAGGGCACTGTTCTTGTAACTGAATTGTACCTGAAGTCATATGCAGACAGTGTTGCTGTTGTATGGGGTAGGGTGCTGCAGGTGTTATTGTCTCCAATAAAGGGTTGATACAGCACAATGACCCAATGGCAGTGGAATGACAAATGCTGCAGCCAGCACTGTAACACAGGCTTTAGTGGAACCGCAGGCATCTTATACCTATTTTTCATCTCGTCTTATCACCTTGTATAGGATTTAAGTGCTGCTCAGGGTGTGACTCACATTTTAGCCTGGAAGTTTAGCTTTGATGCTCCAAAGGGGGATGTTTAGACCTGAAACTGGTTCAGCTGTGAAATGTTTGCCCTAAGAGCCATTTTCACTTCTAAATTAACTACAGGTCTCAGGGGGAAACTTATAGAAGTATGGCTCCCGCAACAATGTTTCGCAAGTTTCTCACGCTTTATAGAAGGTCATGATTTAATCAAAAATGTTGACTCATGCCAAGGCCAGCTGTAGTTACAGTGAGGAGTGACTGTTAAGCATAGCTTTGTTGGAGCCCAATGTGTCGTTAATGCTCTTTTGTAGCACCCTTGGTGTTGCTTGTGACGCAGTTTTGTTCTGGTGTAAGGCACATCTGCTACATTGTCTGCTTACTTAATGGACTTGTACTTTTCTGACAATTTTTTTGTTTTCCAACAAAATGTAGCCTTGTGTCGGTTGGGATTTGACAAGTGCCTTCTGTCTTTTGGTTGAATTGGAGTAAAGGGCTTTTCCTGAGAGGGAACAGTACTGTCCTTTCAGATTGTCAAGCCCATAGCCCTCAGGTCCAGAATCTAGCATTGTATCCACTAATCTTCATGATGCAATTAAATTATATGGCATTTCACTGAGTAGGCCTGCCAATATTGTTGAGTACATATCTGCTTCTTGGAAAGAACTGAAGTTTGTATTTTTCGATCCGTTTCTTCACCTCACGACCATGACAGCATGCTGAAGCATCAAGCATTTGCTGGTGCCCAAAGCAGTGTCAACTTTATATAAACACTCGAGTCCTGCCAGAACTTTTATCCGCCAGTTTTTACTGAAAGTTACGCTACCTGTTCAGTAGTCAATCATAGAACTATTGAGTGAGAAGAGGTATAAAATGGGTGTTTGCATAGACTAGACTCGCGATGGAGGTGGTTGCCATGCTTAATTGCCCATAAGGTCCGTGGATAGACGTTTTTCCCCTTTCTGTTTTCAGATGTGATCAGCATTGAGAAGACTGGAGAGCACTTCCGCCTGATCTACGATGTCAAGGGCCGCTTCACCGTTCACCGCATCACCGCAGAGGAGGCCAAGGTCAGCTGGACCTCAAGCTAAAAACATTGATTTAAACTGCCCCTTGGACCATAATGTTGAACTGAATGTTCTGCATGAGTTTACTGGCTGTATGGTAAAATTCCTAAGCCAATTTCTTTCTAATACTACATTTCCCGCTCACGCTAACTCTGGCTGTAAATAATTTGTAGGATTATTTATTGACCGCTACCATGACATTATTGGCATTTGGAGTTCAGTTCTGGAGTACCACTATGTATACTGGTTTTATTGTTGGAGCCACAACTGCAATCCGATAATTTCTGCAAGCTTTTAATTTTCCTTAATTTCATTTCATGTTTAAAGGGCTTATTTACCCTCTTAAACCACATTGTCCCATATTCGCATTGTGCTTTGCTGCATGCAAGTAAAGCCAACTGTGATCAAATTAACATCTGAGGTGAATCAGTAGAATCATACTCGCTGGAAGGTGTGGGCATATAGCCACTAAAGCTATTTGATATAGATCATGAGGAATTAGAAGGCCAAGGAATGCATTGTATTAATACGTTTAAGGAAAAATTACAACTTCGATCCATATGTTCAACAAACTATGTATGAGCCTATTGATTCTCCTCTGTCTTTAATTGGAGCAGTTATACATTTTTTTTACTCTTATGCAAATGTTTTCAATATTGGATTTGGGCACTGTAGATGAAAATTAGCTTAAGCTAATTGGTACAATATGTCAAATTGCAAGTTATTTAATACTGTACATGGCCCCTTGCTAATAATGTACAATAAACAGTGTGAACATGAGACTTCATGGCATGCTTTGCTATTTCTGACAATGTGGCTTAAGAGGATTGGTCTCAACGTGAAAAGCACCTAATTAATGAGAAGTTTGTAAAAAATTCTGGGTTCAAAATTGTGGTTGGAATGAAAACCAGCATATACAACTATTGGTTGTTCCTGACTTCTTGGCATCAGCACTTTGTTGCCTAAAAGTGTATGCATGTACTTTTCTAAGTCTAGATCAGGGCGTCTGCAAAATGTCTTCCACACTTCACTGAACTCATTTTCCATGCGTCTTGTCCAAAGGTCTACGTGGGTTACTCGTTGCTGTATTGTGGGAACTGTATCACTGTCTTTCCATAATGGAGCATGGCAGAGATTCAGACACATGGGTTAACTTATCTTAAGGTGTGACGTTGCCATTGTGTTTGGAATGACCCAGCTTATGAAGTGAAAACTGTGCTGAACTCTGTTGACTTTGTTTCCTCCTCCTCCTCTTCCTCCCCAGTACAAGCTCTGCAAAGTGAAGAAGCTCATCATTGGCACCAAGGGGGTCCCCCACTTGGTCACACACGATGCCCGCACCATCCGCTACCCTGATCCCCTCATCAAGGTCAACGACACCGTCCGCATTGACCTGGACACTGGCAAGATCACAGAATTCATCAAGTTTGACACCGGTAAGCGGAGTACCTCTTCCTTACATTATTGTGTTTAGTTTTGATTTTATTATTTTTTGTTGACATTCGCTTTGTTTGCAGTCAGAGAGGGTAAGCTCTTTGCATTAATTAAGTGCTGCTAAGTGAAATTGTTGGGTTGCTCTATATTCCCATAGTAAGATGTACAATGGCAGGCCGTGCTTGTGCTCCAAGCATTTGGCTCGGCACCACTGTCTGCCAGGTGTACATTTGGTTCATGCTGTGCAAAGCGTTAGTTCTTCAGGCTGAGTGTTCCTTCTATCATGCCATGGCGAAAGGCTCTGTGAAGTCTCTCGTACCTAGAATGGACTTGGGCCTCCAGCCGTCCCTCTTAATAACCAGCCTCTCTTCTGCAGCTAACCTGTGCATGGTGACCGGCGGTGCTAACTTGGGGCGTATCGGAGTGATCACCAACAGGGAGAGGCACCCTGGCTCCTTCGACGTGGTGCACGTGAAGGACAGCACAGGCAACAGCTTCGCCACCAGGCTGTCCAACATCTTCGTCATCGGCAAGGTGAGCGCGGGTGGTGAAGGACGGCAGTTTGCACCCGTTGTTGAGGTGGAATAGCAGCACTAGATATAATTAGCATGACTTGCGCAGATTTCTTAAAGTGGGCCAAACTAAAGGCCTCCCAGTTGATCTGGCTTATCTCAGAAGACTATGTAACTTGTTTTGAGAGCGTAAACTTCAGAATGACTAAACGGTTTCAGCTCGGAACTAATTAGGATGTTCAGAGATTGCCACTGATGCACCTTTTTTTTGCCTTATTAAAAGCATTCTAATGGGACCTTCTTATTGGTTTAAGTTCTGGGAAAAGTTAGTGTTGAAGTAGTTAAAATGCTGTGGTTTAAACGTATAGCATGTACTTCAGGGGTGTGAGAATGTGAGTGCATCTTTTAATATCCTGACTTTCTGTCCTACCAGGGCAACAAGCCATGGGTTTCCCTGCCCCGCGGAAAGGGAATCCGTTTGACCATTGCCGAGGAGAGGGACAAGAGACTGGCTGCCAAGCAGGGCAGCAGCTAAGCCCGGGCAGCAGCTAAGCCCAGTCAGCATAGGCAGCCCTGTACTCCTGACACCACAAGATGATTTCAATAAAAAGTTATTTACAAAAAACGCATCTCTGAATCTTATTTCTGGGGTTCAAACTGTTGGATTACATTAATCTAGGTGGGATAGTGTCATTTTCAAAGCTTTCACAAACTGTCTCAATATTTTGGCTTGTTTTTAATAGTTATTGCTTGTTTGGGGGGAAATGAGTAAGTGAATGCAGTCATGAAGAACAACTTGGTGCTGTCTTATGACACCATCGTTAAAAGTAAACTTGGGCTGAGGATACGGCATCGGTTTGCACTTAGCATTTTTCACATAAAGTGCTAAAAAGTACCCATCTGAAGACTTAACGATAACAGGATGCAAGTTACGCTTCCTTCATTGAGCCCAACTCCTTCTACCTGTGGAAGTCCACAGTGGTGAATCAATAGCTTGTGCAGTCGTAATTTGGTAATTACGTTTTTTGGAAGCAATTTTATAAGTAATAGATGGCTAGTCCCCTTCAGTTGAAGGGTGGGGGGCAACAAAAGCAGTAGTTGGGTGTATCTTGGGGTCTTCACAAGGGTAAATAAGGTGAGATTGACTACTGGTTAGGAGCAGTGACCCTCTGGAGGTGTGCTTGGGACGTCTGACTGGGAGCTGACCTCGGGGCTGACCCATGACGGGACTACATATCCCAGCTGGCCTGGGAACACCTGGGGATCCCCCGGGAGCATAGGAAAGAAATTGCTAGGGAGAGAGATATCTGGTCTGCTTTGCCACTACAACCTTGGACCAAGCAGTATAACAATCGATAGATTAAATATGCAAAAGGTTTTAAAGTAGATGCCTCCGCCTTAAGCTTAGTGCTGGAGAGCTTTAGATATCTGCTTTAGAGCTGCCTTTACTTATTTTGGCCCCTAGTTGGAGCTTTTTTTGGCATCATCACTATATTTACATTTTTGGTTGTAATTGTAGAGTGTAGGATGTCTGTGGTTTTATACCCATTGTGTGATTTAGGGCAGAAGCCTGCAGAGAAAGTAAGCAGGAGGGAAAGCTGTAATCCCAGTTCCTTCTCGATTACCTCATGTTTGGCCGCACGGATATAGTTCTTCTTGGAGCCGGTTGCTCGTCTTTCCCAGCATGGGTGTTAAGGGCGTGTGCGTTTTTCTCGCCGAGCTGACGGATCCAGAAGACCATATGGGCACTGCTGGGCCACAGGCTGTTCTTCCTGCAGCCTGGGACCCCGGGCGTGTCACCGTCCAGAACTGCACACCCAGCGGGGGCCAGGACCGTTCAGGACACCAGGCTGCTCACTGAGGCCACACTGTCCTTGGGTTATTTTAGGACATCCATCTACCCTGCCCGTCAAGTGTCTCAGGGGCCGGATCATTTCCTGTGCATTTTCGGATTTGGCCACGCCGTCCTCGTGTTCTGCGCTGTTGTGTGTGCGTGTCCTACAGTGGGCACTGAGGGGTGGGGTAGGATGGCATTGGTTAGGCCATGGTGAATTTCCTTCCGCTGTTCAGCTTGTTGGGAGAGAGAAGTATTGCACATTACTTGTATTATGATACATTTTATTGTCAATAGGTCAGATATTGAGCTACTTTGTGCTTATATAGTTATGTGACGCTGAATAGTCATTAATAGAATTATATATGCTGTTACTGAAATGAGTTATTGGCACCTGACAGCAGGGTTCTGTATTATGTTCCCTTGCTTTGCCTTGAGTCCATCGGTTTTTCTAAACGGTTTTGGGCTGACACCAGCCAGGAGGCTGACAGGCTTCCTTTGAAAATAAGAAGTGAGCTTCACCAGGCGTGTTCTGGCCCTCACCATTTTCATTGTTTGTTTCCTTGATAAAAACATTACTTTGATCTGATTAGCCAGGAGGTCCTTGGCCTGAAAATGGATTTGGCACAATGCAAGTCAAAGAAGGTAAAAAATAAAATAGAAAGAAAAATGAAAAACAAAAGAATTCAAATAAAAGGGGGTGGGTGCATTGGTGGTCCAGGAGTGTTTCTTCTGGGCTTTTTGAAGCAGTGGAGTGGGTCGGGACGACCAGGAACAATGGGAACATTCATGTTTGGCTTGTGTGTGGGGGGGGGGGGGGGGTTGCGGGGCAGATGTTTCTGATCAATTGCTTCCATGTGATAGACTTGACTTCATCCATGGTGAGCGTAGTTCTTGATAAGATTACTGTGTTCAGTGATGTGTGCTGCATCAGTCCTCCCCCGTGCAGGCTTCTCCTCTGGTCACCGGAGTATCATGCTGGGCGGAGTGGCTTACGCAAACATCCAGGCTGGCCCAGCTCCCTTTTGGGTGGGGGAAACCAGATGTGTAGGGGGTGTTTTTATATTTGAAGAATAAGGCAGAGTATTGCAAATCCTATGTAAATTTCAACATTGGGATTGCACAGGTTGGCCCGCATAGCTGTTAAACTTGGTGTACTTTAGAGTGCTTTTACTCTATAGTTTATTATTGTTCGTGCTCAGCTTAATGAGTACCAGCAGCTTTAATATCTAAAAACAGTGAGGATTGTAGGGTAAACATGTCCACAAAATGCAGTGGCTATGGGAAGCCTACCTGGCAGGACCTGCTTTTTGTATTCTTGGTTTATACATTCTACTACTCTGCAAGTCATCCTGAACAAGGGCTTCAACGTTATCGTTATTGTTAAAACACTTTGGGCTCAAATGAAGGCTATACTTGAAATTAAGCGGAATTACGTACGTTTTATATGCGTTGTAGGAGATAGCACCCAAGAAAACACATCTATCATTTGGTCACACCCGTTTGATTTTGTATAAGCGATTTGCATTGCGCTCAGCAACGTCGCCAGCTCATAACTGGTTGCAGAAATACAGCTCAACTCAAAGCCACGTTCAAAGTCTGGTATCCTACTATGCAGCTGTCGGAAGACATGGAGATTTGAAACTTACAGGTTTCGATTTGGAAGGAATGCAGTATCCGCTGAAGAGAGCACCGCGCAGTGGACAATCAATTGTAATGCAAAAGAGAAAAAAAAATGAAAATACAGTACAGTAAAAGCAATTCTTAGCGAGGTTCTCCCACAGCACCGTGAGCTTGTTGCGCCCGGAGTCCTCGTGTTTTTCGGAGTGGGTACTTCGGAAAGGCGGGAAAAATATAGAAAATGCCTTTCTGCAAGAGGACAATAGCCCCGAAAGATGTCTGTAAAGGTGACACAAAGCGACAGAGCGCAATTTTCGGGGACTTGGTGGATGTATGCGGCTTCACTCTGTGCTCAATACTCCGGCAGCTTTCGGATTTATCCAGGCAGTCGGTCAGCATCTTGGAAGAGCTGGAAGGGGAACTTGTGTCCATTTATCACCGGTCGGGAACGCTTGAGAACAAAGTCATCAGTTTGCAAAAACACATTTCTGCACTGGCCACCAAGCCACCACAAAAGAGTAAGCGATGCAATTTAATGCAAAGTAGCCTACTTTCCTCTTTTCTGCGTTTGCTTGTTGAATCATTTGCACAGATTTCTGTAAAATGTGAGTTGTTAATGTGCCGTTTTAAAATACCTTTGCAGCAGGACTTGTGGTTATAGATATAAAATGTCATGCAGCCTCGGATTAATCTAGTTGTCTAGCTACTCCAGTACCTGCAAGCTTTTTCGCGTCGACTTTTTCTTAAGTAAGTGATATAATAAAGTAAGTAGGGGCATATTGTGTAACTTATGCTACAATTATAGCTGATCGGAAACTTTTATGATAGCCAGTCGATCAAATCCAGTGGCAATTTTATTCTCTTGACAGTTTGGGCAACATATGTTGATTGCACGTTTACGTCACACACAAACCTTGAATAGAGGCAGAGTTGCACATGTTCCTGCTAATTAAAAGCAAGTCACTAAACTGGCAAAACAAAACCATTGCATGAGTCTACTACGTACTTTACTTTGGTCATTAAACCAGACAATGTTTCTGACTGGAAATAATGTGTAGGATTATATTTTATTAAACCTAATTTGTGAATAGTTACTATTCGGCATAAGCAAATTTAGACATTGCCTGTCAATACACCTAACTCAAAAGATCCGTGGATAGACTGCAATACAAATATTACTCGTCATATGGAATCAGGATTAATGTACACGTTTAGAAAAGCATATTTACAACATTCTCCCCAAGGATGGTCTCATTGTAAATTTGCAGCGTTCTGCAAAGGGCAAATTACGCATTTGGATGTCGATTATGTGCGTGGGTGTTTGCCATTGACGGAGAACGCAACAATTAGGCCAATCATAGCGAAATTAATAATGTAGATCACTTAATACTATATTTTTCCGAATCGTCAATATCGTGGTTTTTATTAAAACAGAGTAGGATTGCAAATATGTGTTTGGATGAAGAACACATTACACTGAGCTAGAGGTGGAAAATCCATGCTCAGAAAGTAGACTAAAACTCCTCCCAGTATTTTGTTTCAACCACCTGGATTTGCTAATTAGCACAGTTAGGAGGTATATCTAATTAGTGAAATAACCTGGCTGATTTCATGCGTGGAAAAAACACATGACGGGGACTTCTACTTTCTGACCCCTGGACTTTCCACCTCTGGCTAATACTGATAATTTCTAAACTTTACCCAAGGTGCATAGTGCTACCTAATGCATATCTAATGTTTTCATAATATGTTCTCATGTCTGACACTTTTTCATATATGTTTCTTGTCTGGTTTCCTCATTTTGCATTATTGCTTATGGTGGAATCCTGCAAAGTGAAGATATTCAGAATATTTATTTTGTCAACTTCCTTTTCCTTATCAGTGTTTAGGATGTGACTGGCTGAGCCCTGCACAGCTGGCCAGTGGTAAGCCAGATCAGGATCTTACTGTAAATCACAACAAAAACAGAGCAGTGAGTTCTGTTATAAGGACAACGAGGAGGGAAAAGTGCTTTGCACCCCACTTTTTTTTAGTAGAGATCAATGGCATGATGTTCCCTCTGCTGACAGCTGGTAACACCTCCTTTCCAAACATTGTGGTGAAAGGATGAACATGCCCCCAGTCACTGTATGTCAGAGTTAAACTGAAACTTATAGGTTTCCAGCCCATCCTGGCTGTTTGCTTGAGGCACAGGGTTCATGTGAAAGTCAGAGAGAGGCTGAGTCACAAGACTCCAACAACCGTGTGGGAGACAGGATCAGCTCCTCTTAACCCAACACCGTCCTGACTTTCCCACGCCATCTAGAGCAGGTTCTCCCTGGCTGGAAAATTCTGTGTTTGGAAATCTGCTTTGAATATATCAATTATGACAATCTGGGCTGTTTCAAGCTGTTCTGTGGTCTGTAATATGGGCATTAACCAAACAGAGCGATACGAAGAATATACATTTTGGAAGCTTTTATGAAAACTTGGTTAAACTGAAACCCACTTGTTAGCATGTTGGATATAAGAATAACCCAATCTGTAGGCTAGAATCACTTCTATTCAGATGCGGTTTAAATTCTCTGCGAGTTATAATAAGGTACTTTGTTTCAAAGAATCATTTTCAGCTCAGTCATAACTATAAATATTCACAGAACTCCCTAGTACTGGCATAATAATTTTCCCCATTAATTTTCAGAATACTAAATGAGCTAATAGGAACCATTTTCATTTGAAACCTGTTCCCTCTCTTGCGCAGCCTATTTGTTATCTCATGGCCTCACATACATGTTCAAGTAAACAAGATCACATGGAACGAGTGTTTGCTCTGTAACAGGGCAGCTAAAATAAAGTTTCTCTCTGCCAATGAAAAAACATCATGAACTAATCAACAGTCTGTGAAAATGAACAGTAAAGCTGCTGAATCTTCGAGCATCCCCCTGTCTATTCTCTCAAATCTTCCCAAAAGACAGGGACACAGTTGTGCAGAAATGAGGGAGAGAGGCAGTGGATGCCAATAGCAAAAAACTGAAGGATTATTACTGGACAGGTTTATCGGAGAGTAACATTACTAACATACATTTATGTACACTACCATTCAAAAGTTTGGGGTCACCTTGTCTGTGGAGTACAGAGCCAAATCCCAAAAATATACAACGCTATAGCGTGCTTGCCTTACCAAAAAGCCATGTATATTGGTCCCAGAATGGTGAAACGACGAGGCTGGCGATTTTCGTGTGTTGAATGCAAGTGTGGTTCATTTGGGAGCAGTGTTTTTTGGCCATGCATTTAATAAGTTGAAAATCCAACAATATAACTTGATTAGTAACAAATCTCTAAACTACACTAATGTTTCTCTTGAGTGAACTTTGCCTGCGATTGATACATTTTGCTGTAATTCATATATGCAAATGCAGCTTTGCATTGGTGGTAGGTGTTCTAGAAATTCTCATTCTCATTCACAAAGTTATTGAGGTGGATTCACTAAACAGTCGTTGGTACATTACTGTTTGCAAGTAATGGTAGAAACAATTGCAACATTGATATTATATGAATAAACCTTGCTTGTAATTTATTAATAGATTTTATATGAAAAATTCAGTCACATTCCTTAGAATTCAAAACCTTGGATGGACTTTATACAAAGTGGTTGAATTGCATTTTATCATATGGAGAACTTTATATTTATTTACAAACCCAGTTCTGTTTCTGAGGAGAGTGTGAGCTGTTTTTGAGCTTCTGAGTTTCAGATTTCTTAGAGTCGCTATCAGAGCAAGGTGGAGCAAAGTGTATTCATGGGATTCCAGCATCTAGGATTAATAGCTGTTTCAGAGAGAGAGGAGTGGGAGGGGGGATCTGAGGGAAAGATAAATTCAGGTGAAGCTCCTAACAACTTCCTGTCTTAGCACTGGGCCTTTCTCTGGAGATACAAAACTTTTTTTGAAATGGCATGCTTTTTCCTATCAACTCTCTCCTAGCTCCTCCCTGGTTGTCATGGCTATGATCCAGATGTGAAGGCCGGAAAAGGAGCCCCCTCCCATTTTCATCTTTTGTTTTCAACTGTGACTGGAGAAGGAACTATGGTCAGCAGGGCCCACTGGTTTCAGGTTCATTCTCTCTGCACTTCAAATATCCAGTTTGTACTGGTTCAGAACTTCTTGAGGAGGGACAAAAGTTCCAGAGTCATCTATTGTATTGGCATTTCTTCATTTGTTTGTCCTGACACATCTGCGCTTTTAAAATAAAATAAAATAAAAGACCAGATGTGCGTCTCTTCAACAAAAGCTGTAGTTGTGCAACAAGTGAAGCTGTTTGAGAGCCCTCGCTTGTTCTGCTGTGTGTTTGGGAGACTCCCATGGCAAGGCAAGTCTGGGAAGTGTGGTGAAACTGGATTTACGTGACAGGATGCTGTCCTGCTGTCTAGATGACTCAGAATGGACTGAATTCAACCAGTCTTGTGGGGCCTCTCAGCAAGTGCTGTATTCTCTTGCTAGCAATCAGTTTTTGAGTTTGTCGTTCGGTTCTCTTGGTGAAATACTGCTCCGTGTCCATGCTAATAGCACTTGTGGATTTATGTGTCCCAGGTCACCAGGGTCTGGTCTCTGTGTGCATGGAGCAGATGACCGGCACACATTTCAATCCGGAAGCATCCGCTGTAACGCTTGAAGATTTCTGTGAAGCGACAGGAGACCAGCGATGGACTGCAGCACAGCTGTTCTTGGCAGTGGTTAGGGGTCTCCTGTCAAGTTAGCCCATCCGTGTGTTTTTTTTCTATGGCTGCAGTTCTCCCGCGGCTTTGCCGATTTCCACTGGCCTGCCTCCGAGTGGACTGGCAGGCTCTCGCATGGAGGCGTCTATTTCCAGGGTTTACTCTCAGCCAAGCTCCGAGGGGAGGAGGGACTGGACTTCCTCTGGGTCGTCCTAGGTTTCCAACACACACTGCAGTTGTTGACATATCCCTCCATGCCTTACGTCATGCAGAAAAGGCATTTGCGTAAGTGCGCTCCCACCCTCCACTTTTTCTTTTTCTTCTTCTTTGTCTTTTTCTCGGTCAGGAGCTTGGCTGGTGCTTTCTTTCTCTGCGTGTGGCTTGTGGTCCTGTTGCTCACAGCGTGCCGGAGGTGTTGTCACACCAGCTGGGATGGGGTGGCACTGAGAGCATGGCAGAACCTTGGGAGAGATGTTCTCCTACAGCGAATGCTCTCCTGGGTCCCAGATGTTCACAAACACCCTCAGGGTTTCTAGTGTTGTCTGTGAGAACAGCGCCCTCACAATGCAAAAAAGGCTGTTACCTTCAACTGTTCATTTGAGAGATGAGGCCTTTTCAAAAGTTCATATTTATCTATGAGACCTCCCTCTGTTCCTCCTTATATGTAGTCTGGCAAGGAGACTGGAAACTCACATTATTTACATAACACGCAGCATTTGTACAAGCCCCAGCGCTATGCCTAGAAGGTTCATAACCTTGCTCCAGTATGACGATGGCAGCGAGAAAGGCGGGATGAGCCAATACCTAAATCCACATACGCTCCTAATTCAACAAGGTAACTAAAAGCAGGCCCGAGATGGACGTTGCCACGGAAACCGCGCACAGCTGTGCGATAGTGTTGTGACAGCTGTGAACTGCAGGGGCTGCGGCTCTGGCCTTGCGGTGTTTGGATTTGGGCCCTGGAAGGAGGCAGAGGAGCGGGGCAGATGTGCAGGAGAGCAGGTCCAGAGACACCAACGACCCCTCTAACTCTGCCACCTCCACCCAACGTTTCCATGGAGACCCTGAGTCAAAGAACCAGAAGAAAGTAGGCGTTAGCCCTATGCAGAGATGCAAGGAGGCCCCTCCCCTCTTTATTCCACCCTTGCCATATTTGTCCAAAAGTATGTGGGGTGAAAGCCAACGAAAACATAGCATCATATTATTCCCACACGCATGTAAAAAAAAAGTTATGGCGACATTCATCCGTAGCTGAAAGACAAGAGAGATAAATACGAAATTTAGGTGCAGCATCGTGTGCAGTGATACCTCAAAGAGATGTTATCCCTGTGTGTTTTGAATCATAGATTCATAATTGGCAAAGAAATTCTATCGCTGAAGAATGGCCCCTTGTTAATGTCAACAAACAGACTCGTCAGCCAGTGCCATAATAGGCTGGAGATTGTTTCCAGATGGAAGGGGTTTGAGACAGGAGAGAGCTGTTGCAAAGGTTGCTGGGAGGTTGACTGGAAACCTTCCAGAAAGGCCAGGCACTGCTGCCGCATTGCATTGTGGTAAAATTGTGTGCGCTGGCAGCAGTGATGAACCCAGCCCTGTAGTAAAAGACACCAGAACATAAACAATAACAGAGTTGGAGTACACATGCTGGGTTTTCATTTGGCTGTTCTCATTGAAGCAGCACATGATGCCCGCCAGCTTTGGCCATGCGCCTCACTAGAATGGCGCAGTACTGTTTCACCACCTCTGTGCATATCACGTTTTCCTCCATGATTACTCATGCTGCAATTGTGCCTCTGTTGAAAGGGCATCCATTTCTTGATATTTCATATTCAAAGTAATTTATGATGTTATAGACTGACCAGGGAAGGGAGGATAATGGTGGCAAATTTTTAGATCCTGTGTTAGTGTGCCTGAGAGTATACTATAGATGAGATTATGGTTGATGTTGGGCAACGTGAGTGTTTGCATGTGTGGATGCGTCTGAGTGCTGCCTGGAGAGTGTGCCTGTGTGTGACCTCACACACGCGTGTATGCATTGGAGGGTTTGAGCCTGTGAGAGTGTATGTGCCCGTGTATGAGCTCACACGCGTGTGTACGCATCAGACAGTTTGGGTCTGTGAGAGTGTATGCGCCTGTTTGTGCTGGGCGTCACACTGCCTGCAGGACAGCAGGTCCGGAGTCGGGCTTCTGCTCCGGACTCACGCCGTGTCAGCCTGACGCTGCAGAACGCACAGAGTGGCGTGATGCGATGCGGTGGAGCGCCGTCTTTTTATAAACTTGAGTAGGCGTGAGGAGTCTCTGTGGAACCGAGAGCCCCGCTCCGATTGAGGACTTCTCTGGAAGGAGGGGAAAAGGGAAGAGCAGGCGCAGGTGCCGTTTGTGCGTGTTTGTGTCCGGGGCTGCTGCTGGCGACCGCGCCTCGATGCGTTGGAGGCGGAGGAGAGCGATGGCGCGGGCAGGGCAGGTGGAGGAGAAGTGGGCCGGCCCACCGACCTCCGTGCCCCTCCTCAGAGGTAAATCTGGCAAAGTGTCCGGTTAATGTGCGCTTGTTTTTAGGGAGTGTCCTTTTTCTTGCCCCTGAGGCAATGGTTTGCATTTACTGGGGTGGGTCATTTCAAGTTTACTGATTCCAGTTTAAATCAGGAGCTAGGAAGTAATTGGACGTTGGCTGGTCATCTGTTGTTTTCTTAAAACGTTCTGTTTTTAGTCCTCGCTTTCTGCTATGGAACAAATGATTGCTACTACCAAAAGTTTGTGGCTGGGCGTTATAACACCCAACATTGGTTCTGCTAAGATCCATTGCATCTTTGAGATATAGTGCTGTGAATAACTACATTTTTATTCCACGAGATGCTTCATAAGAAATTCTTGACTATCTCCTAACTGTCCTGATGTAATCTGGTTGTCTCAAACTACCAGAGAGGCAAAGCAGTTTATTTTATCGTTACTGATTATGCAGTTTTATGAGGTTTAATGCTTGGATCATTCAAAGAGGTTGGATGAAGTCTTGGGTGTTGTTGACCTCTCTGCTACTATTTGCTGTAATTTAACTGTAAATGTACTTTAATTATACACTCTCTCCATATTGCTCAAGTTACTTTAATGCTTAATTGTGCAGCATTTTAAGCTAGTCTAAGTGGTAGATTAGTTACAGTTTCATTTAATCTAGGTCACAGCATCAATTGATAACTCATGAATTTAAAAAATAAATATTTTAGTAAACCTTATTAAATCCATATTTTGCTCATTTGCATATTTGGTATAAATATCTATAACATGGATATTTCACTCAACTACAGAGGACACCTCCATGTTTATCCACATGGCTGACAAAATTCTGGCCTGTTCCCTTACTGTCCATTACAGTAGGGGTTTCTGGATACTCAAGGCTTGACTCACCAGCTGAAGTTATTTTTAATCCTTTTCCATGTAAATACACCATAAAAGAGGGCTTGTTTGTCCATGACCTCGGCCGATAAGGAAGAGAAAAGCACTCCATATTTCAGTGCTCACACATGACATTTGCACAAAGTGCTGGAAGGGTCTGTGATTCAGGCAGAGGCTCCCAGTGGAGAGGTCGGGCTGTCTGTCGGCAGACACACAGGCTGCACAGGTATTTATCTCTCGATATTACCCTGCTTTTTGCTCAGGCTTTCACGTGTGCCTTTACGTAATGCATTTGTACAGCGTTGACTGGAATACGCAGGAATCTGAGCGTAAGTTTGTGAAAACACCCAAACAAAACAAGGCTGTGCGGAAGGGCATCTCACGGGCGATCGGGGCCAGCTGCTCTCATCACCAAATACATTTTTCATGAAATGGCTTCAAAGGCTGTGGTTTATGGGGACAGGCTCCACTTTAGACAAATGGAAAGCATGCTGTTTTTAGGGGCCGTTTGGTTTTACTGCCAGAACGTTTGTGTGAAAGGCAGCATATGGAATTTTTCAACTGCACGGAACAGTGAAATTTGTGCTTTGCTAATGGGAACTTTAGGGAGTCCTAAAGCCAATAGCCGGGTGAGTGAACTCATTGAGAAGGAGGTGACACCCTTCACCAAACTCATGCCTTTTTGATGGAGCAGTACCACTCTCATGGTCAGCAGGCCCCATGGGCCTTTGAACGTGGTCATTTGTAGACAAAACATGCATTTTCTTGGTATCTGTAACTCTCGGCAGGTGCAAGCACCAACTGTAGTTGTTGACACACCTATAGGACCTGAACTTTGTGTTATTTTGGGCTTTGTCCGCTGTCTCTGAGAGTGATACAGGTTTATCCGGAGTAGCATGTCATTGGTGCCAGAAATGGGATGAGTGCCACTGACATGCTGGTTGGCTGGACAGCGCTGTGTGCTGGCTTCTCTTCTGCCTCGCTTCCAGCAGTGACTGAATCCTACTGCCATGTTCTGCCTCTTCCTCGTCCTGCCTCGGACCACTGAGAGCACGAAAGGAATTTGAAATGACATTTAGAAAGACTGAATGGCATGACAAAATGTTGAGCAATGGAAATCTGTTTTCAACCATTCACAGCTCGAGGGGTAGCCTCTTGATTTAAAAAAAAGTGCGCTACACATTTCTGAATATGCAGAGCAAATTTGGGCGGGAAACTCTTGCTGCAGCAGCCGGCCATTGGTTGGCCTCAGCAACCACATGTCCTCATACTTAGCCAATCACATACGCACATTACTACAGGTTCTCATATTCAACCAACCACACATACATCACTACATGATCTCGCCTCATACTCAACCAATCACATACATCACTACATGTTCTCATATTCAACAAATCACATGCACACTAATAGAGCATCTTTTTAATTGGTCTGTTCAACCTCTCAGGTGTTGCTGATTGGCTGTGCTGCTCTATGCATGCTCTGCTTGCTGCAGCTTACAGAATTGCACTCACCCTCTACTACCCAGCTTTCACCTGTTGTTTAGATCTGCTTCGAGGTGCAGGGGGTATTTCTCCCGTTTGGTAGGGGAGATATATGTGCTCCCTGTTCAGTGGGTATTTCATGTCTGTACCTAAAGCAGATACATTCCCTGCCAAGCCAAAATAATTACATAGTATATTTATTATATATTTAATCAAAAATGTGTGAGTTGTTGTCATGAATGAAATGCCATGGTCAATATTTCACAAACCTTTTCATTTCTGCACTGGGATTTAAGTATGATTAATAACGGTAGCTTCGGTGGAAATTCCAGTTTTATCCTGTCAAAGTTATATTTCCTGTCAGATTTACTGTGATAATCACTACGCTTCTTAGTTTTATCTGTAGAGTCATGCACCTGACCGAGCCCTTGAACACTGTCCAAGACCGTACTTGCAGTGCGAACAATTTAATGAATCGTCAACTCTGTACCGGGCCGAATACATAATTTTAGCTTGGTGTGAGGTACGGCGTGTGTCATGGTTGGGTTTTTCCTGAGAGGTATTTGAGCACGAGGGAGTGTGGGGGATGGGGGACAGGGAGAGGCCTGATACCGGCACTGCAGGAAATGAGCGTTGTGTGGACTGCGTCTGCGAACACTGGTGCAGGGTGAGTAAGAGGCGTCCCCGCAGCCCTGCAGCCCGTAATGAGGAGCAGATGTTTTCCACTTTCTTCTTATTAATTCAGCGTCATGTGATCCAGAGGGAACGGTGCCAAAACAATAACTTTCACTCCAAAATTTCCCCCTCTCCCTGCCCCATAACTCTGCTCTCAGACGCTCGCCATTCACTTTGTTGGGATTTATTTACCCGTAAGTCAACGATAAACCTTCATACGAGGCTGCGATGTGTGCAGTATTTTCTGCTGCTCCTGGGTTATGAATGTGCTCATGCTGGTTATAATGGTGTGTTTATTATTATGATTCCTGTGAGGGGTGCTCAGAGAACACGGGCATCAGCGCAGTGTTTCGCTGGAGACGGTGTAGGTTGGAACCAGTGTGTAGCCTGAGATCCAGCGGACAACTGTTTTCCCAGAACATTCTGAGGTCTATTTCAGGGGATTTTGGGTTCTGTAGTGTTTTGCTTTCTCACATCGTGAGTGGCAGGAATGTTCTCATGTGAGCTTTTTTGTATCAGATTTTCAGATTGTGAAAATCTGAGTTCATCTCAAGAGCTCTTTATAGTTGTTTCAAGTCAATAACCCTAGATTCCCCCAAATTGTGTTGTTCTAGATTCTTTAGCAGATTTTGATTTTTTTTACTGCCAATGTATGTTTACTTTTCTGCATGTGTGTGGCTGGACATACTTTCTGTGCTGTAGAGTTTGCACTGTAGTCTGGCAAATGAAGTCATTGTGAAGCCTGTAACCGCACATTAGAGAACGCTGGTGACCACATGGCACCTCCCAGCACTACTGAGGCCAGAACTACCGCAAAGAAACCCTATTGTGTAACAGGCTGGCTTGGGTTTGCAGCAATGGTTGATGTGCTACAACCCCAGACCTGTTGCTGCACTGAATTGTTTATTATCTTCCTTGCTGTAAAATCCAGCTATGCAAGCTTGAACAGCTTGAAAATTGAGCAGGTCATGATGGTCATAAGTTGGTCTAGCTTGGTATTAGCTGGTCGACCAGCAAGTGCAGGTAGCTTTGTCTGAGCTGACCAGCTACCAGCTATTTCAAAAGATAGCTTCAGCTGGTCAAAACATGTCTAGCTGGGATCTGGTCTGAGCTGGTCAACCAGCTAAACCATGCTGAGCTGGAACCTGGTCTGAACTAGTCAGCCAGCTACCAGCTGTTTCAAAACATAGCCTGAGCTGTTTTTTTAGCAGGGTTCTTTCAGAAAGATAGACTTGTATGAGGATGGTGGAGTTTTGCAGCTCAGATTGGCTTGCAATTTGGAGGGACATGGTATTAACAGCTGGCAGCCCTGTAGTCGATTCATTTTGGATCAGGCTGTTGTTATACAATGGTAGTCTCATCATGCTGCGCATCACTTCCTGTTTGCATAAAACCACAGAATGCAACCCAACCCAGTTATTCAGCTCTGAAGATGTTTAAACAGGTGTATTGTATGAATGCACTGCCATGTATTGCTACTCAGTGTGCCATTATTAAGAGTCTGTTCATCAACCTGAGCTCAAAATGGCATCCCTGCCTTTCCCGACCCCTGTCCGTCGCCTCTTTGATTCGATAGTGATGACAGAGGCCCTCACAGCGAGAGCTGGTTTATACAGTGTCTGGGTGGAAGTGGTGCCTGGGGGCCAGTGAGTATTGAGCACTGAGGTGGGATGCACTGAAACAATGGGCTCTTTGGAGCGTCACTCAGCACCTTCTCCTTTAGATCCAGTTCAGAG
This sequence comes from Conger conger, assembly GCF_963514075.1. Taxonomy (NCBI): domain Eukaryota; kingdom Metazoa; phylum Chordata; class Actinopteri; order Anguilliformes; family Congridae; genus Conger; species Conger conger. The sequence continues at coordinate 21,138,379 of NC_083762.1, read as the reverse complement.
GTAAGTGGCAGCACTGCACTATGCAGGACCACCGGGCCTGACATCAGAGGATCAGTATTGGGAGGGAGAGGGAGAGAGAGTGAGAGAGAGAGAGAGAGAGAGAGAGAGAGAGAGAGGACACTGCATATCGCTGTTGTTGTGACCTACTGTACCTACTGAAGAGCTACAGCCCCCTCTTGCCTACACATTCACCCTGCTTTAGCTTTTGGTTTGCACTTGAATCTGAGAAGTCTTGTTAAAAATGCATTGCTACTACAAAGGTGTAGGTGGACCAGTAGGTGTCACCCTTCCCTCAGGGCCAAATTAAGTTCAGTGCCCCTACGCAGTGTGGAGGGTGCTGTGCTGTCGATGTTGCCCTTTAAATGACCAGTCAAGCCAAGCCTGACTCTGTGTGGTCATTAAACATCCCATGGCACTTTTCGAAAGAGTAATCCTGGTGTCCTGATCAAATACCTGCAACACTGGCTCTCTATATTTATCTACAGTACCTAATCATGCCTCCTATATTTCACTGGCTGCAAAATCCCTTGAATTCCTGTTCTGCTATTTTATTTTCCTAGGTAATGATTACCAGTGAAAATTTACTACGTCATTTGACCTGTCCGGTTGTATAAAAGTAATGAATTAATATCCATTCCGTGTGAAGTGGACTGGATTATCCGTGTCTGTCTTTTGGGAATGGGGAAGTGTGTGTGTGAAGCAGTGTATGAATGCATTTCCTACTAAATGAACAGACTGGTTCTGCTCACACCGGGACTGTGGAATGTTACCTGTCTGGAACTGAAAAGAGCTCCGCACTCGACAAACACTTGCACAGAATTGCGCTCTTTACCTGCTTTGTTTATCCAAATACAAAGCGAGATCTGCTTCTGACTCAGCTTATTTGGGCGCGTATTATTTTTCTTTAGCATTGTCTGAAAAACAGTTCCTGTGTAGTCATTGTGAAGGCTGTGCAGGAATTCTTACTGGTTGCTTTTCAGTTTTGATCTGCACCAGTCTAAAAGTGGATGAGCAGAGGATGGGTGCTGTCCTTCATGGGAATGTTATTCCAGATGCAAATTCTACTTCTCTACTCTACAAACAGGTAAACTCAAAGATTGTACTGTCTGGCGGCGGATTCTTCTGGAGAAATGTACATTTTCCTGGCTTTACTGTGGCATTGTCTGCAAATATGTGAGGCACTGTGTTAAACTAAAACCCAGAAATATACAAATCAGCTTTGTGACATCAATTGATAACACCTCTGCTTGGTATAGCCAGCCCAGCACTTTTTTCCTAGCAGCATTTCAAAATGTATTTGAGCTTCTAAACAGACTATACACGCTGAAGAGAACACTAATGAGAATGTAACAAAAAAGTTTACAGCAACAATTCCCGTACGCCTTTTAAATTCAAGTTGTGAAATGTCTTTCTGTTTTCTGCTAACTTGGCCTGTAACTGTGACTGGTAGTGTTGCTTTGTCAGTGGGAGAAGGCCTTAATTGCCTTCTTGTTGCAACCCCCCGTGGATCGAAGTAGGGAGCTGAGGGTGTTGGCAGATGACAGCGACTCCTCTTTTGTCCATAAGAGTGTGAAGTAGGTGCTGTGTCTCTGAGTGACATTTACAGCAGTCCTGATGCGCTCTCTGTTGGAGCTGCAGACCCAATTGCAGCAATATACCACCGAGCAGTCAGGACAGAAAGTGCATTTGAAAACAGATAGGCTGTTATTTGTCAGTGCTGGCTAACCGGCCAATCAGCATGCAGCATTTGCTCCCATGGGTTCCTTGCCTGAAGGGTGTTTGTTTCTTGTGAGCATAATTAAACTAATTACTGTGGACAGATCCAAGACTGATAAATTATTTTGAGTAATAATCGTGCGCATCTTAGAGATGCCTGTGGCCCATCTGGATCGATGACTGCCTCCAAGAGTTCACAGACTTACGTCATTGTCATCATGCCGTTAATCAGCATCAGTCTTTTATTTTTCTGTTTGTGTGCAAACATTGAATTATTCCTTCCAGATCTAGGATCACTGCCAACAAGACTCCTCCTAATATATATGGCAGTGAAATTCACACGCACATGGTTTTATTTTTTCATTTTTTTGTGTGTGTTTTAATTTATATTAGCATAAACTCCTCAACGTGTTTCTCATAGGTCAGAGGCCACACAGAAGCATAGCCTATGAGCAGAAGGACACAGTGAGCGGAGAAAAAGAGGGTTGATTGAATTTGTGCCAAGAGCCAAAGCTTTAACTGTGACTTATTAACACTGGTTCAGTGTTGGTTAATGAGAGAGAGTGGGAGAGGGAGGGGGGAAGAGAAAGAGAGAGAGGGTAAAAGAGAAGAGGAGGGGGAGAGAAGGAGAGAGAGAAGGAGAGAGGGAAAGAGTGAGTGAGTGGGAGAGGAAGAGAGAGAAATGGAAGTATGGGGGGAGACAAAGAGGAGTAACTGGACTGAATTGAGCAGAAGCTGCCCTGTGAGCCGAGATAGTGGCATCTTTATGTGTGATGGGACAGACAGGCCCAGTGCTGTGTGAATGGGTGGCCAGCTGGGTGATGCTCAATGGGGTGCATTAGAGACCCCTTCCTCTCTGACCATGGGGAAAAGGACCCAGCCACCGCCCTACACACACACACACACACACACACTCTCTCTCTCCGGCCCTGTGTGCACTCCCTCTCCCCCCGCCCGCACGTCGGTCTTAGTCTCCCTGCTTCCTGAGCAACGCACGGTTCTCAGAGAGAACTCCCATCTCTCCTCGCTCAGGTCATCTGATATCTCCAGAGTGGCTGGACCGGCAGTCTGTAAAGGGGGACAAGGTGAGGGCGCGATGCGGTTTGCTGTTTTTGTGTGGTGTAAGATCATTGTTTGTGAGATTTGTCTTCTGGTCATCGGGGTGACCAAACCTCCAGTTGAAAAGGCATGGCAGTATCTAGTGAAGATATCCAGTGTGAGGTTGCTTTTCTGGATGAACATGCAGCGTTATCTATTCACTGACACCCTGAATTGGAAAGATACAGGGGTGTAATTCTCAGACTGTGAATGTGTTCATATAAGTAGTTGCATCATCTTTTTTCTGAAAATTTTCCTCAGTTGCTAATTTTGAATACTCAGTGAGAAACTTCAGAGAGGGTCATATAGGGATGTAAAATACCTCTTTCGGGTTGCCCTTCCTTGTTTGGCTGTGTTTTACAGGTCACTGCCTCTCTTATCTTCCATTTGGCGGCTGCTTGTCATCCCAGAGACAGAGGGAGATTCCAATCTCCCACACAGATTTAGGCTTGTCCCTGAAGAGGTGGTGATAGACAGAGCTGGGGGGTGTCCAGCACTGAGTCCTGCACTCTGAGCTCACTGGATCCTACCTGGTGTAGGTGAAACAAAATGGTGTTCCAGGGTTTAGGTGCATTTCCCTCCAGGCTATAGAGCAAGTGTTAGTGCTAACTCTGTCAAGGAAATTTTTTTGGTTGTTGTTATTCTGGATGCCACGTACAGGCTGTTCAGAATGATAAGTATGAGTATTTAAAACTTGCAGGCATACACTCACATTTCTTCATAGTAGTGCCTTCTACAGCACTTTGAACTAGAGGAGTACACTTCATGTGCAGCAGCAGCAGGTAGACAGCAGGTGCCTGTCTGGCCGGAGAAGTTTGTGTTTGGTGAGAGGAGTACAGTTCCACTGACTGGAACCCTCCCTCCTTAAATACGAGGTGAAGCACTCTGAAATATGACTCTGGTTCATTTGCTTTTCACTGTAGATAAGATAAGGCCCTGCATTAAGATCTGAAATTGACCCAGAGAAAAATAAATTAAAGTTTGCAGCTACTAGCACTAGGGCGCAGCCATCTTGGAACAAGCCAGGTTGTGATGTCACTCGGTTGGCTTGTCTCAGCTTCTGAAGCTATTTCTTTTACTTGCCTGCTTACTTTTTTGGAGCTCAACAATGGGGAAAAGCAAACCGGAGAACCCAAGGCAGGGCTCTACAGTCCTCCCATTTTAGGCTCCTGCAAATTGATATGTGCTAACTGAATAATAATTTAGGAGCACATATACAGGTACTATTTGGAAAGCATTAGTGTGCTCTTAAATATTTAAACTTATTTTTCAGCACATGTGCTCCTTGAAAAACATGTTAGCCTAGAGCCCTGCAAGGAGGGTCATTTTGTATTGCTCCGGGATGCTCAAATGAGTACTAGTACCAAATAAAACTTGCTCATTTTCCAACTGCCTCTGATGAGACTGCAACCACTGCACTGCTGGCTGGCTGCTCAGAAGAGGCTGTGGGACTGGGGTGATGGTCCCTGTCCCACAGGTGGACTCATCCATCGTTGAGCTTGTTGAAAGTCAGCAGTCTGATGCTAATTGCTGCAAAAAACTGTATGTTTCTAGCAATGTGTTAATTTCAGGTTTGAATGCAGAGCCATATCTTATCTAAGGTAAAAAGCAAACAAGCCAGTCATAGTACTGAGCGCTTCATGTCTCCTTTAAGTGACACTGTAGTCTTGCGCCCCCTGCACGATTGCTGACCAAAGCAGGCACTGTCATGGCCAGGATTTCATAGTCTGTGGAGTGCATCCTGTCCGACATTGTGTTTTAGCAGAATTAAGCATTCTGCAGCTCCTAGGAGTCTCACACAATTACAAGCAGTCAACTGTGAGTTGATGAAGGGATTGGGTTTGCTTTGCCCAACGCTGCTGTGGATGTCCTCAGTGTGACTTGACTTCTGTCGTTTGTTAGGACACAGAAATGACATTTGCTACATCAGTGTCTCTCAACAGAAGGCTGTTTGTGAAGCTACTGAAAGAGCCCTTATGACTTCCAGGAATGGAGGAGTTAAACACTTATTGTAGGAAAATCTATTAAGCGGGAGTGACAGCGTGAGAGAGAAATAGAGAGGGTGCCCCTCGTTGTCTGCTGCCATTCAATGCTGTGATGTGAATGAGTTCCTCCTCCCTGTTTGTGCATGCCTCAGAAATAATACCACAATATAGCATCAGTGCATCGTTCATTCAGTTTGACAGAATGGTCCGAGGTTTCCCCCACACTGTTTATTCCGCAGTAAATTATCAGGCAGTGACTTGTATTTCCGTTATTTTATTCAGGTGCCCATGTCGTAAACAACTGAGCCTCTGTTGGGAGCCTACGTTTAAAGCTGAGCACAAAGATGGATGCCATGTATTGACAGATTGAAAAATATATGCAGTTCTATACATGGCCACTAGGGGCCGTGAGTGCATAATAAATTGTCAGAGGGCTGCCTATGCCCTTGACTACTTTGTTGGTTACCATGCTAGCAGTTATTTTCTGACGGTGAAATTCAGTGTGGGCAATTGTGCTTTATTTTTACAGATTTTTCTCCCAATGCACAGTCCGTCACCCATCCCCAGATAAAGTATATCTGATTTCACCTGTGGGCAGCCTGGAGCGTAGTGGTTAAGGTACATGATGGGGATCCAAAACTTTGGTGGTTCAATACCCACCACGATAAGATCCACTCAGCTGTTAAGGGCTCTTGAGCAAGGCCCTTAACCCCACATTGCTCCAGGCGGGGTTGTCCCCCTCCTAGTCTAATCAACTGTAAGTCGCTTTGGATAAAAGCATCAGATGAATGACATGTAATGTAACATCATTTGTACAGATCTCTATGGTGGTGGGCACATATAGCAGGGCTTCAAAAGCAGCTTTAAGTGTTTTTAAGAAATTGTGGAAAGATCTGACTTTGAAATCGGGACCAAAGTAGAGGTGAATTAGGAGGAATTGGGAAGAGATAAAAGGCGATTCATATGAGGTTTAACCGTGATAGCTTTCTTGTCAAAATGAGTTCTGTGTATTTATTTGGTTCTTCAAAATATTTTTAATTGCATTTCATATTCTGCCAGCATTTCACCTCGTAACGTCACTGGATGCTGGCACGTTATATCTATGTGCCTTAACAAAGCTCAACAGTACAACAGTGTCACAGGAAATCTGTGAAGATGGAAATCTGCAGATCTGCAGCAGAACGGCAAGCTGTCTGGCTTCTCACTGTCATTCTTCCAAAGGCAGGAAAAGGAACGAGGAATAGACAGAAGAGGGACATGGAGGAGAAACATTTCATTCTTCCTCCCTTTTTTCTGTGGGTCATCCAGGGTTACCTTATCAGACTGGAGTAGAGTAGGAGAAGAGGGTGGGCTTATGTGTGATAATTGGGCTTAGCCAAAACTTTCCTCCAAAATTTACAGGATGCTGCCACGATGTGTGCTTTTGACATCTGTTACTGTAAATGTAAAAGTAAACATGCCAAAGCAAGTCACTGTCACTACAGTGCCGATAGAGGACATCTCATACAAACATGAAATGGGGACAGATAAACATACAACAGGTGTTGTACATAGCTGTCATAAAGCAGTAATTAGACTTAAAACATTCGATCCTCACCTTCTTACAAGTAAAATATTTATGTGTAGAACCATATACACTTAGTGAGCACTTTATTAGGTATTTATAATACTTTTTTTTGCTTCTGCTGCTCTAGCCTATCCACTTAAAGGTTTGACGCGTTGTGTGTTCAGAGATGCTCTTCTGCATACCACACATACCGCATAAAAAGAGCTGAACCTGTTGACCACGTCTGCATGCTTTTATGCAGTTTATGCTTTTTATACAGCCACACAATTGACTGATTCAATATTTGCATTAACAAGCTGGTGTACATGCTGTCTACCTAATAAAGTTATCACTTTATACTGTATTTTGAATTTCTTAAGCTTGAAAATTGGCTCAAGACTGAAAAACATTCTGGAAACATATAGTACTCATGCGTTTTTAAGGTTAATTAGGCTGGAATTAATTATATTGATGCATATTCTGGATGGCCTTGTATAAGTCATCTTTGCCATGTTGTCATCCAGTATAAGATAGCATTATCCAATAAATTGATATTTTTTACAACTAAGTAACACCAAAAATACTGCATTTAAATAGTATTAATGGAAGGAAAGATCTTTAGTGCTAGTGGCCTGTGTGTCAGTCCCCCTCATGGAGGTACAGGTGTGACCAGCACCCCACTGCCTTGTCCTGCTTTGTTGACTGGTCTCCCATAGAGGTCCACTGTAGGCCGCAGACCCACAGCCTTTATAAGCAGCTCATTAGAGATGAAAGCGTCATGTGGTCCCAGCGTCACCGCACTGACCGAGCGGAACCGAGCTCCGCGGCTGCTGCTTTTGTTCTCTCTCTTTCCCTCTCTCCTGCTCGCCCTTTCTCTCTTTCTCTTTCTCTGAATGGTTTTCCCATCCGAGTCCTCAGGGGCCCCGTGGGGATATGGCGCTCTGGCGCTGTGAAAATAGTCCGTCCTGAAAAGCAGAAAGCTTCCCCAGTTTAAGACATTCCAACATCTGGGCTTTGCGTGGTGGTGGTGGGTTCATTGGGCCTCATTGTCAAGAAAAAGAAAAAGATATAGGACATTTTCATTCTTGGTTACTGGCATACAGTTGTGTGGGGAGGCATATAAATTAGTGCTCTGGGGTCAGCGTTGCAGCCGAGTTGCAGTCTTTCACTGATAACAGGGACGAAATGGTGACATGGGGGCGACATGGCTCAGGCAGTAAGAGCAGTCGTCTGGCAGTTGGAGGGTTGCCGGTTCGATCCCCCGCCAGGGCTGTGTCGAAGTGTCCCTGAGCAAGACGCCTAACCCCCAAATGCTCCTGACAAGCAGGTCGGTGTCGGTGTGTGAGTGTGTGTATGAATGGGTGAATGAGAGGCATCAATTGTACAGCGTTTTGGATAAAGGCGCTATATAAATGCCAACCATTTTCCATTTTCCATTACGGATGAACCTCAGAACTTCAGAGATTAACAGTGTGCCTAAGGGCTGGTTAATGAAATGCCAAGCAGGCAAGAGAACTACAGTATGTGGGTTTAGAGCTGTGTAGTGCAATGGTTAGGGAACTGGTCTTGCAGCTCCAAGATTATAGGTTAAATTCCCAGGTAATACCCTGCCCTGCCCTGTCGTGCATTAAAATAGGGTGCTTAATCTTAGCAGCTTCTGTGTGTATCCGACTGTATAAATTGGTTAAGATTTAAGCAATAAATGAATTAATAAATTAATAAATTAGTGCTCTGGGGTCAGTGTTGCAGCCGAGTTGCAGTCTTTCACTCATAACAGGGACGAAATGGCGACATGGGGGCGACATGGCTCAGGCAGTAAGAGCAGTCGTCTGACAGTCGGAGGGTTGCCGGTTCGATCCCCCGCCAGGGCTGTGTCGAAGTGTCCCTGAGCAAGACACCTAACCCCCAAATGCTCCTGACAAGCAGGTCGGTGTCGGTGTGTGAGTGTGTGTATGAATGGGTGAATGAGAGGCATCAATTGTACAGCGTTTTGGATAAAGGCGCTATATAAATGCCAACCATTTTCCATTTTCCATTACGGATGAACCTCAGAACTTCAGAGATTAACAGTGTGCCTAAGGGCTGGTTAATGAAATGCCAAGCAGGCAAGAGAACTACAGTATGTGGGTTTAGAGCTATGTAGTGCAATGGTTAGGGAACTGGTCTTGCAGCTCCAAGATTATAGGTTAAATTCCCAGGTAAGACCCTGCCCTGCCCTGTCGTGCATTAAAATAGGGTTCTTAATCTTAGCAGCTTCTGTGTGTATCCGGCTGTATAAATTGGTTAAGATTTAAGCACTGTAAGTACCCCTGACTAAATCTTTCAGGTTTAATGTCTGTTGCTTGGGTCTGAGTGTACAGTTTTAAATGGCAAATAAATAGATGTGCACTTAGCAGGTGTCCATCAAAGGTGTAGCACAGGAGCATTTTCAGCCTGTATCAAATGTGCCTCTGCCTGACCGGCTTTAGTCCTTGCAGACTGGTGAACATAAGGCAGTGCTGCACAGACTGTTTATTCCCCCTTTCCCCTGCTCATATTTCCTCCTCCTCCACCTGGTGAGAGATGGATAGGGGCGAGTGCTGTGGTGTGGGAAGATGTGCGCCACGGAACTCAGCCCCACCTCTTGCCCGGCTCGGTGTGTCAGGTTCCCACGTGCCCCCTCTCTCTCGATTAACAGTACCATAACCCCCGTAACTGCGAATACGCAGACCCTCCCCTGACGGCTGGCAGGGCATTCTCCAGATGGGACCACGGGCGATATGAGGAATTCACCGGCGGCTGCCAAACGCAATGCTCGCTGGCTCCTAGCATGACGTGCTTCTCAGATTGCCAACCCCTGCATTACAGAAACCAATCTCACGGGTTGTTAATATCATCTCATCTCTATGCTTTCAGGGCTGCTTCTCTTTATGTTTTTCAGCCTGTGTTTCTTCTGCTGTGACCCCTTGATGAAGCAACATCACGCTTCCATACGGAGAGGATGAAACAGTGTCAGTGGAAGGCAAATAATACATTAGCCTGCCAGCTGCGGCTGAAAATGTACCAGCTCTGTGGAAACGGAGGATTCTGGTCCACAGTAGAAAAGTGAAGGCAGAAGTGGGCCTGCACTCACATTTCACAACATTACCACAACAGTGGTGCAGTGTATCAGACTCAGAAGAGCACTGCATGCGAGCTGTTTTCATACAGGTGTGCTGCAGAGCTTCAGTTTGCGGCCCTGTTTTGTCATTTCTTTTTTGGAGCGAGGGGCTTTGAGCGACCCATTTCCCAAGCCCACCTATAAGACCCTCTCAGTATTGTCAGGAAATGGCTGGCTTGGATAGAAGGGGGGAGATGCGGAGAGAAAGGGAGAGGAGGAGAGGGGGGAGGATATAGAACAGCCGTTCTTCTCCTTCAGCTGCGTCCCTGCAGGATTGGGAAGTCTGGGTTGAGTTAGGAAAGCCGAAAAGAGGCGGAGCTTTCCCTCCCACCCCCTCCCCCCTGTAGCACCCCAACTTTAGCTCTGCCTGTCTTTTCCTTGTCCCCTCCAGTCTGGCACTCAGGAACGGGAGACATACCTTCTTTCACCACCCAGTTCTCCGTCCTCTCTCTGTGCCACAGTTTGGCCAGGTTGACCTCGGCAGCAGGAGCAGCTGGACAGGTATGTGGTACCAGGTGGCTTCTCCTGTGCATGTCAGCTCATTGGTGGCTGGTGCTGCTGTAGACAGTGGGCCTGAAGGATGATCCGTGTTGAGAGGTAACGGCCACATCCGAGTTGTGCATTCACCCTTGCAGCAGAATGTGGCTTGGTCTCCACAACTGCTCAAAATTGCTGATCATTAGGGTCTGTGAAAGCTGTTATTACGATTGTTACCATGCACTCTGAGATGTATGACTTCATTCTGAAATATGCGACTAGATGAGTTTAAAAAAACTCACCAAACCGCAGGATTTTAACCAAGCAGACGCAGGATAATGGATATTGTGATTACCCCATTAAGTCACTGGCTTTCACCGGCACACAGACTCCATTTGCAAAGTTTACTGTCCGGAGTCCATTTAAAGCAGATGCAGCAGATATAGCTATTGGGGCATTCCAGCTGGATTTTGAGGGCATATGAAATGGCCTTTGTGGAGGAACAGTGAGATTGATTGTTATATATTCATTATGTTAGGGTCTAACAGAGGGGTTCTGAAAGTAAATATTCTTCTTGGCCTTTTACACCGGTGACCCAGTATAGTAGCCAAGGTTAACATCCCAGTTATGACAAGAATGTCAATGATATACCTCAAGGATAGGTATCAGATGGGTAGTTCCTGTGTATTTACTGTGTTATTACTCCAACACAAATAATTTGAGTTGTCACAGCTGGTGTTAAGTTGGATAAAGTTGGATAAAGTTGGGCAGTAACTACTCTGGGCTCAAAGGTTATTTCTGTTCAATGGCTCAGTGTTGTGTACTTTGTGTTAATAATACATGATTGTATAAATATTGATTAATATCTTTCCCATATTAAATGTTCAAATACAAATTCTTCTTCAAGAAGCTTCATTTTCGTCTGATGGAACCCGAAAGCCACCCTTTATTTTTCCAGCAAAAAATTAATATTCCTTCCTGGAAAAATAAAGAAACTTGTTAAGCACTCCTGGGCACTGTATTTCATCTTAGTCTATATGATGGCATCTTAGCGAGCAATAGCAGCATCTTGCCATTCAAGTCTTTGTAGAGTTGGTTGTATTGATCAAGGGGGCTTGCTCTATTTGATTGTACTTGTAATGGTAAATGTACCATTTCCCGTTTACTTGCCTACTGTTGGACTAATGTTTTCAGTAGTTAAGTACATGAATGTAGGAGGCACTGGGTGCTGCATTCACTGCCTCAGGCTTCCCTGCCAGTACATCTCTGGCTGGACCACACAGCAGAACCATCAGTTCCTCAGGTCTTCTATTCATGAGGTCCTCATTAAAAGGTAATGCTGTTACAATGCCAGTGGATGCCATCTGCAGCCTAGGCTGTGTACTGGTAAGCCAGGCAGCTGGGTGCTTAGCACCAGGGAGTTTTGCCCATCTCTAACTGGCACACTAAGGACATCTTTATGCTTCAGTGTTTTAACTCACTGTGTTTCCCTCTAGCTAAAGCCCTTTGGAGCAAGATACAGTCTGCATGGTAGACTAATGACTAGACTAATTCCTACTTTTCAATTATTACTGCTACGACTTATGTAATATTAAACGGAAATGTTTTATAATCACTAGCTTTAGCATTTTGTTAACAGTATTGCCATATCGTATGTCTCAGATTAATCAAGTTCTCTGAAAATAAGCTGTGCAGAGCAGCATCAGTTTCTGAAATGACTGTGAAAATGTGCATTGTGTGTACTGTATATTAATATTTACAAAAGCAAAACTTTGATTGTACAAATGTCCTGACTGTAACTGAACACACGGTGAGCTTGTGAGATGTGACTAGTCCCTGAAAGGCGAACAGAAGGGAGGGGTGACAGAGAGGATGCTGGGAGGTGAGGCATCTCCCTCTTTGCAGTGCTGGCTCAGTATGTTTTGAGCAGCCATTGATAAATGATGGAGTGGATAGACACACCCACTGGGACTCTTGAGTGAGGTGGCAAAGAAAAGGCTGTCATGCAGAAAGACACAGACCACAGAACATGGAGGTCACTCTCTCTCCCCCTATCTCTCTCTCTCTCTCCCCTCCCTCTCTCGCTCTCTCTGCCTGTCTCACATATTCAGTTAGCATTTGAGCATCCAATCTTTTACACTCAGAATACAGCTACTGGGGTTAATGTGTGAGGTGAGTGAATGTGGGAGGGGATTCTGGCTGTCTCCCAGAGTGGCAGATTTGTAAAGGAATCCTGTACTTCTAATTCTTAGCAAAAATTGCTGTAGTCTGCACATCGAGTAGAAAATTAGTTACGTTTGTGATGCCACAAAAAAATAGAATATGCAGAGCAGTTTGAATAGGACTTTTGAAATGTGTTAAAAATGTGTTTAAAAGATTAATGTCAGATAAAATAGGTAACTGATGGAAATATTGTTAAAATATTGTAGTGCTGTTTGGTATTTAAAAAAGTAACAAGGGCACAGCAAGTCACTAATCTGGCTAGGTAGCTAGTTACAGTTAAAGTTGCATTGGTTGGTTATGTGGCCTAGCATTATTGTGCTTTGCCACAGAAATTAAAACTATCCCCACCCCCCTGCTTTACACCCAATTCGGCTACTGTTCCTCTGTTTTGGAACGTGTGTATCCCATAAACAAAGATAAACTGATATAACGACATGGTTATGCACAGCCCATATGCATGCTGGGAATGTGGAAACTACATCACATACCTCTCCGATGTTAAGCTCTTTGTGTACAACATTTTTCTCACCTCTTTTTGCACCTCCAGTGATACATCAGAAAGCAGTGATACTGAATATGAATGGCATTCGTGAGTGTTCTCATTAACAAACCATTTCCTGACAGAATGATGATAAACCATGGTCCATGATTAACAGAACACGATGTACTGAATTAAATTGTAGGCTTGCCATTATTTCACACCTGGAATAGCGCAGACATTATAGGTTCGAGACATATCTTCATACCTTCTCATTTTTAAAGGTTGTTTGTTTACATATTTGTGTGGAACATAAACAAAACACCAGCTGATGCCCGAGTAATCAGCCACACAACCTCCTGTCAGTCTTTCTTGGTTGTCATCCAAGTATAAATTTGACAGGGAGCTGAAAACATCTTGAAACATTTGATTCTCGCCATGAAGCGGTTGGTGATTTCAGAATGTGCAACTACGTGTTCAGAATGCAACCTGTGGCAATAAGGAAAAAGCGTGTAGTGGAACTGAGGGAATTATGAGTGAGATCATTCTGGAAATGATGATTCGATTGGGAGATGTGATGAGATGGCAGAAGTGACTGAGTGTACTTCCTGTGAATGGCCCTGGTTAAGGCCGCTCTGCAGCCCTTGCATTAACAGATTAAAGGCCTGTCCATCCCACAGGCCACCACACGGTGCACACCCACTTTAAAACCATCCCACAGGGCACCATGCAGGGTACGTGTACTTTAAAACCATCCCACAGGGCACCATACAGCGTATGTGTACTTCAAAACCATCCCACAGGGCACCATACAGGGTACGTGTACTTTAAAACCATCCCACAGGGCACCATACAGCGTATGTGTACTTTAAAACTATCCCACAGGGCACCATACAGGGTACGTGTACTTTAAAATCCATCCCACAGGGCACCATACAGGGCACACATACTCAAAAAAAACATCCCACAGGACATTATACAGGGCACACATACTTTAACAACAATCCCACAGGACACTATACAGGGCACACATACTTTAGAAGCCATCCCACAGGACATTATACAGGGCACACATACTTTAGAAGCCATCCCACAGGACATTATACAGGGCACACATACTTTAGAAGCCATCCCACAGGCCACCATACAGGGCACACATACTATGAAAGCCATCACACAGGGCACACATACTCTAAAAGGCTGATTGAGACAGTTTCTGTTCTCCCCCACTGTAGAGCGATGGTCGCTTCTCTGCAGCCTTACTCAAGGGCATCACATCATCGTCAGAATCAATCAAACCGTGACATGCGTGGGGTTTCCACACACGAGCGCCCAGAAGCAGCACGGTGTTTTAATGCGCTTGGCGTAGGGGCTGAGGAAATTAGCGGTGGGAGAGGAGACCTTTTCCCAAGGAGACCTCCTTGGCCTGCCTTGGACAATCTGATGAAGATTACAACATTAGAGACATTTATCCAACAACAAATTCTGCTTTGTTATTTGGGGCACCAGTGGGACATGTGACAGATGTGCATATGCCCTTGTGCTTAGTATTTCACTATCGTAAAAACACTGGGAGCTTTCAGTGGGAAGGTGGGAAACTAGTCACAGGCTGTGGTCATTCTAACATGGTCAAATTAAGTAGGTGTCCAGAGCACTACAACTAAAAACTTTGAAAGGGAATTTCGAGAGTGATTTTATATTGTACCCTTAGTTTCCTTAATTCTTTATTGCCCTTTTCCACCTAAAAAACAAGTGCATCCAAGCATCAAGAGCAGGCTTGTTCTTGACCACTAGGCATATGAAACACAGTTTATTTTCCAGAATAGATTTTTGCTCAGCTGTGTCTTGAAAAACACAGGAATTACACAGCTGTAATCCACTGCTGTGGGGGTGGGGGATTGGAGCAGGAGATAAATAAATAAACAAATGGAACTGAAATAAAGAAATAAATCGAATGGGATTAAAGAGTAGGAATTTGCGGGGCCGTGTGTAATCCAGGGCGTAATCTCTGGGATGTGTCCAGCTCTGGGGGACGGACAGTGGAGCTGCATTATTAAAATGCAACTAATTGCCCATAATCTCAGCAGGCCAGATGTCTGCAGCTCTGCATTCTGTAAAACGGGGCCAGACCGCACTCATCGTCAGGGAACATACGCGACAGACAACCTTCTGAAGTGCACCTTCGAAGGCAAACCGCACACTGGCACAACAATCTACTGAAGCCAAGGTACCTGTAAATGAATACTGAAGTAAACAAAGTCTGTTCTGTTATCCAGGAGAATTGTGCAATTGTTATTGAGATGAGGGGCAACCATTAATATTACAGTGTTCTGTGTTTAGCTTTCCATGTAGATATACAGCAGGATAGTTTTTAGTACAGAAGGATGTTCTGGGGTGCAGTGTACTGTGTTGATTTGTTTCTATGGTGGACATACGAGGATCTGGTGGGGAATAACTTTCTTGGATTATACAGTAAATATGCTGGCCTATATGTTGCGGTCTTTTGTGCTAAAAGTAAATCAACACATTGCGGGTGAAAGTAAATCAGCACAGTGCGGCAGTGGACTGTTATGATGATGTTCAGTATGAGTGTTGGCACATCATTTAAGAATAAATTAGGTGAGCTCCTCATGCTGTCTAATCTGTCTGAGGCTTTGACATGAATTGGTAAATATTGAAATGCTAGTGTATCATAATTGTCACATTTTAAGTGATGCTCATCGTTTAAGTAATTATAAAATGCTAAGCAATTTTACAAAGAAATAGGATTTTTTTTTCACCCATGTACTTTATACACAAAAGTCAAATTTGTATCCACATTTTCACATTTACATTCAATATGCAAACACATGCAAAGCTCTGGCTAACTGGATAGTTTTTTTTTCTGTGTGTGCAGAAATGTAGGCTTTTTGAACAGGAGGGAATGAGGTCAGGGCTCAATGTGTGTGTGATAGAAGTACTGTAACTGGAGCTTGGGGTAAATACACACGCTCTGGGATTCAGGTTGTGATAGGCCTGACTTGTAAAAACCGTAATGCTCAGAAACTAAACATCCGCTGCTTTCTTACCGACTTCGGCTTTGTTTATTTTGGTTCTGAGCAGACTTGAGCACTTCTGCAGTGTTGGACATTAAGGACCAGCCAGCCCTGTACAAAGCCACTGAAAAACATTAGACTTACTCAGCTTGTGGATAAAGCGTAGCCTTTGTTAAGCTGTCCGTAATGGATTCTCTGCTTTGAGGAGATGCTATGGAGTGTTAAGGGGATACACAGCTACGTAGGGTCTACAAAGAAAGGGCTCAGATGTTCCAAAACAACACACAACAGACATGCAGTGCCTGTTGGAGCCCACTACAACTGACCTCTCATGAAGTAAAATCTGCCTACCGTGGGTTGCATATAAGGCAACCTGTGAAAATGCAAATGGTTTTTGGACATGTTTACTTGTCGTCAGGTTCCTTTTTATTTTTATTGAGAGGTGTATTGGTCTATTGCCAAAATGTGCCTTTAAATGGTGTATTCTAATCAAGCCATTCCATGAATTTATATCTTACAACATGCTTTATGTCACTCTGCAGAACTCCCACTATTCAGAACATGGTTGTTGGGTTGTTGAGAATCCTATACATTTATGGTATTATTTTCTGGATTAAAGCCATTCGATGCCGCACATGATTGTGTTTTACATATGAATAATTTGCTGATCTGAAAGAGCTGTGGCTGGGTATTAACCCTTTCCTGTTCTGACTTTAGCAAGGTCAGTCGGAGCCAGTCAGAGTGGTTTTTCCATGCTCGTTATTTTCATGAGGAAAAGGGCTGGGATTAACTTATTTGATGTTGAGGTGTCAGACACATTGATTTCTGCAAGGTCAGGGGAGTGGGAGGGGGTGGTTGTGGATGAGTTTGGGGAGTAGGGGGGTGATGTGCTGAGTTCACACTGCTGCCATCTCTCTGCTCTGTGGGGACCTGTGGCTGAGTAGCTGGCTGCCAAACAGGAAGCAGGACGGGACGAGGCAGGCTTCGGCCGACCTTATTTTCACATTTCGAAGGCTGTTTACCCACGCTTCTCTAGCGAAGGGCAACGCTTGTGTGTAAACAGGGGGGTCTGACTTGCCTAGTGACCTCATTTTGCCTCCTTTGATACAAGATGTGCCGTGCCTCGGAAATGACCATTCTACAGACTTTCCACGGCGTTTCCTTCCTCCTCTCTCTGTTTATTAAGGAAACGTAATGGAATTCACCCTCGTGTTCCTGAGTGGGAGAGAACTAGTTTTTGTTTTTGACCATTTCATAACCCAATTTTCACTTTTCTCTTAACTGGGATCATTTATTTGACTTTCTCCACAAAAACAGGCAGCATAGACAAGTGTGCACTGTCCTCCAAACTGTGTGCTTGTATTTGATTGAGGTGAGATGGAGAATGTCCAGTAAACGTCACCCCGACCCCAGCACCTCAATAACAAGTGCTTTTTGAATTGTATTGAAACCTTTTGTATTGCACTTATGTTTTTTCTTTAGCTTCTTTTAAGCTACCATTTGCTTGACAAGCAAAAATATCTTTCAAAATCTTGAAATGAGTCAGACTGTCTCACCTCATTGGCAATATTTTAGCCTTATTTAGCAAGGCGACAGTAATTAGATTTTAAGTCTAAATATAAGACTAAAATACTTGCTGAGATTGACTTGGTTTATTTTGTTTTTTGCAGTGAGTCCGAGAGTGTGCTGAAACGCAGGCTAATGTGTGGATTATCTGGTTAATTCCAGCTGCAGCTGCTCTGTAAATAGATGTGTTAATGTATTCATCAACTGTTTACCGAGCCTGCTGGCGCTGCTCTAGGGAGCAGGTCACAGGTCTAACGCTTATCCCGCACATGAGCAGGTGAGACCTGCGTCTCATGACATCATTGCAGCGTTGGCCCAGCCTCACACCTACCGCACACACCTACTGTACACTCCTCCATGCGGTTCAGTCCATCGGAAACAGGCGCTTGATCTGTGCCCCCCCCCCGTCCGCACACTCAGTGGATGGACTCTTCCGGCGGCTAATGTAGCGTCCGCGGCGCTGATCGCTAAACCGCCGGTCCTGCAGACGCCCAGCCGCTGTGTGCACCGCGGGTGTGCGGCTCAGCCCAGAACGTGGTGCGTGTGCGTGCGCGCGTGTGTTCGCGGGATCTT
Organism: Conger conger; assembly: GCF_963514075.1. Taxonomy (NCBI): domain Eukaryota; kingdom Metazoa; phylum Chordata; class Actinopteri; order Anguilliformes; family Congridae; genus Conger; species Conger conger. The sequence goes on along the minus strand of NC_083762.1, from coordinate 21,120,543 downwards.
GACCGCCGACCGCTGCGAGTCACGTGGTGTTTACCAGACTGATGCCTGTGATGAATTGATAATGCAGAGCGGCGGTGTGGTGTGGAATGCTAAAGCCCATGGCTGCAGCAGAGGGTGCGGGCTATGGGGGGGGGGGGGGGGCACTGGGGAGCTGTCCTCTGCTGCCTCCTTCTCCGCAGAGCGCAGAGAGAGCGCGACACAGCGGTCACGTGCTGCCCTTTTATCGCCTCCTGTTTCTGCCCGTTATTTATGATCTTTCCTCTCCCCTCTCCCTCTGTAATGACACGCGCTCGTCCTTGGAGGGGCCGAGTCCCTTCTTTTCCAAAGCCCGCCGTTTTCACCGTCTCTTAGTGACAAGGTGTGTGTGTGTGTGTTTGTGTGTGTGTGTGTGTGTGTGCGTGCGTGCGTGCGCTTCTGCGGCGACACTAGAAAACGCAGACGCTCCTGCTGCCGTCACCTTTTTCCCTTCCGCTCTGTCTTCTCTTTCATCTTCTCTCAATCCGTCTCCTCCCCTTTCTCTCCATCTTCCCTGCGCTTGTGCTTGTAGCCCGTACTCTCTCGCTCTCTTCTCTTTTCCTGCTCTCTCTCTCTCTCTCTTGTTGGGTGCGGTGGTTCCGCCCCTCTCCACTCCAGCTCCTCTCCCTCTGGATCACTCTTCACTGATAAGCCCCCCACCCCCACCCCACCCCAAGCACATACATACACCCACCCCCCACCCTCCTCCGCCAATCCGCACACGCGCCACGCCACCTTCCCCGTCTTTCAATGAATCGAGCCTCCACTACGGTGTGTAGCTGGTTGAAGCTGAATGCAGAGAAGGCTCGTACGCTTTCCTCCCTCTCTCTCTCTCTCTCTCTCTCTCCGCTTGCACGTAGCCCTCAGCCAGGCGCTCACACGCGGAGACACGCGTCGCTCTCTCTCTCGCTCCCTCGCCCGCAGTCAGCCCGTTTTCGGTCACAGGAGGAGGCAGGAGCACAGGGGATGAGGTGATGTTCTGGGACAGGAAGCACGGACTCATGGGCAATTCCCAACGCCGAGCCAAAGGGAGGCACAGAGGCAAGGGGGCAACAGGTACCAATCCCTCTGTTCCACACCCCCACCTCTCCCACCCACCTCACTGAGAGGGGCTGGGGGCACGCATGTGGTCCAGGTATGGTCCAGTCCTGGGCTTTCTAACCCCGGCTTTGCAGCAGTTGTGAGGGGGGTGTGTGTGGGGTGTGTGTGTGTGTTTGGGGGGGGCGGTGATGTTAGTGGAAGGACGTGCTCTACTGCACTGTACTGTACCGCATGACTGATTTGGATTACTGTTGGGCTTTTTTTTAATTACATCTGAGCGATGTCTTTTTCTCTGGAGTCTAATTGCTCCTTGCCAGGTTCTCTTTTCTCAGGATTGTGCTCATCATTTACTTGCCCGTGTAGTAGAGAGGGATGAGAGGGATGAGGTGGGCACTGACAGCCCCTTATAAACGTGTCCCTTGGCTTGCGGGGAGAGGAGAGGGAGCCATTGCAGGGGACAAAGAGGGGGTGTCGTTGAGGGGTCGACGCAGTCGCTTTCTTCATCTGTAGCGCTGTGGAGGTTCTGTGAGTGCTTCACACACGCACACACACGGTCGCACGTGCACACGTGCACTCACACCCCGGGGAATGCAGGTGACCCGCTCCGTGTCTGCCTTGGTAGAACTGTCTGAGTGACTTGGGAACAGAAATGTCATGGCTGCTTGTGCAGTCCCCCCTTCCATTATCCCCCTTCTCTCCAGCTACCTGACCCTCTGCCATTTCACCGTTCTGAAAACGCGCCGCTCCAGGACATGGTGGGTACGTCCTCGCTCAAACGGCCAGGAGACAAAGAGCCCTGCTCGTTCCCTACCGCGCTACTCTACCCTGCCAGGTCTTTCATTCATATATTCTGTGGTCGATGACGTCACTCTCCCAGAGAACCAGACTGGTAGAGAGGAGTGTGTAAGACCGGGTCATGGTTGTCACGGTGACTGACGTGTTGAAGCAGGCCGAGTATACTTTCCTGCTCAAGGTTCTGCATGTTCTTTACCACGCCGACTGACCAGATCATCCAGAGCATTTGCCACAGCAGTAGATCGGGGCACTGTCAGTGATTTAGCCTGCTGTTACGACAGGGAAGCATTGCGTGGACAGACTGTTTTCTGCTGAAGGAAAATTGAATCTCAGAGCTGCTGTGTCAGCATTACTTTCGGGGGCACAGTGTTTTTGCAGTGCTAGTCCTGGGTTTTTTTTGAAGTCACAAGTGACATTGGCATACAGTGTCTGTGAGCTCACTTGTATACTTGTCTGCTGGTGTGAGCGCAGGGTTACACTGCGTCCGTGTGTGTGTACGCATGCGCGTTTCCACAATCTTATTGTGGTCCATGGAGCTACCGTACTCGGAAATGGGAAGTCATAGACACAAACACATGCCTTTTCCTTTTTCTTGGGAACTCTTTCCCCCCTCTCTCTGGTGTATCAACTGTCAGACCGTTTGCTCGTAGGTCCACCAAAACGTTTAGCCAGCAGCCATGTCTGACGTACACAGCCGTGGTCTGTTGGGGTAAGCCGCATCTTCGCATGCAATATGAAAAATCTCTATGGAGTCCTCGAGTGTAAACACGTTCATCAGGAGCCTGGTGTAGGGCGGTGGTGGCGCTGGGGTCAGTTGTTTTGATTGATTTATTTATTTATTTAGTGAAACGGCGGCATGCGTGAGGCACTGATTTCCCACCCCCCGCTGAAAGCCCGGAGTTCAGTTTCACACGCCTCTGCCCTTGCGACAGGTTTGCGCAGTCGCACGCTCCCCATTGGCTGGCTCCCCCTCACCTCCAGCGCAGCAGGAAGGGGCGATAGCGTGGGGAAGGAAAGAGCCTCGGGCCGCTGACAATGGAGCGGGAGCAGGGGGTGCACAGAAACACCGGCCCCTGTGCGCTTCCTGCCTTTCTCCCCCAATGTGGTGAAGGAAGCATGTTCCCCTGCAGTCCCCTTCTCTCTCCCTCTCTCTCTCTCCCTCTCTCTCCCTCTCTCTCTCCCTCTCTCCCTCTCCCTCCCTCTCTCTCTCTCTCTCTCCCTCCCTCTCTCTCTCCCTCTCACCGTCTCCTGCTCGCTCAGTGACTCACTCACTCCCAGCCCCAGTGATCCTCCTGCGCTCCCTCCTCTGGTTCTCTCCGGCTGGGTCCGGGACTCTTCCACTGCGGGTTCCGAGTAGAGAACCCGGCGGGTGTTCTGGTCGGGTAGCGGCGCGTGGCGAGTAAACATGGAGAGAATGGAACTTTTCAGGAGCAGGGGAGGTAAGCGAAAAGCCTGCCATCTCTATCTCCTTCTGTAGGGACGGGAGCTGGTTCCCGGTTTTCCGAGGGGGTGAAGGAAATGGGATATTTTGTGGAATGTTTTCAAAGAAGTAAGCGTGTGCTTTCTGTTTTGCTTGGGTATGCAATCTTCCCTTTTTTAAGCCATACAGTGCTGCAGGAAGGTCACCCTCAGGTATGTGACAGAATCAGCAGGTTAACTGATGATGCTAAGTACGGTTGCTATAACGAGGGTGTAACTGTTCTGGTACCTGACCAATATGTTGTTGTCACGCAGTGATGTCACTATGCAAGCAGTAAGTACTAATATGTTCTGTGCCTGAATGAAACATGCGTGTGGTTCACATGATGGAGGCAGTCTGTGCGTGTTTGGCCATGGGTGTTGATGGACAAGCTCCGGGTGTTAAGGCACAGGCTCATGTTTGCTGGGGTAGCGGTGTTCTCACCCTGAGACATGGAGTCCTGTCACCCTGGCGTGAAAATAACACTCAGTCTGCTGAGGGCACTGCCTGCACACAGCAAGATGCAATACAACAGCAAGTCACTTCTGCTTCGACTCTGAAGAAAAACCAGCAGCGCTGAGCTCCGCTTTCACTTCCAACGGGCTCATTTTTTACCACAGAATTCCGTGAGCACAGCTCAACCCCTCGGTAATAAT